>NC_092333.1:199562500-200762500 GCF_046630445.1 Rutidosis leptorrhynchoides
ATATATATATATATATATATATATATATATATGTATGTATATATGTGTGTGTACATGTATTTATATAATGATATCATACTAATATTTATATTTTTTTTAATGGATTCAATTTCGGTCAATTGAATTCAAATGAGGTCAAACATGGTCAAATAAGGGTTAATATATACACACACACACACACACACACACATATATATATATATATATATATATATACATACATATACATATGTGTATATATATATATATCAGTTTTTTTTACAAAAAACAGCAGGTTTTTTTTAAGCAAGCTGTTTTTTTATTTTTAAAAGCAGGCTGTTTTTTTAATAGCAGACTATTTTTTCTAAGATATATTATATATATATATATATATATATGTGTGTGTGTGTGTGTGTGTGTGTGTGTGTGTATAAATGGATTCAATTTCGTCAATTGAATTCAAACGAGGTCAAACTTGGTCAAATAAGGGTTAATATATACACACACATATATATATATATACATACATATACATATGTGTATATGATATGATACTAATATTTATATTTTTTTAAATGAATTCAATTTCAGTCAATTGAATTCAAATTAGGTCAAACTTGGTCAAATAAGAGTTAATATATATATACACACACACACACACACACACACACACACATATATATATATATATATATATATATATATATATATACATACTTATACATATGTGTAATGATATGATACTAATATTTATATTTTTTTAAATGGATTCAATTGTGACGACCCAGAAATTTCCGACCAAATTTGAACTTTAATCTTAATATAATTTCGACACAATAAGCAAAGTCTGTAATATTGAGTTTCAAAATTTTGAACAGTTTAATATATTCAATTGGCCTTCGACCATTACCGACGATTCACGAATAATTGTCATAAACTAATATGTATATATATATATATATATATATATATATATATATATATATATATATATATATATATATATATATATATATATATATATATATATATATATATAATTGTATGAATAATAAACTGAGATAATAAACTACAATTAAATCATTAGAATTAACTATGTAAAAGTAATATACAAAATAAATAAGTTTAATTAAAATGAATATATATATATAAATACATATATAATTTATAATCAGTTGTAATATATAAATATTAACTAAATTTTAACACATAATATAATATTGTATATTATATGTAATTATAATTATAGTTGTTACATTATTACATTCAATATTAATAATATTCTTAAAACTTATTACATGAAATTTGATACAATTGAGTTATTATAATTACTAATATTATTGTTATCGTTGTTAACATCATCATTATTATTATAACCAGTAATAAAATTGTAAATTTAAATTATTATGATTAATATTAGTGACATTATTAGATATAAATATTATATTAAACATTAAAAATAATTAATATTATCATTAATAAGATTATTATTATCATAATTAATATTAGTATTTTTTATCAAAATTTATAATATTAATGGATCTTTTATTAATAAATTGATATCAATAATTTACTTAATATAACATATATAAATATAGATATACTTCGTATATATAGAAATATAGATATGATCAATATTATTTAGATTATTATTATTAATATAATTTTAATTATTAATTATTAACAAAAAGTATATAAAATCCGCTGTATATGTTTGGAATCGAATTCAGTTACACCTCTTCATCAATTTCTGTAGTTGATTTTGATGGAATTTAACATAACAACAAGTTCATAATGTTTATATAATCACAAAACCAATTTTATGAGTGTTAAGTCAAGCGGAAGCATTATTTCATTTATAAACAAGTGTATATGTTAAACCATTTTCATCAATTGAATTCCATTATGAATTATTAATCCTTGAGTATATGCTTACAAAATAGAAGTAGTTTAGAGGTTATACCTTCTCCAAGTTAGGAGGTTAATAAGTGATGATGAAGATGATGAACAAGTGTGTAAAACCCAATCCTTTGATACACCAACCCCACCCTTTAAGTTAGTTAAGATTTAGACACTTAACTAACTAATTAACCAAGCTCAAAACCCTTTTATTTAAACTTGAAAAACTGGACAGCAGCAACTAGAAAGATGATGAGAATGCAAGCTTCAAAAGCATGAAACCTCAAGAGATAATACCCCAAACTTTGCCCAACACCTAATACTATAGTTAGGATTTGTTGACACTTGAAGATAAGCTTTCAAACAAACTCAAGCACACTCCTTTTTACCAAAAAATTTCGGCCAGAATGCTGTATCAAGAAGAAGAGAGTGTTTTTCACTTGTTTTCTAGGCTTTAGTCAAAGAATACTTTGGTATTTGAATGACCCATGCATATATGAACTTGTGCCAACACAAGTAACAAGGAAACAAGCATGGGAGGACCTTGGAGACTATCCAAAACCGTCCACCATGTGGGGTGGGTTTAGTTTTATTTTATAAAACTTGTATTTTTGTTTTATAAAAGCTTATTACAAAATGCCAAGTATTTTGTAAGTTACTTGCAAATTTTATAAACTATTTACAAAATATAACACAATATAATTATTTAAACCTATAAATAATTAAATTCATAATGTATATAAATTATCCAAATAATTTATCTCAAGTGATTATATTTTAGAAAACCGATTTTCTAAAGTTCAAGTGTCGCGTATTTATTTAACGAGCCAATCGTCAATATTAAATACGTTTAAGGTGTCGGTAAGTTTGTTATTGGGTATGACCTGACTTGGATCATAACATATTAGCCACATTGATTTAATATGTCTCTCGGGCATACGAAATACTTTCAATCTCCCACTTGCACGAGAAACATAAGAAATTAATGCAAGTGATGGATACCACCTAACGACCGTCCATCACCCCCAATATGTTGTGACTTTGTGCCATTCAATAACATCAGCCCTTTCGAGTTCCCATCTCGAATATGAATAGGTGAATCTTTCATTATTTCCTTTTATCCTAGATGTCATGTTAAATCCAAGAGATACAGAGTGATCACTCTCTTCTAGATTTAACTTTATCAGGCCTTAGACATCTGACTCTTAACGAATAAGAGGGACAAATTCCATCTTGACTACATACGTCCTAAATATATACCTTGCATTATACCTGAGCTCTTCCTTATGAACAACCATATTTCAGAATAGCGAAGGAATGAATCAAGGCATAATACTTGGTAAATATCCGAGCCTATTATGTATCTCAGGTCAGAGGATACAATGATATTCGCCTTTACTCAAGATTACATGTGATCAACCACAAAGGCTCCATTTAGTAAATCTTGAGGGCGGGTCTTCCAATATTTGTATCCTACAAATATCTATGAACCTTGGTTGCAACCTTGCCCCACATTCAGCCCATGAATGTATACCAATCCAAGTTCATAATAGTCTAAACCTCACACTTGTTCCCACGAATGTGATCGACTACGGAATTTATAATAATTACTTATTCATGGATAAAATATGCAAAATAGGAACATGACTCAAAATAAATTAATACTGGAATTATATTAATGAGTTTGAACAATTTCATTCCGTTACAATACTTAAAACAGATCATGACCAATCACTAGAATATCGAAGCCCTAATGCACAAACATGTCCTGTATGTTTTGATCCATGTAAGAGCTTCGTGAGAGGATTCGCTATGTTAAGATCTGTGTGAACTTTGTGAATACATATCTTTCCTTTTTCAACTTCATCCCTTATGTAGTTGAATCTCCGCTCAATGTGACGTGTCTTTTGGTGAGCACGAGGTTCCTTGATTTGAGAAATCGCACCCTCGTTGTCACAAAAGATCTCAAGAGGGTCCTGAATGGAAGGGACTACTCCTAAGTTGTCGATGAATTTCTTCATCCATGCAGCTTCCTGAGCTGCCAATGAGGCGGCAATATACTCTGACTCTGTAGTGGATAATGCAACAACATCCTGTTTTGAACTCTTCCAAGAGACCGCACCTCCATTTAACGTGAAGACATAACCGGACTGTGATCGAGAATCATCTCGATCAGTTTGGAAACTCGCGTCCACATAACCTTTTACAGTGAGTTCCTCCTCACCAGACCCATATATTAGAAACATATCCTTAGTCCTCCTAAGGTATTTCAATATACTTTTAACAGCAATCCAATGACTGTTTCCTGGGTTATTCTGGTATCTACTTGTCAGGCTAAGAGCGCATGACACATCCGGTCTAGTGCATATCATTACATACATGATTGACCCAATAGCAGACGCATATGGGACTTTCTTCATTCTCTCTTGTTCATCTTTCGTGGTAGGACATTGAGATGAACTAAGGAGCGTTCCTCTTTGAATAGGTACCAAACCTTTCTTACAGTTCTCCATCTTGAACCTTTTCAAGATATTTTCAATGTATGCACTTTGATTCAAACCTATCAATTTCTTGGATCTATCCCTGTAGATCCTAATCCCCAAAATGTATTGTGCTTCTTCAAGATCCTTAATGGAGAAGCAGCTTTTTAGCCAAGTTTTAACACTTTGCATCGTCAGAATATCATTTCCAAATAATAATATATCATCCACATATAATACAAGGAACATGATAGTGCTCCCACTAGCTTTCTTATATACACAAGCTTCATCACCAAGCCAAATTTCTTGGCTTCCTCATTAAAACGATGATTCCACATTCTAGATGCTTGTTTCATGTCATAACCCGACCTTAACCATAAGGACGAATACAATAACATATGATTTCATCGCGAGGTATTGACCACTATATGCGACATTTTTCAAAAACTGCATTTGTTTTTACAATACAAACCATAGCTTTTATTACAAATACAAGGTTTAAACAACTTAATAATGATTATCGTTTAGCGATAATCTTAGACTTACAAACTTTACATGTGATAATAACAATACGACTTCCAACATATTTTACATTACAAATCCTCCGATATGCAGTTTTATTTTTGACACAAATATGCATACTCAAGATCTTGCTTAAATTCAACATGTTGCAGCGGAAGCTTTTAGTTATCACCTGAGAATAAACATGCTTAAAACGTCAACATAAAGTTGGTGAGATATAGGTTTAATGCCGGCAGCGTTATAAATATAGACCACAAGATTTCATATATAAACGTTTTAATAAAAATATTCTAAGTTGTTGAGCACTTGATAACCATACTTAACATTTAATCAACGTCGCATATTCCCTTTATTATGAAATCTTACTACACCGTACCAAGTGTAGTTACCGAAACGAAGTACTGTGCAACCGTTGAATACTGGTCGTCCAGTCCGGTTGGGGTTGTCAGGCCCGATAGATCTATCAACAAGATTCGCGTTTACAATACCTCATGTAAATAATAGTTACCAAGTTACAGGGAAGTATGCCAGTGGTACAACTCAACGTAGAATATATATTTTTAATCACTTGTGTCCATAACGTAAATCATAAAATGCATGTATTCTCATCCCAAAATATTTAGAGTTTAAAAGTGGGACTATATACTCACTTTTGCCTTGAAGGTATTTATCACGACTTGGTCTCCGATAGATATCACAAACCTAACCATATATATAATATATCAACATATTTTATTTTCAAGTAATCGTTACATATATATATATATATACTTTTAATACTTTTAATATTTTCTTAGTCCGTAGTTAGCAGTCCGATGTTAGTGGTCCACAATTAGTTGCTTAAATAAAATAAATAAAGACCCCATCGTATTCGTATTGATCAGAATTAATCTCGACCCATGGTACCTGATAATGCTAAAAACGAACATATATTTCATAGCATTATTCCTCAAGAAAGACAAGCTTTTAGTTGCAATTGTTCTATTTACAAGTGATATTCGTTTAAATAATAAAAGGTGAAGACAAAAGACAGATTCGACGAATTGAAGACGCAAACGACCAAAAAGCTCAAAAGTACAAAAGACAATCAAAAAGGTTCCAATTATTGATAAGAAACGTCTCGAAATTACAAGAGTACAAGATTCAAAACGCAAAGTACAAAATATAAAATTGTACGCAAGGACGTTCGAAAATCCGGAACCGGGACCAGAGTCAACTCTTAACGCTCGACGCAACGGACTAAAAATTACAAGTTAACTATGTATATAAATATAATATAATATATAATTAATTATATTAATCATATATATATTATATACATATATTATAAAACCGTCGGCAGAGAAAGACTCCAAGGGTGTGAGCTGTAAATTCATTCTCCGCGACTCGCGGAGTTTGAAGAGGATTTTGCCGCGAGTTGCGGAGCCCCAAAATTCGACTTTTCCTATAAAAGCAACCGAATTCTGATCGCAATTCATAATCTATTTTCTCTCTTCTCTCATATATACGTAAACGATATATATATATATATATATATATATATATATATATATATATATATATATATATATATATATATATATATATATATATATATATATATATATATATAATTTATATTTTAATTTTAATTATAATTCTAATAATAAGGGTATGTTAGCGAATATTGTAAGGGTGTAAGTCGAAATTCTGTCCGTGTAACGCTACGCTATTTTTAATCATTGTAAGTTATGTTCAACCTTTTTATATTAATGTCTCGTAGCTAAGTTATTATTATGCTTATTTAAAACGAAGTAATCATGATGTTGGGCTAATTACTAAAGTTGGGTAATTGGGCTTTGTACCATAATTGGGGTTTGGACAAAAGAACGACACTTGTGGAAATTAGACTATGGGCTATTAATGGGCTTTATATTTGTTTAACTAAATGATAGTTTGTTAATGTTAATATAAAGATTTACAATTGGGCGTCCCTATAAATTACCATATACACTCAATCGGACACGATGGGCAGGGTATTTATATGTACGAATAATCGTTCATTTAACCGGACACGGGAATGGATTAATAGCCACTAGAATAATTAAAACAGGGGTGAAATTACACTCAAGGGTAATTGGTGTAATTGTTAGCAAAGTAGTAAAACCTTGGTTTACACGCAGTCGATAACCTGGTGTATTCATTAAACAAAGTATTAAAACCTTGTTACAATTCGAATCCCCAATTAGTTGGAATATTTAACTTCGGGTATAATAATAATTTGACGAGGACACTCGCACTTTATATTTATGACTGATGGACTGTTATGGACAAAAACCAGACGGACATATTAAATAATCCAGGACAAAGGACAATTAACCCATGGGCATAAAACTAAAATCAACACGTCAAACATCATGATTACGGAAGTTTAAATAAGCATAATTCTTTTATTTCATATTTAATTTCCTTTATTTTATATTTAATTGCACTTCTAATTATCGCACTTTTATTTATTGTTATTTAATCGCACTTTTAATTATCGTACTTTTTAATTATCGCAATTTTATTTTATCGCACTTTTATTGCAATTTCATTATCGTTATTTACTTTACGCTTTAATTTAAGTCTTGTATTTATTTTATATTTTACATTAGGTTTTAACTGCGACTAAAGTCTTAAAATTGACAAACCGGTCATTAAACGGTAAAAACCCCCCTTTATAATAATAATATTACTTATATATATGTTTGTATTTTTATAAAAGTAAACTAATATAGCGTTACGCTTTGTTTAAAGATTTCCCTGTGGAACGAACCGGACTTACTAAAAACTACACTACTGTACGATTAGGTACACTGCCTATAAGTGTTGTAGCAAGGTTTAAGTATATCCATTCTATAAATAAATAAATATCTTGTGTAAAATTGTATCGTATTTAATAGTTTTTCCTGCAAAAATTTAATAGTATTTTATACCCCTCTGCTTTGACATCAAGAATTTTTGGCGCCGCTGCTGGGGAAAACTCTTAAACGCCGGAAGCGCAACGCTAATATAATAAAAAAAAAAGATTTTTAGCTTACTTCTATTAAAAATTCGTTTTTGTAAAAATACGTGTTAATTATTCAAAAATATAAAAAGAAAAACAAAAATATAAGTATTTTTTAGTATTTTTTTAATATTTAAGTTTTATAAGTTTCTTTATCTTTATTTTAGTTTATAATAATATAAATTTTATTAAATATCTTTTATTTATAGAAAAAACAGAAAACAGAAAATAAAAAAAAAAACGCGTAAAAATTTCAAACTGCTCCAGATCTGAAATTCTGAACCCCGCGACTCGCGGGGTTTGAAGCATTAAATACCGCGACTCGCGGAGACTACCTGACACACGAACAGAAGCCCTAATTCAGCATTTATTACGGTAATTATTAATTAATTATTATTAAACCCTAATTATTATTATTATTATAATTAATTTTACTTTAACTTTTACTTTTTATTTAATTTATGTATTTAGTATTAATAAGTTTAATTAAATTGTAAAATTAGTAGTTTTATTAAACAAATAATATAAAAATAATATTTTTATAAAAATTGTACTTTTTACAACTTTTTGTATATTTTTATATTTTGTCCCTTTTTAATCGTTGTAGCATAATATTTGTATTTTTCTCTCATATTTAATTTTAAACTTAGTTTTTGCTATAGTTATTTTTACTCCTAGATTTTTAGGCTTTGCCGTAAAATTCCTTAAGTGCTTTTTCTTTAGACTAAAATTTAGGTGCTTTAGAATTTTGCGACGCCTTTTTAAGTTTTAGCTTCTTTTTAAGTTATTGCCATTTGGGATTTAGTTTTTCCTGTAAGCTTTAATATTTTTAGACGACTTTTACTATGTACCAATTATCATTCCAATTAGTAATTTCAATTTGCGATTATAATTTTAAGTTAGTTGTAGTAATAAGATTAGGTTAGTTAAGTATTTTTAAGTTTTTATAAGTTTCTTTTATTTTTCCGTCACCTTTTATTTTTCAACCATTTTTTTTTCTTTTTCGACCTTTTGCGACGAACTCTTTTTCTTTCTTATTTCTCGCTATTCTAGTTTTAGGACATAGATTTTTATTCTACTTCTTTTCTAAATTTCTTAAAATTACGAAAATTTATTTTGAGTGGTTAAATTGATAGACATCAAAATTTTCTGGTTCGTAGTGATAGTTGGATTTGTACGTGGACCGGGTTATTGGAGCCAAACAGTCCTCAATTATATTGAGACCAAACGAATCCTGCCCCTCTGCTGCATCTTTTGGCTATTCGAAACGTGGGCAAAATCAGAAAAGTCTATTGGTTGGATAACTTATTATAATTTTTCTTTCCTTTTTAAAACTAATAGGATATTCAGTGAATGCACCGAGCAAGACGTTCATCACCTTTTGTACGTTCACCACCTGTAACTAGATCAAGACATTTAGCAAATATAACCGCCGTTGATTTTTCTTTAGAATCGTCATCCAGTCGACCAAGTACTTCAGTTCAAATTTCCGATAATCCATTTTTTGAACCCAACCTCACAATTGAGAATCCGGAAAATATTCAGGAACGGTTCGTAGATCCTGAACCATTAAACTTTCCTCCGGAGCCACCAATCATTCAAACAGAGATTGTTGAGGAACAAACCATTAAATCAGAATCATCTAGTGATACCGATTCAACAAATTCAATTATGGAGAATCTGGAACCTTTAAGTATGGAAGACCGAATGAGAGCTAAACGCACTGGCCAAGGTCACGCAATTACTCATCCAGACATTAATGCGCCAGATTATGAAATCAAAGGACAAATTCTACACATGGTGACTAATCAATGCCAATTTAGTGGTGCGCCGAAGGAAGATCCAAATGAACATCTACGTACCTTTAATAGGATCTGCACACTATTTAAAATCCGAGAAGTGGAGGATGAACAGATATATCTCATGTTATTTCCCTGGACTTTAAAGGGAGAAGCCAAAGATTGGTTGGAATCATTACCTGAAGGGGCGATCGATACATGGGATGTTTTAGTTGACAAATTTCTTAAACAATTCTTTCCTGCATCTAAAGCCGTAAGACTTCAAGCAGAAATTGTTACGTTCACACAGAAGCCAAATGAAACTCTATATGAGGCGTGGACAAGATATGGAAAGTTATTAAGAGGATGTCCGCAACATGGTTTAGACACCTGTCAAATAGTACAAATATTCTACCAAGGATGCGACATCACTACAAGAAAAGACATAGATATAGCAGCTGGTGGTTCTATTATGAAGAAAACCGAAACTGATGCTTACAAAATTATTGATAACACTGCTTCCCACTCACATGAGTGGCACCAAGAAAAAGATATCATTAGATCATCTAAAGCAGCTAGAGCCGATTCTAGTCATGACTTAGATTCCATTTCCGCAAAGATAGATGCTGTGGAGAGACGAATGGAAAAGATGACTAAGGATATTCACTCAATACGAATTAGTTGTGAGCAGTGTGGAGGACCACATTTGACAAAAGATTGTCTCAGTATTGAATTAACAATGGAACAAAGAGAGAATATTTCATACATAAACCAAAGGCCTGGAAATAATTATCAGAATAATTATCAACCGCCAAGACCGATTTACAATCAAAACCAGAATTATAACCGAAATATTCCATACAACAACCAACAAGGTCCTAGCAATCAACAATTATCCAATAATACTTACAATCAGCAAAGACCAAATTTTCAAAACAAACCACCACAACAAACAGATGATAAAAAGCCGAATTTAGAAGATATGATGACGAAGCTTGTTGAAACTCAAACACAGTTTTTCACATCTCAGAAACAAACCAATGAACAAAATGCTCAAGCATTTAGAAATCAACAAGCTTCTATTCAAAATCTGGAACAAGAAGTAAGTAACCTAGCAAGGTTAATAGGTGAAAGAAAACCGGGAAGTCTACCTAGTGATACAAACGCTAACCCCCGAAATGAAACAGCTAAAGCCATTACCACAAGAAGTGGTACAACACTTAAACCACCTGAAATACCTGTAACTTCTGATGAAACTATTCCTACTCCACAAGAACCACAACCTGATCAAGATAAGGAAAAAGAACCGGTAGTTGAAAAGGTTAACGAAAATAACACAGTTAAGGATAAACCTTATGTTAAACCATACCAACCACCACTTCCTTACCCGAGTAAAATGAAGAAAGAAAAACTTGAAGCCGAGCAATCCAAATTCTTGGATATGTTTAAACAGATAAATGTAAATCTTCCTTTCATTGATGTGATTTCAGGAATGCCAAGATATGCTAAATTCTTGAAAGATCTAATCTCAAATAGAAAGAAAATGGAAGAACTCTCGGCTGTTACTATGAATGCTAATTGTTCAGCAGTGCTGTTGAATAAGATACCAGAAAAACTATCTGATCCAGGAAGTTTCACAATTCCATATTTTCTGGGTAGTCTTAGTTCAATAGAAGCATTGGCAGACTTAGGTGCTAGTATAAATCTAATGCCGTATTCACTATACGCTAAACTAGACCTTGGAGAATTGAAACCAACCAGAATAAGCATACAACTAGCCGATAGATCAATAAAATATCCTAGAGGGATAATGGAGAACATGCTAGTTAAATTTGGTACTTTAGTATTTCCAGTAGATTTTGTTGTTTTGGACATGGAAGAAGATTCTCAAGTTCCTCTCATATTAGGAAGACCATTCTTAAACACGACTAAAGCAATGATAGACGTGTTCGGTAAGAAAATGACCCTAAGTATAGAGGATGAGAGTGTTACCTTTTCAGTTGATAGAGCAATGCAACAACCACAATCTGCAGATGATACATGTTATTATATTCAAACTATAGATGCACATGCAGAATTATTAGAAGAATTTCCAGAATTACAAGGAACAGGAGAATGTTCTTTAGGAGAAGGTAATGAACCAATTGATGAAGCTGAAATGTTAGCTACACTTATAGCTAATGGATATGAACCAACAACAGAAGAAATTCAAATGCTAAAAAAAGAAGACAGATATCGATATAAATCATCGATAGAAGAACCTCCGAAATTAGAGTTAAAGCCACTTCCAAACCATTTGGAATACGCTTATTTACATGGTGAATCTGAATTACCTGTAATAATATCGTCTTCTCTTACTGAAAATGAAAAATCACAACTCATTTCTGTGTTAAAAGCTCATAAACCAGCCATTGCATGGAAGATTCATGATATTAAAGGAATAAGTCCTTCGTATTGCACACATAAAATCCTTATGGAAGAAGGTCATAAAATGTATGTGCAACGCCAACGAAGACTAAATCCTAATATGCAAGATGTAGTTAAGAAAGAGATTATTAAACTGCTAGATGCAGGTCTAATTTATCCAATTTCTGATAGTCTATGGGTAAGCCCAGTTCAATGCGTACCTAAGAAGGGTGGCATGACTGTCATCACAAATGAGAAAAATGAGCTTATTCCTACTAGGACTGTAACAGGATGGCGTGTATGTATTGATTATAGAAAATTAAATGACGCCACCAGAAAAGATCACTTTTCCTTACCTTTCATAGATCAAATGTTGGAAAGATTAGCCGGAAATAGTTACTATTGTTTTCTAGATGGATTTTCCGGATATTTTCAAATTCCAATAGCACCCGAAGACCAAGAGAAAACCACATTCACGTGCCCTTATGGTACTTTTGCTTACAAACGCATGCCATTTGGACTTTGTAACGCCCCTGCAACCTTTCAAAGGTGTATGATGGCGATTTTTCACGACATGATAGAAGAATGCATGGAAGTTTTCATGGATGACTTTTCAGTCTTCGGTGATACATTTAAATCATGTCTAGTTAATCTGGAACGAATGCTAATTAGATGCGAACAATCAAATCTAGTACTTAATTGGGAGAAATGCCATTTCATGGTTAAAAAAGGCATCGTTCTTGGACATAAAATTTCAAAAGAGGGAATTGAAGTGGATAGAGCTAAAGTAGATGTAATTGCTAAACTTCCACATCCCACCAATGTTAGAGGAGTTAGGAGTTTTCTAGGACATGCCGGTTTTTACCGACGTTTCATAAAAGATTTTTCTAAAATTGCCACTCCTATGAATAAACTCCTAGAAAAGGATGCGCCATTCATCTTTTCAGATGAGTGTATCAAATCTTTTAATATTCTTAAAGAGAAACTCACTAATGCGCCGATCATGATAACGCCAAATTGGAATCTACCATTTGAACTAATGTGCGATGCAAGTGATTTTGCAATCGGAGCCGTTTTAGGACAAAGGATTGAAAAACGATTTCAACCTATATATTATGCTAGTAAGACATTACAAGGAGCACAAACGAACTATACAACTACTGAAAAAGAACTCCTTGCTATTGTCTTTGCTTTTGATAAATTTCGATCATATCTCGTTCTAGCAAAAACGGTGGTCTATACTGACCATTCTGCTATTAGATACCTATTTTCAAAACAAGATGCTAAACCAAGATTAATCCGTTGGATCTTACTCTTACAAGAGTTTGATATTGAAATCCGAGATAAAAGAGGAGCAGAAAATCTCGCCGCTGATCATCTTTCTCGTCTTGAAAATCCCGAATTAGAAGTTCTAAATGAATCGGCCATACAAGACAACTTCCCTGATGAATATCTATTGAAGATAGATTATAAAGAAATCCCATGGTTTGCAGACTATGCAAACTACTTAGTTTATGGATTCCTTGAAAAAGGATTATCGTACCAAAGACGAAAGAAATTCTTCAGTGATATAAAACACTATTTTTGGGAAGATCCACATCTGTTTAAAAGTTGTCCCGAAGGAATAATACGCCGATGTGTATTTGGAGATGAAGCTAGTAAAATTTTAAACCATTGTCACACAGGACCAACAGGAGGGCATTATGGGCCTCAACTAACAGCAAGAAAAGTTTATGAAGCTGGATTCTATTGGCCTACAATTTACAAAGACGCACACCTTCTTTGCAAATCCTGTGATGCATGTCAAAGGGCCGGAAAAATAAGTCAACGTGATGAAATGCCACAAAATGTCATCCAAGTATGTGAAGTATTTGACATTTGGGGTATTGACTTTATGGGTCCATTTCCAAAATCTCATAATAATCTATATATACTCGTAGCCATTGATTATGTATCTAAATGGGCGGAAGCACAAGCTCTCCAACTAACGATGCACGAGTTGTAGTCAACTTTTTAAAACGTCTTTTTGCAAGGTTTGGAACACCGAAAGCTTTAATAAGTGATCGGGGTACTCATTTCTGTAATAATCAACTTGAGAAAGTTCTTAAAAGATATGGAGTAACTCATAAAATCTCCACTGCATATCATCCACAAACAAGTGGACAAGTTGAAAATACCAACCGAGCTTTAAAACATATTCTAGAGAAAACCGTAGGATCAAATCCGAAGGAATGGTCCATTAAATTGGAGGATGCACTCTGGGCTTTTAGAACAGCCTACAAAACTTCAATTGGAACCACACCTTTTAGACTTGTTTATGGAAAAGCATGTCATCTTCCAGTAGAAATTGAACACAAAGCATTTTGGGCTTTGAAAACATGTAATCTTGATTTACATGAAGCTGGACGTCTACGATTAAGTCAACTAAACGAATTAGAAGAATTAAGACATAAAGCATACGAAAATTCGTTAATCTATAAGGAAAGAACGAAGAAATGGCATGATAAAAGAATCAGAAGTTCAAAAGAATTTAAAGAAGGAGACAGAGTTCTTCTTTTCAATTCACGATTCAAGCTATTTCCTGGAAAATTGAAATCAAGATGGTCTGGACCATTCATAGTCAAAAGAGTTTTCCCATACGGAACGATAGAATTAATAAATTTAAATGGGATGGAATTTAAAGTTAATGGTCACAGAGTTAAACATTACATACATGGTCCGATGGAAGTCGACAACGAAGTTAATCACAATTTCGACACCACAGCTAACTAAGTGTGGGGAGAATCAAGTCTTTAAAGGATAATATGTATTTCTGTTAGAGTTAGATTGTCTGTTTTCGTGTAGTTCTCGAAAATGGAACCCGAATGGTCTTTCCCTAGCAGACCCTAAAGAACTAGTCTTCTCCCCCCATTCTGAATTTTTATTTTTTTTAGGTTTTTACAAAATGAAGACTGCCTGTGAACTAAACCATGGTCTAATGCTACACGCTTTGATCACTAAACGTAATAATGACATACTACCGAGTGAATTAGTATCAGTAATCAGAGAAAGAATGGACGGAGTTAGAAAAGAATCCAGATGCGAAGATAATAAATTACAATTTGGTAAAGGAAAATCAAAATCCGCAGCGAAAAGAAGAGCACGACACCTAGAACGATGTCACAAATGCGGAAAATGGTCACATGGAGGTAAATGTTCCAATAATCAAACCTATTCAAATACCGAATTTGTTACTTTATGCAGAGACGGACCGTTCATATGTTTAGAAGAAAAGACACTGAATGCTCGAGGTTACGCCTATGTAGCCATGGAAAACCAATTAAATCGACTATCTTATGAATGGGATAGATCATATAACTAAGAAATTTATCTCACAGGTATGTCTGTACAGTTTTTATTTTTATTTTTTTTATTTTTTAACCTTTTGATAATAAACGCTAATTTGTTCGCTAAAAAGTATTAAATTGGTATTAAATAAAATTAGGTTTGGCGACCGAAATTATTGATATCATTCAAAAATTTATTACATCACTGCGAAATTTAACGTTTATTCTTAAGGTATAAATATCTTTAAACAATCAACCCAAAATATTTCAAAAATTCGTCATGAGTTAAATTAGGTCTTGGAACCGAAATTACTTTACCGAAAAGAGGGGCGCATATTTTTGATAATATTTGATTGATTAAAGTGGGATAAAAAGACAAAAAGATTTTTAATTTTATTTTTACCATATTTTTAAAAATTAATATTTAAATCTTAAATTAATATTGTAAACTTTGTAAAAACAATATATTTAAAATTGTAAATATTTGAAAAATTAATATAAGTTTGATATGAATTTATAAATTTTTAAATTAAGTTTGGTGTGAATTTTTAATTTTTAAAATATAAATTTTTAATTTTATGCATTTCAAATTTTAAGTTTGGTGTGAATTTTTAATTTCATATTTAAGTTGTGTGAATTTAAAAAGAAAAATTTACTTTATCTCATTAAGTTAAAAATATGATTTTTAAAATTCGTCGTAAGTTGAAGACTAGGTCTTTGAACCGAAATTGCTTTACCCGAGGGAGGGACGAGAACTTTTATTATCATTATTTTTAATCTTATTGAATTAAAGTATGCCAAAAACATTGAAAAAACCAAAAAATCTTAGCTTTTAAAACAATTGCTACAAAAAGACAAATTTTAAAATTTTGTCGAAGGACGGACTAGGACATCAATCCGAAACGACCTCGTCCTAAATAACAAGGGAAACAAAATTTTAAAATTAAGTACTTAATTGTTTTAATAAGTTAATGATTATAAAAATATATATATATATATATATATATATATATATACCAAACTCCGCGACTCGCGGAGTTTGGAGCTTAAATCTCCGCGACTCGCGTAGGGACCAAAACCCAGAAAAAAAAATAAACACCCGAACTGATCAGTCCACAACCTCAAAACCGAAAAACACAGCGAAAAAAGACTCCGAAAAACCACCCAAAAACACCCCCAAAATCACAATTTTTAACCGTTAATCACCAAATTTTTTGCTAAAATCATGTTGAGAAGGATGCTATCTAAGAATTACTCAAGAAAAACGGTAAATTTCTACACCTAAACACCATTTAATTCAAAATATGATGTTCTTGAGCAATTTTTTTTCCAATTTGATTTTGATGCTTTTTAGTGTAATTAGGCTTAAATTGTTTATGTATTATGCTTGTATAACCTAGATTGATGCTGTTTAACATGATTAGAAGCCTTAAACTTCAATTTTTGAGTAATCTAGGGTTTGTGTTCTTGAGCAAATTTGGGGCTTTTTGATATAAACAGGTTATGGCCGATTTTTGTCATGAATTGTTGCTAAATTAAGTAGTGTAACATGTTTAGGTAGTTAAATGATCCAAACTTTGAGCCTAAACATGATTTTGAGAATTAAAGTGGACTTTTTCAAGTCTAAAATTTATGAACTTGATTTTTGAAAGATAATGCCATTTGAGACTTGTTTAATTGCTAGTAACGATTATTTTGACATGTTATTTGAGTTGAATGCTTATGAACTTGGCGAACATTTTCGTATATGCTTATTTGAAAAAGTGTAGATTTGATAAAAATGTGAAAATGAGCTTAAGTTTGATATAAATTGATAATGTCATTGTAATTATTTTGATTGATGATTTTGCTGACACTAATGCATATTTGGATGCACAAAAATTGTGTTTGATGTGTTTTGCAGAATGAAAAGGGTGAATCTTCATCCCAAGCCCGCAATGCTCCTGCTGAGAATTTGGAACAACAGGAGGTGGATAACTACTACAAGCAGGATATACCTCATCCAATCATGACCTTTTATGATATGCACTTGGAAGATTTGCACCCAAACCTGAGATTTGATAGACTTTGGATAGATTATCCAAAATATCAAAGGGGTTTGCATACTCTTCATTCCAAGGTTGTTGAGGTACCGAGGGTCATAGAATGGGGACCCTTAGAAGCTGTAGAATTGGCCGGTCCAATTAGGGAATTACTTGTACAGAGGTATGGTAATTCTTCTTTTAATGACTGGGTACATTTATTCACCATACGTAGACCTGTATATAAAGTATGGTGTGAAGAATTGTTATGTAGTATAGAGTTGAATGATCGGGTAGCTAGTTTAACCGATCGTTCTTTTATTAGATTTTTGTTAGGCGGTTCGATGCGCCACATGTCTTTACTGGACATGGCTCAGGCTTTACGTATATATACGCCTGAGGAGTTAGCGTCTGCCGATTGTAGAGGATTGATACTAAACGGTAGAAAGATAGATGAAAATTTTGATACACACGGTGTGTGGAGTCAAATGACAAGCCATCACCGTTTCAAAGGGGGAAATTACTCTTATTTGGATATAGATAGAGCCGAATTAAGAGTGATACATAGGTTTTTAGCTGATTCGATTACGCAAAGGGGTAAAAACAAGGAAAAAGTAAATGAACAGGATTTGTTTTACCATATGTGTATTCGAGACCCACAAAGCGCTGTAAGTATACCGTATTGTGTGGGTTATTATTTATCAGCTATGGTTCGGGGGATGCGACCACATAGCATAATAGGAGGTGGTATTTTTATTACTTTGATTGGTGAATATCTCGGTGTGGATATAAGTCGGGGGGATTATTACTAGAAGAGCCGGAACCCCGCGATACTATAGGTTTAAATGTATACCATGGTGCGAAAGTTTTGAAGAGGCGAAATAACGCCGCAGTACGATACCATGGTAGACATCCACAGGTGGAGAGAAACCAGCATCAAGGTAATGTAGGAGGGGGGAATGAGATGCAAGAAATGCATAGGTTTATAGCTTCTCAGGAATACGAAAATGCTAGACAGAGAGCATTTGAAGATTGGCAAGTTCATCAGAACCAAATCATAGCTCATTGCCAACATATAGGTAGAAACTATATTCCTACACCGAAACCCATCTTCCCTCCTTGGTCTATAGAGATGCAGCCACCATATCCTACGTATGACCCTGCCGAAGCATTCTATAGCACCTATGGTTATGCCTGGAACCCCTATTGGTACCAATATCATCCTTAGTTTACTTATTATTTTTTTTTATTTTGTAATTTGTAATTATTGATATGTTTAATACTTTTGTTAATATTGTAATCATTTTTATAATTATCTAACTTTTATTCTTAGATTTTAATAATTTTTGAATGTGGGGTAATATACCAAACTTCAAAAATATGTATATATGTTTGCAGTTTATCTTATGTACACAACAGGGTAAAACAACGCATTTTCAAAGACTGGCATTAAGTTCAGCAAAAGCAACTAATTTTGACGACAAGATGCAAAATATATGTGAAATAACAACAAGACGGAATGAACAAATGATGTGCACCATTTATCATTCAGCAAACAAACGCCAATATATTTGGAAACTTTGGTAAAAATTTAATCATTTTCACACAAATCACCCTCAATAATTTAAATTGTTACTGATTTCTTGCAAATGAGGGCATTGCAAGATCTTAAGTGTGAGAAGGGGTTAAATTCTTTCGGATTTTAAAATTTTTTACTTTATACACCTGGTTACCATTAAAAATACTAGTAAAGCAGTAGTTGTATTAGAATCTAGTGCTCTCTGATAAAAAAGAACAGCCCTAGTCTTATATACTGACTACCCAATTCTAGTAAAAAATTTTCAAAATTTTCAATTAAATGAACTCAAAATCATGTTTATACATATTTATGAACGATAAAACTAGGTTTTAACACCGAAATTATTGTAACCTCGGAAAGGACATAAATTGAGAAACAAACCAAAATGTTAAAATTCATTTAAGATGGAATAGAGGACGATAAAAAGGAAAATAAAAGCCAAGTGTGGGAAAATTTACCAAGTTATCTTAAACATATGTCACATATATCTGTAACAAATAACTGAAAATACTTTTGCTTTGGACTAAACTAAACTGTTTTTACCCGATGAAAGAAAAGAAGAGATGGATCTACACGATAAATCAATTCCATCATTAAAAGGAAGTAAAGTCTTCCGAAAAAGACACGCGCTTCTTGATTTAGGTCATGAAGTTGTCGTCCAGACCAGCTGTAGGTTGACGAAAAATCTAGAAAAGTCATCACTAAAATCAGCAGGAAATCCACGGACCTCAGCATTAAACAGGGTCGCCAAGTGGTCAGATTTATCCTAACCATGAGAAGGATTTATCTCGTACAATGGGGGGGGGGCACCATGCAAATTAGCTGGATAAGACTAATGAATCAGATCCCCAGAAAGGATAATCTCCTTAAAGATTAAAAATCAGCTTTTAAGACTGATATTACTCAATCCTAGAGATTGACCTTAAAGATTGAGAATTACAAACTCATGGAATTCAATGATATCTAAACTCGAGCTTAAACGAGAAAATATTTTGATTAAAAATACAAACCGATTTGTTTTCTGAAAACCCATTTTCAATGCGTTCATTACCATTGAACGTAAAATCCTAGGAATTCACCTGGAATTCATTAGGTCACCTGAACTAAATCGGGTGTCAACCGTAAGAACGGTGGTTGCGTAGTGGTCAAAGACAGGACCTTGTGCCAGACCGAAAAATTATAAGGGTGAGCTTTACTATTGCTCCTACCAAGGATAGTAATTGCGTCCGACACGTTATAGACCATAATCAAAAGCATGTCACGGGACATTGCCTTAACAGTTGCTTGTTCAACGCTTTCCTTTACAACCGGACGGTAGTTTGCCGAAAGGTAATATACGGAACAAATAACTGGACGTGTTGCTTTCCAAATACAAGGTTAGCAAGTGGGTGACATAAAACAGCAAGTTTTGAGCTAAAATTTTCAATTCTGAACCCAGCAAACCCACAAAAATATTTTGCAAACACCGGTAAAGGGTTATCTCGGAAAACTTATCTAGGGTAAAAACTAGATTTAATTTTCAAAAGATCAAATGTTTTCATAAAGATCCAATTTCCTTAATGGATCTAAATTTTTATAGTCATGTGGGACTGTAAACCATATCGTTACTACCATTGTTTATACCGCCGTATAGAAATCACTGATGTACAAAGAGTGAAGAATAAAGAAGTGATTCTAGTATTTCAAGACAATATTGCTTGAGGACAAGCAACGCTCAAGTGTGGGAATATTTGATAATGCTAAAAACGAACATATATTTCATAGCATTATTCCTCAAGAAAGACAAGCTTTTAGTTGCAATTGTTCTATTTACAAGTGATATTCGTTTAAATAATAAAAGGTGAAGACAAAAGACAGATTCGACGAATTGAAGACGCAAACGACCAAAAATCTCAAAAGTACAAAAGACAATAAAAAAGGTTCCAATTATTGATAAGAAACGTCTCGAAATTACAAGAGTACAAGATTCAAAACGCAAAGTACAAAATATAAAATTGTACGCAAGGACGTTCGAAAATCCGGAACCGGGACCAGAGTCAACTCTTAACGCTCGACGCAACGGACTAAAAATTACAAGTTAACTATGTATATGAATATAATATAATATATAATTAATTATATTAATTATATATATATTATATATATATTATAAAACCGTCGGCAGAGAAAGACTCCAAGGGTGTGAGCTGTAAATTCATTCTCCGCGACTCGCGGAGTTTGAAGAGGATTTTGCCGCGAGTCGCGGAGCCCCAAAATTCGACTTTTCCTATAAAAGCAACCGAATTCTGATCGCAATTCATAATCTATTTTCTCTCTTCTCTCATATATACGTAAACGATATATATATATATATATATATATAATTTATATTTTAATTTTAATTATAATTCTAATAATAAGGGTATGTTAGCGAATATTATAAGGGTGTAAGTCGAAATTCTGTCCGTGTAACGCTACGCTATTTTTAATCATTGTAAGTTATGTTCAACCTTTTTATATTAATGTCTCGTAGCTAAGTTATTATTATGCTTATTTAAAACGAAGTAATCATGATGTTGGGCTAATTACTAAAATTGGGTAATTGGGCTTTGTACCATAATTGGGGTTTGGACAAAAGAACGACACTTGTGGAAATTAGACTATGGGCTATTAATGGGCTTTATATTTGTTTAACTAAATGATAGTTTGTTAATGTTAATATAAAGATTTACAATTGGGCATCCCTATAAATTACCATATACACTCGATCGGACACGATGGGCAGGGTATTTATATGTACGAATAATCGTTCATTTAGCCGGACACGGGAATGGATTAATAGCCACTAGAATAATTAAAACAAGGGTGAAATTACATTCAAGGGTAATTGGTGTAATTGTTAGCAAAGTAGTAAAACCTTGGTTTACACGCAGTCGATAACCTGGTGTATTCATTAAACAAAGTATTAAAACCTTGTTACAATTCGAATCCCCAATTAGTTGGAATATTTAACTTCGGGTATAATAATAATTTGACGAGGACACTCGCACTTTATATTTATGACTGATGGACTGTTATGGACAAAAACCAGACGGACATATTAAATAATCCAGGACAAAGGACAATTAACCCATGGGCATAAAACTAAAATCAACACGTCAAACATCATGATTACGGAAGTTTAAATAAGCATAATTCTTTTATTTCATATTTAATTTCCTTTATTTTATATTTAATTGCACTTCTAATTATCGCACTTTTATTTATTGTTATTTAATCGCACTTTTAATTATCGTACTTTTTAATTATCGCAATTTTATTTTATCGCACTTTTATTGCAATTTCATTATCGTTATTTACTTTACGCTTTAATTTAAGTCTTGTATTTATTTTATATTTTACATTAGGTTTTAACTGCGACTAAAGTCTTAAAATTGACAAACCGGTCATTAAACGGTAAAAACCCCCCTTTATAATAATAATATTACTTATATATATGTTTGTATTTTTATAAAAGTAAACTAATATAGCGTTACGCTTTGTTTAAAGATTTCCCTGTGGAACGAACCGGACTTACTAAAAACTACACTACTGTACGATTAGGTACACTGCCTATAAGTGTTGTAGCAAGGTTTAAGTATATCCATTCTATAAATAAATAAATATCTTGTGTAAAATTGTATCGTATTTAATAGTTTTTCCTGCAAAAATTTAATAGTATTTTATACCCCTCTGCTTTGACATCAGTACCATGTTTTCAATTGACGTGTTGCGTACATAAAGTACCGTGTTGTCAAATGACGTGTTGCGTACAATCATGAGGTCTTATGATTAATCTTCTCGTGTTGTTTACGGGTGGTCCTGAAATATATAAAATCAAATCATAAGTAATTATATATAAAATATCATATTAATTAGAAAAGATATGATTAATTTGCTTTTTCTCCAAATATTTTCGTAGCTAAACTAGCTTCGGATACCCAATCTTGTTTTAGTCGTAGTTTCTTCATCACAACTCCGTTTTTGTTGGTTCAACTTGCCACTTCCTTGGATCGAGTCAAATTTTAATAATATGAACTGAAAATACCTTAGGTTGTATTAGAAATCTCAGGTTATAGGTCAAACTTTGGTGAAACTTATGAAAGTGATCATTTTCCATCATAAAAACAACATTTAATGATGATTTTTCTAAAAATACTTACACTTTGAGTTAAACCATGAAATTTTTATGTGTTAACATATTCATAAGAAATATGATTTTTCCAGAATATGAACTTCCAATTCAAAGCTTAAGATGGTTTTTAATTATCCAACCCAAAACAGCCCCCGGTTGCACTCCGACGATGTAGATTCAGTTTTTAAGGTGTTCTTTGTAAAACCAAGTTATATCTTGTTAAGTTAGAATATCATTATGATATATTACAGGTCTTGAAGTGTTTTAAAACTCAAGTTAGAAGGATCTATTTAGTTTGCGAACAAGTTTGAAATCATTCAAACTATGTTCTTGTTGTTAAAATTTTATACCACAAAATAAGATAGCTATATGAATATGAATTGAATAAGATTATGAATAAGGTTACTACCTTAAGTTACTTGGAAAAAGTTACTGTAAGAGATGAGAAAAATCCTAGAATCAAAAGAGTGGTGGAGTTGGATTGAAAGGTTGGAAGTAAACTTGTTTACTTGGAAGGATTTTTGAAGTGTTCTTGAATGGATTTTCTTATGATGATTAAGGGTTGTTTTTGAATCTAGATCTTCATGGTTATTTGCTGAGATTGTAAAGAACACTTAAGGTTCCTAAGAGTGTGTTTTTGGTTAGAGAAAATGTGTAGTAAAAATGAAAATGGAATGGAGTATAAATGGTGGTGAAAAGATGTATAAATTTGTAATATTGTGCAAAAGTCTTGTAATATGCCAAATTGATTAATCATGCATGCTAAGATCCAAAATTGGCTGACTCACGGCTGCTAATAAAGTGATTGTAATGTGTATATATCAATAGTAAATACGTATAGAAGCTGGGTATTATACGGGTATATATACCCTAGATATACGTATAAAAATCTTGAGAAAACGGAACGAGGATTCAAATATAGCTATCTTTTGTAAATATACTTATATTGTTTTATGTATATAAATCCTTTAAAAGTGATAAAATACATATCTATACAATACATGTATAAGCATTATAAGTTTTAAGTATTTAAGTCGAAGAACGTCACATATAGTTATCGTTTTGAAAACTTAAGTTAGTAGTCTCAAAATATACTTATAACTCATTGTTATTAGTACACAATGAGATGTTAAAACATTCTTAGATAATGTTAAATATATAAAAATACATATATATACACAAACGTATAATTATCGTATGTTATATAGTTCGTGATATCATCGGTCAAATTGGACGGTCAAACGTTGTGTAAAACTCTTTTCAAAAACATAAGTCTCAACAATTTAGATTGCTTATCATGTTGGTAAGGTTTAATTTATGTAAATATTAATCTTATAAGTGTAAAACGATCGGAAAAATCCGGGTCGTTACATTTCAATCCGTAGATTGACTTCTTTAACTTACATACCTTGTTAGGATGTTTCGGATCGACAAAACCTTCAGGCTGAACCATATAGACATCTTCCTTAAGATATCCATTTAGGAAAGCTGTCTTGACATCCATTTGCCATATTTCATAATCATAATGAGCAGCAATGGCAAATAATATCCTAATAGACTTTAGCATTGCCACAGGCGTAAAAGTTTCATCATAGTCAACCCCTTGAGTTTGAGTGAAACCTTTTGCTACAAGTCTAGCTTTATATGTATTTAAGTTTCCATGCATGTCGGTTTTCATCTTGAAAATCCATTTACAATCAACTAACTTGAAGCTAGCGGGTTATACAACTATTTCCCAAACTTGGTTGTCATACATGGATTGCATCTCAGCGTTCATGGCTTCCTGCCATTTATCTTTATCAATCCTTGATAAAGCATCTTGGTAGTTTGTTGGTTCATCCAAATCAACCACATAGCAACCATCCATGAGAAACCCATATCTCTCAGGAGGATTACTAATCCTACCAGATCTACGAACGTCTTGTATACTTTGATCATCCATTTGATCATTCTCAACATTTTCATGTTGAGTGCCAGTGTCAACCAATTATGTATCATCTACTTGATCTTGAACCTCTTCAAGATCTATCTTCCTTTCACTATTACCTTCCATTAGGAACTTAGTTTCAAGGAATTCAGCCTTCCGAGCAACAAATACATTCTGCTCGGATGGATCATAGAAATAGTATCCCATATCATCCTTGGGATATCCTATGAAGATACACCTCATGGATCGAGCATTCAACTTATTAGGGATGTAACGCTTAGGGTAAGCTTCACATCCCCATACCTTTAAGTATGATAGAGATGGAGGTTTTCCAAACCACATCTCATGAGGTGTTCGTTCCACTTTCTTGGTTGGGGCCATATTTAAAATACGAGCCGTGGAGCATTGACAATAACCCCAAAATGATAGAGGTAATGTGCTTCTAGCCATCATAGATCGAACCATATCCATTAGGGTTCGGTTCCTCCTTTCGGAAACTCCATTAAGTTGGGGTGTTCCGAGAGGAGTAAGTTGCGAGATAATCCCACAACTTTTAAGATGATCTTGGAAAGCATCGCTTAGGTATTCACCTCCTCTATCGGTATGAAGTACCTTGATTGTCTTATTGAGTTGATTTTGTACTTCGTTTTGATATTCCTTGAATGCTTCAAAAGTTTCGTCCTTGTGTCTTAATAAGTAGACATATCCGAAACGACTGAAGCCATCAATGAAAGTAATGAAGTATCTTTCACCATTCCTGGTTATGGGCTTAAAGGGTCCACATACATCCGAATGTATTAATCTTAATAAGTCTTTAGCCCTTTCATAGGTCCCTTTGAAAGGTGCTTTAGTCATTTTGCCTTGTAAACAAGATTCACATACATCAAACGAGTCTAGTTCATTTGATTTCAAAAGTCCATTCTTTTGAAGTGTATGCATTCGATTCTTGTTTATGTGACCAAGGCGACAATGCCATAAGTAGGAATCACATAAATCCCTTTTGAGTTTCTTGGTGTTCGTATGGAACATTGAGCTACTGCATGATGTGTCATTATGAACCAATTCATAAATACCATTCGAAGGCGAAGCCTTAAAATAGAACACATTATCTAAAGAAACATGGATATCATTGTCAATAAAATTGAAATCAAAGCCACATTGTCTTAAACGGGAAATAGAAATAATGTTTCGAGATAAATCGGGTGCATACAAAACATTTTTCAAAATAAGCTCCAAACCACTTGGAAGCTTTAAAACAAAGTCTCCTTGAGCTTTCACTTGCACCCTTGCTCCATTACCCATGAAGAGACTTGTTGTTCCCGCTTCTTGATCACTTCTTTTGAACCCCTGCAAAGAATTGCAAATATGAGTTCCACATCCTGTGTCTAATACACATGTATTAGAAGAAGTAATACTAAGCTCAATGTATACCATATATACATTACCCGAGGTTTGCCCTGCATCCCTGATAGTTATGCGAGGTGTATATAAAATAGCTATTATATTTTAGCAGAAAATACTATTAAATACGATACAATTTTACACAAGATATTTATTTATTTAGAGAATGGATATACTTAAACCTTGCTACAACACTTATAGGTAGTGTACATAATCGTACAGTAGTGTAGTTTTTAGTAAGTCCGGTTCGTTCCACAGGGAAAATCTTTAAACAAAGCTTAACGCTATATTAGTTTACTTTTATAAAAATACAAATATATATATAAGTAATATTATTATTATAAAGGGGGGTTTTTACCGTTTAATGACCGGTTTGTCGATTTTAAAACTTTAGTCGCAGTTAAAACCAAATGTAAAATATTAAAAATAAATACAAGACTTAAATTAAAGCGTAAACTAAATAACGATAATGAAATTGCGAATAATAAAAGTGCGATAAAATAAACTTGCGATAATTAAAAAGTACGATAATTAAAAGTGCAATTAAATACAATAACAATAAAAATGCGATAATTAGAAGTGCAATTAAATATAAAATAAAGGAAATTAAATATGAAATAAAAGAATTATGCTTATTTAAACTTCCTAATCATGATGTTTGACATGTTGATTTTAGTTTTATGCCCATGGGTTAATTGTCCTTTGTCCTGGATTATTTAATATGTCCGTCTGGTTTTTGTCCATAACAGTCCATCAGTCATAAATATAAAGTGCGAGTATCCTCGTCAAATTATCCTTATACCCGAAGTTAAATATTGCAACTAATTGGGGACTTAAACTGTAACAAGATTTTAATACTTTGTTTAATAATTACACCAGGATGTCGACTGAGTGTAACCCAAGGTTTTAATATTTTGTTATCAATTATACCAAGTGTCCTTGTACATAATTTCACCCATGTTTTAATTATTCTAGTGGCTATTAATCCATTCCCGTGTCCGGTTAAATGAACGATTATTCGTACATATAAATACCCCGCCCATCGTGTCCGATCGAGTGTATATGGTAATTTATAGGGACGCCCAATTGTAAATCTTTATATTAACATTAACAAACTATCATTTAGTTAAACAAATATAAAGCCCATTAATAGCCCATAGTCTAATTTCCACAAGTGTCGTTCTTTTATCCAAACCCCAATTATGGTACAAAGCCCTAATTACCCAATTTTAGTAATTAGCCCAACATCATGATTACTTCGGATTAAATAAGAATAATAATAACTTAGCTACGAGACATTAATATAAAAAGGTTGAACATAACTTACAATGATTAAAAATAGCGTAGCGTTACACGGACAGAATTTCGACTTACACCCTTACAACATTTGCTAACATACCTTTATTATTAGGATTAAAATTAAAATTAAAATTAAAATTAAAATATAAATATAAATATTTACGTATAGATATAGAGAGGATGGATATATGAGTGTGAAAAATGATCAGAATTCGACTGGCTTTATAGGGAATTGAGTTCAGGGATACTCTGAGACTCGCGGCATTTTTTGCCTTCAAACTCCGCGAGTCGCGGAGTTTGAAAATACAGCTCACTCCAAATTGGATCTTAGTCTGCCGACGGTTTATTATATAAATATAATATATATATATAATTTATATAATTAATTATATATTATATTATATTTATATACATAGTTAACTTGTAATTTTTAGTCCGTTGCGTCGAGCGTTGAGAGTTGACTCTGGTCCCGGTTCCGGATTTTCGAATGTCCTTGCGTACAATTTAATATCTTGTACTTTGCATTTTGAATCTTGTACTCTTGTAATTTCGAGATGTTTCTTATCAATAATTGGAACCTCTTTGATTGTATTTTGTACTTTTGAGCTTTTTGGTCGTTTGCGTCTTCAATTCGTCGAATCTGTCTTTTGTCTTCACCTTTTATTATTTAAACGAATATCACTTTTAAATAGAATAATTGCAACTAAAAGCTTGTCTTTCTTGAGGAATAATGCTATGAAATATATGTTCGTTTTTAGCATTATCAAATATTCCCACACTTAAGCGTTGCTTGTCCTCAAGCAATATCGTCTTGAAATACTAGAATCACTTCTTTATTCTTCACACTTTGTACATCAGTGATTTCTATACGGCGGTATAAACAATGGAAGTAACGATATGGTTTACAGTCCCACATGACTATAAAAATTTAGATCCATTAAGGAAATTGGATCTTTATGTAAACATTTGATCTTTTGAAAATTAAATCTAGTTTTTACCCTAGATAAGTTTTCCGGAATAACCCTTTACCGGTGTTTGCAAAATATTTTTGTGGGTTTGGTGGGTTTCAGATTTGAAAATTTTAGCTCAAAACTTGCGGTTTTGTGTCACCCACTTGCTAACCTTGTATTTGGAAAGCAACAAGTCCAGTTTACTTGTCCCGTATATTACCTTTCGGTAAACTACCGTCCGGTTGTAAAGGAAAGCGTTGAACAAGCAACTGTTAAGGCAATGTCCCCTGACATGCTTTTAATTATGGTCTATAACGTGTCGGACGCAATTACTATCCTTGGTAGGAGCAATAGTAAAGCTCACCCTTATGATTTTTCGGTCTGGCACAAGGTCCCGTATTTGACCACTATGCAACCACCGTTCTTACGGTTGACACCCGATTTAGTTCAGGTGACCTAATGAATTCCAGGTGAATTCCTAGGATTTTACGTTCAATGGTAATGAACGTATTGAAAATAGGGTTTTCAGAAAACAAATCGGTTTGTAATTTTGATCAAAATATTTTCTCGTTCAAGCTCGAGTATAGATATCATTGAATTCCATGAGTTTGTAATTCTCAATCTTTAAGGTCAATCTCAAGGATTAAGTAATATCAGGCTTAAAAGATGATTTTTGATCTTTTAAGGAGATTATCCTTTCTGGGGATCTGATTCATTAGTCTTATCCAGCTAATTTGCATGGTGCCCCCCATTTTACGAGATAAATCCTTCTCATGGTTAGGATAAATCTGACCACTTGGCGACCCTGTTTAATGCTGAGGTCCGTGGATTTCCTGCTGATTTTAGTGATGACTTTTCTAGATTTTTCGTCAACCTACAGCTGGTCTGGACGACAACTTCTTGACCTAAATCAAGAAGAGCGTGTCTTTTTCGGAAGACTTTACTTCCTTTTAATGATGGAATTGATTCATCGTGTAGATCCATCTTTCTTACAGTAAATCAGGTAAAACAGTTTAGTTTAGTCCAAAGCAAAAGTATTTTCAGTTATTTGTTACAGATATATGTGACATATGTTTAAGATAACTTGGTAAATTTTCCCACACTTGGCTTTTATTTTCCTTTTTATCGTCCTCTATTCCATTTTAAATGAATTTTAACATTTTGGTTTGTTTCTCAATTTATGTCCTTTCTGAGGTAACAATAATTTCGGTGTTAAAACCTAGTTTTATCGTTCATAAATATGTATAAACATGATTTTGAGTTCATTTAATTGAAAATTTTGAAAAATTTTACTAGAATTGGGTAGTCAGTATATAAGACAAGGGCTGTTCTTTATTATCAGAGAGCACTAGATTCTAATACAACTACTATTTTACTAGTATTTCTAATGGTAACCAAGTGTATAAAGTAAAAATTTTAAAATCCGAAAGAATTTAACCCCTTCCCACACTTAAGATCTTGCAATGCCCTTATTTGCAAGAAATCAGTAACAATTTAAATTATTGAGGGTGATTTGTGTGAAAATGATTAAATTTTACCAAAGTTTCCAAATATATTGGCGTTTGTTTGCTGAATGATAAATGGTGCACATCATTTGTTCATTCCGTCTTGTTGTTATTTCACATATATTTTGCATCTTGTCGTCAAAATTAGTTGCTTTTGCTGAACTTAATGCCAGTCTTTGAAAATGCGTTGTTTTACCCTGTTGTGTACATAAGATAAACTGCAAACATACATACATATTTTTGAAGTTTGGTATATTACCCCACATTCAAAAATTATTAAAATCTAAGAATAAAAGTTAGAAAATTATAAAAACTATTACAATATTAACATAAGTATTAAACGTATCAACATTACAAATTACAAAATAAATAAAACTAAGTAGACTAGGGATGATACTGATACCAATAGGGGTTCCATGCATAACCATAGGTGCTATAAAATGCTTCGGCAGGGTTATACGTAGGATACGGTGGTTGCATCTCTATAGACCAGGGAGGGAATATGGGTTTTGGAGTAGGAATATAGTTTCTACCTATATGTTGGCAATGAGCTATGATTTGGTTTTGATGAACTTGCCAATCTTCAAATGCTCTCTGTCTAGCATTTTCGTACTCCTGTGAAGCTATAAACCTTTGCATTTCTTGCATTTCATTTCCCCCTCCTACATTACCTTGCTGTTGGTTTCTCTCAACCTGTGGATGTCTACCATGGTATCGTACTGCGTGTTATTTCGCCTCTTCAAAACTTTCACACCATGGTATACATTTAAACCTATAGTATCGTGGGGTACTGGTTCTTCGACTAATAATCCCCCCCCAGACTTATATCCACACCGAGATATTCAGCAATCAAAGTAATAAAAATACCACCTCCTATTATGCTATGCGGTCTCATCCCCCTAACCATAGCTGATAAATAATAACCCACACAATAAGGTATACTTACAGTGCTTTGTGGGTCTCGAATACACATATGGTAAAACAAATCCTGTTGATTTACCTTTTCCTTGTTCTTACCTCTTTGTGTAATCGAATTAGCTAAAAACCTATGAATCACTCTTAATTCAGCTCTATCTATATCCAAATAAGAGTAATTTCCCCCTTTGAATCGGTGATGGCTTGTCATTTGACTCCATACACCATGTGTATCAAAATTTTCATCTATCTTTCTACCATTTAGTATCAACCCTCTACAATCGGCAGATGCTAACTCCTCAGGCATATATATACGTAAAGCCTGAGCCATGTCTAGTAAAGACATGTGGCGCATCGAACCTCCTAACAAAAATCTAATAAAAGATCGATCGGTTAAACTAGCTACCCGATCATTTAATTCTATACTACACAACAATTCTTCACACCATACTTTATATACAGGTCTACGCATGGTGAATAAACGTACCCAGTCGTTAAAAGTAGAATTACCATACCTCTGTGCAAGTAATTCCCTAATTGGCCCAGCCAATTCTACAGCTTCTAATGGTCCCCATTCTATGACCCTCGGTACCTCAACAACTTTAGAATGAAGAGTATGCAAACCCCTTTGGTATTTTGGATAATCTATCCAAAGTCTGTCAAATCTCAGGTTCGGGTGCAAATCTTCCAAGTGCATATCAGAAAATGTCATGACTGGATGAGGTATATCTTGCTTATAGTAGTTATCCACCTCCTGTTGTTCCGCATTCTCAGCAGGAGCATTGCGAGCTTGGGATGAAGATTCACCCCTTTCAGTCTGCAAAACACATCAAACACAATTTTTGTGCATCCAAATATGCATTAGTGTCAGCAAAATCATCAATCAAAATAATTACAATGACATGATCAATTTATATCAAACTTAAGCTCATTTTCACATTTTTATCAAATCTACACTTTTTCAAATAAGCATATACGAAAATGTTCGCCAAGTTCATAAGCATTCAACTCAAATAACATGTCAAAATAATCATTACTAGCAATTAAACAAGTTTCAAATGGCATTATCTCTCAAAAATCAAGTTCATGAATTTTAGACTTGAAAAAGTCCACTTTAATTCTCAAAATCATGATTAGGCTCAAAGTTTGGATCATTTAACTACCTAAACATGTTACACTACTTAATTTAGCAACAATTCATGACAAAAATCGGCCATAACCTGTTTATATCAAAAAGCCCCAAATTGCTCAAGAACACAAACCCTAGATTACTCAAAATTTGAAGTTTAAGGCTTCTAATCATGTTAAATAGCATTAATCTAGGTTATACAATCATAATACATAAACAATTTAAGCATAATTACACTAAAAAGCATCAAAATCAAATTGGGGAAAAAATTGCTCAAGAACACTAATTTTCGGATTAAATGGTGTTTAGGTGTAGAAATTTACCGTTTTTCTTGAGTAATTCCTTGATAGCATCCTTCTCAACATGATTTTAGTAAAAGATTTGATGATTAACGGTTAAAAATTGTGATTTTGGGGGTGTTTTTCGGGTTTTTTCGCGCAGTATTTTAGCTGTATGTGTTTTTGTGGTGTGTGGTTTGAGCTGTTCGTTCAGCTTTATTTTTTTTTTCTGTAATTTGGTCCCTCCGCGAGTCGCGGGGTTTTTACTCTTCAAACTCCGCGAGTCGCGGAGTTTGTATATATATATATATTTTTTTTAAATATCTTATACTAATTAAAACAATTAAGTAATTAATTTTAAAATTTTGTTTCCCTTGTTATTTAGGACGAGGTCGTTTCGGATCGATGTCCTAGTCCGTCCTTCGACAAAATTTTAAAATTTGTCTTTTTGTAGCGATTGTTTTAAAAGCTAAGATTTTTGGGGTTTTTTAATGTTTTTGGCATACTTTAATTCAATAAGATTAAAAATAATGATAATAAAAGTTCTCGTCCCTCCCTTGGGTAAAGCAATTTCGGTTTAAAGACCTAGTCTTCAACTTACGACGAATTTTAAAAATCATATTTTTAACTTAATGAGATAAAGTAAATTTTTGTTTTTACATTCACACAATTTAAATATAAAATTCAAAATTAATATTAAAAATTCACACCAAACTTAAAATTTGAAATGCATAAAATTAAAAATTCATATTTTAAAAATTAAAAATTCACACCAAACTTAATTTAAAAATTCATATTATAAATTCACACCAAACTTATATTAATTTTTTCAAATATTTACAATTTTAAATATATTGATTTTATAAAGTTTACAATTTTAATTTAAGATTTATATATTAATTTTAAAAACATGGTAAAAATAAAATTAAAAATCTTTTTGGTTTTTTATCCCACTTTAATCAATCAAATATTATCAAAAATATGCGCCCCTCTTTTCGGTAAAGTAATTTCGGTTCCATGACCTAATTTAACTCATGACGAATTTTTGAAATATTTTGGGTTGATTGTTTAAAGATATTTATACCTTAAGAATAAACGTTAAATTTCGCAGTGATGTAATAAATTTTTGAATGATATCAATAATTTCGGTCGCCAAACCTAATTTTATTCAATATCAATTTAATACTTTATAGTGAACAAATTAGCGTTTATTATCAAAAGGTTAAAAATAAAAAAAATAAAATAAAAACTGTACAAACATACCTGTGAAATAGATTTCTTAGTTATATGATCTATCCCATTCATAAGATAGTCGGTTTAATTGGTTTCCCATAGCTACATAGGCGTAACCTCGAGCATTCAGTGTCTTTTCTTCTAAACATATGAACGGTCCGTCTCTGCATAAAGTAACAAATTCGGTATTTGAATAGGTTTGATTATTTGAACATTTACCTCCATGTGACCATTTTCCGCATTTGTGACATCTTTCTAGGTGTCGTGCTCTTCTTTTCGCTGCGGATTTTGATTTTCCTTTACCAAATTGTAACTTATTATCTTCGCATCTGGATTCTTTTCTAACTCCGTCCAATCTTTCTCTGATTACTGATACTATTTCACTTGGTAGTGTGTCATTATTACGTTTAGTGATCAAAGCGTGTAGCATTAGACCATGGTTTAGTTCACAGGCAGTCTTCATTTTGTAAAAACCTAAAAAAATAAAAATTCAGAATGGGGGGAGAAGACTAGTTCTTTAGGGTCTGCTAGGGAAAGACCATTCGGGTTCCATTTTCGAGAACTACACGAAAACAGACAATCTAACTCTAACAGAAATACATATTATCCTTTAAAGGCTTGATTCTCCCCACACTTAGTTAGCTGTGGTGTCAAAATTGTGATTAACTTCGTTGTCGACTTCCATCGGACTATCTATGTAGTGTTTAACTCTGTGACCATTAACTTTAAATTCTATCCCATTTGAATTTATTAATTCTATCGTTCCGTATGGGAAAACTCTTTTGACTATGAATGGTCCAGACCATCTTGATTTCAATTTTCCAGAAAATAGCTTGAATCGTGAATTGAAAAGAAGAACTCTGTCTCCTTCTTTAAATTCTTTTGAACTTCTGATTCTTTTATTATGCCATTTCTTCGTTCTTTCTTTATAGATTAACGAATTTTCGTATGCTTCATGTCTTAATTCTTCTAATTCGTTTAGTTGACTTAATCGTAGACGTCCGGCTTCATGTAAATCAAGATTACATGTCTTCAAAGCCCAAAATGCTTTGTGTTCAATTTCTACTGGAAGATGACATGCTTTTCCATAAACAAGTCTAAAAGGTGTGGTTCCAATTGGAGTTTTGTAGGCTGTTCTAAAAGCCCAGAGTGCATCCTCCAATTTAATGGACCATTCCTTCGGATTTGATCCTACGGTTTTCTCTAGAATACATTTTAAAGCTCGGTTGGTATTTTCAACTTGTCCACTTGTTTGTGGATGATATGCGGTGGAGATTTTATGAGTTACTCCATATCTTTTAAGAACTTTCTCAAGTTGATTATTACAGAAATGAGTACCCCGATCACTTATTAAAGCTTTCGGTGTTCCAAACCTTGCAAAAAGACGTTTTAAAAAGTTGACTACAACTCGTGCATCGTTAGTTGGGAGAGCTTGTGCTTCCGCCCATTTAGATACATAATCAATGGCTACGAGTATATATAGATTATTATGAGATTTTGGAAATGGACCCATAAAGTCAATACCCCAAATGTCAAATGCTTCACATACTTGTATGACATTTTGTGGCATTTCATCACGTTGACTTATTTTTCCGGCCCTTTGACATGCATCTCAGGATTTTCAAAGAAGGTGTGCATCTTTGTAAATTGTAGGCCAATAGAATCCAGCATCATAAACTTTTCTTGCTGTTAGTTGAGGCCCATAATGCCCTCCTATTGGTCCTGTGTGACAATGGTTTAATATTTTACTAGCTTCATCTCCAAATACACATCGGCGTATTATTCCATCGGGACAACTTTTAAACAAATGTGGATCTTCCCAAAAATAGTGTTTTATATCACTGAAGAATTTCTTTCGTCTTTGGTACGATAATCCTTTTTCAAGGAATCCACAAACTAAGTAGTTTTCATAGTCTGCAAATCATGGAATTTCTTTATAATCTATCTTCAATAGATATTCATCAGGAAAGTTGTCTTGTATGGCCGATTCATTTAGAACTTCTAATTCGGGATTTTCAAGACGAGAAAGATGATCAGCGACGAGATTTTATGCTCCTCTTTTATCTCGGATTTCAATATCAAACTCTTGTAAGAGTAAGATCCAACAGATTAATCTTGGTTTAGCATCTTGTTTTGAAAATAGGTATCTAAGAGCAGAATGGTCAGTATAGACCACCGTTTTTGCTAGAACGAGATATGATCGAAATTTGTCAAAAGCAAAGACAATAGCAAGGAGTTCTTTTTCAGTAGTTGTATAGTTCGTTTGTGCTCCTTGTAACATCTTACTAGCATAATATATAGGTTGAAATCGTTTTTCAATTCTTTGTCCTAAAACGGCTCCCATTGCAAAATCACTTGCATCGCACATTAGTTCAAATGGTAGATTCCAATTTGGTGTTATCATGATTGGCGCATTAGTGAGTTTCTCTTTAAGAATATTAAAAGATTTGATACACTCATCTGAAAAGATGAATGGAGCATCCTTTTCTAGGAGTTTATTCATAGGAGTGGCAATTTTAGAAAAATCTTTTATGAAACGTCGGTAAAAACCGGCATGCCCTAGAAAACTCCTAACTCCTCTAACATTGGTGGGATGTGGAAGTTTAGCAATTACATCTACTTTAGCTCTATCCACTTCAATTCCTTCTTTTGAAATTTTATGACCAAGAACGATGCCTTCTTTAACCATAAAATGGCATTTCTCCCAATTAAGAACTAGATTTGATTGTTCGCATCTAAGAAGCATTCGTTCCAGATTAACTAGACATGATTCAAATGTATCACCGAAGACTGAAAAGTCATCCATGAAAACTTCCATGCATTCTTCTATCATGTCGTGAAAAATCGCCATCATACACCTTTGAAAGGTTGCAGGGGCGTTGCAAAGTCCAAATGGCATGCATTTGTAAGCAAAAGTACCATAAGGGCACTTGAATGTGGTTTTCTCTTGATCTTCGGGTGCTATTGGAATTTGAAAATATCTGGAAAATCCATCTAGAAAACAATAGTAACTATTCCCGGCTAATCTTTCCAACATTTGATCTATGAAAGGTAAGGGAAAGTGATATTTTCTGGTGGCGTCATTTAATTTTCTATAATCAATACACACACGCCATCCTGTTACAGTCCTAGTAGGAATAAGCTCATTTTTTTCATTTGTAATGACAGTCATGCCACCCTTCTTAGGTACGCATTGGACTGGGCTTACCCATGGACTATCAGAGATTGGATAAATTAGACCTGCGTCTAGCAGTTTAATAATTTCTTTTTTAACTACATCTTGCATATTAGGATTTAGTCTTCGTTGGCGTTGCACATACGTTTTATGACCTTCTTCCATAAGGATTTTATGTGTGCAATACGAAGGATTTATTCCTTTAATATCATGAATCTTCCATTCAATGGCTGGTTTATGAGCTTTCAACACAGAAATGAGTTGTGATTTCTCATTTTCAGTAAGAGATGACGATATTATTACAGGTAATTCAGATTCACCATGTAAATAAGCGTATTCCAAATGGTTTGGAAGTGGCTTTAACTCTAATTTCGGAGGTTCTTCTATCGATGATTTGTATCGATATCTGTCTTCTTCTTTTAGCATTTGAATTTCTTCTGTTGTTGGTTCATATCCATTAGCTATAAGTGTAGCTAACATTTCAGCTTCATCAATTGGTTCATTACCTTCTCCTAAAGAACATTCTCCTGTTCCTTGTTATTCTAGAAATTCTTCTAATAATTCTGCATGTGCATCTATAGTTTGAATATAATAACATGTATCATCTGCAGATTGCGGTTGTTGCATTGCTCTATCAACTGAAAAGGTAACACTCTCATCCTCTATACTTAGGGTCAATTTCTTACCGAACACGTCTATCATTGCTTTAGCCATGTTTAAGAATGGTCTTCCTAATATGAGAGGAACTTGAGAATCTTCTTCCATGTTCAGAACAACAAAATCTACTGGAAATACTAAAGTACCAACTTTAACTAGCATGTTCTCCATTATCCCTCTAGGATATTTTATTGATCTATCGGCTAGTTGTATGCTTATTCTGGTTGGTTTCAATTCTCCAAGGTCTAGTTTAGCGTATAGTGAATACGGCATTAGATTTATACTAGCACCTAAGTCTGCCAATGCTTCTATTGAACTAAGACTACCCAGAAAACATGGAATTGTGAAACTTCCTGGATCAGATAATTTTTCTGGTATCTTATTCAACAGCACTGCTGAACAATTAGCATTCATGGTAATAGCTGAGAGTTCTTCCATTTTCTTTCTATTTGAGATTAGATCTTTCAAGAATTTAGCATATCTAGGCATTCCTGAAATCACATCAATGAAAGGAAGATTTACATTTATCTGTTTAAACATATCCAAGAATTTGGATTGCTCGGCTTCAAGTTTCTCTTTCTTCATTTTACTCGGGTAAGGAAGTGGTGGTTGGTATGGTTTAACATAAGGTTTAGCCTTAACTGTGTTATCATCATTAACCTTTTCAACTACCGGTTCTTTTTCCTTATCTTGATCAGGTTGTGGTTCTTGTGGAGTAGGAATAGCTTCATCAGAAGTTACAGGTATTTCAGGTGGTTTAAGTGTTGTACCACTTCTTGTGGTAATGGCTTTAGCTGTTTCATTTCGGGGGTTAGCATTTGTATCACTAGGTAGACTTCCCGGTTTTCTTTCACCTATTAACCTTGCTAGGTTACTTACTTCTTGTTCCAGATTTTGAATAGAAGCTTGTTGATTTCTAAATGCTTGAGCATTTTGTTCATTAGTTTGTTTCTGAGATGTGAAAAACTGCGTTTGAGTTTCAACTAGCTTCGTCATCATATCTTCTAAATTCGGCTTTTTATCATCGGTTTGTTGTGGTGGTTTGTTTTGAAAATTAGGTCTTTGCTGATTGTAAGTATTATTGGATACTTGTTGATTGCTAGGACCTTGTTGGTTGTTGTATGGAATATTTCGGTTATAATTCTGGTTTTGATTGTAAATAGGTCTTGGCGGTTGATAATTATTCTGATAATTATTTCCAGGCCTTTGGTTTATGTATGAAATATTCTCTCTTTGTTCCATTGTTAATTCAATACTGAGACAATCTTTTGTCAAATGTGGTCCTCCACACTGCTCACAACTAATTCGTATTGAGTGAATATCTTTAGTCATCTTTTCCATTCGTCTCTCGACAGCATCTATCTTTGCGGAAATGGAATCTAAGTCATGGCTAGAATTGGCTCTAGCTGCTTTAGATGATCTAACGATATCTTTTTCTTGGTGCCACTCATGTAAGTGGGAAGCAGTGTTATCAATAATTTTATATGCATCAGTTTCGGTTTTCTTCATAATAGAACCACCAGCTGCTATATCTATGTCTTTTCTTGTAGTGATGTCGCATCCTTGGTAGAATATTTGTACTATTTGACAGGTGTCTAAACCATGTTGCGGACATCCTCTTAACAACTTTCCAAATCTAGTCCACGCCTCATATAGAGTTTCGTTTGGTTTCTGTGTGAACGTAACAATTTCTCCTTGAAGTCTTACGGCTTTAGATGCCGGAAAGAATTGTTTAAGAAATTTTTCAACTAAAACGTCCCATGTATCAATCGCCCCTTCAGGTAACGATTCCAACCAATCTTTGGCTTCTCCCTTTAAAGTCCAGGGAAATAACATGAGATATATCTGTTCATCCTCCACTTCTCGGATTTTAAATAGTGTGCAGATCCTATTAAAGGTACGTAGATGTTCATTTGGATCTTCCTTCGGCGCACCACTAAATTGGCATTGATTAGTCACCATGTGTAGAATTTGTCCTTTGATTTCATAATCTGGCGCATTAATGTCTGGATGAGTAATTGCGTGACCTTGGCCAGTGCGTTTAGCTCTCATTCGGTCTTCCATACTTAAAGGTTCCAGATTCTCCATAATTGAATTTGTTGAATCGGAATCACTAGAGGATTCTGATTTAATGGTTCGTTCCTCAACAATCTCTGTTTGAATGATTGGTGGTTCCGGAGGAAAGTTTAGTGGTTCAGGATCTATGAATCGTCCCTGAATATTCTCCGGATTCTCAATTATGAGGTCGGGTTCAAAAAATGGATTATCGGAAATTTGAACTGGAGTACTTGGTCGACTGGATGACGATTCTAAAGAAAAATCAACGGCGGTAATATTTGCTAAATGTCTTGATCTAGTTACAGGTGGTGAACGTACAAAAGGTGGTGAACGTCTTGCTCGGTGCATTCACTGAATATCCTATTAGTTTTTAAAAGGAAAGAAAAATTATAATAAGTTATCCAATCAATAGACTTTTCTGATTTTGCCCACGTTTCGAATAGCCAAAAGATACAGCAGAGGGGCAGGATTCGTTTGGTCTCAATATAATTGAGGACTGTTTGGCTCCAATAACCCGGTCCACGTACAAATCCAACTATTACTACGAACCAGAAAATTTTGATGTCTATCAATTTAACCACTTAAAATAAATTTTCATAATTTTAAGAAATTTAGATAAGAAGTAGAATAAAAATCTATGTCCTAAAACTAGAATAGCGAGAAATAAGAAAGAAAAAGAGTTCGTCGAAAAAGGTCGAAAAAGAAAAATGGTTGAAAAATAAAAGGTGACGGAAAAATAAAAGAAACTTATAAAACTTAAAAACAATTGACTAACCTAACCTTATTACTACAACTAACTTAAAATTATAATCGCAAATTGAGATTACTAATTGGAATGATAATTGATACATAGGAAAAAGTCGTCTAAAAATATTAAAGCTTACAAGAAAAACTATATCCCAAATGGAAATAACTTAAAAAGGCGTCGCAAAATTCTAAAGCACCTAAATCTTAGTCTAAAGAAAAAGCACTTAAGGAATCCTACGGCAAAGCCTAAAAATCTAGAAGTAAAAATAACTATGGCAAAAACTAAGTTTAAAACTAAATATGAGCTAAAAATACAAATATTACGCTAAAACGATTAAAAAGGGATAAAATATAAAAATAAACTAAAAGTTGTAAAAATACAATTTTTATAAAAATATTATTTTTATATTATTTATTTATTAAAACTACTAATTTTACAATTTAATTAAACTAATTTAACTAAATAAAACAAATTAAATAAAAAGAAACTTTAAAATAAAACTAATTATAATAATAATAGGTAATTAGGGTTTATAATAATAATAATTAATAAATACCCCGTAATTAATGATGTTTAGGGTTTCTGTCGGTGGCGGCTCCGCGAGTCGCGGTGACCCAGTTCAAAACCTCCGCGGGTCGCGGAGGGTTCAATTCCAGTTCAAAAACAAGTCAAGTTTCGACAGGTCAGTTTTATTATATATATATATATTTTTTTTTCTGTTTTATATTTTCTGTTTTAATAGTTAAATAAAATATATAAATTAAATAAAAACTTTTTAAAAAAAAAAAACTAAATTAAAAATAGAAATACTTTATAATTTTATAAAAATCTTAAATCTTTATATATATATGTTTTTTTCGGTTTTTTTTTATTTTAAATAAAAACAAAATAATTAAATAAAACTTATATAAAAATAAAGAAACTTTATAAAACTTAAATATTTAACAAAATCTTAAAAATACTTATATTTTTGTTTTTCTTTTTATATTTTTGAATATTTAAAACGTATTTTTATAAAAACAAATTTTAATAAAAGTAAACTATAAATCTTTTTTTTTTTTATATTAGCGTTGCGCTTCCGGCTTTTAAGCGATTCCTCGGCAGCGGCGCCAAAAATACTTGATAGTTATATTAGCTTGCTTCTGCCGTCTTAAGCATGGCATGTAACTCGCCAATGCTTTTATCCCATCCATTCATGTTGTAATTCATTACAAATGTGTCAAACCTCTTTGACAAGGAATTAAGGATAAGGTCCGTGGCTAATTCATTAGACACGTTGCAATTTAGACAGTTTACACGATCAATAAGGCTTTTCATCTTAAGGACATAAGATGAAACGGATTGGGAGTCATCCATCCGACATGCATGAAGCGCTCGAACCGTTTCGAAGCACTCGACACGAGCTTGTTGAAGGAACATCTCCTTCAATTGTGTGATCATGTCATATGCACTATGATGCTCAAAATCCTTTTGGAGTTCGGGTATCATAGTCCCAAGCATGAGGCAAGAAACTTGCAATGAATCGGTGCAATATTTCTCCCAATAAGCCATGGCTTCCGTATCATCCTCGTCCGGTTGGTCGGGAATGGGGTCTTCCAACACATAAGCCCTATCCTCTAGTTTGAGGACAATTCTTAGATTGCGGAACCAATCCATGAAGTTCGTATTGTTGAGTTTTTCCTTTTCGAGGATTGACCTCAACGATAGGTTGTTAAAGTTTATTGGTGCATTTGGAATGTTGTTGTTATTGGCGGCCATCTACAAAATTTAACAAAGTTGTTTAAGTATTAATTTTAATTTAATAATCAATACCCTTTAAATCCAATTGATATTTATTAAATTTTAGAATCCAACGGTAAACCAAATTTCGGTTAGGTGACTGATAATGCTAAAAACGAACATATATTTCATAGCATTATTCCTCAAGAAAGACAAGCTTTTAGTTGCAATTGTTCTATTTACAAGTGATATTCGTTTAAATAATAAAAGGTGAAGACAAAAGACAGATTCGACGAATTGAAGACACAAACGACCAAAAAGCTCAAAAGTACAAAAGACAATCAAAAAGGTTCCAATTATTGATAAGAAACGTCTCGAAATCACAAGAGTACAAGATTCAAAACGCAAAGTACAAGATATTAAATTGTACGCGAGGACGTTCGAAAATCCGGAACCGGGACCAGAGTCAACTCTTAACGCTCGATGCAACGGACTAAAAATTACAAGTTAACTATGTATATGTATATAAATATAATATAATATATAATTAATTATATTAATTATATATATATTATATATATATATATAAAAAACCGTCGGCAGAGAAAACTCCAAGGACTGAGCTGTAAATACTATCTCCGCGACTCGCGGAGTTTGAAGGGCATTTTGCCGCGAGTCGCGGAGCCCCAATTTTCAACTCTGGCTATAAAGCAAACCGAATTCTGATCAAATTTCATATCTTATTTCTCTATCTCTCTCAATATATACGATATATATATATATATATAATTTATATTTTAATTTTAATTTTAATTTTAAATCCTAATAATAAGGGTATGTTAGCGAATGTTGTAAGGGTGTAAGTCTAAATTCTGTCCGTGTAACGCTACGCTATTTTTAATCATTGTAAGTTATGTTCAACCTTTTTACATTAATGTCTCGTAGCTAAGTTATTATTATGCTTATTTAAAACGAAGTAATCATGATGTTGGGCTAATTACTAAAATTGGGTAATTGGGCTTTGTACCATAATTGGGGTTTGGACAAAAGAACGACACTTGTGGAAATTAGACTATGGGCTATTAATGGGCTTTATATTTGTTTAACTAAATGAAAGTTTGTTAATGTTAATATAAAGATTTACAATTGGGCGTCCCTATAAATTACCATATACACTCGATCGGACACGATGGGCGGGGTATTTATATGTACGAATAATCGTTCATTTAACCGGACACGGGAATGGATTAATAGCCACTAGAATAATTAAAACAGGGGTGAAATTACATTCAAGGGTAATTGGTGTAATTGTTAACAAAGTAGTAAAACCTTGGTTTACACGCAGTCGATAACCTAGTGTATTCATTAAACAAAGTATTAAAACCTTGTTACAATTCGAATCCCCAATTAGTTGGAATATTTAACTTCGGGTATAAGAATAATTTGATGAGGACACTCGCACTTTATATTTATGACTGATGGACTGTTATGGAAAAAAACCAGACGGACATATTGAATAATCCAGGACAAAGGACAATTAACCCATGGGCATAAAACTAAAATCAACACGTCAAACATCATGATTACGGAAGTTTAAATAAGCATAATTCTTTTATTTCATATTTAATTTCCTTTATTTTATATTTAATTGCACTTCTAATTATCGCACTTTTATTTATTGTTATTTAATCGCACTTTTAATTATCGTACTTTTTAATTATCGCAATTTTATTTTATCGCACTTTTATTATTCGCAATTTCATTATCGTTATTTACTTTACGCTTTAATTTAAGTCTTGTATTTATTTTATATTTTACATTAGGTTTTAACTGCGACTAAAATCTTAAAATCGACAAACCGGTCATTAAACGGTAAAAAACCCCCCTTTATAATAATAATATTACTTATATATATATTTGTATTTTTATAAAAGTAAACTAATATAGCGTTGAGCTTTGTTTAAAGATTTCCCTGTGGAACGAACCGGACTTACTAAAAACTACACTACTGTACGATTAGGTACACTGCCTATAAGTGTTGTAGCAAGGTTTAAGTATATCCATTCTATAAATAAATAAATATCTTGTGTAAAATTGTAACGTATTTAATAGTATTTTCTACTAAAATTTAATAGTATTTTATACCCCTTAGCTTTAACATCAAGTATTTTTGGCGCCGCTGCCGGGGACTATCTTAAAAGCCGGAAGCGCAACGCTAATATAAAAAAAAAAAGATTTTTAGTTACTTTTATTAAAAGTCGTTTTTGTAAAAATACGTTTTAATTATTCAAAAATATAAAAAGAAAAACAAAAATATAAGCATTTTTAAGATTTTGTTAAATATTTAAGTTTTATAAGTTTCTTTATTTCTATTTTAGTTTATAAAAATATAAGTTTTATTTTAATATCTTTTATTTATTAAAAAAATAGAAAACAGAAAATTAAAAAAATAAATAAAGAAAAACGCGTAAAAAACTGAAAGCTGTCAACAGAATTTCTGAACCCCGCGACTCGCGGGGTTTTCCTCATTAATCACCGCAACTCGCGGAGCTACTCTGACACGCGGACAGGAAGCCCTAAATCTGCATTAATTACGGTTTTAATTAATTATTATTATTATTTAAACCTAATTATTATTATTATTATTATTAGTTTTATTTTTACTTTTTACTTTTTATTTATATATTTTAGTTAAATTAGTTTTATAAAATTGTAAAATTAATAGTTTTATTAAATAAATAATATAAAAATAATATTTTTATAAAAATTGTACTTTTTACAACTTTTTGTATATTTTTATATTTTGTCCCTTTTTAATCGTTGTAGCGTAATATTTGTATTTTTTTTAGCTCATATTTAATTTTAAACTTAGTTTTTGTGCTATAGTTATTTTTACTCCTAGATTTTTAGGCTTTGCCGTAGAATTCCTTAAGTGCTTTTTCTTTAGACTAAGATTTAGGTACTTTAAGAATTTTGCGACGCCTTTTTAAGTTTTAGTTTCTTTTTAAGTTATTTCCATTTGGGATTTAGTTTTTCCTGTAAGCTTTAATATTTTTAGACACCTTTTACTATGTACCAATTATCATTCCAATTAGTAATCTCAATTTGCGATTATAATTTTAAGTTAGTTGTAGTAATAAGGTTAGGTTAGTTAAAGTATTTTTAAGTTTTTATAAGTTTCTTTTATTTTTCCGTCACTTTTTATTTTTCAACCATTTTTTCTTTTTCAACCTTTTGCGACGAACTCTTTGTCTTTCTTATTTCTCGCTATTCTAGTTTTTAGGACTTAGAATTTTTTCTACTTCTTATCTAAATTTCTTAAAATTACGAAAATTTATTTTGAGTGGTTAAATTGATAGACATCAAAATTTTCTGGTTCGTAGTAATAGTTGGATTTGTACGTGGACCGGGTTATTGGAGCCAAACAGTCCTCAATTATATTGAGACCAAACGAATCCTGCCCCTCTGCTGCATCTTTTGGCTATTCGAAACGTGGGCAAAATCAGAAAAGTCTATTGATTGGATAACTTATTATAATTTTTCTTTCCTTTTAAAACTAATAGGATATTCAGTGAATGCACCGAGCAAGACGTTCATCACCTTTTGTACGTTCACCACCTGTAACTCGATCAAGACATCGTTTAACAAATATAACCGCCGTTGATTTTTCTTTAGAATCGTCATCCAGTCGACCAAGTACTTCAGTTCAAATTTCCGATAATCCATTTTTTGAACCCAACCTCACAATTGAGAATCCAGAGAATATTCAGGAATGGTTCGTAGATCCTGAACCATTAAACTTTTCTCCGGAACCACCAATCATTCAAACAGAGATTGTTGAGGAACGAACTATTAAATCAGAATCATCTATTGATACCGATTCAACAAATTCAATTATGGAGAATCTGGAACCTTTAAGTATGGAAGACCGAATGAGAGCTAAACGCACTGGCCAAGGTCACGCAATTACTCATCCAGACATTAATGCGCCAGATTATGAAATCAAAGGACAAATTCTACACATGGTGACTAATCAATGCCAATTTAGTGGTGCGCCGAAGGAAGATCCAAATGAACATCTACGTACCTTTAATAGGATCTGCACACTATTTAAAATACGAGAAGTGGAGGATGAACAGATATATCTCATGTTATTTCCCTGGACTTTAAAGGGAGAAGCCAAAGATTGGTTGGAATCGTTACCTGAAGGGGCGATTGATACATGGGACGTTTTAATCGACAAATTTCTTAAATAATTCTTTCCTGCATCTAAAGCCGTAAGACTTCAAGCAGAAATTGTTACGTTCAGACAGAAACCAAATGAAACTCTATATGAGGCGTGGACAAGATATGGAAAGTTGTTAAGAGGATGTCCGCAACATGGTTTAGACACCTATCAAATAGTACAAATATTCTACCGAGGATGCGACATCACTACAAGAAAAGACATAGATATAGCAGCTGGTGGTTCTATTATGAAGAAAACCGAAACTGATGCTTACAAAATTATTGATAACACTGCTTCCCACTCGCATGAGTGGCACCAAGAAAAAGATATCATTAGATCATCTAAAGCAGCTAGAGCCGATTCTAGCCATGACTTAGATTCCATTTCCGCAAAGATAGATGCTTTCGAGAGACGAATGGAAAAGATGACTAAAGATATTCATGCTATACGAATTAGTTGTGAGCAGTGTGGAGGACCACATTTGACAAAAGATTGTCTCAGTATTAAATTAACAATGGAACAAAGAGAGAATATTTCATACATAAACCAAAGGCCTGGAAATAATTATCAGAATAATTATCAACCGCCAAGACCAATTTACAATCAAAACCAGAATTATAACCGAAATATTCCATACAACAACCAACAAGGTCCTAGCAATCAACAAGTATCCAATAATACTTACAATCAGCAAAGACCTAATTTTCAAAACAAACCACCACAACAAACCGATGATAAAAAGCCGAATTTAGAAGATATGATGACGAAGCTAGTTGAGACTCAAACACAGTTTTTCACATCTCAAAAACAAACCAATGAACAAAATGCTCAAGCATTTAGAAATCAACAAGCTTCTATTCAAAATCTGGAACAAGAAGTAAGTAACCTAGCAAGGTTAATAGGTGAAAGAAAACCGGGAAGTCTACCTAGTGATACAAACGCTAACCCCCGGAATGAAACAGCTAAAGCCATTACCACAAGAAGTGGTACAACACTTAAACCACCTGAAATACCTGTAACTTCTGATGAAACCATTCCTACTCCACAAGAACCACAACCTGATCAAGATAAGGAAAAAGAACCGGTAGTTGAAAAGGTTAATGAAAATAACACAGTTAAGGATAAACCTTATGTTAAACCATACCAACCACCACTTCCTTACCCGAGTAAAATGAAGAAAGAAAAACTTGAAGCCGAGCAATCCAAATTTTTGGATATGTTTAAACAGATAAATGTAAATCTTCCTTTCATTGATGTGATTTCAGGAATGCCTAGATATGCTAAATTCTTGAAAGATCTGATCACGAATAGAAAGAAAATGGAAGAACTTTCGGCTGTTACTATGAATGCTAATTGTTCAGCAGTGCTGTTGAATAAGATACCAGAAAAACTATCTGATCCAGGAAGTTTCACAATTCCATGTTTTCTGGGTAGTCTTAGTTCAATAGAAGCATTGGCAGACTTAGGTGCTAGTATAAATCTAATGCCGTATTCACTATACGCTAAACTAGACCTTGGAGAATTGAAACCAACCAGAATAAGCATACAACTAGCCGACCGATCAATAAAATATCCTAGAGGGATAATGGAGAACATGCTAGTTAAAGTTGGTACTTTAGTATTTCCAGTAGATTTTGTTGTTTTGGACATGGAAGAAGATTCTAAAGTTCCTCTCATATTAGGAAGACCATTCTTAAACACGGCTAAAGCAATGATAGACGTGTTCGGTAAGAAACTGACCCTAAGTATAGAGGATGAGAGTGTTACCTTTTCAGTTGATAGAGCAATGCAACAACCACAATCTGCAGATGATACATGTTATTATATTCAAACTATAGATGCACATGCAGAATTATTAGAAGAATTTCCAGAATTACAAGGAACAGGAGAATGTTCTTTAGGAGAAGGTAATGAACCAATTGATGAAGCTGAAATGTTAGCTACACTTATAGCTAATGGATATGAACCAACAACAGAAGAAATTCAAATGCTAAAAGAAGAAGACAGATATCGATATAAATCATCGATAGAAGAACCTCCGAAATTAGAGTTAAAGCCACTTCCAAACCATTTGGAATACGCTTATTTACATGGTGAATCTGAATTACCTGTAATAATATCGTCTTCCCTTACTGAAAATGAGAAATCACAACTCATTTCTGTGTTGAAAGCTCATAAACCAGCCATTGCATGGAAGATTCATGATATTAAAGGAATAAGTCCTTCGTATTGCACACATAAAATCCTTATGGAAGAAGGTCATAAAACGTATGTGCAATGCCAACGAAGACTAAATCCTAATATGCAAGATGTTGTTAAGAAAGAGATTATTAAACTGCTAGATGCAGGTTTGATATATCCAATCTCTGATAGTCCATGGGTAAGCCCAGTTCAATGCGTACCTAAGAAGGGTGGCATGACTGTCATTACAAATGAGAAAAATGAGCTTATTCCTACTAGGACTGTAACAGGATGGCGTGTATGTATTGATTATAGAAAATTAAATGACGCCACCAGAAAAGATCACTTTCCCTTACCTTTCATAGATCAAATGTTGGAAAGATTAGCCGGAAATAGTTACTATTGTTTTCTAGATGGATTTTCCGGATATTTTCAAATTCCAATAGCACCCGAAGATCAAGAGAAAACCACATTCACGTGCCCTTATGGTACTTTTGCTTACAAACGCATGCCATTTGGACTTTGTAACGCCCCTGCAACCTTTCAAAGGTGTATGATGGCGATTTTTCACGACATGATAGAAGAATGCATGGAAGCATTCATGGATGACTTTTCAGTCTTCGGTGATACATTTAAATCATGTCTAGTTAATCTGGAACGAATGCTAATTAGATGCGAAAAATCAAATCTAGTACTTAATTGGGAGAAATGCCATTTCATGGTTAAAGAAGGCATCGTTCTTGGACATAAAATTTCAAAAGAAGGAATTGAAGTGGATAGAGCTAAAGTAGATGTAATTGCTAAACTTCCACATCCCACAAATGTTAGAGGAGTTAGGAGTTTTCTAGGGCATGCCGGTTTTTACCGACGTTTCATAAAAGATTTTTCTAAAATTGCCACTCCTATGAATAAACTCCTAGAAAAGGATGCGCCATTCATCTTTTCAGATGAGTATATCAAATCTTTTAATATTCTTAAAGAAAAACTCACTAATGCGCCGATCATGATAACACCAAATTGGAATCTACCATTTGAACTAATGTGCGATGCAAGTGATTTTGCAATGGGAGCCGTTTTAGGACAAAGGATTGAAAAAAGATTTCAACCTATATATTATGCTAGTAAGACATTACAAGGAGCACAAACGAACTATACAACTACTGAAAAAGAACTCCTTGCTATTGTCTTTGCTTTTGACAAATTTCGATCATATCTCGTTCTAGCAAAAACGGTGGTCTATACCGACCATTCTGCTCTTAGATACCTATTTTCAAAACAAGATGCTAAACCAAGATTAATCCGTTGGATCTTACTCTTACAAGAGTTTGATATTGAAATCCGAGATAAAAAAGGAGCAGAAAATCTCGCCGCTGATCATCTTTCTCGTCTTGAAAATCCCGAATTAGAAGTTCTAAATGAATTGGCCATACAAGACAACTTTCCTGATGAATATCTATTGAAGATAGATTATAAAGAAATCTCATGGTTTGCAGACTATGCAAACTACTTAGTTTGTGGATTCCTTGAAAAAGGATTATCGTACCAAAGACGAAAGAAATTCTTCAGTGATATAAAACACTATTTCTGGGAAGATCCACATCTGTTTAAAAGTTGTCCCGATGGAATAATACGCCGATGTGTATTTGGAGATGAAGCTAGTAAAATTTTAAACCATTGTCACACAGGACCAACAGGAGGGCATTATGGGCCTCAACTAACAGCAAGAAAAGTTTATGAAGCTGGATTCTATTGGCCTACAATTTACAAAGACGCACACCTTCTTTGCAAATCCTGTGATGCATGTCAAAGGACCGGAAAAATAAGTCAACGTGATGAAATGCCACAAAATGTCATCCAAGTATGTGAAGTATTTGACATTTGGGGTATTGACTTTATGGGTCCATTTCCAAAATCTCATAATAATCTATATATACTCGTAGCCATTGATTATGTATCTAAATGGGCGGAAGCACAAGCTCTCCCAACTAACGATGCACGAGTTGTAGTCAACTTTTTAAAACGTCTTTTTGCAAGGTTTGGAACACCGAAAGCTTTAATAAGTGATCGGGGTACTCATTTCTGTAATAATCAACTTGAGAAAGTTCTTAAAAGATATGGAGTAACTCATAAAATCTCCACCGCATATCATCCACAAACAAGTGGACAAGTTGAAAATACCAACCGAGCTTTAAAACGTATTCTAGAGAAAACCGTAGGATCAAATTCGAAGGAATGGTCCATTAAATTGGAGGATGCACTCTGGGCTTTTAGAACAGCCTACAAAACTCCAATTGGAACCACACCTTTTAGACTTGTTTATGGAAAAGCATGTCATCTTCCAGTAGAAATTGAACACAAAGCATTTTGGGCTTTGAAAACATGTAATCTTGATTTACATGAAGCTGGACGTCTACGATTAAGTCAACTAAACGAATTAGAAGAATTAAGACATGAAGCATACGAAAATTCGTTAATCTATAAAGAAAGAACGAAGAAATGGCATGATAAAAGAATCAAAAGTTCAAAGGAATTTAAAGAAGGAGACAGAGTTCTTCTTTTCAATTCACGATTCAAGCTATTTACTGGAAAATTGAAATCAAGATGGTCTGGACCATTCATAGTCAAAAGAGTTTTCCCATACGGAACGATAGAATTGATAAATTCAAATGGGATTGAATTTAAAGTTAATGGTCACAGAGTTAAACATTACATACATGGTCCGATGGAAGTCGACAACGAAGTTAATCACAATTTCGACACCACAGCTAACTAAGTGTGGGGAGAATCAAGTCTTTAAAGGATAATATGTATTTCTGTTAGAGTTAGATTGTCTGTTTTCGTGTAGTTCTCGAAAATGGAACACGTATGGTCTTTCCCTAGCAGACCCTAAAGAACTAGTCTTCTCCCCCCATTCTAAATTTTTATTTTTTTAGGTTTTTACAAAATGAAGACTGCCTGTGAACTAAACCATGGTCTAATGCTACACGCTTTGATCACTAAAAGAAATAATGATATACTACCGAGCGAATTAGTATCAGTAATCAGAGAAAGAATGGACGGAGTTAGAAAAGAATCCAGATGCGAAGATAATAAGTTACAATTTGGTAAAGGAAAATCAAAATCCGCAGCGAAAAGAAGAGCACGACACCTAGAACGATGTCACAAATGCGGAAAATGGTCACATGGAGGTAAATGTTCAAATAATCAAACCTATTCAAATACCGAATTTGTTACTTTATGCAGAGACAGACCGTTCATATGTTTAGAAGAAAAGACAATGAATGCTCGAGGTTACGCCTTTGGAGCCATGGAAAACCAATTAAACCGACTATCTTATGAATATAATAGATCATATAACTAAGAAATCTATTTCACAGGTATGTCTGTACAGTTTTTTTTTTTTTTTTTTTATTTTTATTTTTAACCTTTTGATAATAAACGCTAATTTGTTCGCTAAAAAGTATTAAATTGGTATTAAATAAAATTAGGTTTGGCGACCGAAATTATTGATATCATTCAAAAATTTATTACATCACTGCGAAATTTAACGTTTATTCTTAAGGTATAAATATCTTTAATCAATCAACCCAAAATATTTCAAAAATTCGTCATGAGTTAAATTAGGTCTTGGAACAGAAATTACTTTACCGAAAAGAGGGGCGCATATTTTTGATAATATTTGATTGATTAAAGTGGGATAAAAAGACAAAAAGATTTTTAATTTTATTTTTACCATGTTTTTAAAATTAATATTTAAATCTTAAATTAATATTGTAAACTTTGTAAAAACAATATTTTTAAAATTGTAAATATTTGAAAAATTAATATAAGTTTGGTATGAATTTATGAATTTTTAAATTAAGTTTGGTGTGAATTTTTAATTTTTAAAATATGAAATTTTAATTTTATGCATTTCAAATTTTGAGTTTGGTGTGAATTTTTAATATTAATTTTGAATTTTATATTTAAGTTGTGTGAATTTAAAAACAAAAATTTACTTTATCTCATTAAGTTAAAAATATGATTTTTAAAATTCGTCGTAAGTTGAAGACTAGGTCTTTGAACCGAAATTGCTTTACCCAAGGGAGGGACGAGAACTTTTATTATCATTATTTTTAATCTTACTGAATTAGAGTATGCCAAAAACATTGAAAAAACCCAAAAATCTTAGCTTTTAAAACAATCGCTACTAAAAGACAAATTTTAAAATTTTGTCGAGGGACGGACTAGGACATCGATCCGAAACGACCTCGTCCTAAATAACAAGGGAAACAAAATTTTAAAATTAATTACTAAATTGTTTTAAGAAGTTAAAGATTATATAAAAAAAAAAAAAAAAAAAAAAGAGTAAACTCCGCGACTCGCGGAGTTTGAAGTACAAAACCTCCGCGAGTCGCGGAGGGATCAAAAATCAGAAAAAAAATATAAAGAACTGCACGATCAGTTCACTCCCACAAACAAAAACACAGAAACAAACTGCGAAAAACACCCCGAAAAACCCGAGAAAAACACCCCAAAAATCCCAATTTTTAACCGTTAATCACCAAATTTTTTGCTAAAATCATGTTAAGAAGGATGCTATCTAAGAATTTCTCAAGAAAAACGATAAATTTCTACACCTAAACACCATTTAATTCGAAATTTGGTGTTCTTGAGCTATTTTTTCCCCAATTTGATTTTGATGCTTTTTAGTGTAATTAGACTTAAATTGTTTATGTATTATGCTTGTATAACCTAGATTGATGCTGTTTAACATGATTAGAAGCCTTAAACTTCAAATTTTGAATAATCTAGGGTTTGTGTTCTTGAGCAATTTGGGGCTTTTTGATATAAACAGGTTATGGCCGATTTTTGTCATGAATTGTTGCTAAATTGAGTAGTGTAACATGTCTAGGTAGTTAAATGATCCAAACTTTGAGCCTAAACATGATTTTGAGAATTAAAGTGGACTTTTTCAAGTCTAAAATTCATGAACTTGATTTTTGAAAGATAATGCCATTTGAGACTTGTTTAATTGCTAGTAATGATTATTTTGACATGTTATTTGAGTTGAATGCTTATGAACTTGGCGAAAATTTTCGTATATGCTTATTTGAAAAAGTGTAGATTTGATAAAAATGTGAAAATAAGCTTAAGTTTGATATAAATTGATAATGTCATTGTAATTATTTTGATTGATGATTTTGCTGACACTAATGCATATTTGGATGCACAAAATTTGTGTTTGATGTGTTTTGCAGAATGAAAGGGGTGAATCTTCATCCCAAGCCCGCCATGCTCCTGCTGAGAATTTGGACCAACAGGAGGTAGATAACTACTACAAGCAGGATGTACCTCATCCAGTCATGACCTTTTCCGATATGCATTTGGAAGAGTTGCACCCGAACCTGAGATTTGACAGACTTTGGATAGATTATCCAAAATATCAACGGGGTTTGCATACTCTTCATTCCAAGGTTGTTGAGGTACCGAGGGTCATAGAATGGGGACCCTTAGAAGCTGTAGAATTGGCCGGGCCAATTAGGGAATTACTGGTACAGAGGTATGGTAATTCTTCTTTTAATGACTGGATATGTTTATTCACCATACGCAGACCTGTATATAAAGTATGGTGTGAAGAGTTGTTATGTAGTATAGAGTTGAATGATCGGGTAGCTAGTTTAACCGATCGTTCTTTTATTAGATTTTTGTTAGGCGGTTCGATGCGCCACATGTCTTTACTGGACATGGCTCAGGCTTTACGTATATATACGCCTGAGGAATTAGCGTCTGCCGATTGTAGAGGATTGATACTAAACGGTAGAAAGATAGATGAGAATTTTGATACACACGGTGTGTGGAGTCAAATGACAAGCCATCACCGTTTCAAAGGGGGAAACTACTCTTATTTGGATATAGATAGAGCCGAATTAAGAGTAATACATAGGTTTTTAGCTAATTCGATTACACAAAGGGGTAAAAACAAAGAAAAGGTAAATGAACAAGATTTGTTTTACCATATGTGTATTCGAGACCCACACAGCGCTGTAAGTATACCATATTGTGTGGGTTATTATTTATCTGCTATGGTTCGGGGGATGCGTCCACATAGTATAATAGGAGGTGGTATTTTTATTACTTTGATTGGTGAATATCTCGGTGTGGATATAAGTCGGGGGGGATTATTACTAGAAGAGCCGGAACCCCGCGATACTATAGGTTTAAATGTATACCATGGTGCGAAAGTTTTGAAGCGGCGAAATAACGCCGCAGTACGATACCATGGTAGACATCCACAGGTGGAGAGAAACCAGGAACAAGGTAATGTAGGAGGGGGGAATGAGATGCAAGAAATGCATAGGTTTATAGCTTCTCAGGAATACGAAAATGCTAGACAGAGAGCATTTGAAGATTGGCAAGTTCATCAGAACCAGATCATAGCGCATTGCCAACATATAGGTAGAAACTATATTCCTACACCGAAACCCGTCTTCCCTCCTTGGTCGATAGAGATGCAGCCACCATATCCTACGTATGACCCTGCCGAAGCATTCTATAGCACTTATGGTTATGCCTGGAACCCCTATTGGTACCAATATCATCCTTAGTATACTTATTTTTTTATTTTGTAATTTGTAATTATTGATACATTTAATATTTTTGTTAATATTGTAATCATTTTTATAATTATCTAACTTTTATTCTTAGACTTTAATAATTTTTGAATGTGGGGTAATAAACCAAACTTCAAAAATATGTATATATGTTTGCAGTTTATCTTATGTACACAACAGGGTAAAACAACGCATTTTCAAAGACTGGCATTAAGTTCAGCAAAAGCAACTAATTTTGACGACAAGATGCAAAATATATGTGAAATAACAACAAGACGGAATGAACAAATGATGTGCACCATTTATCATTCAGCAAACAAACGCCAATATATTTGGAAACTTTGGTAAAATTTAATCATTTTCACACAAATCACCCTCAATAATTTAAATTGTTACTGATTTCTTGCAAATGAGGGCATTGCAAGATCTTAAGTGTGGGAAAGGGTTAAATTCTTTCGGATTTTAAAATTTTTATATTAAACACTTGGTTACCATTAAAAATACTAGTAAAGCAGTAGTTGTATTAGAATCTAGTGCTCTCTGATAAAAAAGAACAGCCCTAGTCTTATATACAGACTACCCAATTCTAGTAAAATTTTTCAAAATTTTCAATTAAATGAATTCAAAATCATGTTTATACATATTTATGAACGATAAAACTAGGTTTTAACACCGAAATTATTGTTACCTCGGAAAGGACATAAATTGAGAAACAAACTAAAATGTTAAAATTCATTTAAAATGGAATAGAGGACGATAAAAAGGAAAATAAAAAGCCAAGTGTGGGAAAATTTACCAAGTTATTTTAAACATATGTCACATATATCTGTAACAAATAACTGAAAATACTTTTGCTTTGGACTAAACTAAACTGTTTTACCCGATGAAAGAAAAGAAGAGATGGATCTACACGATGAATCAATTCCATCATTAAAAGGAAGTAAAGTCTTCCGAAAAAGAAACGCGCTTCTTGATTTAGGTCATGAAGTTGTCGTTCAGACCAGCTGTAGGTTGACGAAAAATCTAGAAAAGTCATCACTAAAATCAGCAGGAAATCCACGGACCTCAGCATAAAACAGGGTCGCCAAGTGGTCAGATTTATCCTAACCATGAGAAGGATTTATCTCGTACAATGGGGGGCACCATGCAAATTAGCTGGATAAGACTAATGAATCAGATCCCCAGAAAGGATAATCTCCTTAAAGATTAAAAATCAGCTTTTAAGACTGATATTACTCAATCCTAGAGATTGACCTTAAAGATTGAGAATTCAAACTCATGGAATTCAATGATATCTAAACTCGAGCTTAAACGAGAAAATATTTTGATCAAAAATTACAAACCGATTTGTTTTCTGAAAACCCTATTTTCAATGCGTTCATTACCATTGAACGTAAAATCCTAGGAATTCACCTGGAATTCATTAGGTCACCTGAACTAAATCGGGTGTCAACTGTAAGAACGGTGGTTGCATAGTGGTCAAAGACAGGACTTTGTGCCAAACCGACAAATTATAAGGGTGAGCTTTACTATTGCTCCTACCAAGGATAGTAATTGCGTCCGACACGTTATAGACCATAATCAAAAGCATGTCACGGGACATTGCCTTAACAGTTGCTTGTTCAACGCTTTCCTTTACAACCGGACGGTAGTTTACCGAAAGGTAATATACGGGACAAGTAAACTGGACGTGTTGCTTTCCAAATACAAGGTTAGCAAGTGGGTGACACAAAACCGCAAGTTTTGAGCTAAAATTTTCAAATCTGAAACCCACCAAACCCACAAAAATATTTTGCAAACACCGGTAAAGGGTTATTCCGGAAAACTTATCTAGGGTAAAAACTAGATTTAATTTTCAAAAGATCAAATGTTTTCATAAAGATCCAATTTCCTTAATGGATCTAAATTTTTATAATCATGTGGGACTGTAAACCATATCGTTACTACCATTGTTTATACCACCATATAGAAATCACTGATGTACAAAGTGTGAAGAATAAAGAAGTGATTCTAGTATTTCAAGACGATATTGCTTGAGGACAAGCAACGCTCAAGTGTGGGAATATTTGATAATGCTAAAAACGAACATATATTTCATAGCATTATTCCTCAAGAAAGACAAGCTTTTAGTTGCAATTGTTCTATTTACAAGTGATATTCGTTTAAATAATAAAAGGTGAAGACAAAAGACAGATTCGACGAATTGAAGACACAAACGACCAAAAAGCTCAAAAGTACAAAAGACAATCAAAAAGGTTCCAATTATTGATAAGAAACGTCTCGAAATCACAAGAGTACAAGATTCAAAACGCAAAGTACAAGATATTAAATTGTACGCGAGGACGTTCGAAAATCCGGAACCGGGACCAGAGTCAACTCTTAACGCTCGACGCAACGGACTAAAAATTACAAGTTAACTATGTATATAAATATAATATAATATATAATTAATTATATTAATTATATATATATTATATATATATAAAAAACCGTCGGCAGAGAAAACTCCAAGGACTGAGCTGTAAATACTATCTCCGCGACTCGCGGAGTTTGAAGGGCATTTTACCGTGAGTCGCGGAGCCCCAATTTTCAACTCTGGCTATAAAGCAAACCGAATTCTGATCAAATTTCATATCTTATTTCTCTATCTCTCTCAATATATACGATATATATATATATATATATATATATATATATATATATATAATTTATATTTTAATTTTAATTTTAATTTTAAATCCTAATAATAAGGGTATGTTAGCGAATGTTGTAAGGGTGTAAGTCGAAATTCTGTCCGTGTAACGCTACGCTATTTTTAATCATTGTAAGTTATGTTCAACCTTTTTACATTAATGTCTCGTAGCTAAGTTATTATTATGCTTATTTAAAACGAAGTAATCATGATGTTGGGCTAATTACTAAAATTGGGTAATTGGGCTTTGTACCATAATTGGGGTTTGGACAAAAGAACGACACTTGTGGAAATTAGACTATGGGCTATTAATGGGCTTTATATTTGTTTAACTAAATGAAAGTTTGTTAATGTTAATATAAAGATTTACAATTGGGCGTCCCTATAAATTACCATATACACTCGATCGGACACGATGGGCGGGGTATTTATATGTACGAATAATCGTTCATTTAACCGGACACGGGAATTGATTAATAGCCACTAGAATAATTAAAACAGGGGTGAAATTACATTCAAGGGTAATTGGTGTAATTGTTAACAAAGTAGTAAAACCTTGGTTTACACGCAGTCGATAACCTGGTGTATTCAGGGTTAGCAATTGTTCTGAGGCTAACAAAACGAAATTTGCATCTTGCACACTTTCTGATGGCGCGCTTACATGGTGGAATACCATGGCCCAAGCGCAAGGAATTGATGAGGCGTATGCTACGCCTTGGGAAGAATTTAAATGTGCTATGATCGAGGAATACTGTCCGAGAACCGAGATTCAAAAGATGGAAATCGAATTTATGCAATTGAAAACCGTAGGGAACGACCTTAACAACTACAACCGTAGGTTTTTGGAATTGGCTCTTATGTGTCCAACCATGGTCACCCCCGAATTTAAGCGTTTGGAGAAATACTTCTCGGGACTTCCTAAGTCCATCAAGGGTAATGTTACCTCATCCAAGCCACCAAGTGTTCCCGAAGCAATGCGCATGGCGCATACTCTCTTGAATCAAATCATCCTTGACGAGCCGGAGAAGGCTAAGTTCGAAACTGTTAGTGGTGAAAAGAGGAAATGGGACAACAACCACAACAACAACAGGGGTAGGAACTATGATCAAAACCCGGCAAAACGACATGAAGGGTTCAGGCAAAACAACAACATGCACAACAACAACACCAACCCCAACAACAACAACCGCACCAATCCGAACTACAAAGGAACCTTACCACAATGCAATAGGTGCTACAAGCACCACACTGGGTATTGCAATGTTATCTGTGAGAAGTGCCAACGATCTGGACATGTTGGCAAGGATTGCAAGGTTACCACTTTGAATGTGAAGCCAAACCACAACAACAATGGGCCTAAGAAGTGTTATGAATGTGGAAAGACGGGCCATTTCAGAAACGAGTGTCCTAACAAGCGTAAGGATGGCGGACCACCACGTGCTAGAGCCTTCAATGTTAATGCAAGGGACGCTCGCGACAACCCCGACTTGGTGACAGGTATATTCAAGATCAACAATCTTTTAGCTTCTGTCCTATTTGATACTGGTGCCGATAGGAGCTATGTGTGTAGACATTTTTGTGATAAGTTAGATTGGTCGTTAGTTCCTTTGAAGGAAAGTATGCTTGTCGAGGTCGCCAATGGAAAACTTGAAAAGGTTGACCATATTAGTCGTGGAGCTATTATCAACATAGCTGGTGCAGATTTCGAAATTGATTTGATACCTATCAAACTGGGAAGTTTTGACGCGATCGTCGGTATGGATTGGTTGAGCAAGATAAAGGCCGATGTTATCTGTGGAGATAAAGCACTTCGCATACCACAAGGAGATGGCGAACCACTGGTTATCTATGGAGAGAGATGTACCTCGAAGTTGAACCTCATTAGTTGCGTGAAAGCGCAAAAGATTATGAAGAAGGGACGCTTTGCTGTCCTAGCACACGTGAAAGCGGTAGAAACTGAGGTGAAGAACGTGAACGACGTACGAATTGTGAACAAATTTTCTGATGTCTTCCCAGAGGAATTGCCTGGATTACCGCCGCAGAGAGCAGTAGAGTTTCAGATTGACTTAGTGCCAGGAGCTGCACCTGTAGCTCGCACACCTTATAGACTCGCACCTTCCGAGATGCAAGAATTACAGAGTCAACTACAAGAGCTATTAGATCGAGGGTTTATCCAACCAAGCTTCTCGCCTTGGGGCGCACCTGTGTTGTTTGTAAAGAAGAAGGATGGATCCTTCCGTATGTGTATCGACTACCGTGAACTCAACAAATTGACTATCAAGAATCGATATCCTCTTCCACGAATTGATGATCTTTTTGATCAACTACAAGGATCGAGCGTTTATTCAAAGATCGATTTGCGATCCGGATATCACCAGCTGAGGGTGAAGGAAAGTGACGTGATGAAAACTGCATTCAGGACCCGTTATGGTCATTATGAGTTCCTCGTGATGCCATTCGGTTTGACAAATGCACCTGCCGTGTTCATGGATCTCATGAATCGTGTCTGCAAGCCTTACTTGGATAAGTTTGTTATCGTCTTCATAGATGATATCCTCATCTACTCTAAGAGCGAAGAAGAACATGAGCAACACCTTCGGCTAGTGCTTGAACTCTTAAGGCAAGAGCAACTTTACGCCAAATTCTCCAAGTGCGAATTTTGGTTGAAGGAAGTACAGTTTTTGGGTCATGTTGTGAGCGACCAGGGTATCAAAGTTGATCCCGCCAAGATTGAAGCCATCAGCAAGTGGGAGACCCCCACTACTCCAACGCATATTCGCCAATTTCTAGGTCTCGCCGGTTATTATCGAAGGTTTATCGAAGGATTTTCTCTGATTGCGCGTCCTTTGACCGCACTGACTCACAAGGGCAAGAAGTTCATTTGGGAACCCACACACGAATCAGCATTCCAAACTTTGAAGAAGAAGTTAACCTCCGCACCTATCCTATCACTTCCTGAAGGCAGTGACGACTTTGTTGTTTATTGCGATGCATCGAAGAGTGGTTTTGGTTGTGTATTGATGCAACGATCAAAGGTTATTGCCTATGCCTCCCGCCAATTGAAGATTCACGAGCGGAACTACACTACACATGATCTTGAACTTGGAGCCGTTGTCTTTGCACTCAAATTGTGGAGACATTATTTGTATGGAACTAAGAGCACTATCTTCACCGATCACAAGAGTCTCCAGCACATCTTCGATCAGAAGCAATTGAATATGAGACAGCGTCGATGGATCGAGACGCTCAACGACTACGATTGTGAACTCCGTTATCACCCTGGCAAGGCCAATGTTGTAGCTGACGCTTTAAGCCGAAAGGAGAGGACGGCACCTCTCCGTGTTAGGGCTCTGAACATCACCATCCATTCGAACCTCAACAACCAGATCAGAGTAGCCCAAGTTGAGGCTCTCAAGGAGGAGAACATATCTCACGAGCATTTGAACATACTTGTCTCTCGATTCGAGGTTAGGGAGTCTGGACTCCGATGTTATGCCGGAAGAATTTGGGTACCACTTTATGGAGATCTACGGAACCTGATACTTGATGAAGCACACAAGTCGAGATATTCTATTCACCCCGGTGCGGGCAAAATGTACCACGACCTTAAAGAACAGTATTGGTGGCCGAATCTTAAGAAGGACGTTGCGACTTATGTTGGTAAGTGTTTGACTTGCTCGAAGGTTAAAGCCGAACATCAGAGACCTTCTGGGTTACTTCAACAGCCGGAAATCCCACAATGGAAGTGGGAAAGGATCACAATGGATTTCATTACTAAGCTGCCGAAGACGGTGGGCGGATGCGATACTATTTGGGTTATTGTTGACCGCCTCACCAAATCTGCACACTTCCTAGCGATGAAGGAAACTGATACAATGGAAAGACTTGCTCAGCTGTACATCAAAGAGGTTGTATCTCGTCATGGTGTACCTTTATCAATCATCTCCGATCGCGATCCCCGTTTTGCTTCCAGATTTTGGCGTTCTTTGCAAGAAGCCATGGGAACTCGTCTTGACATGAGCACTGCTTATCATCCTCAGACTGACGGGCAAAGTGAACGAACGATTCAGACCTTGGAGGACATGCTGCGTGCATGTGTCATTGATTTTGGAAAGGCCTGGGAAAGGCATTTGCCACTCGCCGAATTCTCGTACAACAATAGTTATCACTCAAGCATTAATGCTGCACCTTTTGAAGCATTGTATGGTCGTAAGTGCCGATCTCCTATTTGTTGGGCCGAAGTAGGCGAAAAGCAAATCACCGGACCCGAGGTAGTTCACGAAACCACGGAGAAAATTGCTCAGATCCAAGCTAGACTTAAGACTGCCCGTGATCGCCAAAAGAGCTATGCCGATCTTAAACGGAAAGACTTTGAATTTAATGTTGGTGATCGTGTAATGTTGAAGGTTGCACCTTGGAAAGGTGTGATCCGTTTTGGAAAACGTGGAAAGTTGAACCCACGATACATTGGTCCTTTCGAGATCTTGGAACGTGTTGGACCAGTTGCTTACCGTTTGGATCTACCAGCACAATTGAGCTCAGTTCATCCTACCTTCCATGTGTCAAACTTGAAGAAGTGTCTTGCTGCACCCGAACTCATCATACCTTTGGAAGAACTTACTATTGATGACAAACTCCACTTTGTGGAGGAACCTGTTGAGATTATGGATCGTGAGATCAAAACTTTGAAACGCAACAAGATTCCGATTGTACGAGTACGATGGAATGCCAAACGAGGACCTGAGTTTACTTGGGAACGAGAGGATCAAATGATGCGGAAATATCCTCATCTTTTCCCGACTCCTCCATCTACTTCAGCTTAAATTTCGGGACGAAATTTTCTTTAACAGGTGGGTAATGTAACGACCCTGGTTTTTCCAACGTTATTTATTAATAATTATTATTATTAATACGCTTGATTAAACGAATGTATGTTATTACATTTGCATGTTGCTTTAATTGCCCGTACTTGAACTTTAAATGCCCGAAACGTCTTTGTGACACCCGGAACTTGCACGAATAATATTTTAAGATATTATTTACATTCATGATTAATTTTATTAATCATTTTAATTAACTAAGGTAATAGATTAATTACTTGGGCTTTATTTGGTTTAACTAGAGATTTATTGAACTTGGGCTTTAATTAATGAAATGGACTCATGACTTTGGGCTTATAAAGCCCACCCTACTTCTTTCATGGACTCTTTAGCCCATCACCACATGTGTAAGTATTATTTAGAGATTAACTAGATAGAATTACTTGTAGGAATCTTGTTACTACTTAGTTACACCATGATCCCCATGCAAGTGCTCTTATTAACCAACTTTTATGACACATACCATGCAAGACCTTGTGGATAATCTTCTTCCTCCTTATTCCCTTAGAAGCCGTCGGCCTAGGAGGGGGGTTAAGGGTGGTTTTGTTTCATTTTTCTTATTACTTCACTCACTAGTTTCCTCTCATTTCAAACACATACTTACTTACACTTTTCTCTCATCTCACTTTTCTCTCAAATTGTAAGTAGCAAGAACATTTTCTCCCTTCCTTTCTTTTTCTTAAAACCGTAACATATACCCTCTACATCATCATTCTTTACTTGTTTGTTTACTTGATACTTGTTAGTTGTTTACTTACTAACTTACTTGTCTTTCTTTACATGTTTCAAGAATCAACTCTTTAGTTTGATTCTTCACTTATATCTTGTATTTATCAAGAACATCCAAGAACATAATCTATCTAGTTATGTTCTACATATTTTGTTTCAAAAGATTTAAAGTTTATAATCTTTATAATTGTTACTTGTGTTCTTGTTTGTTGTATGTTACTAGAATACCACCTTCATGGTTGGTTTAGGCTTATCATTCATTTTCTTTATTTCTTATTGTTAGTTGCTTACTACACATTTGAACAAGGACATGAAACCAACAAGAGCTTACACTTTGGTGCAAGTATCATGGATCCAACACTTGGTTGTGATCTTTCTTAGTGTTCATGAACTTGTTCATAAACTTACATGTAACCTTGGTCATGATTACTAGTTAATCTTGATCTTATATTTCTTGGATCTAACTTGTTAGTTCAAGAACAACACTTTAAACTCTCTAACTTGTGTTGATTTGACTTAAGAACTATAGATCTAAACTTTTGAGTCTTGAATCTTCAAGATCTAATTAAGAACTATGTTCTACAAGCTAAAGATCTTGCTTACTTAAGTTCAATTCAAGTTTGTAACTTATTATTGTTTCAAAAGTTCATGTGTGTGTAGATCTAGGACTTGATGTAACTTTGGTTCATCAAATTCATGTCTTAGACTTGCACTAAGGTTATGATGGACAAATCTTGGTTAAGATGATGTATACACATCCATGAGTGGTGCACTTGAAGCTAGACGCATCAAGGATGAGAACCATGATGAGCATCCAACACCAAGATCACCGGAACCCTTGAAAACCCACTGCATTCTGTCCAAAAGTTTCTGACCTACTGCTTCTGGAACAGACCAGCAGACCTGGGCTGTTCTAACCTTGATTTTTAGATAGAACTTTTCGAGTAGATAACTTTTCATATAGGACTCGTCTTAATCCGAGTTACGGTTTAGGATTTATGGCCCTCCGATCGTTACCATGTCCTTTAACGTTGTGCAGAAATTTCTGACCTACTCGCACTTAGACCGTCGCCACGGTCAAACCAAGACGAGTTTGCTTCTGTAAATTTTACCACACTTAAGGGACTCATAGACGGAGCCATGACCACTGGTCTCACCTTAATTCAGTAAGGGTAGAGGCCGTGGTGACTGACCGAAGTCAGCCTTTGTTTTAAACGACTTTCATAAACGAGTCTTACTTGTTACCTTTTGTTTAATGATGATTGATGATGACCCTTATGACCTTAATTACGTACTTGTAAACCTTTTGAGACGACTTATTGACTTAGTGCTATTTGACTTAGGTTGAGGACGTTTGGACCGTTACTTGCACACCACTTTCCGACTACTACCTTACCATTACTACTAATCATTGTGAGTTATAGCATTCCCTTTTTACTTTAACTTATTTTGGGAACTGAGAATACATGCGGATTTTATGTTTTACATACTAGGCACGAGTACTTAAACTTATATATGTGTGGGTTATATAACGGCAGAAACATTCCCTTTAGCTCGGTAACGTTTAATCATTGGTTTTTGAACCGTGAACGCGAATCTTAGATATGGATCCATAGGGTTTGACATCCCCACTCGGGCTAGTAGCGCTAGCATTTAACGAGTGTTTAATACTTCGAGGTTATACGCACTTGCCAAGTGCACTTTAAGGGGGTACATTAAACGTTAAGTTAGTTACCGGGTGCCCACGGTTAAGCATATACTTTTACATACTTTTGAAACGCTCGTTGTAGCACTGAAATCTCGTGGCCTACTTACATTACTGTTATACTTAAACTATAGCTCACCAACCTTTGTGTTGACCTTTTTAAGCATGTATTTTCTCAGGTGCTTGAAGTCGCTTCCGCTATCTTACTAGTCGTGTTGTAGAACCCGCTGCCTAGAGTTGTTATCGCATGACTACTTATGTTGCATTCAAACTTTTTACTTATGAACTTATGTTATGTAACGACCATTATGGTCACATACACTTATTTAATGCTTCTACTTAGCGAAGCATACTTTTGATTTGTAAAACAATTGACGTATGTTATGACGTCACTTTTATTTATGAATGTAAACTCTGTTTTGAAAACGCATATAGTACTTCACCTTGTAATGATCCTGTTGTTGATGGTCCGTACATGATGATTTAGTACGGGGCGTCACATTTGGTATCAGAGCATTGGTTGTAGGGAATTAGGATGCATTAGTGAGTCTAAGACCGACCCGAGTAGGATTCACTAATAGGGCTAATCTACAACTTGTTAGTTTACTTGTTTCCGCTGAACTTACTGCATGCTGCTGCTCACTGTTACTGCTATATGCCGTATGCTACTACGTGATTTCACTACTGCATGCTATTACTTGCTTTCGATTGCATGCTAGTTTCGTACGATTACTGATATTGCCATGCTACTTATTGTTATACATGATTTAAACTGTTGGCCTATTATTTGCTTGCTTTATGACATACTGACATGGAAAATTTATTTTTCCTTGTTCAGATGTCGGACGTTCCACCTACTGACATCCCGAGCGGCTCAGGCCCCGTTGTTCCACCCACTGCTGCACCTGTTGCTGCTGCTGCTGCTGCCGACATTCCGGCCCCGACACCCACTGGTGACCCCGGCGCCTCTAGTTCTGGAGCTAGCTCTAGTGTGCCTATCCCGGCGTCTTCTTCCAGACCCCTGAGACAACTGGCTCGCATTGGTGGCATGGAGATCCCCGCGGAGTTCGGGGAAGGACCCTTCCGTAATCACTGGCGCACACCTTGCCGACGCACTGCCGACGGCCGCTTAGCCGTGATTACGCCAGGCCGACACCGACAGATGTTGGCCGCTTTCGGATATGTTGAGCCACCCGCGCCACCACCGCATGATTCAGACGACGGTTCTTCCACCGATTCTTCTTCAGACGACACCTCATCTGACGACTCCGGTGATGAGGAGGATCCCGCTGACCGACCGATTCAGGCACCTTCTACCCCGCCGAAGAAGCGGTATCGCTTCGCTGGCATAATTCCTGGTCGTACTGTCACTGACGCTTATGGTCGGCGTCGTAGGATCACTGCTCGTAAACGGCTGGTGCCGTACCCCGCCGACCCACAGATATTACCGTCTCCACCCAGAGCCGGACCATCCACTTCAGCACCACCGGCTCCACCTGCACCGCCAGCACCACCTGCCCCACCATCTTCCTCTAATGAGGAAATGAGGCGGGAGATTGAGATTCTCCAGACTCGAGTTACTGAGCTCGAGGAGCAGTTGGCTCATGTTTTGGACATCTTGTACCCACCATCGCCGTAGGACTTTGTACTAGATTCTGTATTGTAATCTCTTTTGTAATTTCATATTTCACTTATGTAATGTACGAACTTATTGTAATGTATGAACTTATTATCATTAATGAATGAAATTTGTGTTGCTTACTTCTTGCGCAAGTATTCTATTTACGTTATCATCTCATGGTTTTGTGGTACCTATATCTGCTTGCGTTATTTAATCAACATGTGTTGTGCTGTTTTCATGTTGGTTGTTATATAATGTACTATTATTATTTGCATAATGGATTTTGACTTGAGTCAAAATGTTTGTATAGAACATCATGGCCAACGGGAGATCTATCCCCACCGCGGCACAAATTGAGGAAATGATTAACGAGCGAGTCGCTGCTGCACTAGCTGAAAGACAACCCCAAGTTCCACCACCACCGCCTGTCAATCCACCTGTCGTCCGAGATGGGTGTACATACAAGGAATTCCAAAACTGCAAGCCACACTACTTCAGTGGCACTGAGGGACCCGTCGGTCTCACCAGATGGTTCGAAAAGTTGGAATCGGTATTCAGGGTTAGCAATTGTTCTGAGGCTAACAAAACGAAATTTGCATCTTGCACACTTTCTGATGGCGCGCTTACATGGTGGAATACCATGGCCCAAGCGCAAGGAATTGATGAGGCGTATGCTACGCCTTGGGAAGAATTTAAATGTGCTATGATCGAGGAATACTTTCCGAGAACCGAGATTCAAAAGATGGAAATCGAATTTATGCAATTGAAAACCGTAGGGAACGACCTTAACAACTACAACCGTAGGTTTTTGGAATTGGCTCTTATGTGTCCAACCATGGTCACCCCCGAATTTAAGCGTTTGGAGAAATACTTCTCGGGACTTCCTAAGTCCATCAAGGGTAATGTTACCTCATCCAAGCCACCAAGTGTTCCCGAAGCAATGCGCATGGCGCATACTCTCTTGAATCAAATCATCCTTGACGAGCCGGAGAAGGCTAAGTTCGAAACTGTTAGTGGTGAAAAGAGGAAATGGGACAACAACCACAACAACAACAGGGGTAGGAACTATGATCAAAACCCGGCAAAACGACATGAAGGGTTCAGGCAAAACAACAACATGCACAACAACAACACCAACCCCAACAACAACAACCGCACCAATCCGAACTACAAAGGAACCTTACCACAATGCAATAGGTGCTACAAGCACCACACTGGGTATTGCAATGTTATCTGTGAGAAGTGCCAACGATCTGGACATGTTGGCAAGGATTGCAAGGTTACCACTTTGAATGTGAAGCCAAACCACAACAACAATGGGCCTAAGAAGTGTTATGAATGTGGAAAGACGGGCCATTTCAGAAACGAGTGTCCTAACAAGCGTAAGGATGGCGGACCACCACGTGCTAGAGCCTTCAATGTTAATGCAAGGGACGCTCGCGACAACCCCGACTTGGTGACAGGTATATTCAAGATCAACAATCTTTTAGCTTCTGTCCTATTTGATACTGGTGCCGATAGGAGCTATGTGTGTAGACATTTTTGTGATAAGTTAGATTGGTCGTTAGTTCCTTTGAAGGAAAGTATGCTTGTCGAGGTCGCCAATGGAAAACTTGAAAAGGTTGACCATATTAGTCGTGGAGCTATTATCAACATAGCTGGTGCAGATTTCGAAATTGATTTGATACCTATCAAACTGGGAAGTTTTGACGCGATCGTCGGTATGGATTGGTTGAGCAAGATAAAGGCTGATGTTATCTGTGGAGATAAAGCACTTCGCATACCACAAGGAGATGGTGAACCACTGGTTATCTATGGAGAGAGATGTACCTCGAAGTTGAACCTCATTAGTTGCGTGAAAGCGCAAAAGATTATGAAGAAGGGACGCTTTGCTGTCCTAGCACACGTGAAAGCGGTAGAAACTGAGGTGAAGAACGTGAACGACGTACGAATTGTGAACAAATTTTCTGATGTCTTCCCAGAGGAATTGCCTGGATTACCGCCGCAGAGAGCAGTAGAGTTTCAGATTGACTTAGTGCCAGGAGCTGCACCTGTAGCTCGCGCACCTTATAGACTCGCACCTTCCGAGATGCAAGAATTACAGAGTCAACTACAAGAGCTATTAGATCGAGGGTTTATCCAACCAAGCTTCTCGCCTTGGGGCGCACCTGTGTTGTTTGTAAAGAAGAAGGATGGATCCTTCCGTATGTGTATCGACTACCGTGAACTCAACAAATTGACTATCAAGAATCGATATCCTCTTCCACGAATTGATGATCTTTTTGATCAACTACAAGGATCGAGCGTTTATTCAAAGATCGATTTGCGATCCGGATATCACCAGCTGAGGGTGAAGGAAAGTGACGTGATGAAAACTGCATTCAGGACCCGTTATGGTCATTATGAGTTCCTCGTGATGCCATTCGGTTTGACAAATGCACCTGCCGTGTTCATGGATCTCATGAATCGTGTCTGCAAGCCTTACTTGGATAAGTTTGTTATCGTCTTCATAGATGATATCCTCATCTACTCTAAGAGCGAAGAAGAACATGAGCAACACCTTCGGCTAGTGCTTGAACTCTTAAGGCAAGAGCAACTTTACGCCAAATTCTCCAAGTGCGAATTTTGGTTGAAGGAAGTACAGTTTTTGGGTCATGTTGTGAGCGACCAGGGTATCAAAGTTGATCCCGCCAAGATTGAAGCCATCAGCAAGTGGGAGACCCCCACTACTCCAACGCATATTCGCCAATTTCTAGGTCTCGCCGGTTATTATCGAAGGTTTATCGAAGGATTTTCTCTGATTGCGCGTCCTTTGACCGCACTGACTCACAAGGGCAAGAAGTTCATTTGGGAACCCACACACGAATCAGCATTCCAAACTTTGAAGAAGAAGTTAACCTCCGCACCTATCCTATCACTTCCTGAAGGCAGTGACGACTTTGTTGTTTATTGCGATGCATCGAAGAGTGGTTTTGGTTGTGTATTGATGCAACGATCAAAGGTTATTGCCTATGCCTCCCGCCAATTGAAGATTCACGAGCGGAACTACACTACACATGATCTTGAACTTGGAGCCGTTGTCTTTGCACTCAAATTGTGGAGACATTATTTGTATGGAACTAAGAGCACTATCTTCACCGATCACAAGAGTCTCCAGCACATCTTCGATCAGAAGCAATTGAATATGAGACAGCGTCGATGGATCGAGACGCTCAACGACTACGATTGTGAACTCCGTTATCACCCTGGCAAGGCCAATGTTGTAGCTGACGCTTTAAGCCGAAAGGAGAGGACGGCACCTCTCCGTGTTAGGGCTCTGAACATCACCATCCATTCGAACCTCAACAACCAGATCAGAGTAGCCCAAGTTGAGGCTCTCAAGGAGGAGAACATATCTCACGAGCATTTGAACATACTTGTCTCTCGATTCGAGGTTAGGGAGTCTGGACTCCGATGTTATGCCGGAAGAATTTGGGTACCACTTTATGGAGATCTACGGAACCTGATACTTGATGAAGCACACAAGTTGAGATATTCTATTCACCCCGGTGCGGGCAAAATGTACCACGACCTTAAAGAACAGTATTGGTGGCCGAATCTTAAGAAGGACGTTGCGACTTATGTTGGTAAGTGTTTGACTTGCTCGAAGGTTAAAGCCGAACATCAGAGACCTTCTGGGTTACTTCAACAGCCGGAAATCCCACAATGGAAGTGGGAAAGGATCACAATGGATTTCATTACTAAGCTGCCGAAGACGGTGGGCGGATGCGATACTATTTGGGTTATTGTTGACCGCCTCACCAAATCTGCACACTTCCTAGCGATGAAGGAAACTGATACAATGGAAAGACTTGCTCAGCTGTACATCAAAGAGGTTGTATCTCGTCATGGTGTACCTTTATCAATCATCTCCGATCGCGATCCCCGTTTTGCTTCCAGATTTTGGCGTTCTTTGCAAGAAGCCATGGGAACTCGTCTTGACATGAGCACTGCTTATCATCCTCAGACTGACGGGCAAAGTGAACGAACGATTCAGACCTTGGAGGACATGCTGCGTGCATGTGTCATTGATTTTGGAAAGGCCTGGGAAAGGCATTTGCCACTCGCCGAATTCTCGTACAACAATAGTTATCACTCAAGCATTAATGCTGCACCTTTTGAAGCATTGTATGGTCGTAAGTGCCGATCTCCTATTTGTTGGGCCGAAGTAGGCGAAAAGCAAATCACCGGACCCGAGGTAGTTCACGAAACCACGGAGAAAATTGCTCAGATCCAAGCTAGACTTAAGACTGCCCGTGATCGCCAAAAGAGCTATGCCGATCTTAAACGGAAAGACTTTGAATTTAATGTTGGTGATCGTGTAATGTTGAAGGTTGCACCTTGGAAAGGTGTGATCCGTTTTGGAAAACGTGGAAAGTTGAACCCACGATACATTGGTCCTTTCGAGATCTTGGAACGTGTTGGACCAGTTGCTTACCGTTTGGATCTACCAGCACAATTGAGCTCAGTTCATCCTACCTTCCATGTGTCAAACTTGAAGAAGTGTCTTGCTGCACCCGAACTCATCATACCTTTGGAAGAACTTACTATTGATGACAAACTCCACTTTGTGGAGGAACCTGTTGAGATTATGGATCGTGAGATCAAAACTTTGAAACGCAACAAGATTCCGATTGTACGAGTACGATGGAATGCCAAACGAGGACCTGAGTTTACTTGGGAACGAGAGGATCAAATGATGCGGAAATATCCTCATCTTTTCCCGACTCCTCCATCTACTTCAGCTTAAATTTCGGGACGAAATTTTCTTTAACAGGTGGGTAATGTAACGACCCTGGTTTTTCCAACGTTATTTATTAATAATTATTATTATTAATACGCTTGATTAAACGAATGTATGTTATTACATTTGCATGTTGCTTTAATTGCCCGTACTTGAACTTTAAATGCCCGAAACGTCTTTGTGACACCCGGAACTTGCACGAATAATATTTTAAGATATTATTTACATTCATGATTAATTTTATTAATCATTTTAATTAACTAAGGTAATAGATTAATTACTTGGGCTTTATTTGGTTTAACTAGAGATTTATTGAACTTGGGCTTTAATTAATGAAATGGACTCATGACTTTGGGCTTATAAAGCCCACCCTACTTCTTTCATGGACTCTTTAGCCCATCACCACATGTGTAAGTATTATTTAGAGATTAACTAGATAGAATTACTTGTAGGAATCTTGTTACTACTTAGTTACACCATGATCCCCATGCAAGTGCTCTTATTAACCAACTTTTATGACACATACCATGCAAGACCTTGTGGATAATCTTCTTCCTCCTTATTCCCTTAGAAGCCGTCGGCCTAGGAGGGGGGTTAAGGGTGGTTTTGTTTCATTTTTCTTATTACTTCACTCACTAGTTTCCTCTCATTTCAAACACATACTTACTTACACTTTTCTCTCATCTCACTTTTCTCTCAAATTGTAAGTAGCAAGAACATTTTCTCCCTTCCTTTCTTTTTCTTAAAACCGTAACATATACCCTCTACATCATCATTCTTTACTTGTTTGTTTACTTGATACTTGTTAGTTGTTTACTTACTAACTTACTTGTCTTTCTTTACATGTTTCAAGAATCAACTCTTTAGTTTGATTCTTCACTTATATCTTGTATTTATCAAGAACATCCAAGAACATAATCTATCTAGTTATGTTCTACATATTTTGTTTCAAAAGATTTAAAGTTTATAATCTTTATAATTGTTACTTGTGTTCTTGTTTGTTGTATGTTACTAGAATACCACCTTCATGGTTGGTTTAGGCTTATCATTCATTTTCTTTATTTCTTATTGTTAGTTGCTTACTACACATTTGAACAAGGACATGAAACCAACAAGAGCTTACACTTTGGTGCAAGTATCATGGATCCAACACTTGGTTGTGATCTTTCTTAGTGTTCATGAACTTGTTCATAAACTTACATGTAACCTTGGTCATGATTACTAGTTAATCTTGATCTTATATTTCTTGGATCTAACTTGTTAGTTCAAGAACAACACTTTAAACTCTCTAACTTGTGTTGATTTGACTTAAGAACTATAGATCTAAACTTTTGAGTCTTGAATCTTCAAGATCTAATTAAGAACTATGTTCTACAAGCTAAAGATCTTGCTTACTTAAGTTCAATTCAAGTTTGTAACTTATTATTGTTTTAAAAGTTCATGTGTGTGTAGATCTAGGACTTGATGTAACTTTGGTTCATCAAATTCATGTCTTAGACTTGCACTAAGGTTATGATGGACAAATCTTGGTTAAGATGATGTATACACATCCATGAGTGGTGCACTTGAAGCTAGACGCATCAAGGATGAGAACCATGATGAGCATCCAACACCAAGATCACCGGAACCCTTGAAAACCCACTGCATTCTGTCCAAAAGTTTCTGACCTACTGCTTCTGGAACATACCAGCAGACCTGGGCTGTTCTAACCTTGATTTTTAGATAGAACTTTTCGAGTAGATAACTTTTCATATAGGACTCGTCTTAATCCGAGTTACGGTTTAGGATTTATGGCCCTCCGATCGTTACCATGTCCTTTAACGTTGTGCAGAAATTTCTGACCTACTCGCACTTAGACCGTCGCCACGATCAAACCAAGACGAGTTTGCTTCTGTAAATTTTACCACACTTAAGGGACTCATAGACGGAGCCATGACCACTGGTCTCACCTTAATTCAGTAAGGGTAGAGGCCGTGGTGACTGACCGAAGTCAGCCTTTGTTTTAAACGACTTTCATAAACGAGTCTTACTTGTTACCTTTTGTTTAATGATGATTGATGATGACCCTTATGACCTTAATTACGTACTTGTAAACCTTTTGAGACGACTTATTGACTTAGTGCTATTTGACTTAGGTTGAGGACGTTTGGACCGTTACTTGCACACCACTTTCCGACTACTACCTTACCATTACTACTAATCATTGTGAGTTATAGCATTCCCTTTTTACTTTAACTTATTTTGGGAACTGAGAATACATGCGGATTTTATGTTTTACATACTAGGCACGAGTACTTAAACTTATATATGTGTGGGTTATATAACGGCAGAAACATTCCCTTTAGCTCGGTAACGTTTAATCATTGGTTTTTGAACCGTGAACGCGAATCTTAGATATGGATCCATAGGGTTTGACATCCCCACTCGGGCTAGTAGCTCTAGCATTTAACGAGTGTTTAATACTTCGAGGTTATACGCACTTGCCAAGTGCACTTTAAGGGGGTACATTAAACGTTAAGTTAGTTACCGGGTGCCCACGGTTAAGCATATACTTTTACATACTTTTGAAACGCTCGTTGTAGCACTGAAATCTCGTGGCCTACTTACATTACTGTTATACTTAAACTATAGCTCACCAACCTTTGTGTTGACCTTTTTAAGCATGTATTTTCTCAGGTGCTTGAAGTCGCTTCCGCTATCTTACTAGTCGTGTTGTAGAACCCGCTGCCTAGAGTTGTTATCGCATGACTACTTATGTTGCATTCAAACTTTTTACTTATGAACTTATGTTATGTAACGACCATTATGGTCACATACACTTATTTAATGCTTCTACTTAGCGAAGCATACTTTTGATTTGTAAAACAATTGACGTATGTTATGACGTCACTTTTATTTATGAATGTAAACTCTGTTTTGAAAACGCATATAGTACTTCACCTTGTAATGATCCTGTTGTTGATGGTCCGTACATGATGATTTAGTACGGGGCGTCACATTAAGTATATCCATTCTATAAATAAATAAATATCTTGTGTAAAATTGTAACGTATTTAATAGTATTTTCTACTAAAATTTAATAGTATTTTATACCCCTTAGCTTTAACATCAGTGACCTTTATCCCGTCATTTGATTTAGCTAGGTAGTCATTATATGACAATTACAATCCTTTTGAAACTTCTAAGTTATGGGATCATGCAATCCTTTTGCATGGCATATTTATCCCATCAACGCCTATTTGTTCCTCATGCTTCGGTGACCCTAAGTTCATGATTCCCAAATCAAGTCGTCCTACTTGTGTAAACATGCAAATTCAACATACAAGTGGTTAGGTGACCTTTATCCCACAAGTATGCGAAATTCACCTTAATCACATTAGTTTGTTCATGACGGTTAGGTGACCTTTATCCCATCATGAGTTCCCTAATATGTCTAAGTGTCACACAAAAGGATGGCGTTTAACTTGTTTACCTTGTGTAAAAGGGATTTTAAGTTTTCATTATTTCTAGTTTAAGAAAACTTATATGCCATATACCAACATGCATTTAGTGTATGGTTCATTTGAAATTCATTTTCAAGTCTTGTAATTTTAGCCAATTACTTGATATAAACCATTTTATATATATGATCCTATCATGTTCTTAATAACCGTTTATTAATGTCCTTTTAGCCATTTCAATTTAACCGATTAAATTGTGGTTTGGTAAATTTCATGTTGTTAATAATTTAACCAATTAAATTTTAGTTTTGCTTGTTGTTAACTTGTGTGATAACTTGTTTTAGTAACATACACAATCCACAATCATACAAGAAATTAAAACAACCACGCATGCAAAACAAATGTTTACAATCAAGCATTTTGGTAGACATTTTGTTTAGCCGAAAACAAAATGCCACCGGTCAATGGGTAAAACACAAAGTAAGAGGTTTTAACCTCCCACTTAACCTTGCATCCACATGCTTCTTGTGTTCTTCCTTGTGATCTTCATGCATCTTCATCTTGTTACAAAATATATCCTAATACATTTTGTCTAGAAAATGAAAATACAACCTAATCTACTTTATATACCAAATATAAAATAAATTACATAACCAAATGAATGAATATTACAACCAAATGAATAAATTAATTATTACATACCAAATGAATAATACAAATCATTCAAACACACATGCATCCAAACATAAGGTCAAGGCATTGATTGTGAACAACAACATATGAGCAAAATATGAACCAAATGGCAAACCAAAACCATATTTGGAGCCCCTTTAAAATCGGCCTAAACCTTAACCCACCCAAAACCAATAATTTTGCATTCTATTTTCATGCATGTACATAAAATGCAAAGTTATGGTGAGTTCAAAAACCATCTCGAAGCATATTTCAAGACTTCGGCTCTAGATACCATTGATGGAATTTAACATAACAACAAGTTCATAATGTTTATATAATCACAAAACCAATTTTATGAGTGTTAAGTCAAGCGAAAGCATTATTTCATTTATAAACAAGTGTATATGTTAAACCATTTTCATCAATTGAATTCCATTATGAATTATTAAGCCTTGAGTATATGCTTACAAAATAGAAGTAGTTTAGAGGTTATACCTTCTCCAAGTTAGGAGGTTAATAAGTGATGATGAAGATGATGAACAAGTGTGTAAAACCCAATCCTTTGATACACCAACACCACCCTTTAAGTTAGTTAAGATTTAGACACTTAACTAACTAATTAACCAAGCTCAAAACCCTTTTATTTGCACTTGAAAAACTGGACAGCAGCAACTAGAAAGATGATGAGAATGCAAGCTTCAAAAGCATGAAACCTCAAGAGATAATACCCCAAACTTTGCCCAACACCTAATACTATAGTTAGGATTTGTTGACACTTGAAGATAAGCTTTCAAACAAACTCAAGCACACTCCTTTTTACCAAAAAATTTCAGCCAGAATGTTGTATCAAGAAGAAGAGAGTGTTTTTCACTTGTTTTCTAGGCTTTAGTCAAAGAATACTTTGGTATTTGAATGACCCATGCATATATGAACTTGTGCCAACACAAGTAACAAGGAAACAAGCATGGGAGGACCTTGGAGACTCCCCAAAACCGTCCACCATGTGGGGTGGGTTTAGTTTTATTTTATAAAACTTGTATTTTTGTTTTATAAAAGCTTATTACAAAATGCCAAGTATTTTGTAAGTTACTTGCATATTTTATAAACCATTTACAAAATATAACACAATATAATTATTTAAACCTATAAATAATGAAATTCATAATGTATATAAATTATCCAAATAATTTATCTCAAACGATTATATTTTAGAAAACCGATTTTCTAAAGTTCAAGTGTCGCGTATTTATTTAACGAGCCAATCGTCAATATTAAATACGTTTAAGTGTCGGTAAGTTTGTTATTGGGTATGACCCGACTTGGATCATAACATATTGGCCACATTGATTTAATATGTCTCTCGGGAACATGAAATACCTTCAGATTTTTGTTTGAATCCCTTAAGTTGTTACATATCTCAATCATTAGTACAAATCAATGGACTTTGATAACCCTTTTAATTTTTTTATTTATTCCCTAATAGAATTGACTGTCAAAAACAATGAGTTATATAATCCAACGAATTATACACATATATTGATTAGGTCGTTTACTTATACATTTTCTTAATCAATTAAAAACCATTGCAGTATTATTTGATTGATTTTCTTTCACTTATACCTTTTCTTTATCAGTCAGACCCATGTTCTTAGTCCCGTTTTCAAAATCAACGATTTTGAAATCCATTTTAAAATCTAATAATGCCAAGTTGTTAGGATTCAATTTCTTAAACTATCTGCAAGGTTTCATAACCTAATTCATCCTATAGAGGTTCAATTTTCGAGTCAAACTTTCGTTCCAAAAAGTCAAACAATTTGTTCATCAATAAATTCGAAGTGGTTTTGATGTTATAGGTTCAATTGAGGATCCAGATAGTTTCTAGGAGTGATTTAGAGTATAATTCATGAAGAAATCGTGAGCTCAAACCGTCTTAAATTCAAAATCAATGAGTGAGTTCATCGCGTTCTTTAAATGTCTGCTACAGCAAAAATCTTCTTATGTTTTCTGTTAATCACCATCAGACAACACTCAACGTTTACTTTGAAAATGAAAATCCTAATTTAATTGTTGTAAGAATGGTTTATGGCAAATGGTCGATATGATTCTGTGAAGAAGAAGAGGATAATGGGGATGAGTTCATTACGGGTTATATAAATTAAAAAGGAGTTTTAAATCAGAAACTGGGTAGTAGCCCAACGGTTCAGAGTGTTTACAGGTTTCGAATGGTCTCAGGTTCGAGCCTAGTACGAGGCAACATTTTTTTTAAAGGCTTGTTTTCTTGAAGGTAGTCTCATAATTATTAGTATTATTTTCTTTATTATCGTTTTTATTAACATTCTTATTATTGTTATTATTATTATTGTAATATTAATTATTAGTATTATTAACAAGTTTTATAGTTATTATTATTATTAATATTACTAAAAAGTATTAGTTACCTTTTTTTATTATCATCATAATTATGAATACAATTATAATTATTATTATCATTAAGATTATGATCATTATTATCATTATTAGAATGAAAATAATATACTTTATTATTATTTCCATTAATTTTAGTATTAGGATCATTCTATGATTATTAATATTGGTATTATCATTATTATTATCAATACTAATAAGGTTATCAAATCATTATAAGTATTATTATTAATACTATCATGAGAATCATTATTAAAATATAAGTATTGAAATCATTATCATAATTATCGCAAGTACTAAAATTAATACTTTCACAGTTATTATTATTAATATCATTATTATTATTATCACTAATAGAGTTATTAATATTATTATATTTATTAGTAATATTACGAATTATCATTATTATTATTTTTACCATTACTAACATTATTTTACTACTTCTAACAAACAAACGATATATATATATTTAATACATATAACATTACAAAATTAATATTTTCATATACAAAATGAATATATGAAACATATATATATATATTTAATATAAAAATGATATAACTAATAAATTTACATAGATATGAGTACAATTACAACTATGTGTATTAATAAATATACAAATGATATAGGTTCGTGAATTCGAGGCCAACCCTGCATTGTTAAATGTCATCCTATGTATTTTTACTACAAAATACAGTATGGTGAGTTTCATTTGCTCCCTTTTTAAATGCTTTTGCAATATATATTTTTGGGACTGAGAATACATGCGCTGCTTTTATAAATGTTTTACGAAATAGACACAAGTAATCGAAACTACATTCTATGGCTGGATTATTAAACCGAATATGCCCCTTTTAGCTTGGTAGCCTAAGAATTAGGGAACATCACTAATTTTGAGAATTAGTGCACCCCTAATTGAAGCGAATCCTAAAGGTAGATCTACGAGAACTAAAAACCCCCATTCTGGAATTTGGAATGCTTTAGTACTTCAAGTTTATCATGTCCAATGGGTGTCCCGGAATGATGGGGATATTCTATATGCATCTTGTTAATGTTGGTTACCAGGTGTTCACCATATGAATGATTTTTATCTCTATGCAGTTTGTGAAATGCTTGATACGAGAATGATGTTTATGAAAATGAAATCTTGTGGTCTATTATACTATCTGAAATGATTATTTATGATAAACTAATGAACCCACCAACCTTTTGGTTGACACTTTAAAGCATGTTTATTCTCAGGTATGAAAGAAATCTTCCGCTGTGCATTTGATCATATTAGAGATATTACTTGGAGTCATTCATGACATATTTCAAAAGACGTTGTATTCGAGTCGTCGAGTTCATCAGGATTATTACTAAGTCAATTATAGCTGGATATATTATGAAATGGTATACATGTTGTCAACTTTCGATGTAATGAAAGTTTGTCTTTTAAAAATGAATGCAATATTTGTAAAATGTATCATATAGAGGTCAAGTACCTCGTGATGTAACTAAATGTAATGTATTCATCCAGATGAATTAGGACGGGTCATTTCAGTTGGTATCAGAGCGGTGGTCTTAGCGAACCAGGTCTTGCATTAGTGTGTCTAACTGATAGTTGTTTAGATGCATTAGTGAGTCTGGACTTCGACCGTGTCTGCATGTCAAAAGTTTTGCTTATCATTTCGTGTTGAAAATTACCTGCTTATCATTCTTAGGGAATCATTTTTTTATCATTCTTAGCCTAGACACATCTTACTGCATTGATTGCATGAATAGTGTATAGACAAAATTCATATCTTAGCATATCTGTTACTGTAAACTTTGTCTGACGGTTCCGTAGATTCCTCCGTAACTTATGGGATTTTAGTATTATATATGTATATGTAAATCATGTATTGCATGGTACTAATCTACATCATATAATCTATTTCTTATCGAAAATACTTCATCTGATCGTACAAGATGGATCCCTCAACCAGTTCGAGTCCCTCGAATTCCGATAAGCTATTCCGATAGTTATTCCGACCGCTATTTCGATATGGATATTCACTTAAGCTCCGAAAGCAGTGTAACCGGAATGGATCAACTAATTATCCATCACTTATTTTGGATGAAATGGGGATGGGTTCATAGTCAACTAAACCAATGAAGACAAGAAGAAAGCGATCCTTCCAACCACCTCATTGTCCTCTTGGCAATGAACCTGAAGCACTTACCGGCGAACCTATCCGAAACACCATTTTCAGCCTCATTTCTAGAGTAGCTCGACACGATTATATTCTATCCATAATTCTAAACCTTATTCGTTTGCTCGTCCCGACCGACAATCATCCTGGAATAATGAAAGAAGTCAACGATATTCGCGCTCGAGTAATCAATTTGGAAAACGTGGTGCAAAATGTACTAGCTTCAACAACACCACTGGCACCAACAGTACCACCAACAACCCAAGTTTCAACATCACATGCTTCAACATCGCAATCTATACCTCAAACATAATCTTCGTTCTACATCTTATTCTACATCAGTTATCTTCGTTCTTCAAATGATTATGTAATCGCTAATATTTTAGAGATTATATATTCTTGTTCTAACGGTAAATCAGATAAGTTTAATATCATATTAACTCATTAAATCCACGATTTATATCTGAAGAAAATATATATGTATATATGTTTTCATAAAGATTGTAATTAAAAATTCTTTTTACAAACTTTTAATGGTGAAAATATTTTAACGGGTAGGTAATACCCGAGGAATATTTAGATTTCACATTAATAAGTTACACAGTACATTATTCCAATCTGATTCAACAGTCATTTACTATTCTACTTACATCCACAGATGTACAAATCCGTTCACCACAGAATAACCATTTTCATTCAATTTCATATTTGGATTTCGACCTATCAGGATCCAACAAGTGGCATAATGAAGAAAACATTGGACAAAATAAAATTTGTTAGAAACAAACAAATTAACTATGAGAAATTTTGTTAAGAATCCACGCTAACAAAATCCTAGCTAATTGTTCCTAGCTAACTGATTACATTTTATTTATCGCAATATATTTATCGCAATTTAAATTCTCGCAATTTTATTTATCGTCATTTAATTTCTGTTATTTATTTTACGCACTTTAAATATCAGGACACGTATACAAGGTTTTGACATATCATATCGACGCATCTATATATATTATTTGGAATAACCATAGACACTCTATATGCAGTAATGACTGAGTTAGCTATACAGGGTTGAGGTTAATTCTACAATAATATATATACTTTGAGTTGTGATCGAGTCTGAGACATGTATACAATGGGTCACGATACGTATTAATTAATTCGAATATTATATATATGAATTATTGGACTGTTAAATGTGGACTATCAACTGTGGACTACTAACATTGGACAATTAAAATGAATTAAAATACTGATTATAACATATGAAACTAAATAATTCTTCAAGTTTGCCACTTGATTTCACCTTAAACCTCATTTGTATCTTGACGATTACAAACTGCATTCAAACCTTTCATGATTCTTGAAAACACCTCAATCAAGAGGATGAACCAACCGCACTTCATCTACGGAAAAAAATATTGATGCATATAGTTATGCACCTGAAAACACCCGGAACCTGAGTAAACATTTAACACGTATCTGTACTAGCTCCTGTGGCATTGTTATTACCAAAAATAACTTTACAATTCCTCTCCAAATTAGTCAATTTTGTCACAGCTCCAGCAAGTCAACTTCAATTTTTCGTTCGAATAAACTCTATTATAACCTTAATATATAAGTTTGCCTTTCGTCATTGTTACCGGAGAACCATTTATATCTCACCACATTAGCAGTAAACTTATCAGCAACTTCATTACTCATTGGCTTAAGTCGCTTCGAAGAACCATATTACTTGTTCATTACAACCTTATCATATACTCATCCACATCTTACAACAAGAATTGTCATATCAATTACCAGGAATTAGCAATCAATATTTTGAATCTCGCAACATTTCTACATCAACAGTTATATAACATCTATCTCTTAGAATCATGATCTTCTATTTCGAAACTCTGAAAAGCACCAGTCTACGAATCAATACTCTGAATGTTGAAAAAGCTGAATGAAGCAGCAAAAAATGTAAACAACCTTAACAGCCAAAAGTTTGATGATAAAGAATTTTATGTTGGCAAAGCTCATAAATGTTGGAATTAGAAAACGGATTGAGTAAACTATGAAGAAGGTTGTGAACAAATCACAAGGACTAAACTTGTACATAAAGAATCCTGATGATCCTGTTTCTGATGAAATCTTTAGTAAATACCTTGCTCCTTAATCGCTCTAAATCATTGTGAATGAATTTCTCCATCACAATTCGATTCTAAAATTCTAAGATATTATCGTATCTTTCATTATAAATATCCTTAATATTTCTGAAGATATCTTCATAAATATTCTCGTCCGATATTAATTATCTCTCCCCACTGTCTGTGTTATTTCATAAAAGGAAACTGTTTTAGTTTCTATATTCTGTAAATCTTCGAATTAAAAATATGAATGTTTTGAAGTAGTGTTGGAAGTTGATGCATGAGTTAGTATAATATAATGACACTTTATCAACGTGATTATATTATGGTAAGTCATGCTGAGTTTCTAATGGGATGTGATGATTCACATACCATAACGTCATCATGTGCCATGTTACACGACTCTTACATTCAATCAAATCTCCAAACATATCAAGAACTTATATTCTTGATAGATCTATTCTCAGTGATTCAAGTAATTTGACAAATCAAATCGTGCGATTACGTTCTTTCTTGTTTAGAATATAAAGTTCATTTGAAACTCCATATTTACAAATTCTGGACCGTTACTCGCTTTACTAGAGGCCGAGAAGATAATAAAAAGGCAAAGCGCTCTAAAATATAAGATAAAATATAAATCCCAATAACAACACGGAGGTTACAGACCGTGGATATTAATACGAATAGCAATATAAAAAAACACGGTATAATTAAGAATAGTATCACCCCAAGGTAATAGTAGAAGTAAACAGATTTTTCTGGTGGAGGATTGAAAAGAAGGATGACATAAATGATAATTAGGAAAATATCAAGGATTAGAACTGGATTAAGCATTTTCACAATCTTTTGGATGTATGAACTAAGAAAGAAAATATAGGAATGGTTAGAATAATGGAACGAAAGAAGTTTAATTTATAATGGAAATATCAGACAGGGTAATCGAGGCAAATCATCGTATTTAATTATAGAGATCTTAATTTCCTTACCCGCCGAAGAATCAAATCTTTTAGATTTCAAAGATTTTCTTTAAATCCATTGAACTCTGGAAAGCAACTGAATCTACGTCAAAAGATATGACGAAACTTTATTTACTCATTTCACTTTTTTTTTGTGATAGCCTCATTCGTACTCTTCGAATAATCGAATTGTTTTATCCATATTACTCAATGATGATAAAATTCTATTTATCAACTTATATTCGTCATAAAAACACTTTTATTGTTAACCATGACCACCTCACTCAAATTTCGGGACGAAATTTCTTTAACGGGTAGGTACCGTGACGACCCGAAAATTTTCGACCAAATTTGAACTTTAATCTTAATATAATTTTGACACGATAAGCAAAGTCTGTAATATTGAGTTTCAAAATTTTGAACAGTTTCATATATTCAATTGGCCTTCGACCATTACCGACGATTCACGAACAATTGTTGTAAACTAATATGTATATATATATATATATATATATATATATATATATATATATATATATATATATATATATATATATATATATATATATATGTAAATATAAATAATTGTATGAATAATAAACTGAGATAATAAACTACAATTAAATCATTAGAATTAACTATGTAAAAATAATATTCAAAATAAATAAGTGTAATTAAAATGAATGTATATATATAAATACATATATAATTGATAATCAGTTGTAATATATAAATATTAAATAAATGTTAACACATAATATAATATTGTATACTATATGTAATTACAAATATAGTTGTTACATTATTACATTCAATATTAATAATATTCTTAAAACTTATTACATGAAATTTGATACAATTGAGTTATTATAATTACTAATATTATTGTTATCGTTGTTAACATCATCATTATTATTATAACCAGTAATAAAATTGTAAATTTAAATTATTATGATTAATATTAGTGACATTATTAGATATAAATATTATATTGAACATTAAAAATAATTAATATTATCATTAATAAGATTATTATTATCATAATTAATATTAGTATTTTTTTATCAAAATTTATAATATTAATGGATCTTTTATTAATAAATTGATATCAATAATTTACTTAATATAACACATATAAATATAGATATACTTCGTATATATAGAAATATAGATATGATCAATATTATTTAGATTATTATTATTAATATAATTTTAATTATTAATTATTAACAAAAAGTATATAAAATCGGCTGTATATGTTTGGAATCGAGTTCAGTTACACCTCTCCATCAATTTTTGTAGTTGATTTTTGTTTAAATCCCTTAAGTTGTTACATATCTCAATCGTTAGTACAAATCAATGGACTTTGATAACCCTTTTAATTTTTTTATTTATTCCCTGATAGAATTTACTGTCAAAAACAATGAGTTATATAATCCAACGAATTATACACATATATTGATTAGGTCGTTTACTTATACATTTTCTTAATCAATTAAAAACCATTGCAGTATTATTTGATTGATTTTCTTTCACTTATACCTTTTCTTTATCAGTCAGACCCCTGTTCTTAGTCCCGTTTTCAAAATCAAAGATTTTGAAATCCATTTTAAAATCTAATAATGCCAAGTTGTTAGGATTCAATTTCTCAAACTATCTGCAAGGTTTCATAACCCAATTCATCCTATAGAGGTTCAATTTTCGAGTCAAACTTTCGTTCCAAAAAGTCAAACAATTTGTTTATCAATAAATTCGAAGTAGTTTTGATGTTATAGGTTCAATTGAGGATCCAGATAGTTTCTAGGAGTGATTTAGAGTATAATTCATGAAGAAATTGTGAGCTCAAACCGTCTTAAATTCAAAATCAATGAGTGAGTTCATCGCGTTCTTTAAATGTCTGCTACTGCAAAAATCTTCTTCTGTTTTCTGTTAATCACCATCAGACAACACTCAACGTTTACTTTGAAAATGAAAATCCTAATTTAATTGTTGTAAGAATGGTTTATGGCAAATGGTAGATATGATTCTGTGAAGAAGAAGAGGATAATGGGGATGAGTAAATTACGGGTTATATAAATTAAAAAGGAGTTTTAAATCAGAAACTGGGCAGTAGCCCAATGGTTCAGAGTGTTTACGGGTTTCGAATGGTCTCAGGTTCGAGCCTAGTACGAGGCAACATTTTTTTTAAAGGCTTGTTTTCTTGAAGGTAGTCTCATAATTATTAGTATTATTTTCTTTATTATCGTTTTTATTAACATTCTTATTATTTTTATTATTATTATTGTAATATTAATTATTAGTATTATTAACAAGTTTTATATTTATTATTATTATTAATATTACTAAAAAGTATTAGTTACCTTTTTTTATTATCATCATAATTATGAATACAATTATAATTATTATTATCATTAAGATTATGATCATCATTATTATCATTATTAGAATGAAAATAATATACTTTATTATTATTTCCATTAATTTTAGTATTAGGATCATTCTATGATTATTAATATTGGTATTATCATTATTATTATCAATACTAATAAGGTTATCAAATCATTATAAGTATTATTATTAATACTATCATGAGAATCATTATTAAAATATAAGTAATGAAATCATTATCATAATTATCGCAAGTAGTAAAATTAATACTTTCACAGTTATTATTATTAATATCATTATTATTATTATCACTAATAGAGTTATTAATATTATTATCTTTATTAGTAATATTACGTATTATCATTATTATTATTTTTACCATTACTAACATTATTTTACTACTTCTAACAAACAAACGATATATATATATATATATATATATATATATATATATATATATATATATATATATATATATATATATATATATATATATATATATATATATATATATATATATATATATATATAATACATATAACATAACAAAATTAATATTTTCATACACAAAATGAATATATGAAACATATATATATTTTTAATATAAAAATGATATAACTAATAAATTTACATATATATGAGTACAATTACAACTATGTATATTAATAAATATACAAATGATATAGGTTCGTGAATCCGAGGCCAACCCTGCATTGTTAAATGTCGTCCTATGTATTTTTACTACAAAATACAGTATGGTGAGTTTCATTTGCTCCCTTTTTAAATGCTTTTGCAATATATATTTTTGGGACTGAGAATACATGCGCTGCTTTTATAAATGTTTTACGAAATAGACACAAGTAATCGAAACTACATTCTATGGCTAGATTATTAAACCGAATATGCCCCTTTTAGCTTGGTAGCCTAAGAATTAGGGAACATCACTAATTTTGAGAATTAGTGAACCCCTAATTGAAGCGAATCCTAAAGGTAGATCTACGGGAACTAACAACCCCCATTCTGGAATTTGAAATGCTTTAGTACTTCTAGTTTATCATGTCCGATGGGTGTCCCGGAATGATGGGGATATTTTTTATGCATCTTGTTAATGTCGGTTACCAGGTGTTCACCATATGAATGATTTTTTTCTCTATGCAGTTTGCGAAATTCCTGATACGAGAATGATGTTTATGAAAATGAAATCTTGTGGTCTATTATACTATCTGAAATGATTATTTATGATAAACTAATGAACTCACCAACCTTTTGGTTGACACTTTAAAGCATGTTTATTCTTAGGTATGAAAGAAATCTTCCACTGTGCATTTGCTCATATTAGAGATATTACTTGGAGTCATTCATGTCATATTTCAAAAGTCGTTGCATTCGAGTCATCGAGTTCATCAGGATTATTACTAAGTCTATTATAGCTGGATATATTATGAAATGGTATACATGTTGTCAACTTTCGATGTAATGAAAGTTTGTCTTTTAAAAACGAATGCAATATTTGTAAAATGTATCATATAGAGGTCAAGTACCTCGCGATGTAACCAAATGTAATGTATTCTTCAGATGGATTAGGACGGGTCATTTCATCAATTTTGGTCAATTGAATTCAAATGAGGTCAAACATGGTCATATAAGAGTTAATACACACACACACACACACACACACACACACACACACATATATATATATATATATATATATATATATATATATATATATATATATATATATATATATATATATATGTGTGTGTGTGTGTGTGTGTGTGTGTGTGTGTGTGTGTATGTGTGTGTGCATGTATTTATATAATGATGATATGGTACTAATATTTATATTTTTTAAATGGATTCAATTTCGGTCAATTGAATTCAAATGAGGTCAAACTTGGTCAAATAAGTGCTAATATATACACACACATATATATACATGCATACATATACCAATAAGGGCTGTTTTTTTTAATTAGATATATATAGATGTATATATGTGTGTGTACATGTATGTTTATGTGTATATTAATATTTATATTTTTTTAACTTTGTAGAAAAAAATGAAGGATTTGAGAGATGCAGAACCGGGACGAGATGAGGAATCTATATTGTTGCAAGTTTTGGGTCCACGGCCCGGCCACACACACGGAGTGGGAAGAAAGTTACCAATGTCGGTCACTAATTCCGCATCTTCATCATCTACGGGTCGGACGCCACAACCACTAGTTTACTCTTCCTACACGGCGAGTGAAATGGAAGAAATCCTCGCTTACAATAAATTGCGAATTCCACCCCATTTGCAACGTGGAGTGAGGATCAATGCCAATACTCCTGGTATTTCCAATGACAATAATCCCGGTAGTTCCAATTTCAATACTCGAAGCCAAAACGTTGAGGAGTATGAGGACGATGTATTTTCTGGTTTGTAGTTTGTTGGATTGTCGTTTGTTTGATACATTGTAGTTTGTTCCACGAAGGCGTTTATGTTTAAACTATTTTGTGAATGTTTGTTTGATGGACGTAGCTCGGTTTGAATAATTACTGTAATTGTTGGATATTTTTAATATTATTGTTGGTTGTTGAATGTTTAATCTTATTGTAACGCAGGTTTTAATATTAAATGTGCCGGTTATACGGCTGGAAAATATACAGCTAAAAAATAAATTCCAAAAACAACAGTAGCCTTTCCGGACGACAAATCGTCCGAAAAAGTCGTCCAGAAAACCTTTATAAATTAATTAAAAAAATTGATTTAATCAAAAAAGAAATTGAATATTTTATTATTAAATCTTTCCGGACGATCCGTCGTCCGGAAAGAGTCGTGCCTAAATATTTTTTCGGACATTTGTTTTAATCAAAAAAGAAAATGAATATTTTATTATTATACCTTTCCGGACGACAAGTCGTTGCAAACGGTCGTCCGGAAAGGCCGTCCAGAAACACATTTGAAAAAGTCAATGTGGGCCCCATTGTCGTCCGGAAAAGTCGGGTCAAGCCGTCTGGAAAACCTTTAGGCACGAAGCTTTCCGGACGATTTATTGCGGACGACTAGTCGTCTGGATTGACCTATGCGGACGACTAGTCGTCCGGATTCGTCGCCCGGAAAAGTCGTTTTTCTAGTAGTGTTAGCATATTAAACAAAGAAATTGTACAAATTCGAAATTCATGTTAAAGAAGCAAGTTTAAACAAGTTAACAATTAACCCTAACAACATAATTCGGAATTCATGTTAAAGAAGCAAGTTTAAATAAGTAATTAGCATATTAAACAAAGAAATTGTACAAATTCAAGATATTAGCATAAAGACAAAATTGCTCATTTTGTCACTGTGTTTTTCACTTTTAGCCCGTATCATCCCTGTATTTTATTTTCTACATTTTTCATCCTTAAAAACATTTTAAAGTCCCAATTTCATCCCTCACCCTAACGAAGCATAACTGAATCAGTTAAAAGTATTCACAGAGACTATTCACGTAATCTTCAACTAATTAGATTACAAAAATCAATTCATTCTTTGTGTGGCATTTTAATCCGATTCATCTTTTTAATGATTATCTCTATTGTTTTATAGTACAACGTATAAGTTTAATGTTTTTCGACATCCAAATATATTGTTGTTCATGGGTGTTGTAAGTCTGTAACTTCACCTCCAGAATGAGCAATTTTGCCCCAAAACCTTCCTCGGTTAGTCATCTCATCTCTTTCCTGAAATACACACAAATATACACTTTTTATACACACACGGATCAATAGGATTTAAGCATTAGCATACGGCTATAGAGTTTCATATACAGTGAACAAATTAAAAAAATACTACGGAGTATCATTGATTCAGTTGTTTAAAATTTTGTAAGGTAGAAATTTATTCCAGGTTCTTCCTTAATCTACATTACACACACACACACACAAACAAAAAAAAAAGATTTAAATAAGACCATCACAGTGATTATAATGAAAATATTTCTAAACTAACAATGAATTAAGAAACTCTCATATGATACCTTAAATTCGATATATTACAATTTATTTATTTACACTCAACCAAGATAAACTAAAAAATATCAAAGATAGCTTTTTTCATATCCTTGCTTGTAAGTTAATAAGTTATTGTAACTTTCATATTTTCAAAATTAACTAACCGATAGTATAAAAGAATCATAAAAGATACTTTATAGTATATATGCAACAATGATCAAATTAACAGGGAAAAAATATCAGCAACGTACATGTAAGTTAATTATTTGAAAAGATAATTTTTAAAAAGATAATTTTAAAAAGATAAAATTATTTGAAGATTTTGAAATGACACACATCATTAGAGAAAGAATGAATTAATTTTTGTAGTTTTAATTGGTTAAAGATTACGTGGATAGTCCCTGTTAATAGTTTTAACGAACTCAGTTAACCTTCGTTAGGGTGAGGGATGAAATTGACACTTTAAAATGCTTTTAAGGATGAAAAATGCAGAAAATAAAACACATGGATGAAACAGATAAAAAGTAAAAAACACATGGACTAAATAGGCAATTTTGTCTAGCATAAATTAGAAAAAGAAAAGAAAACATAAGTAAAGCACTAACTTTGGTGAGAAATTGGTGAAGAAATTGGATGGAAATTGGTGGAAATTGATGGATTTGGCCGGATGGAACTTAAAATCGTCGAAGAGTGCAGGTTTTTGTGTAGGTGGTAAAGTGAACTGTGTTTCTGTAACTGACTGAATTATTGGGTTTCTGTGTTTTTTTTTTTTTTTGCGGCGAGCCTCGCCGCTTTAAATCAGTAAGTGTTGCCGCAATAAAAGCTGGTCAGGTCGAGGGAAACTTTGAATTTTGGTGAAAATTTGGAGGGGTTTTAAAAGCGGCGATCATCGCCGCAAAAAAACTTCGTTTATATATATATATATATATATATATATTGAAAAATATATATATAATGTAATTTTTATATTTACGTTTATAAATGAGTTGACCGCACATATTATCGTCATCATCATCACCGTCATCAGCTCTATCATCGTCATCTTCATCACCGGCACCATCGTCATCACTGTCATCATCGTCATCTTCATCATCGTCATCACGGACATCACCGTCATCACTGTCATCATTGTCATCTTCATCATCATCATCATCGTCATTACGCAGTTACCTTACGACGTTACTTTATGCCGTTACTTTACGACGTTACCTTACGCCGGTATGGTTTGAACCCCTAATGTTTGTAGTGGTTATAATATTGAATTGATCACGCTATTAAAAGTAAGGTGAAATTGCTCACAGGGTAAGGAGGCACTTGTGAGGAACTTTGAGAGGATGAACCTTTGTAGTCCATCTAGGGACTATCTGCCGGTATGGTTTGAACCCCCAAGAGACGGGTGTGTGATGTCAGAATCAACCATGAAGATGCATACCATTAAAAAAGTAGAATAGAATATACTACTAGTTGCGTTTATGCAATCATGTAAGATCTTATGTCAGGTGGTGGGGGTCAGGTTGCACAATCACTATTACACAATGAATCATCATGTGATCGGTAGACCTATTAGTGAAGGTCATGAAGTCAATCTACAATATCTTCCAGAAATCGGCCATGAATTCGGAAGAATGAGTTGGCTTCCTTTCATTCATGTTAATAAGTACTTTTTTTGTACTCGTTCGTGAATTCTATTCAAACTTCGAATTCACTAATGAAACAAATAGCGAGGTTTCGAATCTTTAACATTCCACAAGATTATAGTCTTCAAGAATTCGGTGCACTATTGGGCGTTCCATATGATGGTAGAAATATCTATTATCCCGGTGAAGACCTTGAAGTTGTTTCCGAGTATATTCCACTACATGAAATGACCATATTTATATGTCGTACTTGTGTTCCATACAAGAACATAGTACGTCGTTTGTCAATGACTGAAGCTTGTATTCACTGGTGCATGACTCACAATATTAGAGTTAATATTGCTCATTTACTCGTTTCCCGAATGAATGGGCTTCACTGTCATTATTGTCATCTTCTTCATTATTGTCATCACCGTCATCATCATCATCATTACGCTGCTACCTTACACCGTTACTTTACGACGTTACTTTATGTCGTTACATTACGACGTTACTTTATGACGTTACTATGCCGTTACCTTATGTCGTTACCTTATGTTATCTTACGCCGTTATCTTACGTCGTTACCTTACACTGTTACCTTACATCGTTACCTTACCCCGTTACCTTACACCGGTACATTTTGTGGGAAGCCATGGTGTGACAACCCGAAAATTTCCGACCAAATTTAAACTTTATCTTTATATTTTTCCGACAAGATAAGCAAAGTTTGTTAAGTTAAATCTCAAGAATTTCAAACTGTGTTCATACATTCAATTAACCTCGATCAAATTCTGACGATTCACGAACCATTATATAAATGAATATGATTGTATATAAATATATGTATATATATTATAACTTGAGAATATTAACAAAGTATTAAATGTATAATACTTTACATGAACGTATTTGTTTCAAAATGATTATCAGTTGAATTAGAAGATAATATCAAATGATTGATTTATCAGATACATTGTATGATTACGAGTCTCTGTTGAGAGGTCCACTTTGATCTAGGAAACCTTTACTTTTTAACGGTATTCAGAATAATTGGTAAAGTGATTACATATGAAAATAAAGTGTCAAATAACGAGAATTAGACAAAAGTTAGTAGAAGACTAAATTACATATTAATCAATTGATTTAGTTTCAAATGTACGAAAACGTTTCTCGCTATAATGGAACTTGATTATTTAAAATGTCTTTGATTAATTAACGTAAGTTGGAATATTGGTTGTTAAATATATAAATAACTTGCAACGTGTAATTAAAAAGTGTTTATGTATATTAGATATATTTGATTTCAAATTAATTAAGTAAACGATTGTAACACTCGTTTATTGATTCGATTGATATTTAGATATGTTAATTAGTACGTTTAAGAAGTCGAAATAAACGCTAGTACATAAACGAATATAATATAATGATTTTTCTATTATGTAAAAGATCTAAATTAAACTATGAAATATAAATAGTTTTTTTTTAAATAAATTTTATATTAGTAAATAAATACTTCAAAAATATATAAGTTTATAGTTCTAAATAAAAATATAAATATATTTTTACAAAATGATAAAATATAATATCAACATGGTCGTAAAATGTTTTGGATTTAAAATAATATTATTATATATATTGGTAAGTAACGAGACGTTGATTTATAAAAGCAAATAACCAAAACACTTGAATGTTCAAGTTATACTTTGAGTGGGATGGTTTTTCATTCATTTGAGTCTTATTATTTATAAAGGTACATTACACAAAACATAAAGTGTTAGTTTTCTAAGCGCACGAAAATGCATTCAAGAAACCGGAACCAGGACATGAGTCGAGTGACAACGTACGAGTCATTGGAACTAAAGTTACAAGTTGACTATGCATGTAAATATAATATAATATATAATTAATTAATTACATAAATTATATATTATATATATATATATATATATATATATATATATATATATATATATATATTATAAATTAAAACTGTCGGCATAAACAAATAAGCGATTGTGAGCTGTATGGGCTAGCCATGCGATCGCATGGCCTTTGCACCTCAGCCCCATGTGATCGCATGGTGAGGTTAGGTAGTGAACATCCTTTAAATCGAATGAGATCAGGTTTTTCATTCATTCAATTCATCCCACTGTCTCTCGACTACTTCCTCTCTCTCTATATATAATTATATTATTATTAATATTAAGATTATCAAAGTATTAGTATTAGTATTAGTGTTATTAGGTAGTGTTATTAGTAGTATTATACATAAAATATTACGACGAGGTCACGAGCGAGTTATTTTCAAAATGGATTTTTGAGCGGGATAAAGCTAAGGAAATTATGGGTTATAGCTATGGAGGTTATGGGTAAGGTTTAGGGTATGCTCGTGAGCCAAATCTAGTGTTTATCATCTCCGTTGCGTCTATGTACTTTCCTGCAATATTGAATCACAATATTGATACGTGTTCACTCATAACTTAACTTTTATATATTATTAGTGTATCTCTGACTAGTGCTCGAGTATATATGTTTATGCATGCTTGTATGTTTAATTTTGTCGTTAGATAACTTATCATAAAATATGAATTTGATACATATGCGATTTGTGAGGCCCCGTACAAAATTAACGTGTACGGGTCATCAACAACAGGATCATTACAAGGTCAAACACTATATGCTATTTTAAAATAAGTTTGCATTCATAAAAAAAGGGTAACGTCTTTACCGACGTCAAATGTTTTACAAAAGATAGTGTGCTTCTACGAATAGAAAGCAATAACACAAGTACGAGACTCAATTACAATTTCATTTGTTCAAAAGTAACATAGTTCGTGAATGCAAAGTAAAAGTTTCATGCAGAGACATCTCTAAACAAAAGCAGTGGGAGTCTACATAGCAAGTATAACAGCGAGACTAATACACCGGAAGCATCAAACGTCTAAGCACCTGAGCAATAACATGCTTAAAAATGTCAACACGAATGTTGGTGAGCTATAGTTTAATTGTAACAGTAATGTAAGGTAGGCCACGAGATTTCGTATTTCAAAACAGTATGAAAAGTATATGCTTAACCGTGTGCACTTGGTAACTAACTTAACGTAATATCACCCCCCTAAAAGTACACTTGGCTAGTGCGTAAGTCTACGAAGTATTAAACACCCGTTAAATGCTAGCGTGACTAGCCCGAGTGGGGATGTCAAACCCTATGGATCCATATCTAAGATTCGCGTTCACCGGTTCAAAAACCAATGACTAAACGTTACCGAGCTAAGGGGAAAGTTTATGCCGTTATATAACCCACACATATATAAAGTTTAAGTACTCGTGCCTAGTAAGTAAAACATAAAAATCTCATGTATTCTCAGTCCCAAAAATAGTTGAAGTAAAAAGGGATGTTATAACTCACAGTGAATAAGCAGTAAAAGTCGATACGAGGTAAGTAAGCAAGTAAGGTGGTCCGAAAGGTCCTCAACCTAAGTCAAAAGTTACTAAGTTAGTAATTCGTTCCCAAAGGTTTAAAAGTACGTAAGTTAAGTCTTAAGTATCATCATCATCAACATCATACGTAAAAAGTAAAGTAAGTTTTCAATCGAGAATGGAGACCAAAATAAAGGCTGAATTCGTTCAGCTTCTACGACCTCTATACAAACTGAAATGACTTGAGGCCAGTGACCATGGCTCCGTATGTGAGTCTTCTAACAGCTGACAAATTTTCAGAACCTAACTCGTCTTTGTTTGACCGTGGTGACGGTTTAAGTGCGAGTAGGTCAGAAATTTCAGCACAACGTTACAAGGGCGTAGTGACTTTCGGAAGGCTATAAATCCTAAACCGTACATCGGATTTAGGCGAGGCCTAAACGAAAAGTCATCTACTCGAACCGAAATAACTGGAAATCAACTTTTCCAGAAGCCCAGGGGCTGATCAGACCCTGAAAAACAGAAAGTAAGTGCTCTGTTGGGTTTCTCGGTGTTTGATGCTCATCACGGTTCTCATCCTTGATGCGTATAAGCCTCAAGTGTACAACTCTTGATGTTTTAGCATCACTTTAACCAAGGTTTAACCATAAACACACAATTTTAAGACTAGGAAACAAAATACAATTCATGTAAGAGTTTGAGCAAGATGATGAACCAAAGTTACATTAATTTCCTAGTTTCAACACAATCACAAGTTCTATTAAGCTATAAACTTTGAATCAAACTAAATGAGCAAGATCTTAAGCTATAGAACTTAGATCTTAGCTAAATATTAAAGACCTTAGACTACAAAGTCTAGATCTCATGTTCTTGGTGAAACCCTAAGTCATAACACTTAGACTTTCAACTTTTACACAACCATAAGTTGTGAAACTTAGATCTTGTAAAGTAATATGAACATAATCAAATGAACTTTTGTTTAAACCAAGTAGAAGATCATAAGTTACACAACTTAGATCAAACACAAAAATGAAACCCTAAGCTAGAGAGCTTGGATTCCTAACAACACTTATGAGATCTCAAGCTAGCAAGCTTACATCTTTTGTTTCTTGAAAACACAAGGCACAAATCTAAACTACAACAAACAAAAGAAGATCATAAGCTACAACTTTGATCTTAATAACCTTTTGTAGAAACATCAAGCTAGTAAGCTTGTATTTCAAACTTTCTTGAAGATCCATAAAGTAAAGTGTTGGATCTTCAAGTTACATGAAGATCATAAATATAGATTTTGATCTTTAAACATAAATAGAGAGATCATAAGTTATAGAACTTAGATCTAACATAAGTAAATAAGATTAAAAGCTAAAAAGTTTTAATCCTCCATGTTATTGCATTTTTCAAAACAAAGTTTGAATCTACAAGAGTTATGAAGATTCAAGTAACAAAACATGAATCTTTGATGATAATGATGATGAATCACGAAAATGATGAAGAAAAGGAAGAGAAAGGAGATCAAGAACACTTACAATTCTTTAAATATTTGAGAGAGAACTAGAGTGAGAAAGTAGAGAGAAGTATGTGTGTGTGAAATGGAATGAAATGAGAATGAAATGAGCCATTAAAAAAATAAAGTGATGGTGAGGGTGGTGATGGTGGCTGACGGTTTGGAGGGTGTGGGGGGGGACCATTTTGGCCTCATGTGGTGGTGGCATGGTGTGGTCCATGGTGGTGGTACAAAGTTATGTTGGAATGTTGGGTGACATGCAACAAAGGATAAGTATTAGTACATAAGCATGCATAATACTTGTCTCATTATTTCATGGACTTAATTATTAATGACATGGGCTAATTAACCCATTAAGTGGTCCAGTAAGTTGAGTAGGTTGGGCCATGGAAGTCCATTAAGGTGTTAAGTCCATTAAGGTAACTAGTAAGCATTAGTAAGCACTAAGCATGATTAAGGAACTATAAAGCCAAGTAATTGTCATTAATAAATAACAATTAAGTTTACGTAGTCATAATATTCCAATTATGACAAAAGTTTAACGCGTACCAAGTACGTAGCTCATTTTAAACGATAAGTGACACTAACGGTCGTAAATGAAATCAAGAATCACCTTAAGTAACTAAGTACCTAAAAACACATTGTAAGGCATTAACGAATGTAATTAACATAATTGATGATCCCAGAATATAATCTATCTCGGTACGCACAAATACGCAGTTTCGTGAAAGAAATAAATATAATTAAAAGTCGAAAAATTCAGGTCGTTACATTACCCACCTGTTAAAGAAAGTTTCGTCTCGAAATTTAAGCTGAGGTCGATGGTGGAGTCGTGAAAAGGTGAGGTTACTTCTGCATCATTTGATCCTCTCTCTCCCAAGTAAACTCAGGCCCTCGTTTGGCATTCCAACGGACTCGGACAATTGGGATCTTGTTACGTTTCAAGGTCTTGATCTCACGGTCCATAATTTCAATGGGTTCTTCCACGAAGTGGAGTTTGTCATCAATCGTAAGTTCTTCTAGTGGTATGACAAGTTCTGGTTCAGCAAGACACTTCTTCATATTCGATACGTGAAAGGTAGGATGAACGGAGCTCAACTGAGTCGGAAGATCCAAACGGTAAGCAACGAGTCCAACACGCTCCAAGATTTCAAAAGGACCGATGTATCGCGGGTTTAACTTTCCACGCATTCCGAAAAGGATTACACCTTTCCAAGGTGCGACTTTCAACATTACGCGATCACCCACTTTGAATTCGAAGTCCTTTCGTTTAAGGTCGGCATAGCTCTTCTGGCAATCACGGGCCGTCTTGAGCCTCGCTTCAATTTGAACAATCTTCTCGGTTGTTTCATGGACGAGTTCGGGTCCGGTGATTTGCTTCTCACCCACTTAGGCCCAACAAATAGGAGAACGGAATTTGCGACCATACAACGCTTCGAAAGGTGCGACATTAATGCTTGAATGATAACTGTTGTTGTAAGAGAATTCGGCTAGCAGCAAATGCTTTTCCCAAGCTTTTCCGAAATCAATAACACAAGCATGCAACATGTCCTCCAAAGTTTGAATCGTTCGCTCGCTTTTTCCGTCGGTTTTCGGGTGATACGCAGTGCTCATGTCGAGATGAGTCCTCAAGGCTTCTTGCAAAGAACGTCAAAATCTAGAAGCGAAACGGGTATCGCGATCTAAGATAATCGATAAAGGCACACCATAACGAGATACAATTTCCTTTATGTATAGCTGAGCGAGTTTTTCCATCGTATCAGTTTCTTTCATGGCTAAGAAGTGTGCAGATTTGGTAAAACGGTCAACAATAACCCAGATGGTATCGTATCCGCCCACCGTCTTTGGTAGTTTCATAATGAAGTCCATCGTTATCCTTTCCCACTTCCATTGCGGGATTTCGGGTTGCTGAAGTAACCCGGATGGCCTTTGATGTTTGGCCTTAACCTTTGAACAAGTCAAATACTTCCCAACGTAAGTAGCAACATCCTTCTTGAGATTAAGCCACCAATACTGCTCCTTGAGATCGTGGTACATCTTACCGGCTCCTGGATGAATCGAATATCTTGACTTGTAGGCTTCGTCTAGAATGAGGCTTCGTAAATCCCCATAAATAGGCACCCAGATTCTTCAGGAAAAGTACCAGAGTCCAGTCTCCTTGACCTCAAATCGAGAAAGGAGAATGTTCAAATGTTCATGAGAAATATTCTCCTCTTTGAGAGCCTCATCTTGGGCTACTCGAATTTGGCTATTGAGATTCGAATGGATGGTGATGTTCAAGGCTCAGACACGAAGAGGTACCATTCTTTCCTTTCAGCTCAAAGCATCGGCTACAACGTTTGCCTCGCCAGGATGGTAACGAATTTCACAATCATAGTCGTTCAGCATCTCGATCCATCGTCGCTGTCTCATGTTCAGTTGCTTCTGGTCAAAGATGTGTTGAAGGCTTTTATAGTCGGTGAAGATGGTACTCTTTGTTCCATAAAGATAGTGTCTCCATAGTTTTAGTGCAAAGACAACAGCTCCAAGCTCGAGATCGTGCGTTGTGTAATTTCGCTCGTGAACCTTCAGTTGTCGAGAGGCGTAAGCAATGACCTTCGTCCGTTGCATCAATACACACCCGAAACCATTTTTCGAGTCATCGCAATACACAACGAAGTCATCACTGCCGTCGGGAAGGGACAAGATAAGTGCGGTAGTTAACTTCTGCTTCAGGGCTTGGAATGTCAACTCTTGCTCGGCGGCCCAAACGAACTTCTTCTCTTTGTGAGTCAATGCGGTCAATGGACGTTGATGTAGCGCGAGGTGTATACGAAATAGTTATATTTTTATTGCAAAATACTATGAAATACGATACAATTTTACACAATTTATTTATTTATTTATTGAATGGGATATACCTAAACCTTGCTACAACACTTATAGGCAGTGTACCTAATCGTAGAGTAGTGTAGTTTTTAGTAAGTCCGGTTCATTCCACAGGGAGCTAGTGATACGTACTATATTTTTAACAACTATATTTGTATAAAATATATATAATTATATATAGTAATATTATTATAAAAGGGGGGTTTTACCGTTTAATGATCGGTTTGTCGATTTTATATTTTAAGCGTAAAGATAAATGACGATAATATAAATGACAGAATTTAAATTGCGATAAAGTAAATTGCAGTAATTAAAATGACAGTAAATAAAGGTACGATGAAATATGAAATAAAAGTATTATGCTTATTTAAACTTCTGTAGTCATGATGTTTGACGTTTTGATTAATTGTTACCCGGGTTAATTGTCCTTTGTCCTGGATTTATTTGATACCTATCTGGTTTTTGTCCATAATAGTCCATCGGTCATAATTATAAAATGCTCATCAAATTAACCTTATTCCCGAAGTCAAATATTCCAACTAATTAGGGATTCGAACTGTAACAAGGTTTTAATACTTTGTTAACAATTACACCAATTATCCTAGTATGTAATCCACCCCTGTTTTAATGAGATATGAATATTAATTTACCCACTTGATTAGAATGAATAATCAATTACCCAACCCGTCTAATTAATTAAATGATCGTAAAACGTCACTAAATAGGACATACATAATCATTTTAATAATTATTAGATTAACTAATTTGAAGATAGGTTCGACAGGTTCTAATGAGTTGTTGTTCAATTTAGACAATACCCCTACCTATTAATAGTCAATAGTCCAATGTCCACAAGTGTCGGTCTTTTGTCCAAACCTTAATTATGGTACAAAATCTAATAACCCCATCTTAATATTTAGTCCAACATCACGATTACTTCGGCTCAAATAAGCATAATAATAACTTAGTTACGATACATTAATTGAAAAAGGAAGAACATAGCTTACAATGATTATTTATCGCGTAGCGTTACACGGACAGAATTTTGACTTTAAAACCCGTAAAACATTCCTTACAATAACGCAATTATTATTAAACTTCATTTTAAATTAAAATTATTAAAAATATAATTATGATTACAGAGGAAGAAGAAGAAAAAGGTGTATATTACTCGTTCAATTCGCTGCCTTTTATAGATGTGAGCTGAGATTGGGATCCATGCGATCGCATGGATTCCCTTTGTTATTTCCATGCGATCGCATGGACAGACTGGCCAGCATACATCACTTTGTTTTCTAGTTTTGTCGACGTTTTAATTAACTATATATAATTTATATAATTTATATTAATTATATATATTATATTATATTCTTGTGCATAGTTGACTTGTAATTTTAGGTCCGTTGCGTCGCACGTTGATAGTTGGTTCATGTCCCGGTTCCGGATTTTCGAACGTCCTTTCGTACGCGGAGATATCTTGTACTTTGCATTCCGCGACTCGTACTGTTGTCATTTTTAGACGTTTCTTATCAATAAATGGAACCACTTGAATTATATCTTGTTCATTTGAGCTTTTTGGTCATTTGCGTCTTCAAATCGTCGTTTTCTTCTTTTGTCTTCGCACTTATTTATTTAAACAAATATTACATAAAAATAGAACAATTGCAACTAAAAGCTTTACATATTTGAAGGATATTGTGCCTAAATATATGTTCATTTGGAGCACTATCAAACGTGCAATCAGAGAGAAACCTCCAATGAACCTACGATAATAACCGACGAGACCTAAAAATTGACGAATATGAGTAGGAGTAGTGGGGGTTACCCACTTGCTGATGGTTTCGATCTTTGCGGGGTCGACTTTGTTACCTTGATCACTTATGACATGGCCAAGAAATTGAACTTCCTTCAACCAAAACTCACACTTGGAGAATTTGGCATAAAGTTGCTCTTGTCTCAAGAGTTCCAGTACGAGTCGGAGATGTTTCTCATGTTCTGCTTCACTTTTGGAGTAGATGAGGATATCATCTATGAAGATGATAACGAATTTGTCTAGGTATGGCTTGCATACATGGTTCATGAGATCCATAAACACAGCAGGTGCGTTAGTTAAACCGAATGGCATCACGAGAAACTCATAATGACCATAACGAGTTCGGAACGCAGTCTTAAGTACATTGCTCTCCTTCACCCTCAACTGGTGATAATCGGATGGCAAATCGATCTTAGAGTAAATGCTTGATCCTTGCAGCAGATCGAAAAGATCGTCAATTCTAAGAAGGGGATACCGATTCTTGATCGTCAATTTGTTGAGTTCGCGGTAGTCGATACACATGCGGAAAGATCCGTCCTTCTTCTTCACAAACAATACAGGAGCGCCCCAAGGCGAAGAGCTTGGTTGGATAAATCCACGGTCTAACAATTCCTGTAGTTGACTCTGCAACTCTTGCTTTCGGAAGGTGCAAGTCAATAAGGTACGCGAGCTACAGGTGCACCTCACGGCACTAAATCAATCTGGAATTCCACTGATCGCAGTAGCGGTAATCCAGGTAACTCTTCTGGAAAGACGTCAATAATTCGTTCACAATCTGTACATCATCAACGCTCTTCTCCTCGGTTTCTAACTTCTTCACATGTGCCAGAATAGCAAAACGCCCTTTCCTCATGACTTTCTGTGCCTTCATGCAACTAATAAGGTTCAACCTTGGGCTACCTTTCTCTCCGTATACAATCAATGGCGCACCGTCTTTGCGAGGTATACGGATAATCTTCTCTCCACAAACAACTTCTGCTCTTACTTTGGATAACCAGTCCATACCAACTATCACGTCGAAACTTCCCAACTTGATGGGTATCAAATCAATCTCGAAGTCCACACCAGCTAGGTTTATTATACCTCCTCGGCCAATTTGGTCAGCTTTCTCAAGTTTCCCATTGGCTACTTCAACAAGAATACTCTCGTCTAAAGGTACTAACGACCAGTCTATCTTAGAACAAAAGTGTCTATCTACGTAACTCCTATCGGCACCAGTATCAAACAACAGAAGCAAATAGTTTATTGATAGTGAATGTACCTGTGACCAAGTCAAGATCCTCACAGGCATCCCTGGTGTTCATGTTGAAACCCTTCCACGTGCCGGTCCGCCATCCTTCTTCTTGTTCGGGCATTTATTCTTGAAGTAGCCCTGTTGACCGCACTCAAAACTCTTTCTTGGTCCAGTAGGGTTTGTCTTCACAGCTGGGGTGGTGATCTTACAATCTTTTCCAATGTGCCCTGTCCTCTTACACTTTTCACATACCACGTTGCAGTACCCAGTATGATGCTTATAGCATCTCTTTCACTGCGCGAGACTACCCTTGTAGTTAGGGTTCGAGCTAGGGTTCGAGTTGGGGTTCCTCCAGTCGTTGTTTCCCTTGAAACTCTCATGACTCTTAGTTGGGTTCTGATCAAAGACCTTTCCTTTGTTGCCTTTCCACTTACGCTTCTCATTACCAGCTCCTGATTCTGATTTCGCTTTCTCTGGTTCCTTGCGAGTGATCTGGTTCATCAGGGTGTGCGCCATGCGCATAGATTCCAGGACATCTGCAGGTTTCGTAGAGGTAACATTTCCCTGAATGGTCTTGGAAAGTCCCACAAATACCGTTCCATTCGCTTAAATTCAGGGGTAACCATCGTGGGGCACATCAAAGCTAACTCTAAGTACCTGCGGTTATAGCCATCAAGATCATTCCCTACAACTTTCAGTTCCCAAAACTCCGCTTCCATCTTCTGATTTTCGGTTCTGGGGCAGTACTCCTCGATCATAGCACTTTTAAACTCCTCCCATGGTGTAGCATAAGCCTCGTCAATTTCCTTAGCCTGGGAAAGTATGTTCCACCAGGTTAAAGCGCCATCCGACAACGTGCAAGAGGCGTACTTAGTTTTGTTCACTTCTGAACAGTTACTTAAGCGGAATACAGCTTCCAACTTCTCAAACCACCTTGTTAATCCAACCGGCCCCTCAGTACCACTAAAATTGTGGGGCTTGCAGCTCTGGAATTCCTTATAGGTACACCCGTTATGAATGTTCTGGTTAGCCGCTGGAGCTTAGGGGTTGACATTCGCCATTGTTGCGGCTACTTGAGCAGTTATCATTTCCTCAATCTGTGCCGTTGTGGGCGTTTCCCTTGGAACTCTTCCGTTTGCCATTGCTTTTCTAATCAAAATTTTGACTTAAGTCAAAATCCAGTATTCAATAAGTCATAATATTATAGTATATGGTAACCAACATGGAAACAGCACAATACACGTTAACTAAGCAGGGAAAACAGCAGCAGATAGCACAAAAGCCAACATGCAATAACTTAAATACACATCGTACAATAATTAAACAATATTAAGTTCCATTCATTAATATTAAAGTTTCATACATCTCCATAAGGTTCGTACAATACATGCATAAAACAAGAAACTACTAACGGGATTACATAATGATATCTAATACGATAGCCCTATGGTGATGATGGGTAAATGATGTCCATCAGGTGGGTCATCTGGTCCTCGAGCTCAGTCACCCGAGCACGGAGGGTATGCACTTCCCTTGTCAGCTCCTCGACGGTGGGAGATGCTGGTTGTGCAAATGGTGCAGGTGGCGCCGGTGGTGCAGACGGTGCAGTTCCAGAAGTAGAAAGCGCATAACGAGCAGCCTTATACACGAATGAATCAGCAGGATACGATACTACCCGCTTACGGGCGGTAACTCAAACCAACTGTCCATGTGCGTCCACGAACGGTCTACCTCCATTAACCCTGGAATAATAGTACCATCGAAACAATACCGCTTCTTCGGCGGGGTAGAGGGCGGCTGCACGGGCTCCTCCTCAGGGTCCTCCTCGGAATCATCCTCGAAATACTCCTCGGAATCCTCCTCGCTAGTGTCATCGGATGATGAATCGTCTGAATCATCTGAAGGTGGATCTGCCTGGCCGGTGGTCATAAGTCGATATCTACCAGGTGGAATCGGCATGACACGTCCATCAGCAAGGCGTCTAGCCCAATGTCCATGCTCATTACGGAAAGGACCGTCTCCGTCTCCCCCAGGGATCACAGTATCACCGGAACGGTGCTGTGGCTCCGGGAGTCTAAGGCTGGGTGGAGCTGGAATCTCCGCGGGATCCTCATCTCCGTCTGAGACGTCCATCAGGTCAAGCACGAGTCCACTGGAAGGTGAATCGCCAGAGTCGTCGGAGGGTAGCGGTAACGGGATCTGTGAGTCAGCAACAATGGTAGGCGATGCAGCGGACGGATCTGAGTCACTCTCCAAATCAACGATAATGGCGGTATGTCCGACATCTGAACAAGGAAAAATAACTTTTTCCATGTCAGTAAGACATATAGCAAGCACGTAATTAGGCACTACAGCATCCTAGCAGTACATAGCATGGCAATATTAACAGTATTAAACAAAAGTAACATGCAAGCAAAGGCAGATAGTAGCATGCAGAAGTGAGAATAAACAGTAGCATATAGTAAGTTCACATAGCAGTAAAAGTAAGCAGTAACATGCAGCAAGTTCTGTAGAAACAAGTAAACAAGCAAGTTGTAGATTAGTCCTATTAGTAAATCCTACTCGGTCTGGTCTAGACTCACTAATGCAACCTACTTCCCTACAACCAATGCTCTGATACCAAATGTGACGCCCCGTACAAAATTAACGTGTACGGATCATCAACAACAGGATCATTACAAGGTCAAACACTATATGCTGTTTTAAAATAAGTTTGCATTCATAAAAAGGGGTAACGACTTTACCGACGTCAAATGTTTTACAAACGATAGTGTGCTTCTACAAATAGAAAGCAATAACACAAGTACGAGACTCAAAGGTCATTAAAATTTCATTTGTTCAAAAGTAACATAGTTCGTAAATGCAAAGTAAAAGTTTTATGCAGAGACATCTCTAAACAAAAGCAGCGGGAGTCTACACATCAAGTCTAACAGCGAGACTAATACAGCGAAAGCATCAAACGTCTAAGCACCTGAGAAATAACATGCTTAAAAATGTCAACACGAATGTTGGTGAGCTATAGTTTAATTGTAATAGTAATGTAAGGTAGGCCACGAGATTTCGTATTTCAAAACAGTATGAAAAGTATATGCTTAACCGTGGGTACTTGATAACTAACTTAACGTAATATCACCCCCTAAAAGTACACTTGGCGAGTGCGTAAGTCTACGAAGTATTAAACACCCGTTAAATGCTAGCGCGACTAGCCCGAGTGGGGATGTAAAACCCTATGGATCCATATCTAAGATTCGCGTTCACCGGTTCAAAAACCATTGACTAAACGTTACCGAGCTAAGGGGAAAGTTTATTCCGTTATATAACCCACACATATATAAAGTTTAAGTACTCGTGCCTAGTAAGTAAAACATAAAAAGCGCATGTATTCTCAGTCCCAAAAATAGTTGAAGTAAAAAGGGATGTTATAACTCATAGTGAATATGCAGTAAAAGTCGATACGAGGTAAGTGTAACAACCCAACCCGTTAACCAACCAAGAACGCAGAAAAAAAAAATATTTTGCTGGTACAGCACATGGCGCGGCGCGCCATATGGCCGCACGGCGCGCCAAAGTGGCCTGTCCAAAAAGTCATGAAATGCGAAAATGTTCGACCACTTCCCGACGTATTTAGACAAAACGCTTTTAACCATACATTAATATATGTAGAACTAACACGTTCCATTAATAAAATTAGTTTTACGAAGACCGGGCCCACATTGGCCGTTTTACGACTTTCGTACGAAAATACAAGTTTTCAACCACATGATTTGTAATACAAAATTAAGGTCGAGCATGGCGATTGGGGATACGCTACCCAATCCTAATCAATCCAAAAGCAAGCCTTCTAAAGCAACTACGCGAGTCCACTAGTCCCCGCTTACCCGAGCCTCCGCATCCATGCAATCTATAAAAGAGTCAACAACGAGAGGGTAAGCTAACGCTTAGTGAGTGAAAATATACTACATACATATATATGTATAAAATGGACACGCCACAATAATAATCAAATAGCGCATACCGAAGCATCCAAGTATAAGGCAAGCTAAACCTAGCATACCGTGCGTTCACTAAGCACAAGCTAACGACACCAACAATATAGTAAGTTCGCAAACAACGTTGCGAACAATGCCAATAAGCTACAACCAGAAGGTTAGCTACATCACATCAATACAACATTATACGTATACAATATATATATAACAACGCGTAAAACTCCCAAGGTTAACCATAACGCTATGGTGCTACCGGCTCGTGGTTCACACCATACGCAATTGAGTCATACTCTTTTATAGTGCTACCGGCTCGTGGTTCACACTCGATGCTACTGGCTCGTGGTTCACATCAATTATTTTATAGTGCTACCGGCTCGTGGTTCACACTCGATGCTACCGGCTCGTGGTTCACATCAATTATTTTATAGTGCTACCGGCTCGTGGTTCACACTCGATGCTACCGGCTCGTGGTTCACATCAATTATTTTATAGTGCTACCGGCTCGTGGTTCACACTCGATGCTACCGGCTCGTGGTTCACATCAATTATTTTATAGTGCTACCGGCTCGTGGTTCACACTCGATGCTACCGGCTCGTGGTTCACATCCTATCACACACACACATTATGGCACTACCGGCTCGATGGTTCATACCATAACATTCACAAATAAATACGCCATATACACATACGTATAATTATTCCACTCACAATACTACCCTTCGCCATTGGGATTATATCTAAGTCCGCATCACAATATTAACCCTTCGCCATTGGGGTTATATAATCCACATCATACCGCGTGTGATAATGTACACACAAATTGTGTACCCCGCCAAAGGTGGCCAACCAAAACGCACAACCGTGCCAATTGGACCTATACACAAGTCCATCAAATCCACCTATATGTGAAGTGAGCTCTATAACCAAGAAACACTTCAACCCGACCCGCACCCATCCTACACATACATATGCACATAGGATATTAACACTCACCTTGTCGCCTTGATGAATGCTTCCAAATAAACCGCCACGCGCCAATGGAAAGTACCTATTCCATTATCACAAATACAATAACACGATTAGGGTTGACTTACAAACCAACCCATATGACACTTAGTGCAATTTCGACCCAAATGCACTTCCAAGTACAAACCGCGCCCAAAATTAACCAATAATCACTAACACAAGTGAAAATGGTCTTAATACGCTAATTAAACCCGATCATAGGTGTTAAACACCTATCTTGCCCAAAAAGACACTTAAACCCTAATTTGACCCATAAGAAGTCAATATCACGCCATTAGCAAGTTTTGACACCAAAACATATTTAACTCGGTTCTATGCTTCAACTTAATCCATTTTAAGTTTATAAACCTTATTAAATCGACAATTGGGTCATAACCGTCACCAAACCCTAATTTTGACCCATAGTCAAAATTAGTCAACCAAATAACCCTAAATGGGTTCCAATACTTCCATAATCACGAAACCTAGTGATTAAACCCAATTACAAGTCCTAACCATGGCCAATTAGTTCACCAACACAAAATCCACCAACAATAATAATAAACCCGATTACTAGCATCCACAAACTCAATTCAAGAGTTTGAATGGGTTTATTAACAATTTAAGTTCAAACCCTAACTTGAATATCAAATCACTAAGATGAAATTCGAAGTTAGAACTTACCAATACCGCCAAAATGATGCCGTTGATGAGTAGAACAACTTTAATACCCGAGGTTTGACCCGAAACACCCTTCTTCTTCTCCAATTGGAGCTCTCTCTCTCTAAAGCTCTACTCTCACTCTAGGGTTTGAAGATGAGAGTGTTTGATGAGTGAAAATGTGATCCAAACTGATCAAAGGATCAGTTTTGATGACCCCAAACCGACCCCAAGTGAAAAGACCAAAGTACCCTTCATTTAGACCTTTTAAAAAGGCTGAAAATTGCATCAGACGGGTTCGGCGCGCCGCGTCGAAAGGTGGAGCGCCGCTCCAACCTACAGGTCAGTTTTCAGAAACTTGTTTTGGCCATAACTTTTTGACCGTAGCTCCGTTTTCGATGAATCAAATATCGTTGGAAACGTAATAAGATTTCCTTTCCAATGGTAAGGCTTTGAAACATCAACACAAACTTTATTTGGGGTTGAAAAGATACGTACACACCTTGCCACTTCAGACAACGTCCAGTTTCCTTCGACGTTCGAGCAAGCAACACGTACCCTTCATACACGCATCGTACACCATAAATACATTATGTACAATAAATATTTGGGTCTTACAACTCTCCCCCACTTAAACTCGATCACGTCCTCGTGATCTTCTCCACTTAACCAATCCGGACCTACTCAACGATCCTCACTCAAGTCCCAATACGAACTTTCCTAGACAATTCTTCCCAATGGATCACTTTTAACAACTAAAATCGTCAACCGTGATTTATCAAAACCATAATCCGAGCACTAAAACCTGCTCAATTTCCCATATCGGGAAAAACTCAATCAACCTCGTACCAAGATATAAATTCCTTAGCGTACCTTTACCACGGACAACGCTAAAAGTGACCAAGTCTCAACCTAAAGTCAACAATCCGAACGTTGAAGATCGAACCACATGAATCCTCACGGATTACTCTTACCACTAAACATCCTTTGTAGTGCGCAATACAACCAATACGCCACTATCCTAACATCATAAGCAACGACTAAAACCAAAAGCGCCCAAAACGACTATGGCAACGCTAATCCTAAGGTGTCCAAAATCGACTATTGTCACACCCGTAACAACACGTGAGCGAAACACGGCTATCGCAATCACTAATCACACAACATGGTCCTCACGATCCCACCATCGGTGTATAAAACAACCAATAGATCACTCAACACCAGATGAAGTCAGCGGACCCCGAAGGTCATGCTCCACCAATCAAAAATACTATGATGAAGTCAGCGGACCCCGAAGGTCATGCTTCACCAATCACATACGTACTTTTGGCCTCGAACAACGAGTAGTGCAACATCGCACTCTGTTACACTATAGTGAACCCTAACGGATACCACTAACCATCCACACAATCGAGCAAGAACCACCTATATCAAACATAGGTACAAAACAATAATTCTCTAAAAGAGAATCCGACACATACATCCCTTAACCGAGGGATTTCACCTTGCTTACCAAACACGTCCATTATCTCTCAACGAGATTTACCACATTACCACCTTGGTGATAATTCAAATCCAAATCATAAGTACAATTTAACCGAAATTGTACTCTACCACAATCGACCAAATCTAGGTCCCGACACAAGTTTCGGTTTACTAAAACGTTGTCTGAAATCTCACACTAAAACCTCCTCGTGCGGGAGTGTAACTCCTCTACTTGGAATTACGTTCCATAACCGCATCTCGTACACCCGTACAATGCTACCAAAGGTAGACTTTACCAATAATTGGGTTCGCACGGCCCATCACCATGTTTTGCTCTAACTTTGAGCATACCAAGGATCCTAACCTATCCTTGAACATTTCGAACGAAAAGTGTACCACAAATTACACGAACTATACACTCGCAATCATCCAATTGCTTTAGTTTGTCGAATTTCACCCGATCACTCATGAACCTAAGGGTTTCACTTCGGTACCCTGAGTACAATGTAACCGCAACACAATCGGAGTCGAACACCACGCTAGTAGGTATAAAAGAGGCACCTAATGTCGCGTCATAAGGACTCCATTACCAACACACATCGAGATTTAAAACACTCGATCTCAAGGGTTCCAACCAACCGACGAACCTCATGATTCGTCACTTCAACATCAAAGCGAACACGCGCTTAACAACCAAACACCAAAACCATTTCCGTGGCTTGGTAGAAACGTTTCCCAAATACTAAGGAATGCTTGGTTACGCCAAGTCTTACGCCCTTCGCCCGTCAATCAAACATCAACATAGGGTACTTCCATTAGGAACGTCTCCCATAGCATAACATGCACAACAAAGGCACGCAACTCAAACTCAAACGACATTTAATAAATAATCAAAAGACATATTTATCAAAATTAAACGTACCTTAACGTCTCCTGGCCGCACCCATCCCCGCTAACTTGGGACATTCCGACTTACGATGTCCTTCTTTTTGTCAATTAAAGCACACCATACCATCACCCTTTGGTACCGAACATTCCCAAGACTTGTGACCCCTCACGCCACAATTGTAACATCTAGCCGCACTAGAATCCGACATACCCGCTCGCGTACCACCCGTGCTCACACTCGGACCCTTAGCCCTCTTACTCAGAGCACCATAAGAAACGACCCTTCGCTCACTTGAAGGTTCACCCTTTTTCGATCATGAATACGACTCGAAACCTCTAGCCAAGTCGAATAATTCCGAAAACAATTTCGCTTGACCCCGGCTAATTTTACTTTTCAAGTCATCATTCAAGGTCCGATAGAAATCTCCCATCAACAAACGATCATTCCCCAAATACTCCGGACAAAAACGAGCCTTCGCCATAAAGGTCGTCTTGAGAGTACTCAAATCCATAGATCCTTGTCGCAAATTTCGCAACTCATTACGCAATTCCCGCAAATCGGCCGAAGTCCGGAACTCCTCGAAGAATTCCTCCTTAAAGTCGTCCCACGATAAAGCCATAAACGTCTCGCCACCGACAAGATCCATCTTACCATCCAACCAATCCCTTGCCCTACCCCGCAACAAACTCGTAGCGAGTCTCATCTTTCTCTCGGGAGGGCAATCAATAGTACGGAAACACCCTTCGACGTCCGAAATCCAAGTTGTGCTTACCAAAGGATCCGGCTTTCCGTCATACATCGGGGGTTTAGTCCTCATGAAGCTCTTAAGATAACGCTCCATTTCACCACTACTTTGAAGTTCGGAATACCTCCTTTCCATTCTTTCTTCTATCGCACCCATTTGCTCCGCAACGGCGGCCGCAACTCTAGTATTAAACTCCTCGTCATTCGTCTCGATCTCGTTTCGCGTCGCCATTCTAAAGAATGCAAAACGATTAGTCCACGAACGTGTAAAACCGTACGCACGACACAGCCCCATCTTGCTAAACACTCATCGTACATCACTTGTTAGACACGATTTGCACCCGTAATAAGGTTTGCAAGTTCTTATTACGCACACATGCCGCATCGACTCGTTAGTACAACGACCGTCTCGCTCGATGATATACACAAACACAACCAAAATTCTACGCGGTACAAACACACGCGAGAATTATTATCACAACACACAACATATTAATAATATCCGCATTACTAATATAAACGTTAGTCAACCTATAGCAAAGGCACTAACCAAACCCATTCCGACCCGTAATCCTACAAGTCCCGCAACAATTAAGCACACACACAAGTCTAAGTCTAGGCACCTATCTCAAGTCACCTAAATCCCTTAGACCATGCTCTGATACCACTTGTAACAACCCAACCCGTTAACCAACCAAGAACGCAGAAAAAAAGAAAAAAAATATTTTGCTGGTACAGCACATGGCGCGGCGCGCCATATGGCCGCGCGGCGCGCCAAAGTGGCCTGTCCAAAAAGTCATGAAATGCGAAAATGTTCGACCACTTCCCGACGTATTTAGACAAAACGCTTTTAACCATACATTAATATATGTAGAACTAACACGTTCCATTAATAAAATTAGTTTTACGAAGACCGGGCCCACATTGGCCGTTTTACGACTTTCGTACGAAAATACAAGTTTTCAATCACATGATTTGTAATACAAAATTAAGGTCGAGCATGGCGATTGGGGATACGCTACCCAATCCTAATCAATCCAAAAGCAAGCCTTCTAAAGAAACTACGCGAGTCCACTAGTCCCCGCTTACCCGAGCCTCCGCATCCATGCAATCTATAAAAGAGTCAACAACGAGAGGGTAAGCTAACGCTTAGTGAGTGAAAATATACTACATACATATATATGTATAAAATGGACACGCCACAATAATAATCAAATAGCGCATACCGAAGCATCCAAGTATAAGGCAAGCTAAACCTAGCATACCGTACGTTCACTAAGCACAAGCTAACGACACCAACAATATAGTAAGTTCGCAAACAACGTTGCGAACAATGCCAATAAGCTACAACCAGAAGGTTAGCTACATCACATCAATACAACATTATACGTATACAATATATATATAACAACGCGTAAAACTCCCAAGGTTAACCATAACGCTATGGTGCTACCGGCTCGTGGTTCACACCATACACAATTGAGTCATACTCTTTTATAGTGCTACCGGCTCGTGGTTCACACTCGATGCTACTGGCTCGTGGTTCACATCAATTATTTTATAGTGCTACCGTCTCGTGGTTCACACTCGATGCTACCGGCTCGTGGTTCACATCAATTATTTTATAGTGCTACCGGCTCGTGGTTCACACTCGATGCTACCGGCTCGTGGTTCACATCAATTATTTTATAGTGCTACCGGCTCGTGGTTCACACTCGATGCTACCGGCTCGTGGTTCACATCAATTATTTTATAGTGCTACCGGCTCGTGGTTCACACTCGATGCTACCGGCTCGTGGTTCACATCCTATCACACACACACATTATGGCACTACCAGCTCGATGGTTCATACCATAACATTCACAAATAAATACGCCATATACACATACGTATAATTATTCCACTCACAATACTACCCTTCGCCATTGGGGTTATATCTAAGTCCGCATCACAATATTAACCCTTCGCCATTGGGGTTATATAATCCACATCATACCGCGTGTGATAATGTACACACAAATTGTGTACCCCGCCAAAGGTGGCCAACCAAAACGCACAACCGTGCCAAATGGACCTATACACAAGTCCATCAAATCCACCTATATGTGAAGTGAGCTCTATAACCAAGAAACACTTCAACCCGACCCGCACCCATCCTACACATACATATGCACATAGGATATTAACACTCACCTTGTCGCCTTGATGAATGCTTCCAAATAAACCGCCACGCGCCAATGGAAAGTACCTATTCCATTATCACAAATACAATAACACGATTAGGGTTGACTTACAAACCAACCCATATGACACTTAGTGCAATTTCGACCCAAATGCACTTCCAAGTACAAACCGCGCCCAAAATTAACCAATAATCACTAACACAAGTGAAAATGGTCTTAATACGCTAATTAAACTCGATCATAGGTGTTAAACACCTATCTTGCCCAAAAAGACACTTAAACCCTAATTTGACCCATAAGAAGTCAATATCACGCCATTAGCAAGTTTTGACACCAAAACATATTTAACTCGGTTCTATGCTTCAACTTAATCCATTTTAAGTTTATAAACCTTATTAAATCGACAATTGGGTCATAACCGTCACCAAACCCTAATTTTGACCCATAGTCAAAATTAGTCAACCAAATAACCCTAAATGGGTTCCAATACTTCCATAATCACTAAACCTAGTGATTAAACCCAATTACAAGTCCTAACCATGGCCAATTAGTTCACCAACACAAAATCCACCAACAATAATAATAAACCCGATTACTAGCATCCACAAACTCAATTCAAGAGTTTGAATGGGTTTATTAACAATTTAAGTTCAAACCCTAACTTGAATATCAAATCACTAAGATGAAATTCGGAGTTAGAACTTACCAATACCGCCAAAATGATGCCGTTGACGAGTAGAACAACTTTAATACCCGAGGTTTGACCCGAAACACCCTTCTTCTTCTCCAATTGGAGCTCTCTCTCTCTAAAGCTCTACTCTCACTCTAGGGTTTGAAGATGAGAGTGTTTGATGAGTGAAAATGTGATCCAAACTGATAAAGGGTCAGTTTTGATGACCCCAAACCGACCCCAAGTGAAAAGACCAAAGTACCCTTCATTTAGACCTTTTAAAAAGGCTGAAAATTGCATCAGACGGGTTCGGCGCGTCGCGCCGAAATGTGGAGCGCCGCTCCAACCTACAGGTCAGTTTTCAGAAACTTGTTTTGGCCATAACTTTTTGACCGTAGCTCCGTTTTCAATGAATCAAATATCGTTAGAAACGTAATAAGATTTCCTTTCCAATGGTAAGGCTTTGAAACATCAACACAAACTTTATTTGGGGTTGAAAAGATACGTACACACCTTGCCACTTCAGACAACGTCCAGTTTCCTTCGGCGTTCGAGCAAGCAACACGTACCCTTCATACACGCATCGTACACCATAAATACATTATGTTCAATAAATATTTGGGTCTTACAGTAAGTAAGCAAGTAAGGTGGTCCGAAAGGTCCTCAACCTAAGTCAAAAGTTACTAAGTCAGTAATTCGTTCCCAAAGGTTTAAAAGCACGTAAGTTAAGTCTTAAGTATCATCATCATCAACATCATACGTAAAAAGTAAAGTAAGTTTTCAATCGAGAATAGAGACCGAAACAAAGGCTGACTTCGTTCAGCTGCTACGACCTGTATACAAACTGAAATGACGTGAGGCCAGTGGCCATGGCTTCGTATGTGAGTCCTATGACTGCTGACAAATATTCAGAACCTAACTTGTCTTCGTTTGACCATGGCGACGGGTTAAGTGCGAGTAGGTCAGAAATTTCAGCACAACGTTACAAGGGCGTAGTGACTTTCGGAAGGCTATAAATCCTAAACCGTACATCGGATTTAGGCGAGGCCTAAACGAAAAGTTATCTACTCGAACCGAACTAACTGGAAATCAACTTTTCCAGAAGTCCAGGAGCCTGATCAGACCCTGAAAGATAAAAATCAAGTGCTCCGGTGGGTTTCTCGGTGTTTGATGCTCATCACGGTTCTCATCCTTGATGAGTATAAGCCTCAAGTGTACAACTCTTGATGTTTTTGCATCACTTTAACCAAGTTTTAACCATCAACACACAAAGTTAAGACTAGAAAACAAAATACAACTCATGTAAGAGTTTGAGCAAGATGATGAACCAAAGTTACATCAATTTCCTAGTTTCAACACAATCACAAGTTCTATTAAGCTATAAACTTTGAATCAAACTAAATAAGCAAGACCTTAAGCTATAGAACTTAGATCTTAGCTAAATATTAAAGACCTTAGACTACAAAGTCTAGATCTCATGTTCTTGGTGAAACCCTAAGTCATAACACTTAGACTTTCAACTTTTACACAACCATAAGTTATGAAACTTAGATCTTGTAAAGTAAGATGAACATAATCAAATGAACTTTTGTTTAAACCAAGTAGAAGATCATAAGTTACACAACTTAGATCAAACACAAAAATGAAACCTTAAGCTAGAGAGCTTGGATTCCTAATAACACTTATGAGATCTCAAGCTAGCAAGCTTACATATTTTGTTTCTTGAAAACACAAGTCACAAATCTAAACTACAACAAACAAAAGAAGATCATAAGCTACAACTTTGATCTTAACAACCTTTTGTAGAAACACCAAGCTAGTAAGCTTGTATTTCAAACTTTCTTGAAGATCCATAAAGTAAAGTGTTGGATCTTCAAGTTACATGAAGATCATAAATATAGATTTTGACCTTTAAACATAAATAGAGAGATCATAAGTTATAGAACTTAGATCTAACATAAGTAAAGATGATTAAAAGCTAAGAAGCTTTAATCCTCCATGTTCTTGCATTTTTCAAAAACAAAGTTTGAATCTACAAGAGTTATGAAGATTCAAGTTACAAAACATGAATATTTGATGATAATGATGATGAATCGCCAAAATGATGAAGAAAAAGAAGAGAAAGGAGATCAAGAACACTTACAATTCTTCAAATATTTTAGAGAGAACTAGAGTGAAAAAGTAGAGAGAAGTGTGTGTGTGTGTGTGTGTGTGTGAAATGGAATGAAATGAGAATGAAATGAGCCTTTAAAAAAATAAAGTGATGGTAAGGGTGGTGATGGTGGCCGACGGTTTGGAGGGTGTGGGGGTGTCATAACCCGTCCTTAACCATAAGAACGAGTTAGATAACGTATGATTTCATTGCGAGGTATTGACCTCTATATGCGACATTTTTAAAAGAACAACTGCATTTATTTTACATTACAAACCATAACTCTTATGTTAATACAAGCTTTAGACAATATAAAGATGATTATCGTTTAGCGATAATCTTAGACTTACAAACTTTACATGTGATGATAACAATACGATTTCTAGCATATTTTACATTACAATTCCTCGGATATGCAGTTTTATTTTTGACACAAATATGCATACTCAAGATCTTGCTTAAATTCAACATGTTGCAGCGGAAGCTTTTAGTTATCACCTGAGAATAGACATGTTTAAAACGTCAACATAAAGTTGGTGAGATATAGGTTTAATGCCGGCAGCGATATAAATATAGACCACAAGATTTCATATATAAACATTTTAATAAAAATATTCTAAGTGGTTGAGCACTTGGTAACCATACTTAACATTTAATCACGTCGCATATTCCCTTTATTATGAAATCTTACTACACCGTACCAAGTGTAGTTACGAAACGAAGTACTGTGCAACCGTTGAATACTGGTCGTCCAGTCCGGTTGGGGTTGTCAGGCCCGATAGATCTATCAACAGGATTCGCGTTTACAATACCGCTGTAAATAATAGTTACCAAGCTACAGGGAAGTATGCCAGTGGTACAACTCAACGTAGAATATATTTTTCAGTTACTTGTGTCCATAACGTAAAACATAAAATACATGTATTCTCATCCCGAAATACTTAGAGTTTAAAAGTGGGACTATATACTCACTTTTGTCTTGAAGATATGTAATTTCGACTTGGTCTCCGATTGATATCACGAACCTATCCATATATAATATATCAATACCTTTTCTTTTTAAAAAATCGTCACATATATATACTTGTTATACTTTTAATACTTTTAATAATTCCTTAGTCCGTAGTTAGCAGCTCGATGTTAGTAATTCAATTTTAATGGTTCATTTTTAGGTGTTTAATAAACCCCCAATGAAATAAATAAAACCCCCATCGAATATGTATTGGTCGAGATTAATCTTGACCCACGGTACCGGTGTTGTCAAATGACGTGTTGCGTACATAAAGTACCAGTGTTGTCAAATGACGTGTTGCGTACAATCATGGGATCTTATGATTAATCTTCTCGTATTGTTTACGGGTGATCCTGAACCATATAAAATTAAATTATGAGTACATATATATAAAATATCATGTTATTTTAAAAAGATGTGATTTATTTAATTTTTCTCCAATTATTTTCGTGACTAAACAAGTCTTGGATATCCGATTTTGTTTTGGTCATAGTTTCTTCGTTACAACTCCGTTTTCGTTGGTTCAACTTGCCACTTCCTTGGATCGAGTCCCTCTTTAAGAATATGAACTGTAAATACCTTAGTTTGTATTCGAAATCACAGGTCAAAGGTCAAACTTTGGTGAAACTTATGAAGTTAATCATTTTTGTTACAAAAATATCATTTAATGACCATTTTTCTAAAAACACTTATACTTTGAATTAAATCATGAAATTTTTATGTGTTAACATATTCATAAGAAATATCATTTTTCCAGAATATAAACCTCCAATTCAAAGTTCAAGATGGTTTTTAATTATCCAACCCCAAACAGCCCCCGGTTGCACTCCGACGTCGTAAAAACAGTTTTTAAGGTGTTCTTTGAAAAACCAAGTTATACCTTGTTAAATTAGCATATATTTATGATATATTACAGGTCTTGAAGTATTTTAAAAGTTAAGTTAGAAGGATCTATTTAGTTTGCAAACAAGTTTGAAAACATTCAAACTATGTTCTTGTTGTTAAAATTTTATACCATAAAATAAGATAGCTATATATATATGAATCGAATAAGGTTATGAACAAAGTTACTACCTCAAGTTACTTGGACAATATTTCTGTAAAAGAGGAGTAAAAACCTAGAACCAAAAGGGTGATGGAATTGGATGAAAGATTGGAAGTAAACTTGTGTTCTTGGAAGGATTCTTGAAGTGTTTTTGTAAGAGTTTTCTTATGGTGATTAAGTGATGTTTTTATGGCTAGATCTTCATGGATTTTAGCTGAATGGTTATGGAGTTTCTTAAGAGTGTGTTTTTGGTTAAAGAAATGAGGTAGTAAAATTTGAAAATGGAAGATGTATTTAAGGCCATAAAAACATGATTAATGGAAAAACATGGACAAAATTTCATGTTGTATTTTTATGTAATTAGTCATACTAAACATCAAAAGTAGTTACCTTATACATAAGGCATGAACAAGAGAGTTACCTTATACATAAGGCATGAACAAGGGCTGGTTGGTGGTGATTTGATGTGTATATACCAATAGTAAATACGTATAGAAGCTAGGTATGATACGAGTACATGTACTCTAGATATACGTATAGAAATTTTGTGAAAAATGGAATGAGAATTCAAATATAGCTATCTTTTGTGAATATACTTATATTGTTTTATGTATTTAAGTCTTTAAAAAGTGATTAAATACATTATATATACGATATATGTATAAACATTATAGGTTATAAGTATTTATATCAAATAACGTTACGTATGGTTATTGTTTTGAAAACTTAAGTTAGTAGTTTCAAAATATACTTATAACTTATTGTTATTAATACAAAATGAGGTATTAAAACATCCTTAGATCATGTTAAATATGTATATATACATATATATACACAAACGTATAATTATCATATATTGTATAGTTCGTGATATCATCGGTCAAACTAGACGGTCAATCGTTGTGTAAAACTCTCTTTGAAAACATAAGTCTCAACAATTTGGATTGCTTATCATGTTGGTAAGGTTTAATTTATGTAAATATTAATCTTATAAGTATAAATTGATCGAAAAAGTGCGGGTCATTACAGTACCTACCCGTTAAATAAATTTCGTCCCGAAATTTTAAAATTGTACCTATTTTGCGTCATCGAGAAACAAGTGTGGATACTTTTGTTTCATCTGATCCTCTCGTTCCCAAGTAAACTCAGGACCTCTTCGAGCATTCCAATGAACCTTAACGATCGGTATGTTGCTCTGCTTGAGCTGTTTAACTTCACGGTCCATGATTTCGATTGGTTCTTCGACGAATTGTAGTTTCTCGTCGACATGGATTTCTTCAAGAGGAATGGTGAGGTCTTCCTTTGCAAGACACTTCTTAAGGTTTGAGACGTGAAAGGTATTATGTACTCCGGCGAGTTGTTGCGGTAACTCGAGTCGATAAGCTACCGGTCCAATGCGTTCGATGATCTTGAACGGGCCTACATATTTTGGGTTCAGTTTACCCCTTTTTCCGAAGCGTATTACACCTTTCCACGGTGACACCTTTAACATAACCATGTCCCCAATCTGAAACTCTAATGGTTTCCTTCGGACATCGGCGTAGCTCTTTTGGCGACTACGGGCTGTTTTCAATCTCTCCTTGATTTGTACTATCTTCTCAGTCGTTTCGTGTATGATCTCGGGACCAGTTAATTGTCGATCTCCTACTTCATTCCAACAGATAGGAGATCTACACTTCCTCCCATACAGTGCTTCAAATGGCGCAGCTTTAATGCTCGCATGATAACTATTTTTATACGAGAATTCTGCTAACGGTAAATACTTATCCCATCCGTTTCCAAAATCGATCACACATGCCCTGAGCATGTCTTCAAGAGTCTGAATTGTTCTTTCACTCTGCCCGTCAGTTTGCGGATGATATGCGGTGCTCATATCCAAACGAGTTCCTAGTGCCTCCTGTAGTGATTGCCAGAACTTTGAGGTAAATCTACTATCACGATCGGATATAATGGAAATAGGTATTCCATGCCTTGAAACAATTTCCTTTATATACAATCGTAATAGTTTCTCCATTCTATCCGTTTCCTTTATAGGCAAGAAATGTGCAGACTTGGTGAGACGATCAACAATCACCCAAATGGTGTCGTATCCCCAGGCAGTCTTTGGTAACTTCGTGATAAAATCCATGGTAATACCATCCCATTTCCATTCTGGGATTTCTGGTTGTTGAAGTAACCCTGACGGCTTTTGGTGTTCAGCTTTGACTTTGGAACAAGTTAAACATTCCCCAACATATGTTGCAACGTCTGTCTTTAAATTAGGCCACCAATAATGTGTCTTAAGATCTTGGTACATCTTTCCAACTCCAGGATGTATCGAGTATCTTGTCTTATGTGCCTCATTCAATATCAACTTCCTTAATCCACCCAACTTCGGTACCCAAATACGGTTTGCAAAATATCGAATTCCGTCTTCCCGTATAACGAGTTGCTTCTCATACTTCTTCATTATTTCATTTCTTATGTTTTCTTTAGTAAGTGCTTCTCGTTGAACTTCTTTGATTTGCGAGTTGAGATTTATGCGAATTTTTATGTTCATCGCTCGAACTCGAATTGGTTCTCGTTCCTTTCTGCTTAAAGCATCGGCCACCACGTTCGCCTTCCCGGGATGATAACGAATTTCACAATCATAGTCATTTATTAACTCGACCCACCTACGTTGCCTCATGTTCAACTGTTTCTGATCAAAAATATGTTGAAGACTTTTATGATCAGTAAACACAGTACATTTAACCCCATACAAGTAGTGTCTCCATATCTTCAATGCAAACACGACTGCTCCCAGTTCTAGATCATGAGTCGTATAATTCCGCTCGTGAATCTTCAATTGTCGGGATGCGTATGCAATAACTTTCTTCCGTTGCATAAGAACGCAACCAAAACCTTGTCGCGAAGCGTCACAATATATTTCAAAATCATCGTTCCCTTCTGGTAACGATAAACTAGGCGCCGTAGTTAACTTCTTCTTTAGTAATTGAAATGCACTCTCTTGCTCAGAGGTCCATTCATATTTCTTCCCTTTTTGCGTTAACGCTGTCAACGGCTTAGCTATTCGGGAGAAATCTAGAATAAACCTTCTATAATAACCGGCTAAACCCAAAAATTGGCGTATCTGCGTTGGTGTCTTAGGAGTCTCCCATTTTTCAATGGCTTCAATTTTTGCTGGATCAACCTGAATTCCTTTGCTACTAACAACGTGGCCAAGAAATTGCACTTCTTTCAACCAGAAAGCACATTTAGAAAATTTAGCATATAGCTGTTCTTTTCTCAACAACTCTAATATTAACCTTAAATGCTGCTCATGCTCTTGCTCACTCTTGGAATAGATAAGAATGTCATCAATGAAAACGATAACAAACTTATCTAAATACGGACTACAAACTCGATTCATAAGGTCCATGAATACAGCTGGCGCATTCGTCAATCCAAACGGCATGACCAAAAATTCGTAATGACCGTAGCGTGTCCGAAAAGCAGTTTTCGGTATATCTTCTTCTTTGACGCGTAGTTGATGATAGCCCGATCTTAGGTCGATTTTCGAATAAACACATGATCCTTGCAGTTGATCAAATAAGTCATCAATTCTCGGTAGTGGATACCGATTCTTGATAGTTAACTTATTTAATTCACGATAATCTATACACATCCTAAAAGATCCATCTTTCTTCTTAACAAATAAAATTGGAGCTCCCCACGGTGAAGTGCTTGGTCGTATGAATCCACGGTCCAGTAATTCTTTTAACTGACTTTGAAGTTCTTTTAATTCGGACGGTGCAAGTCTATATGGCGCACGAGCCACCGGTGCAGCTCCTGGTACTAAATCTATTTGAAATTCTACAGATCTAAATGGAGGTAATCCCGGCAATTCTTCCGGAAAAACTTCAGGAAAATCTCTTGCCACAGGCACGTCGTTGATGCACTTCTCTTTTTCTTTCTTTTCGACTTTATTAACATGTGCTAGAATAGCATAACATCCCTTTTCTAAACACTTCTTGGCTTTCAAACAGCTAATGAGTTTTAGCTTTGAGTTACCCTTCTCTCCATAAATCATCACCGGCATTTTATCCTTACAAGGAATGCGAATTGCCTTCTTGGCACACACAACTTCAGCTCCTACTTTGGACATCCAGTCCATGCCGACTATTACATCAAAACTTCCTAATTCTACGGGTATTAAGTCAATTTTAAATGTTTCTCCGGCTAAATTTATTTTACAATCACGGCAAATTTTATCGGCTTTAATTAGTTTACCATTAGCTAACTCAATCATTTACTTAGCATCTAGAGGCAATGATGAACAATTCAATTTAGCATAAAAGCCTCTACTCACGTAACTTCTATCTGCACCAGTATCAAATATAATAGATGCGGATAAGTTATTAATGGTAAACGTACCCGTAACAAGCTCCGGGTCTTCACACGCCTCTCTAGCATTAATAACAAATGCTCTTCCACGTGCAGATCCATTATTCTTCTCTGGATTCGGACACTGGCTCTTATAGTGACCTTGTTTTCCACACCCATAACAAGTAATGGTAGCCAAAGCAGTTCTATTTGCATTGGTGGCAGGAGTCTTGGTACCATTTGTATTTGTAACGAGAGCCCTACAATCTTCAGCAAGGTGACCCTGTCGATTACATTTGTTGCATACCACACTACAGTAACCAAAGTGATGTTTGTGGCATCGGTTGCATAAAGTACTTTGTCCTTTGTAACCAAAACCTGAACCACTACCCGCACCTTTCGTGGTTTCTTGTTTCTTAAAAGATTGTTGTTGGTTACCTCGATCATAATTTCCATTCCACTTTCTTTTGTTACCCAATACTTTCACATCAGTATTGAATGCTTTCTTATCCAAGATGACCTGATCCATTAGCTCGTTCGCCATGGTTATAGCTTCATGAATTGTCTTAGGTCTCGATGCTGTAACGTTTGCCTTAACCTTTGTGGGCAAACCATCTTTGTACATTTCAATCTTCCGTTCTTCGGTTGGAACTAATTCAGGACATAGCAAAACTAATTCCATTAATCGCTGATTATAGTTGGTGATTTCAGTACCAACAACCTTCAGGCTTCGTAATTCATCTTCCAATTTCCTAACCTCGTTCCTTGGACAATACTCGTTGATTAACATTATTTTGAATTCTTCCCATGGAGTATCATAAGCTACATCTCCTCCTACAGCCTTCACATAATTTTTCCACCACGTGAGTGCACTATCTTGTAAAGTGCATGATGCATACTTGGTCATGTCCTTTTCAACACAACCACTGATTTTAAACACAGTCTCCATCTTTTCTATCCATCGGGTTAAACCGATCGGTCCTTCCGTTCCACTGAATGATGAGGGCTTGCAAGCTTGAAAAGTCTTGTAGGTACATCCTACACGAGGATTTGGGTTAACTGCAGCAGCTCTTGCAGCTTCGACCCATAACATTCTGTCTTTCACTCGCTGGTTGATGAATTCCTCGACTTCTTGTTCCGTCATTCGATTCAATCGCGCCATTTCCTAATGAAAGAAAATAATTATTCACATGGAATATTATAGATGTAGTGTGTATTTATAGTACATTATAGCTTGTTAATAATATGAACCAGGTATTATTATAAAAGCCTTTTCTTCTTATTAGCATTTTATAATTATATCTAGGGTAGTACCTACCCGTTAATGTTCATACTTAATAGCTTAGTACAGAACCAATTACTACAATCTAAATAATACTTAACCATGGAAAATTATTGCATTTCATACTTCACTATTTTACATATGCTTATCTTACATCGAATATTAAGCACACCACACTAATAATATTATACAAAACATTATATGATCCCATGGTTTAATACGGCAGTGCATCGTTTGGTCTATTTTCTAGGACGTTTAGGTTCAAGGAATGGCCTAACGCTTATCCTAGCTGTCTGCCTATATTTTGGCGGTGGGGCTGAAGAACTGGATGCCGGGATAGAACGAATTGGAATAGCGGGAATAGGGGTGGTAGTGTCTAGTGGAGTTGGTGCCACATCATCATTACTAAACTCGGGATTTGAATTTTCTAATTCATTAGCCTTTCGTTTCTTTCCTAATTCGAACTTGTCTTTCGTAATTTCCTGTATTTCTTCCTCGGGTTCACTTTCTTCCTCGGGTTCACTTTCCTCCTCGGGTTCACTTTCCGGGTTCCCTATAGTTGGTTCATCCGGAATTTGTGAGTCTTCCCCAAAGATATCATTTTCGTCATCGGATAGGTTAATGACTGGAACACCATCTGAAGATTCTGGTTCGGAGTCGCTGAATGTGATAATAAGTTTCGAGCCCGACATCTATCACATAACAACTAACCCATTAGTACTACATAATATTTACATATAAATTTTAACCAACAATGATAAGCAATGGTTTTTAAAAATCAGACCCGGTCAAAGTCCAGACTTACTAATGTATCCTAACGACTTCTCGGTTAGACACACTAATGCAAACCTGGTTCGCTAAGACCACCGCTCTGATACCACATGTCATAACCCGTCCTTAACCATAAGAACGAGTTAGATAACGTATGATTTCATTGCGAGGTATTGACCTCTATATGCGACATTTTTAAAAGAACAACTGCATTTATTTTACATTACAAACCATAACTCTTATGTTAATACAAGCTTTAGACAATATAAAGATGATTATCGTTTAGCAATAATCTTAGACTTACAAACTTTATATGTGATGATAACAATACGATTTCTAGCATATTTTACATTACAATTCCTCGGATATGCAGTTTTATTTTTGACACAAATATGCATACTCAAGATCTTGCTTAAATTCAACATGTTGCAGCGGAAGCTTTTAGTTATCACCTGAGAATAGACATGTTTAAAACGTCAACATAAAGTTGGTGAGATATAGGTTTAATGCCGGCAGCGATATAAATATAGACCACAAGATTTCATATATAAACATTTTAATAAAAATATTCTAAGTGGTTGAGCACTTGGTAACCATACTTAACATTTAATCACGTCGCATATTCCCTTTATTATGAAATCTTACTACACCGTACCAAGTGTAGTTACGAAACGAAGTACTGTGCAACCGTTGAATACTGGTCGTCCAGTCCGGTTGGGGTTGTCAGGCCCGATAGATCTATCAACAGGATTCGCGTTTACAATACCGCTGTAAATTATAGTTACCAAGCTACAGGGAAGTATGCCAGTGGTACAACTCAACGTAGAATATATTTTTCAGTTACTTGTGTCCATAACGTAAAACATAAAATACATGTATTCTCATCCCGAAATACTTAGAGTTTAAAAGTGGGACTATATACTCACTTTTGTCTTGAAGATATGTAATTTTGACTTGGTCTCCGATTGATATCACGAACCTATCCATATATAATATATCAATACCTTTTCTTTTTAAAAAATCGTCACATAAATATACTTGTTATACTTTTAATACTTTTAATAATTCCTTAGTCCGTAGTTAGCAGCTCGATGTTAGTAATTCAATTTTAATGGTTCATTTTTAGGTGTTTAATAAACCCCCAATGAAATAAATAAAACCCCCATCGAATATGTATTGGTCGAGATTAATCTTGACCCACGGTACCGGTGTTGTCAAATGACGTGTTGCGTACATAAAGTACCGGTGTTGTCAAATGACGTGTTGCGTACAATCATGGGATCTTATGATTAATCTTCTCGTATTGTTTACGGGTGATCCTGAACCATATAAAATTAAATTATGAGTACATATAAATAAAATATCATGTTATTTTAAAAAGATGTGATTTATTTAATTTTTCTCCAATTATTTTCGTGACTAAACAAGTCTTGGATATCCGATTTTGTTTTGGTCATAGTTTCTTCGTTACAACTCCGTTTTCGTTGGTTCAACTTGCCACTTCCTTGGATCGAGTCCCTCTTTAAGAATATGAACTGTAAATACCTTAGTTTGTATTCGAAATCACAGGTCAAAGGTCAAACTTTGGTGAAACTTATGAAGTTAATCATTTTTGTTACAAAAATATCATTTAATGACCATTTTTCTAAAAACACTTATACTTTGAATTAAATCATGAAATTTTTATGTGTTAACATATTCATAAGAAATATAATTTTTCCAGAATATAAACCTCCAATTCAAAGTTCAAGATGGTTTTTAATTATCCAACCCCAAACAGCCCCCGGTTGCACTCCGACGTCGTAAAAACAGTTTTAAGGTGTTCTTTGAAAAACCGAGTTATACCTTGTTAAATTAGCATATATTTATGATATATTACAGGTCTTGAAGTATTTTAAAAGTTAAGTTAGAATGATCTATTTAGTTTGCAAACAAGTTTGAAAACATTCAAACTATGTTCTTGTTGTTAAAATTTTATACCATAAAATAAGATAGCTATATATATATGAATCGAATAAGGTTATGAACAAAGTTACTACCTCAAGTTACTTGGACAAGATTTCTGTAAAAGAGGAGTAAAAACCTAGAACCAAAAGGGTGATGGAATTGGATGAAAGATTGGAAGTAAACTTGTGTTCTTGGAAGGATTCTTGAAGTGTTTTTGTAAGAGTTTTCTTATGGTGATTAAGTGATGTTTTTATGGCTAGATCTTCATGGATTTTAGCTGAATGGTTATGGAGTTTCTTAAGAGTGTGTTTTTGGTTAAAGAAATGAGGTAGTAAAATTTGAAAATGGAAGATGTATTTAAGGCCATAAAAACATGATTAATGGAAAAACATGGACAAAATTTCATGTTGTATTTTTATGTAATTAGTCATACTAAACATCAAAAGTAGTTACCTTATACATAAGGCATGAACAAGAGAGTTACCTTATACATAAGGCATGAACAAGGGCTGGTTGGTGGTGATTTGATGTGTATATACCAATAGTAAATACGTATAGAAGCTAGGTATGATACGAGTACATGTACTCTAGATATACGTACAGAAATTTTGTGAAAAATGGAATGAGAATTCAAATATAGCTATCTTTTGTGAATATACTTATATTGTTTTATGTATTTAAGTCTTTAAAAAGTGATTAAATACATTATATATACGATATATGTATAAACATTATAGGTTATAAGTATTTATATCAAATAACGTTACGTATGGTTATTGTTTTGAAAACTTAAGTTAGTAGTTTCAAAATATACTTATAACTTATTGTTATTAATACAAAATGAGGTATTAAAACTTCCTTAGATCATGTTAAATATGTATATATACATATATATACACAAACGTATAATTATCATATATTGTATAGTTCGTGATATCATCGGTCAAACTAGACGGTCAATCGTTGTGTAAAACTCTCTTTGAAAACATAAGTCTCAACAATTTTGATTGCTTATCATGTTGGTAAGGTTTAATTTATGTAAATATTAATCTTATAAGTATAAATTGATCGAAAAAGTGCGGGTCATTACAGTACCTACCCGTTAAATAAATTTCATCCCGAAATTTTAAAATTGTACCTATTTTGCGTCATCGAGAAACAAGTGTGGATACTTTTGTTTCATCTGATCCTCTCATTCCCAAGTAAACTCAGGACCTCTTCGAGCATTCCAACGAACCTTAACGATCGGTATGTTGCTCTGCTTGAGCTGTTTAACTTCACGGTCCATGATTTCGATTGGTTCTTCGACGAATTGTAGTTTCTCGTCGACATGGATTTTTTCAAGAGGAATGGTGAGGTCTTCCTTTGCAAGACACTTCTTAAGGTTTGAGACGTGAAAGGTATTATGTACTCCGGCGAGTTGTTGCGGTAACTCGAGTCGATAAGCTACCGGTCCAATGCGTTCGATGATCTTGAACGGGCCTACATATCTTGGGTTCAGTTTACCCCTTTTTCCGAAGCGTATTACACCTTTCCATGGTGACACCTTTAACATAACCATGTCCCCAATCTGAAACTCTAATGGTTTCCTTCGAACATCGGCGTAGCTCTTTTGGCGACTACGGGCTGTTTTCAATCTCTCCTTGATTTGTACTATCTTCTCAGTCGTTTCGTGTATGATCTCGGGACCAGTTAATTGTCGATCTCCTACTTCATTCCAACAGATAGGAGATCTACACTTCCTCCCATACAGTGCTTCAAATGGCGCAGCTTTAATGCTCGCATGATAACTATTATTATACTAGAATTCTGCTAACCGTAAATACTTATCCCATCCGTTTCCAAAATCGATCACACATGCCCTGAGCATGTCTTCAAGAGTCTGAATTGTTCTTTCACTCTGCTCGTCAGTTTGCGGATGATATGCGGTGCTCATATCCAAACGAGTTCCTAGTGCCTCCTGTAGTGATTGCCAGAACTTTGAGGTAAATCTACTATCACGATCGGATATAATGGAAATAGGTATTCCATGCCTTGAAACAATTTCCTTTATATACAATCGTAATAGTTTCTCCATTCTATCCGTTTCCTTTATAGGCAAGAAATGTGCAGACTTGGTGAGACGATCAACAATCACCCAAATGGTGTCGTATCCCCAGGCAGTCTTTGGTAAGTTCGTGATGAAATCCATGGTAATACCATCCCATTTCCATTCTGGGATTTCTGGTTGTTGAAGTAACCCTGACGGCTTTTGGTGTTCAGCTTTGACTTTGGAACAAGTTAAACATTCCCCAACATATATTGCAACGTCTGTCTTTAAATTAGGCCACCAATAATGTGTCTTAAGATCTTGGTACATCTTTCCAACTCCAGGATGTATCGAGTATCTTGTCTTATGTGCCTCATTCAATATCAACTTCCTTAATCCACCCAACTTCGGTACCCAAATACGGTTTGCAAAATATCGAATTCCGTCTTCCCGTATAACGAGTTGCTTCTCATACTTCTTCATTATTTCATTTCTTATGTTTTCTTTAGTAAGTGCTTCTCGTTGAACTTCTTTGATTTGCGAGTTGAGATTCATGCGAATTTTTATGTTCATCGCTCGAACTCGAATTGGTTCTCGTTCCTTTCTGCTTAAAGCATCGGCCACCACGTTCGCCTTCCCGGGATGATAACGAATTTCACAATCATAGTCATTTATTAACTCGACCCACCTACGTTGCCTCATGTTCAACTGTTTCTGATCAAAAATATGTTGAAGACTTTTATGATCAGTAAACACAGTGCATTTAACCCCATACAAGTAGTGTCTCCATATCTTCAATGCAAACACGACTGCTCCCAGTTCTAGATCATGAGTCGTATAATTCCGCTCGTGAATCTTCAATTGTCGGGATGCGTATGCAATAACTTTCTTCCGTTGCATAAGAACGCAACCAAAACCTTGTCGCGAAGCGTCACAATATATTTCAAAATCATCGTTCCCTTCTGGTAACGATAAACTAGGTGCCGTAGTTAACTTCTTCTTTAGTAATTGAAATGCACTCTCCTGCTCAGAGGTCCATTCATATTTCTTCCCTTTTTGCGTTAACGCTGTCAACGGCTTAGCTATTCGGGAGAAATCTTGAATAAACCTTCTATAATAACCGGCTAAACCCAAAAATTGGCGTATCTGCGTTGGTGTCTTAGGAGTCTCCCATTTTTCAATGGCTTCAATTTTTGCTGGATCAACCTGAATTCCTTTGCTACTAACAACGTGGCCAAGAAATTGCACTTCTTTCAACCAGAAAGCACATTTAGAAAATTTAGCATATAGCTGTTCTTTTCTCAACAACTCTAATATTAACCTTAAATGCTGCTCATGCTCTTGCTCACTCTTGGAATAGATAAGAATGTCATCAATGAAAACGATAACAAACTTATCTAAATACGGACTACAAACTCGATTCATAAGGTCCATGAATACAGCTGGCGCATTCGTCAATCGAAACGGCATGACCAAAAATTCGTAATGACCGTAGCGTGTCCGAAAAGCAGTTTTCGGTATATCTTCTTCTTTGACGCGTAGTTGATGATAGCCCGATCTTAGGTCGATTTTCGAATAAACACATGATCCTTGCAGTTGATCAAATAAGTCATCAATTCTCAGTAGTGGATACCGATTCTTGATAGTTAACTTATTTAATTCACGATAATCTATACACATCCTAAAAGATCCATCTTTCTTCTTAACAAATAAAATTGGAGCTCCCCACGGTGAAGTGCTTGGTCGTATGAATCCACGGTCCAGTAATTCTTTTAACTGACTTTGAAGTTCTTTTAATTCGGACGGTGCAAGTCTATATGGCGCACGAGCCACCGGTGCAGCTCCTGGTACTAAATCTATTTGAAATTCTACAGATCTAAATGGAGGTAATCCCGGCAATTCTTCCGGAAAAACTTCAGGAAAATCTCTTGCCACAGGCACGTCGTTGATGCACTTCTCTTTTTCTTTCTTTTCGACTTTATTAACATGTGCTAGAATAGCATAACATCCCTTTTCTAAACACTTCTTGGCTTTCAAACAGCTAATGAGTTTTAGCTTTGAGTTACCCTTCTCTCCATAAATCATCACCGGCATTTTATCCTTACAAGGAATGCGAATTGCCTTCTTGGCACACACAACTTCAGCTCCTACTTTGGACATCCAGTCCATGCCGACTATTACATCAAAACTTCCTAATTCTACGGGTATTAAGTCAATTTTAAATGTTTCTCCGGCTAAATTTATTTTACAATCACGGCAAATTTTATCGGCTTTAATTAGTTTACCATTAGCTAACTCAATCATTTACTTAGCATCTAGAGGTAATGATGAACAATTCAATTTAGCGTAAAAGCCTCTACTCACGTAACTTCTATCGGCACCAGTATCAAATATAATAGATGCGGATAAGTTATTAATGGTAAACGTACCCGTAACAAGCTCCGGGTCTTCACACGCCTCTCTAGCATTAATAACAAATGATCTTCCACGTGCAGATCCATTATTCTTCTCTGGATTCGGACACTGGCTCTTATAGTGACCTTGTTTTCCACACCCATAACAAGTAATGGTAGCCAAAGCAGTTCTATTTGCATTGGTGGCAGGAGTCTTGGTACCATTTGTATTTGTAACGAGAGCCCTACAATCTTCAGCAAGGTGACCCTGTCGATTACATTTGTTGCATACCACACTACAGTAACCAAAGTGATGTTTGTGGCATCGGTTGCATAAAGTACTTTGTCCTTTGTAACCAAAACCTGAACCACTACCCGCACCTTTCGTGGTTTCTTGTTTCTTAAAAGATTGTTGTTGGTTACCTCGATCATAATTTCCATTCCACTTTCTTTTGTTATCCAATACTTTCACATCAGTATTGAATGCTTTCTTATCTAAGAGGACCTGATCCATTAGCTCGTTCGCCATGGTTATAGCTTCATGAATTGTCTTAGGTCTCGATGCTGTAACGTTTGCCTTAACCTTGGTGGGCAAACCATCTTTGTACATTTCAATCTTCCGTTCTTCGGTTGGAACTAATTCAGGACATAGCAAAACTAATTCCATTAATCTCTGATTATAGTTGGTGATTTCAGTACCAACAACCTTCAGGCTTCGTAATTCATCTTCCAACTTCCTAACCTCGTTCCTTGGACAATACTCGTTGATTAACATTATTTTGAATTCTTCCCATGGAGTATCATAAGCTACATCTCCTCCTACAGCCTTCACATAATTTTTCCACCACGTGAGTGCACTATCTTGTAAAGTGCATGATGCATACTTGGTCATGTCCTTTTCAACACAACCACTGATTTTAAACACAGTCTCCATCTTTTCTATCCATCGGGTTAAACCGATCGGTCCTTCCGTTCGACTGAATGATGAGGGCTTGCAAGCTTGAAAAGTCTTGTAGGTACATCCTACACGAGGATTTGGGTTAACTGCAGCAGCTCTTGCAGCTTCGACCCATAACATTCTGTCGTTCACTCGCTGGTTGATGAATTCCTCGACTTCTTGTTCCGTCATTCGATTCAATCGCGCCATTTCCTAATGAAAGAAAATAATTATTCACATGGAATATTATAGATGTAGTGTGTATTTATAGTACATTATAGCTTGTTAATAATATGAACCAGGTATTATTATAAAAGCCTTTTCTTCTTATTAGCATTTTATAATTATATCTAGGGTAGTACCTACCCGTTAATGTTCATACTTAATAGCTTAGTACAGAACCAATTACTACAATCTAAATAATACTTAACCATGGAAAATTATTGCATTTCATACTTCACTATTTTACATATGCTTATCTTACATCGAATATTAAGCACACCACACTAATAATATTATACAAAACATTATATGATCCCATGGTTTAATACGGCAGTGCATCGTTTGGTCTATTTTCTAGGACGTTTAGGTTCAAGGAATGGCCTAACGCTTATCCTAGCTGTCTGCCTATATTTTGGCGGTGGGGCTGAAGAACTGGATGCCGGGATAGAACGAATTGGAATAGCGGGAATAGGGGTGGTAGTGTCTAGTGGAGTTGGTGCCACATCATCATTACTAAACTCGGGATTTGAATTTTCTAATTCATTAGCCTTTCGTTTCTTTCCTAATTCGAACTTGTCTTTCGTAATTTCCTGTATTTCTTCCTCGGGTTCACTTTCTTCCTCGGGTTCACTTTCCTCCTCGGGTTCACTTTCCGGGTTCCCTATAGTTGGTTCATCCGGAATTTGTGAGTCTTCCCCAAAGATATCATTTTCGTCATCGGATAGGTTAATGACTGGAACACCATCTGAAGATTCTGGTTCGGAGTCGCTGAATGTGATAATAAGTTTCGAGCCCGACATCTATCACATAACAACTAACCCATTAGTACTACATAATATTTACATATAAATTTTAACCAACAATGATAAGCAATGGTTATTAAAAATCAGACCCGGTCAAAGTCCAGACTTACTAATGTATCCTAACGACTTCTCGGTTAGACACACTAATGCAAACCTGGTTCGCTAAGACCACCGCTCTGATACCACATGTCATAACCCGTCCTTAACCATAAGAACGAGTTAGATAACGTATGATTTCATTGCGAGGTATTGACCTCTATATGCGACATTTTTAAAAGAACAACTGCATTTATTTTACATTACAAACCATAACTCTTATGTTAATACAAGCTTTAGACAATATAAAGATGATTATTGTTTAGCGATAATCTTAGACTTACAAACTTTACATGTGATGATAACAATACGATTTCTAGCATATTTTACATTACAATTCCTCGGATATGCAGTTTTATTTTTGACACAAATATGCATACTCAAGATCTTGCTTAAATTCAACATGTTGCAGAGGAAGCTTTTAGTTATCACCTGAGAATAGACATGTTTAAAACGTCAACATAAAGTTGGTGAGATATAGGTTTAATGTCGGCAGCGATATAAATATAGACCACAAGATTTCATATATAAACATTTTAATAAAAATATTCTAAGTGGTTGAGCACTTGGTAACCATACTTAACATTTAATCACGTCGCATATTCCCTTTATTATGAAATCTTACTACACCGTACCAAGTGTAGTTACGAAACGAAGTACTGTGCAACCGTTGAATACTGGTCGTCCAGTCCGGTTGGGGTTGTCAGGCCCGATAGATCTATCAACAGGATTCGCGTTTACAATACCGCTGTAAATTATAGTTACCAAGCTACAGGGAAGTATGCCAGTGGTACAACTCAACGTAGAATATATTTTTCAGTTACTTGTGTCCATAACGTAAAACATAAAATACATGTATTCTCATCCCGAAATACTTAGAGTTTAAAAGTGGGACTATATACTCACTTTTGTCTTGAAGATATGTAATTTTGACTTGGTCTCCGATTGATATCACGAACCTATCCATATATAATATATCAATACCTTTTCTTTTTAAAAAATCGTCACATAAATATACTTGTTATACTTTTAATACTTTTAATAATTCCTTAGTCCGTAGTTAGCAGCTCGATGTTAGTAATTCAATTTTAATGGTTCATTTTTAGGTGTTTAATAAACCCCCAATGAAATAAATAAAACCCCCATCGAATATGTATTGGTCGAGATTAATCTTGACCCACGGTACCGGTGTTGTCAAATGACGTGTTGCGTACATAAAGTACCGGTGTTGTCAAATGACGTGTTGCGTACAATCATGGGATCTTATGATTAATCTTCTCGTATTGTTTACGGGTGATCCTGAACCATATAAAATTAAATTATGAGTACATATATACAAAATATCATGTTATTTTAAAAAGATGTGATTTATTTAATTTTTCTCCAATTATTTTCGTGACTAAACAAGTCTTGGATATCCGATTTTGTTTTGGTCATAGTTTCTTCGTTACAACTCCGTTTTCGTTGGTTCAACTTGCCACTTCCTTGGATCGAGTCCCTCTTTAAGAATATGAACTGTAAATACCTTAGTTTGTATTCGAAATCACAGGTCAAAGGTCAAACTTTGGTGAAACTTATGAAGTTAATCATTTTTGTTACAAAAATATCATTTAATGACCATTTTTCTAAAAACACTTATACTTTGAATTAAATCATGAAATTTTTATGTGTTAACATATTCATAAGAAATATCATTTTTCCAGAATATAAACCTCCAATTCAAAGTTCAAGATGGTTTTTAATTATCCAACCCCAAACAGCCCCCGGTTGCACTCCGACGTCGTAAAAACAGTTTTTAAGGTGTTCTTTGAAAAACCAAGTTATACCTTGTTAAATTAGCATATATTTATGATATATTACAGGTCTTGAAGTATTTTAAAAGTTAATTTAGAAGGATCTATTTAGTTTGCAAACAAGTTTGAAAACATTCAAACTATGTTCTTGTTGTTAAAATTTTATACCATAAAATAAGATAGCTATATATATATGAATCGAATAAGGTTATGAACAAAGTTACTACCTCAAGTTACTTGGACAAGATTTCTGTAAAAGAGGAGTAAAAACCTAGAACCAAAAGGGTGATGAAATTGGATGAAAGATTGGAAGTAAACTTGTGTTCTTGGAAGGATTCTTGAAGTGTTTTTGTAAGAGTTTTCTTATGGTGATTAAGTGATGTTTTTATGGCTAGATCTTCATGGATTTTAGCTGAATGGTTATGGAGTTTCTTAAGAGTGTGTTTTTGGTTAAAGAAATGAGGTAGTAAAATTTGAAAATGGAAGATGTATTTAAGGCCATAAAAACATGATTAATGGAAAAACATGGACAAAATTTCATGTTGTATTTTTATGTAATTAGTCATACTAAACATCAAAAGTAGTTACCTTATACATAAGGCATGAACAAGAGAGTTACCTTATACATAAGGCATGAACAAGGGCTGGTTGGTGGTGATTTTATGTGTATATACCAATAGTAAATACGTATAGAAGCTAGGTATGATACGAGTACGTGTACTCTAGATATACGTATAGAAATTTTGTGAAAAATGGAATGAGAATTCAAATATAGCTATCTTTTGTGAATATACTTATATTGTTTTATGTATTTAAGTCTTTAAAAAGTGATTAAATACATTATATATACGATATATGTATAAACATTATAGGTTATAAGTATTTATATCAAATAACGTTACGTATGGTTATTGTTTTGAAAACTTAAGTTAGTAGTTTCAAAATATACTTATAACTTATTGTTATTAATACAAAATGAGGTATTAAAACATCCTTAGATCATGTTAAATATGTATATATACATATATATACACAAACGTATAATTATCATATATTGTATAGTTCGTGATATCATCGGTCAAACTAGACGGTCAATCGTTGTGTAAAACTCTCTTTGAAAACATAAGTCTCAACAATTTGGATTGCTTATCATGTTGGTAAGGTTTAATTTATGTAAATATTAATCTTATAAGTATAAATTGATCGAAAAAGTGCGGGTCATTACAGGGGGGGACCATTTTGGCCTCATATGGTGGTGGCATGGTGTGGCCCATGGTGGTGGTACAAAGTTATGTTGGAATGTTGGGTGGCATGCAACAAATGATAAGTATTAGTACATAAGAATGCATAATACTTGTCTCATTATTTCATGGACTTAATTATTAATTACATGGGCTAATTAACCCATTAAGTGGTCCACTAAGTTGAGTAGGTTAGGCCATGGAAGTCCATTAAGGTGTTAAGTCCATTAAGGTAACTAGTAAGTATTAGTAAGCACTAAGCATTATTAAGGAACTATAAAGCCAAGTAATTGTCATTAATAAATAACAATTAAGTTTACGTAGTCATAATATTCCAATTATGACAAAAGTTTAACGCGTACCAAGTACGTAGCTCGTTTTAAACGATAAGTGACACTAACGGTCGTAAATGAAATCAAGAATCACGTTAAGTAACTAAGTACCTAAAAACACGTTGTAAGGCATTAACGAATGTAATTAACATAATTGATGATCCCAGAATATAATCTATCTCAGTACGCACAAATACGCAGTTTCGTGAAAGAAATAAATATAATTAAAAGTCGAAAAAGTCGGGTCGTTACACGATTGAGATAAGGTATATGATATGCATGTCGTTGGAAAGCTGGCGAAAAATTTATAACTTTTCATTTAGATATCGAGTGTTTTCGATGAAAGGATTAGAAGTTATAGTTAACTGAATTTTAGTATTATTGTTAAAATGATTATTATTACTATCGTCGTTATTATCGTTGTTATTATTATTATTATCTAATTATTATTATTATTATTATTATTATTATTATTATTATTATTATTATTATTATTATTATTATTATTATTATTATTATTATTATTATATTATTATTATTATTATTATTATTATTATTATTATTATCATTATTATTATTATAATTAGTATTATCATTAATATTATTATAATACTTATTAGTATCATTATCATTAAAACTAATATTATTATCATCTAATTATTATGATTGCTATTATTATCATTATTATGAATACGATATAAAGTCTAATTATTATGATTGCTATTATTATCATTATTATGATCGCTAACGTCAATATCATTGAACGTAGCTTTTGAACTTCGAGTATAATCATAAAGTTTCATTTCATTATGGAATTCACTTCCGTAATACACTTCGATTGAGACAATCATCGACGGTAAAGTCAACAACATTGTGTGTATTGTTTGTTTCATTTATGTATATGATTTGTGTGTTTGATTTGTGTGTATAATTTGTGTGTTTGGTTCAGCAAGTTAAATGGAGAAACTTTTTTTTTGCGGTATTTTTTTTGGGAGGGAAAAATCTTGGAGGTAAAATCACGATTATTAGCGGCGATACATGTCGCCGCAAAAAAAAAAATTCAACGTTTGATCATTTCTGAGAAAAAAGAAAAGGGAAAAGAAAATGTATTAAACGTGAGACCCCTTTTTTGCCGCGATTTGTAAGATCCATCGACGCAAAAATTACGTGGTCCCTACTTGTGACGACCCGGAAATTTCCGACCAAATTTAAACTTTAATCTTTATATTATTCCGACAAGATAAGCAAAGTTTGTTAAGTTAAATCTCAAGAATTTTAAGCTGTGTTCATACATTCATTATAACCTCGACCAAATTCCGACGATTCACGAATCGTTATATATAAATAGATATGTATATGTATATATATATTATAACTTGAGAATATTAATAAAGTATTAAACGTATAATACTTTACATGAACGTATTTGTTTCAATATGATTTTCGACGAAATTAAAAAAAAAATATTAAATGGTTGAATTATCAGAAACATTGAATTATGATTACAAATCTCTGTTGAGAGGTCCACTATGATTTGAGAAAATCTATTCCTCTTAACGATATTCAGAATAATTTGTAAAGCTATTTATAAATAAAAACAAAAAGTGTCATTTACGAAAGTTAGACAAAAGTTAGTGGAGAATTGGTTTCCATAATATTCTATTAATCTATTTTCAAACGTACAAAGACGTTTTCAGTTTAAAAAGAACTTTATTATTAAAACGTATATAACTTTTATAAATATCTAGAATCACTTTTGACAACTCATTACTTAACCAGTATAATAAATATAACGATATTTATATTTTATTTCATTAAATATATATAACGATTTAAATTAATATTATATATATTTATACGCGTATTATACATACATAGTTTTTATACTTTTACTATACTTTAACTTTACCTTTACTTTACTTTTACTTTACTTTAACTTTAATAATTCATACTTTAATAATTCACTTTAATAATTCATACTTTAATAATTCACTTTAATAATTCATACTTTAATAATTCACTTTAATAATTCATAATTTAATAATTCACTTTAATAATTCATACTTTAATAATTCACTTTAATAATTCATACTTTAATAATTCACTTTAATAATTCAAACATCTATTATAAATAGAATTAAGTAGGTTTCATTATTTTATAGAAACTTGAAAATATATTTCTCTAAACTCTCTCACTCGATTTATATATATAAATATATATATTTGCTCTGTATTATTTCAAGATATTATTAGTATACATAAAATATTACGACGGAGTGCTGTCCGAGTGATTTCAAAATAGTTTTTTTGAATGAGTCGAAGCTAAGAAAATTATGGGTTATAGCTATGGAGGTGATGGGTATGGTTCATGGGTATGCTCGTGAGGTCAATCTAGTGTTTATCATCTCCGTTGCGTCTACGTACTTTCCTGCAATATTAAATCTCAATATTGATACGTTCGTGAATCCGAGGCCAACCTTGCACTTATTAAATGACGTTATATGTATTTTTACTACGAAATACAGTATTGTGAGTTTCATTTGCTCCCTTTTATATATATTTTTGGGACTGAGAATACATGCGCTGTTTTTATAAATGCTTTACGAAATAGGCACAAGTACTAAAACTAATTCTACGTGGGTTTAAACCAGAAATATACCCTTAGCTTGGTAACATTAAACTACTTGTCTATGTACGGTAGGCGCGAATCCTAAAGATAGATCTATTGGGCCTGACAAACCCCATCCTGACTATGGGATGCTTTAGTACTTCGAGGTTATTTTAAACACACCTGATCTGGTGTACTTTAGAGGGTAAAACATGAACGTTAAGGCTTGTTACCGGGTGCCTACAACTTATAGAATACTTTTATACACTTGCGAGTGTACATATATTTATAAACGGAAATCTTGTGGTCTATTAATATATTGAAATGATTGTTATGATAAACCTATGAACTCACCAACCTTTTGGTTGACACTTTAAAGCATGTTTATTCTCAGGTACTAAAGAAATCTTTCGCTGTGCATTAGCTCATTTTAAGGATATTACTTGGAGTCATTCATGGCATATTTTGAAAGACGTTGCATTCGAGTCATTGAGTTCATCAAGATTATTATTAAGCCAATTATAGTTGGATGTATTATGAAATGGTGTGCATGCCGTCAACTTTCGTTGTAAAGAAAGTTTGTCTTTTAAAAACGAATGCAATGTTTGTAAAATGTATCATATAGAGGTCAAATACCTCGCGATGTAATCAACTATTGTGAATCGTTTATAATGTATATGAACGGGTCCTTTCACTACTTGGACCAGAAAAGTAGCAAAGAAATAAAATCTTTTGTCTTTTAGTGATTTTTTTGCGGCGAGATGTAATCGCCGCAAAAAATGGTCGTCGCCTGTTCTCTTTTTTCTTGTAGTGATGTTTCAAGAACTTTGGTGACCGAGTGAAGTATTGGACCACTATCAACGAGCCAAATTTGTTTACATAAATGGCCTACCAAAATGGAAGATACCCGCCCGCCCGTTGTTCAGATCCATTTAGCAGCTGTTCAAATGGGAACTCCGATGTCGAACCTATAACAGTTATTCGTAACATGCTATTGGCACATGGCAAGGCTGTTGTTAATATATACCAAAGATATTGGGCATGTTTGGTACATAGCTTTTTGGAGCTTTTAGCTTTTATGAAAAAGCTCTTAGTTAATAAAAAGACCCGTTTGGTTCAACAAGCTTTTAGCTTTTAGGAGTAGGAAAAAAGCTCCAAATGTAAATGCTAATCTAACAAGCGTTTGATTCTAGCAAAAGAGCTTTTGGAATAAAATTTACTCTAATACCCATTAAATACTTTAGGAATCCTTCCACGTATAACCCTATTATCCTATTCTTCTGCCTCTATTTTTTATTTTCCACATGGCTGCATTTTCTTTCATAGCTATTATCCTGTACTAGTTTATAACTCGCGAATTCGCGGGATTGACACATAAAATTTTGTTTAATGATACCTGACACAATTCAAGTTAAGAGGTTAATTTGTTATAAAAAAAACATTCAGGACACATAATTAGCATAAAAAACTTATGCACCACATATAAATAACATTTAGTACATATATATATCTGTGGTCGTCTAATAATGTTAAAAGAAATATATGTACAAAAAATTATATCAATGGATGTTACAAACTTTTTCAAACGACTTAGGTACATGATATCTTTATTAAACCATAAATACCACCACTCAATTTTTCAATGTTTCTTTTTAACCCATAGCTTGACCCGCCATTTTACCACCTCTATATTTTTCAAATGATGCGCACACCTGGTGAGTCAGCGGCTAGATTTATGACTCCTCTCTTTTCTTATACCGAGCCTGGTATGGATCAAACGCACCTTCATTAGCTCCATAGACAGCCCAACAAGGAGTAACAGCCATGTACAGATGTACTCGTTACTACCAAGAGATTTTCCCGAAGCCACCTGATGTAATGCTGGATAATAAAGATCATTATATACACTAAAAATCCAACGATTTATGATTTTTTTCGAAAAATTCTCAGAAACTACCAACCAAGTCATGGAACTTCTCATAATCTATCATGTGTGACACAGACCATCAGTCTTAAACTTATCAACTATAGCTAGAAGAATACAACATGAATGAGCGTGCTCACAAGCAACCTCGTACTCCCCACTGTTTTTCACGGCTAAGGCCTCATAAAAGGCCTTGACATAATGTAGCAGACCTGCAATAATAATTGGTTATAAAAAGCATTAATAAGCAACAGAACTACTAACAGGAAGATTTTCAGGATCAGGAATGGGTCAAAACGCATGAACTGACCCATTCATAACTAAATGGCTCAAAACATCAAAAGGCGGTTTTTATTTCAGGAAAAGTGCTTATGTTCCACACTAGGTAACACCTTTGATTTCTCAAATCAGGATTGAGAAATTACATTTGAGAATTTTGAATTGATCATTTTTTTGAGAAAGGCAAATTGAAATTAGGTTTCTCAAAACGATGACTGCTTTTTACCTATATAATTATAGTCACGAGCTGTAAAAACTGTCCTACCCCTAATAGATAATTTGTCTTTTTAGATAGCTATTATAGAAGAACATCACTGCCGAGTTGAAAAGCATTGTTTTCAAACTTATATGTGGTAGTGACAACAATACATTGTAGTGAGCTGTGAGCACTTTCGGGTTTTCAACACACCAAGCTCAGTTGGCATAAACATCAGATAATTGTTATCCCGAAATAGCTTCTCAAGCAGCGACAGCTTAGTTACCTCAACTGAAAGTATCTGTGGACTGGTTCAAAAGTCTAGAAATGGTCAAAAAGTGTTGGTTTTAATCTTGACTGATCAACCACATTTGGTGGATACATGTTTGAACACAATCTGATAATACACACTTTGATATATGTACACAATAAGAAACTGCACTTTATTGATAACTGATTGTGATAATTAATTCTGTACATGACACACATATATATACACATTGAAACGGTGTGAAGCCAACCGTTGCAACCCTTCAAACTGATGCCTCTGTAACCGTTTGTAACCGACATTAAATAACTGTCATTTTAACTGTCCTAACTGCTGATTTTGACAGCAGAAAAACAGCCCAAGACCCCTTTTTATTTTGACCCAAACTTGCTAACCCATTAACACTTTCTGACCCAATAAGACACCTAACTTAAACATAATATTAACATAGTGATTTTGTCATTATTTCTAACATATTTCCCCCCTAATGACAAACCAGTTATCTTCAATATTTCTTCATGCTATGATGACAAGCTCATCATCAGATCCTTCCCTTTTGCTGTTGGTGGTGCTTTCCTCACTTAAAGCATCATACTCTTCAATTGTTGGTTCTTCACTATCATCATGGCTCACTTGTTTCTCCAAATTCTCATCATCGTTTTCTAACAGACCCATATTTGCAGCCTGATCTACAACCTCATTCAGAGTTCTCGTTGGATCATTCTTTTGGCTAGCCACACTGCTACCACGCTGCAAATCTCCAATAGCGTCTGCATTTGCCCATTCGGGGCGATCATTTTTCATTGCCCATTCGGGGCCATCCTTTGCTTCCTTACAGTACCTTTCTTGTTGAAACAAGTAGTCATCATCAATCTTCTTCAACCTTGCATTGTATTCTTCTTGTGTTTCTATACACATCTCGTCCCAAATCATGTAATCTGCAAGTTTTGTGATCTTCTCAACAACATCTTTATCCAAATCGTTAACATGATCATCTTTTTCAATGACTTTTTCTTCCTTTCCTTGATCAAACATGTACCGTATAGTACACCTTGTCCCTTTAACTTTCACTTTGAATCCTTGTTGGATTAATTGTTGCAAACTAAGTACGTTTGTACTTATTTCGGGTACAAACAAAACACATGGGATAATCTGATTCTTTTCAGAAGTTTTCACAACAACTTCCCCAACACCATTTGAAATTAAATAACTTCCATTGTGTCCTATTGTCTTTAACCCAAAACATGGTTTAAAACGCACAAATAAATCACGGTTTGGTGATAAATGTTTTGGGTAAAAACTGCTTACATACCAGATTTTATTCCATTCGCCTATATCAGATCCATCCACCATATAGTCACCAGAAACGCGCATGCTTTCTCCATATTCTTCAAACGTGCTTCCTTATTTTGAGTATCAATCACATCCCTCTTTCCCTTTGCATCACCGCTGCATTGTCCATTCATCCCTGGACAATTCCAGTACGCATGTCCTCTCACTTTACACACGTAACATCTTGATCTCTTCATTCTTCTCACACGTCCTTTACCTGTTTCTGGTTGTTTTTTGTTCAGATTCAGCCTCTGAATTTGTTGATCAAAGCCTTCTTTATTGTTGAAGAAATCTGCTTTTTTTTTCTTTCCCGCAATATTTGCAGTCCCACTTCTTTCTTCTTGATCGATCCATACGCTCTGATACCATTTTGTTGGTTTTAATCTTGACTGATCAACCACATTTGGTGGATACATGTTTGAACACAATCTGATAATACACACTTTGATATATGTACACAATAAGAAACTGCACTTTATTGATAACTGATTGTGATAATTAATTCTGTACATGACACACATATATATACACATTGAAACGGTGTGAAGCCAACAGTTGCAACCCTTCAAACTGATGCCTTTGTAACCGTTTGTAACCGACATTAAATAACTGTCATATTAACTGTCCTAACTGCTGATTTTGACAGCAGAAAAACAGCCCAAGACCCCTTTTTATTTTGACCCAAACTTGCTAACCCATTAACACTTTCTGACCCAATAAGACACCTAACTTAAACATAATATTAACATAGTGATTTTGTCATTATTTCTAACAAAAAGATGGTCACATCTTGCTTTGAATAATAGACCACTAAATTTAACCTAATCCATTATGCGTAAGACATAGGAAATACAATTTGATTTTCTTTCATCCCCATTCATATTATTTTCATGTTCAATTCCACACATGAAATTATCATTATTATTGGACGGTAATCAATATTTGACAAACATTTAGTTAAAATTGAACTTTGCATGGTTTACATGTGGGGTTATATTTGTAGTGACCCGAACTTTTCCATGTTTATATATATTAATTGAGATTGATATTTACATGATTAAATGTTTCCAACATGTTAAGCAATCAAACTTGTTAAGACTTGATTAATTGAAATATGTTTCATATAGACAATTGACCACCCAAGTTGACCGGCGATTCACGAACGTTAAAACTTGTAAAAACGACATGACGATATATATATGCATATACATATGGTTAACATGAGATTATGATAAGTAAGTATCTCCATAAGTATATTAACAATGAGTTATATACATATAAACAAGACTACTAACTTAAGGATTTCGAAACGAGACATATATGTAACGATTATCGTTGTAACGACATTTAAATGTATATATATCATATTAAGATATATTAATATATCATAATATCATGATAATATAATAATTTAACATCTCATTAGATATAATAAACAATGGGTTAACAACATTAATTGAGATCGTTAACTTAAAGGTTTCAAAACAACACTTACATGTAACGACTAACGATGACTTAACGACTCAGTTAAAATGTATATACATGTAGTGTATTTAGATGTATTAAAATACTTTTGGAAGACTTCAAGACATATATCAAAACACTCATACTTAATGAAAATGGTTACAGTTACTTTTCCATTCTTTTCTTTCATCAAGAATTCTAGTCGTATTCTTACCCGTATTATACACAGCTTCAAAACGTACTTACTATGGGTATATACCAATAGGAACTAGCATGAGATTCCACTCTTGATTATGTCATGTATGACTAATCAATTTTAACTTCTACCATGAGCTAGTCAACTAACTAGAACTCCTTTTAACCCCACTCACCACTCACCAATTACCACTCATCATTCACTCCATTTCACTTCCAATTCTCTTTCTAATTCTCTCTCAACACACACACACTATTATGAACGTATTTTTCCAGTAGTTAATCATCATCTTCATTAAAAATCACTTCAATAATCAAGCTATAATCATCATAGGAAGAACACTTCAAGAACACTTCAAAAATCCCTTCAAGTTTACTAATTTACTTCCAAGCTTTCTAATCCATTCCAAGTAATCATCTAAGATCAAGAAACCTTTGTTATATACAGTAGGTTATCTTTCTTATTCAAGGTAATATTCATATTCAAACTTTGATTCAATTTCTATAACTATAAACTATCTTAATTCGAGTAAAAATCTTACTTGAACTTGTTTTTGTGTCATGATCCTAGTTCAAGAACTTTCAAGCCATCCAAGATCCTTTGAAGCTAGCTCATTCTTGTCACTTCCAGTAGGTTTACCTACTAAACTTGAGGTAGTAATGATGTTCATAACATCATTCGATTCATATATATAAAACTATCTTATTCGAAGGTTTAAACTCGTAATCACTATAACATAGTTTAGTTAATTCTAAACTTGTTCGCAAACAAAAGTTAATCCTTCTAACTTGACTTTTAAAATTAACTAAACACATGTTCTATATCTATATGATATGCTAACTTAATGATTTAAAACCTGGAAACACGAAAAACACCGTAAAACCAGATTTACGCCGTCGTAGTAACACCGCGGGCTGTTTTGGGTTAGTTAATTAAAAACTATGATAAACTTTGATTTAAAAGTTGTTATTCTGAGAAAATGATTTTTATTATGAACATGAAACTATATCCAAAAATTATGGTTAAACTCAAAGTGGAAGTATGTTTTCTAAAATGGTCATCTAGACGTCGTTCTTTCGACTGAAATGACTACCTTTACAAAAACGACTTGTAACTTATTTTTCCGACTATAAACCTATACTTTTTCTGTTTAGATTCATAAAATAGAGTTCAATATGAAATCATAGAAATTTGATTCACTCAAAACGGATTTAAAATGAAGAAGTTATGGGTAAAACAAGATTGGATAATTTTTCTCATTTTAGCTACGTGAAAATTGGTAACAAATCTATTCTAACCATAACTTAATCAACTTGTATTGTATATTATGTAATCTTAAGATACCATAGACACGTATACAATGTTTCAACCTATCATGTCGACACATCTATATATATTTCGGAACAACCATAGACACTCTATATGTGAATGTTGGAGTTAGTTATACAGGGTTAAGGTTGATTCCAAAATATATATAGTTTGAGTTGTGATCAATACTGAGATACGTATACACTGGGTCGTGGATTGATTCAAGATAATATTTATCGATTTATTTCTGTACATCTAACTGTGGACAACTAGTTGTAGGTTACTAACGAGGACAGCTGACTTAATAAACTTAAAACATCAAAATATATTAAAAGTGTTGTAAATATATTTTGAACATACTTTAATATATATGTATATATTGTTATAGGTTCGTGAATCAACAGTGGCCAAGTCTTACTTCTCGACGAAGTAAAAATCTGTGAAAGTGAGTTATAGTCCCACTTTTAAAATCTAATATTTTGGGATGAGAATACATGCAGGTTTTATAAATGATTTACAAAATAGACACAAGTACGTGAAACTACATTCTATTGTTGAATTATCGAAATCGAATATGCCCTTTTTTATTAAGTCTGGTAATCTAAGAATTAGGGAACATACACCCTAATTGATGCGAATCCTAAAGATAGATCTATTGGGCCTAACAAACCCCATCCAAAGTACCGGATGCTTTAGTACTTTGAAATTTATATCATATCCGAAGGGTGTCCCGGAATGATGGGGATATTCTTATATATGCATCTTGTTAATGTCGGTTACCAGGTGTTCACCATATGAATGATTTTTATCTCTATGTATGGGATGTGTATTGAAATATGAAATCTTGTGGTCTATTGTTACGATTTGATATATATAGGTTAAACCTATAACTCACCAACATTTTTGTTGACGTTTAAAGCATGTTTATTCTCAGGTGAATATTAAGAGCTTCCGCTGTTGCATACTAAAATAAGGACAAGATTTGGAGTCCATGTTTGTATGATATTGTGTAAAAACTGCATTCAAGAAACTGATTTTGATGTAACATATTTGTATTGTAAACCATTATGTAATGGTCGTGTGTAAACAGGATATTTTAGATTATCATTATTTGATAATCTACGTAAAGCTTTTTAAACCTTTATTTATGAAATAAAGGTTATGGTTTGTTTTAAAAATGAATGCAGTCTTTGAAAAACGTCTCATATAGAGGTCAAAACCTCGCAACGAAATCAATTAATATGGAACGTTTTTAATCAATAAGAACGGGACATTTCAGTTGGTATCAGAGCGTTGGTCTTAGAGAACCAGAATTTTGCATTAGTGTGTCTTATCGAGTTTTTTAGGATGCATTAGTGAGTCTGGACTTCGACCGTGTTTACTTGAAAAATGATTGCTTAACAAATTTTGTTGGAAACTATATATTTTTAACATGTGAATATTATGTGATATATTAATCTCTTAACGCGTTTGATATTATGTGATAGATGTCTACCTCTAGAACAAGTCCCATTGACTCACCTAATAATAATGAAGAGTCAAATGTAAATTGGAATGATTCGTGGACTGATTCACAAGTTCCCGAAGAGGAACCGGAAGAAGAGTCGGAACCGGAAGAAGAATCGGAACCGGAAGAAGAATCGGAACCGGATGAAGAAATAGAACCGGTGGGGGAAATAATAAAATGGTTAAGTAAAAGAAAATCCTCAACCAACCGACCAAGGTTAATTATGGTCAATGGTGTTTCCGCCAAGGAAGCAAAATATTGGGAGGATTACCAATTCTCCGATGAATCGGATTCCGACGAGAATTCCGATGATGTTATAGAAATTACCCCAACTGAATTTAAAAAGGCAAAAGAAAATAATAAGAGAAAGGGCATAAAAATAAAGAAATCTAATTCCAACCCCGATGAACTTTATATGTATCGTCAACCCCCGAAGTCCTTAAGTTGTAACAATGACCCGGGAACCTCTAAACCACCAGGTTTTTCTAAACCAATGTGGAAAACGACGGCTCGTATTAGGGGAACGTCATATATCCCTAGAAACTTGGCAAAACGAACCAAAACCGAAGAAGAAGAAACAAGCGAGTCGGAATAATATAGTTGTATTCGTGTGGTGTAATATATGTAATATAGTGTGCTTATGCTTTATGATATATGTAAAAATTGCTTGTATTAATAAGTATTTTTTTTTATGAATCTAACTCTTGTCTATTTTACAGTATAAAAACACAAAATGGATAGACAACCCAATATTTTAAGAGACCTACCCGGAGACATGATTGATGAAATCTTGTCTAGAGTCGGTCAGAATTCTTCGGCACAACTATTTAAGGCGAGATCAGTTTGTAAGACATTCGAAGAACGTTCCAAGAATGCCTTGGTTTATAAAAGGCTTTCGTTCGAAAGATGGGGAATATCACATTGGGAAATCCATAAGTTACGATGTTTTTACTTTGACGCATATATTGCGGGGAACCCAAATGCTATTTTACGCAATGGGTTAAGAAATTATTTTGACTCAATATATCCGAATATTGGACTTCGTGATTTAGAAAAAGCGGCTAACATGCAACATAAAGAAGCATGTTATGCTTACGGATTAGTAATGTTCGCTTCGCACCAAAGTGAGAACAAGAACATCGGGCTACAACTATTAAATAAAACGTTCCCACAAGTGACGGAGTCGGTAATTGGGGTAAGAAATGAGGTTTTTAGATTGTTACGGGACTGTTGGACATTACGTAACTCTCGTCCCTTTGATGACGTTACAACACGCTGTCTTATCAACGGCTATAATGGTTATGTTCCACAAGACCAAGGATGGGAAGTAGTCCTAGTAAAACCAGAATGCATGACTTGTTTCTGGACGTATGAATTACGTGTCTTTATTGCCTTTGCTGAATGACTTGTGTACTAGCTAGAATTATCTTCACAACTATCTTGTATCAAAGTTATTGTGTGCTATATTTCATGCTTTATGTAAAATAAGCGGTATTGTAAGTTTGTAAAATATTGTATAAAAGTTTGAACGCGAAATATTATTATAATCAGTTTTTCATATAGAATTGTAGTAGTTGAATTGTATATTAGCTACTAAGTATGAACTTAACGGGTAGGTACTATCCGAATTTAAACTTATAAAACGCTAATATGAAGAAAAAGCTTTTATAAATGAGTTCATATTATGCTACGAAATACTATTAACTACTCTTAATATTCTGTATGATTAACTTGTTCCATTTGACTATTTTGAAGGAAATGGCACCGACTACTCGACACACCGTGAATATGAATGAAGAGGAATTCCGTACTTTTCTAGCTTCAAACATAGCCGCAGTACAGGCTGCGCTACATTCCAACAATAACCTTGGATCTAGCAGTACAGGAAATCGTGTAGGATGCACCTACAAAGAATTCACTGCCTGCAAACCTTTGGAATTTGATGGAACCGAAGGACCGATCGGATTGAAACGGTGGACCGAGAAGGTCGAATCGGTGTTTGCCATAAGTAAGTGTACTGAAGAGGACAAAGTAAAGTACGCTACGCATACCTTCACAGGTTATGCGTTAACATGGTGGAATACCTATCTAGAGCAAGTGGGACAAGACGATGCGTACGCACTACCGTGGTCAGCATTCAAGCACTTGATGAACGAGAAGTACCGTCCCAGAACTGAGATCAATAAGCTCAAGACAGAACTTAGAGGGTTACGAACCCAAGGATTTGATATTACCACGTACGAAAGACGATTCACAGAATTGTGCCTATTGTGTCCGGGAGCATTCGAAGATGAGGAAGAGAAGATAGACGCGTTTGTGAAAGGATTACCGGAAAGAATCCAAGAAGATATAAGTTCACACGAGCCCGCCTCCATACAACAGGCATGTAGAATGGCTCACAAACTAGTGAACCAGATTGAAGAAAGAATTAAAGAACAGACTGCTGAAGAGGCCAATGTGAAGCAAGTCAAAAGAAAGTGGGAGGAAAACGGTGATAAGAATCACCAATACAACAACAGCAATTACAACAATAATCGCAACAATTATCCCAACAATCGCAACATCAATCGAAACTACAACAAACAGCCCAACAACAACAACAACAACAACAACAACAACAACAACAACAGCAACTACAACAATCATCCCAACAACAATAATAATCGCAATAACAACAACAATCAGAAGCAGCTATGCCAAAGGTGTGAAAAGTATCACTCGGGGTTCTGCACCAAATTTTGCAACAAGTGTAAAAGAAATGGTCATAGCGCGGCGAAGTGTGAGGTCTACGGAACAGGGGTTAATAGAACGAAAGGAACAAATGGTGTCGGAACAAGTAATGGCGGAGCAAGTAGTGTCGGAGCAAGTTATGCCAATGTAGTTTGTTATAAATGTGGAAAATCGGGCCACATTATTAGAAATTGCCCGAACCAGGAGAACACAAATGGACAAGGCCGCGGAAGAGTTTTCAATATTAATGCGGCAGAGGCACAGGAAGACCCGGAGCTTGTTACGGGTACGTTTCTTATTGACAATAAATCTGCTTACGTTTTATTTGATTCGGGTGCGGATAGAAGCTATATGAGTAGAGATTTTTGTGCTAAATTAAGTTGTCCATTGACGCCTTTGGATAGTAAATTTTTACTCGAATTAGCAAATGGTAAATTAATTTCAGCAGATAATATATGTCGAAATCGAGAAATTAAACTGGTTAGCGAAACATTTAAGATTGACTTGATACCAGTAGAGTTAGGGAGTTTTGATGTGATAATCGGTATGGACTGGTTGAAAGAAGTGAAAGCAGAGATCGTTTGTTACAAAAATGCAATTCGCATTATACGAGAAAAAGGAAAACCCTTAATGGTGTACGGGGAAAAGGGCAACACGAAGCTACATCTTATTAGTAATTTGAAGGCACAAAAACTAATAAGAAAAGGTTGCTATGCTGTTCTAGCACACGTCGAGAAAGTACAAACTGAAGAAAAGAGCATCAATGATGTTCCCGTCGCAAAAGAATTTCCCGATGTATTTCCGAAAGAATTACCGGGATTACCCCCACATCGATCCGTTGAATTTCAAATAGATCTTGTACCAGGAGCTGCACCAATAGCTCGTGCTCCTTACAGACTCGCACCCAGCGAGATGAAAGAACTGCAAAGCCAATTACAAGAACTTTTAGAGCGTGGTTTCATTCGACCAAGCACATCACCGTGGGGAGCTCCTGTTTTGTTTGTCAAGAAGAAAGATGGTATATTCAGGTTGTGTATCGACTACCGAGAGTTGAACAAATTTACCATCAAGAACCGCTAACCACTACCGAGAATCGACGACTTATTTGATCAACTACAAGGCTCGTCTGTTTATTCAAAGATTGACTTACGTTCCGGGTATCATCAAATGTGGGTGAAAGAAGATGATATTCGAAAGACTGCTTTCAGAACACGTTACGGTCATTACGAGTTTATGGTCATGCCATTTGGTTTAACTAATACACCAGCTGTGTTCATGGACCTTATGAACCGAGTGTGTGGACCATACCTTGACAAGTTTGTCATTGTTTTCATTGATGACATACTTATTTACTCAAAGAATGACCAAGAACACGGTGAACATTTGAGAAAGGTGTTAGAAGTATTGAGGAAGGAAGAATTGTACGCTAAGTTTTCAAAGTGTGCATTTTGGTTGGAAGAAGTTCAATTCCTCGGTCACATAGTGAACAAAGAAGGTATTAAGGTGGATCCGGCAAAGATAGAAACTGTTGAAAAGTGGGAAACCCCGAAAACTCCGAAACACATATGCCAGTTTTTAGGACTAGCTGGTTACTACAGAAGGTTCATCCAAGACTTTTCCAGAATAGCAAAACCCTTGACTGCATTAACGCATAAAGGGAAGAAATTTGAATGGAATGATGAACAAGAGAAAGCTTTTCAGTTATTGAAGAAAAAGCTAACTACGGCACATATATTGTCATTGCCTGAAGGGAATGATGATTTTGTGATTTATTGTGACGCATCAAAGCAAGGTCTCGGTTGTGTATTAATGCAATGAACGAAGGTGATTGCTTATGCGTCTAGACAATTGAAGATTCACGAACAAAATTATACGACGCATGATTTGGAATTAGGCGCGGTTGTTTTTGCATTAAATACTTGGAGGCACTACTTATATGGGGTCAAAAGTATTATATATACCGACCACAAAAGTCTTCAACACATATTTAATCAGAAACAACTGAATATGAGGCAGCGTAGGTGGATTGAATTATTGAATGATTATGACTTTAAGATTCGTTACCACCCGGGGAAGGCAAATGTGGTAGCCAATGCCTTGAGCAGGAAGGACAGAGAACCCATTCGAGTAAAATCTATGAATATAATGATTCATAATAACCTTATTACTCAAATAAAGGAGGCGCAACAAGGAGTTTTAAAAGAAGGAAATTTAAAGGATGAAATACCCAAAGGATCGGAGCAGCATCTTAATATTCGGGAAGACGGAACCCGGTATAGGGCTGAAAGGATTTGGGTACCAAAATTTGGAGATATGAGAGAAATGGTACTTAGAGAAGCTCATAAAACCAGATACTCAATACATCCTGGAACGGAGAAGATGTACAAGGATCTCAAGAAATATTTTTGGTGGCCGGGTATGAAAGCCGATGTTGCTAAATACGTAGGAGAATGTTTGACGTGTTCTAAGGTCAAAGCCGAGCATCAGAAACCATCAGGTCTACTTCAACAACCCGAAATCCCAGAATGGAAATGGGAAAACATTACCATGGATTTCATCACTAAATTGCCAAGGACTGCAAGTGGTTTTGATACTATTTGGGTAATAGTTGATCGTCTCACCAAATCAGCACACTTCCTACCAATAAGAGAAGATGACAAGATGGAGAAGTTAGCACGACTGTATTTGAAGGAAGTCATCTCCAGACATGGAATACCAATCTCTATTATCTCTGATAGGGATGGCAGATTTATTTCAAGATTTTGGCAGACATTACAGCAAGCATTAGGAACTCGTCTAGACATGAGTACTGCCTATCATCCACAAACTGATGGGCAGAGCGAAAGGACGATACAAACGCTTGAAGACATGCTACGATCATGTGTTATTGATTTCGGAAACAGTTGGGATCGACATCTACCGTTAGCAGAATTTTCCTACAACAACAGCTACCATTCAAGCATTGAGATGGCGCCGTTTGAAGCACTTTATGGTAGAAAGTGCAGGTCTCCGATTTGTTGGAGTGAAGTGGGGGATAGACAGATTACGGGTCCGGAGATTATACAAGAAACTACCGAGAAGATCATCCAAATTCAACAACGGTTGAAAACCGCCCAAAGTCGACAAAAGAGCTATGCTGACATTAAAAGAAAAGATATAGAATTTGAAATTGGAGAGATGGTCATGCTTAAAGTTGCACCTTGGAAAGGCGTTGTTCGATTTGATAAACGAGGGAAATTAAATCCAAGGTATATTGGACCATTCAAGATTATTGATCGTGTCGGACCAGTAGCTTACCGACTTGAGTTACCTCAACAACTCGCGGCTGTACATAACACTTTCCACGTCTCGAATTTGAAGAAATGTTTTGCTAAAGAAGATCTCACTATTCCGTTAGATGAAATCCAAATCAACGAAAAACTCCAATTCATCGAAGAACCCGTCGAAATAATGGATCGTGAGGTTAAAAGACTTAAGCAAAACAAGATACCAATTGTTAAGGTTCGATGGAATGCTCGTAGAGGACCCGAGTTCACCTGGGAGCGTGAAGATCAGATGAAGAAGAAATACCCGTATCTATTTCCAGAAGATTCGTCAACACCTTCAACAGCTTAAAATTTCGGGACGAAATTTATTTAACGGGTAGGTACTGTAGTGACCCAAACTTTTCCATGTTTATATATATTAATTGAGATTGATATTTACATGATTAAATGTTTCCAACATGTTAAGCAATCAAACTTGTTAAGACTTGATTAATTGAAATATGTTTCATATAGACAATTGACCACCCAAGTTGACCGGCGATTCACGAACGTTAAAACTTGTAAAAACGACATGACGATATATATATGGATATACATATGGTTAACATGAGATTATGATAAGTAAGTATCTCCATAAGTATATTAACAATGAGTTATATACATATAAACAAGACTACTAACTTAAGGATTTCGAAACGAGACATATATGTAACGATTATCGTTGTAACGACATTTAAATGTATATATATCATATTAAGATATATTAATATATCATAATATCATGATAATATAATAATTTAACATCTCATTAGATATAATAAACAATGGGTTAACAACATTAATTGAGATCGTTAACTTAAAGGTTTCAAAACAACACTTACATGTAACGACTAACGATGACTTAACGACTCAGTTAAAATGTATATACATGTAGTGTATTTAGATGTATTAAAATACTTTTGGAAGACTTCAAGACATATATCAAAACACTCATACTTAACGAAAATGGTTACAGTTACTTTCCCATTCTTTTCTTTCATCAAGAATTCTAGTCGTATTCTTACCCGTATTATACACAGCTTCAAAACGTACTTACTATGGGTATATACCAATAGGAACTAGCATGGGATTCCACTCTTGATTATGTCATGTATGACTAATCAATTTTAACTTCTACCATGAGCTAGTCAACTAACTAGAACTCCTTTTAACCCCACTCACCAATTACCACTCATCATTCACTACATTTCACTTCCAATTCTCTTTCAAATTCTCTCTCAACACACACACACTATTATGAAAATATTTTTCCAGTAGTTAATCATCATCTTCATCAAAAATCACTTCAAGAATCAAGATATAATCATCATAGGAAGAACACTTCAAGAACACTTCAAAAATCCCTTCAAGTTTACTAATTTACTTCCAAGCTTTCTAATCCATTCCAAGTAATCATCTAAGATCAAGAAACCTTTGTTATATACAGTAGGTTATCTTTCTTATTCAAGGTAATATTCATATTCAAACTTTGATTCAATTTCTATAACTATAAACTATCTTAATTCGAGTAAAAATCTTACTTGAACTTGTTTTTGTGTCATGATCCTACTTCAAGAACTTTCAAGCCATCCAAGATCCTTTGAAGCTAGATCATTCTTATCACTTCCAGTAGGTTTACCTACTAAACTTGAGGTAGTAATGATGTTCATAACATCATTCGATTCATATATATAAAACTATCTTATTCGAAGGTTTAAACTCGTAATCACTATAACATAGTTTAGTTAATTCTAAACTTGTTCGTAAACAAAAGGTAATCCTTCTAACTTGACTTTTAAAATTAACTAAACACATGTTCTATATCTATATGATATGCTAACTTAATGATTTAAAACCTGGAAACACGAAAAATACCGTAAAACCAGATTTACGCCGTCGTAGTAACACCGCGGGCTGTTTTGGGTTAGTTAATTAAAAACTATGATAAACTTTGATTTAAAAGTTGTTATTCTGAGAAAATGATTTTTATTATGAACATGAAACTATATCCAAAAATTATGGTTAAACTCAAAGTGGAAGTATGTTTTCTAAAATGGTCATCTAGACGTCGTTCTTTCGACTGAAATGACTACCTTTACAAAAACGACTTGTAACTTATTTTTCTGACTATAAACCTATACTTTTTCTGTTTAGATTCATAAAATAGAGTTCAATATGAAACCATAGAAATTTGATTCACTCAAAACGGATTTAAAATGAAGAAGTTATGGGTAAAACAAGATTGGATAATTTTTCTCATTTTAGCTACGTGAAAATTGGTAACAAATCTATTCCAACCATAACTTAATCAACTTGTATTGTATATTATGTAATCTTGAGATACCATAGACACGTATACAATGTTTTGACCTATCATGTCGACACATCTATATATATTTCGGAACAACCATAGACACTCTATATGTGAATGTTGGAGTTAGCTATACAGGGTTGAGGTTGATTCCAAAATATATATAGTTTGAGTTGTGATCAATACTGAGATACGTATACACTGGGTCGTGGATTGATTCAAGATAATATTTATCGATTTATTTCTGTACATCTAACTGTGGACAACTAGTTGTAGGTTACTGACAAGGACAACTGACTTAATAAACTTAAAACATCAAAATATATTAAAAGTGTTGTAAATATATTTTGAACATACTTTAATATATATGTATATATTGTTATAGGTTCGTGAATCAACAGTGGCCAAGTCTTACTTCTCGACGAAGTAAAAATCTGTGAAAGTGAGTTATAGTCCCACTTTTAAAATCTAATATTTTGGGATGAGAATACATGCAGGTTTTATAAATGATTTACAAAATAGACACAAGTACGTGAAACTACATTCTATTGTTGAATTATCGAAATCGAATATGCCCTTTTTTATTAAGTCTGGTAATCTAAGAATTAGGGAACAGACACCCTAATTGACGCGAATCCTAAAGATAGATCTATTGGGCCTAACAAACCCCATCCAAAGTACCGGATGCTTTAGTACTTTGAAATTTATATCATATTCGAAGGGTGTCCCGGAATGATGGGGATATTCTTATATATGCATCTTGTTAATGTCGGTTACCAGGTGTTCACCATATGAATGATTTTTATCTCTATGTATGGGATGTGTATTGAAATATGAAATCTTGTGGTCTATTGTTACGATTTGATATATATAGGTTAAACCTATAACTCACCAACATTTTTGTTGACGTTTAAAGCATGTTTATTCTCAGGTGAATATTAAGAGCTTCCGCTGTTGCATACTAAAATAAGGACAAGATTTGGAGTCCATGTTTGTATGATATTGTGTAAAAACTGCATTCAAGAAACTGATTTCGATGTAACATATTTGTATTGTAAACCATTATGTAATGGTCGTGTGTAAACAGGATATTTTAGATTATCATTATTTGATAATCTACGTAAAGCTTTTTAAACTTTTATTTATGAAATAAAGGTTATGGTTTGTTTTAAAAATGAATGCAGTCTTTGAAAAACGTCTCATATAGAGGTCAAAACCTCGCAACGAAATCAATTAATATGGAACGTTTTTAATCAATAAGAACGGGACATTTCAATATTAACCTTTAGTTGTTTGCCTACTATTGAAGAAATTGGTGAAATGTTTTCACACTTCAGACGATGTGAAGTCAAAGAAGAATAACAACATGTGGCTAGAAATTGTTTAAGTACATGTCTGCATGTTTACTAGTCAAAGAAAGAGGGTAGATATTGTTTCTTGTTTACATCTACCTAACATATGTAGAAGCAATATATATAGATTACCATGCAGAAGATGGAGAGCATCCAGAGAGATCAAATCCAGGGAGGATCAAAGTATCACAAAGGGAAAACACAATTGATCGATAATATTAACGGAGAGTGTGTATTTGTGAGGTTGAGAGTTTTATTCTTGTAAAGAGTGTAAAAGAGTGTACGAGAAACTTAGATTTTATACTAAAATCTAAGGGGCTTGGGTTTGGGTTTAACTCATAGTGTACTTTTTCTTGTACCGGGTTCTTTTATATTATAATAATAAAGGAGACTCTTGGGGTGGGTAGGGAGGGTTTTGCTGAACCACGTTAAATCGTCGTATTATCAATTACTTTATTTGTTTTCTATTATTTCTCGCAAGTTTGTCTCAAACAAATTATATTCTAGCTTCCGCTGGGGTGGGTGCTTCAGGCAAGTTGTCATAACAAGTGGTATCAGAGCATCCAGGTGTTTCGGATAGTTTTTTTTGTTTGGAGATGGTGAGAAACGGCGGTATGCAATTTAAGGTGGAGCCATTAGAGATGGCGGATGACGATTGGTATATTATTGAACACGTGGATGTGTTTAATGGTCTGGTTAATCAACTTGAATAAGTTGAGGTTTAAAGGAGGAAGAAGATAAGACCCTTATTCTTCTTGCCTCTCTTCCCAGTTCGCAGGATAAGAGACGAAGATTCGATGACCGTTTTAAGCATGAGTTTGCTATGGTTGGTCATGGAAGGGGAAGGTTTGCCGAGAAGAGATCTAGTGATAACAGTATGTCTAGATCAGGAGATGGCGTGAAGGGTATACAGTGCTTCAAATGTCAAGAGTGGGGTCACTACAAGAAGGATGTCCACTCTGGAAGAATGGTGAAGGTAAATCTGGGGATTCATCGACTGCGGTAGCAGTTAATGTACCGGTGGGAGATGTTCTCACAGTCTCCAAAAGTTCTACTTCTGCTTAAGATGAGGTCCTGATGACGGGAGAGAAGTATGAGAGTTTATATCGTCTGGTAGCGAGTACAAGATGTACTCATGTCTCGAAAGTTTTGAAAGCGTGCATGCGGGAAATAGGTCAGGAACATGTTGGGACATGTTTGACCGAGGTAGACGATGGTGAGAAGGAAAATCCTACTGTAGTGGAAGAGGTGATTCGAGACTCCTCTCCAGTGTCAACTAGGTAAGTTGACAGGGTTAGCTGCACATGATTATTGGCCAGGTTTATTTGAATCGGAGTTCAGGACCGAGGTGATTCAAGGTGTGTGCAGCGGGGATATGGAGGCCAATGGTGAAAATATTCGGTGATAGTATTTTCGGTGATCAAGAAGATAAATGTTCGTCAAGGTGGAGATTGTTGGACGGTAGTCAATATTTGACAAACATTTAGTTAAAATCGAAGTTTGCATGGTTTACATGTGGGGTTATATTAACCTTTAGGTGTTTGCCTACTATTGAAGAAATTGGTGAAATGTTTTCACACTTCAGACGATGTGAAGTCAAAGAAGAATAACAACATGTGGCTAGAAATTGTTTAAGTACATGTCTGCATGTTTACTAGTCAAAGAAAGAGGGTAGATATTGTTTCTTGTTTACATCTACCTAACATATGTAGAAGCAATATATATAGATTACCATGCAGAAGATGGAGAGCATCCAGAGAGATCAAATCCAGGGAGGATCAAAGTATCACAAAGGGAAAACACAGTTGATCGATAATATCAACGGAGAGTGTGTATTTGTGAGGTTGAGAGTTTTATTCTTGTAAGGAGTGTAAAAGAGTGTACGAGAAACTTAGATTTTATACTAAAATCTAAGGGGCTTGGGTTTGGGTTTAACTCATAGTGTACTTTTTCTTGTACCGGGTTCTTTTATATTATAAGAATAAAGGAGACTCTTGAGATGGACGTAGGCAGGGTTTTGCCGAACCACGTTAAATCGTCGTGTTATCAGTTACTTTATTTGCTTTCTATTATTTCTCGCAAATTTGTATCAAACAAATTATATCCTACTTATGCTGGTGTGGGTGCGCTAGGCAAATTGTCATAACAATTATCAATCATGTATTTTGAGATTCCTCGATACCACTTATCTTGGGCTCCTTCAAACCCATCAGATTTTTCATACAAACAATAATTAAAAATCATTTACCAAAACAAATACCTTTTCATGCACCATCATTATCATTTTATCATTAGTATAATAACAACCCAATAATAATAATAAGATCATACACTATTAAAACTAAATTATATAACCAAAATTAAAAACACTAAAAAAAGAGCGACGGTATTGCTAATATCTTTTGAACAGATTGACATGGGTAGATAAACGTTTCTATGGTAAGAATTAAGCAAAAATAAAGTTTACAGATAAGGCACAATAAACTAAATACATTAGAAAATTTGATTTCAATAAACATATGCTCTGTGGATTCAAACATTATGCAAATACATAAAATCATGTGGATTTCAGTCAAATCATTGTTTAACTTCACCATGAACGTAGGTTCTTAACGCAAGAGTTAAAAGAAATTAAAGATACGAAAATCTAATAAAAAATCCAATACAAACCCTAATTCATTGAAAGACCTACATTGATTTTCCTAATTAGAGCCTGCGAATAGGTCGTCAATATAATCATGCAGTGAACAATGAAACGTAGTATACATCGAATGATTGATTAACGGAATAAGGGCAAGAAATCAAATTAGGGTTTTGAGAATCCAATTGAAATCAGAATTGTGTTAGGGATCATGCGTATGTTAGAAATCAATTATTCATCGTCACTTCCACATGTATCATTTATTGACTGGGAACGATTTGTTAGATATCATGGGTTTGTTAGAGATCGAGGGTTTCACGGCGAAAGAAATTTTTGGATCGGTTTTATGAATAAGCTTTCAATTTAGGGAATTTTTATATAAATTTTTTTTTTTTTTTGAAAAACGATTACTATTAAATTTAAAATACCTTCATCAATAAATGAAGGATTTTATAAACTGATACAACATTTCGACGACCGTTAAAGCTCGAAAAAAGTAAACAATCTCGAAAGATCTAAGATCTAATTAACTCAAACCGAGCCAAAACGACAACGGTCATACAACGAGCAAGCACAACCAAACTAAAAAAAACAACCAATTTAGGGAATTAGGGATATTCTTGTAATCTGACTTTATGAGTGACGTTTTTTTTAGAACGAAACGTATCATTTTTAGTTAACGGCTAAGATTAAAGTTAATTTTTGGATCAAAGGGAGGAGGTTTTGACACCTAGATTTTTCTAAAAGATGGTGATGTAATTAAAGTTTTGTAATATATATAATAATAAAGCACTAAAGATTGTTTCATACTATGTGCATGTATATGTATATGTAGGACATGTATATATTGTTTCATATTATGTACATGTATGCCCATTATTATATCAATCTTAAACTTTGGTTTTAGCTTGTTTTTTATATCTTTTAATTGCATGCTAGTATCTGGAATATATGTTTATGATTATTATATCAATGTAGACCTTTTATTTAATAACACCTTTATCATATATAAGTTACTCCGTATAAAACTGAAAATAGTTATACAAATACATACATATAAGTTCTTATTTAAGTACATATAAGTTCTCTTATTCATTAAACTAGTATATATTAATCTAGCATGAAGTATTTTTTCGTGTCCATATTTGTTATTTTATCAATTTTTAATAACTTTATCTACTTTGTCAAACATTTAAATAAATGTAAAAAAACTCCAATTTTTAGCTAACGGCTCCGGCTAACAGTTAGTTTTGCCAAACATATTAATTATGAGGCAATTAATTAATTAATTAATTAATTAATTAATTAATTTACCTTAAATATTACTTTTTTTATACTGTGAATGAATATATGTTGAATACAGAAATATATGTGCAGCGTGAACAAGGTGTGTAATTCTAATCAAGCTCCTATAAAATTGGCCTAAAACATATTTCATTATAAAAATCATTTCAGTTTCTTCAAAAGAATTTAAACGACATATATTTAATTAATATTTCAACTCGATTTAATCTTTCTTGAAAATCTCGAATAGTGAGTAGATGATGCACAAAGTTTTTAAAAACGACGACATTCATATCTGCATGCATGATGAATACATACTTGAATACTTAATTTAAGGGTAGTGATATTTCCAACTTCAAATTTTATAGATTCACCATCGTTTAATGGCATTTCCTAATATATTTTTTTTCCTAATATACCCTTCCATCATGATTTAATTTAATACATTACTCCCTTTCCTTTTGGTCAATTTTCTTCTTACATGTACAATCATTCCTGTTACTCATGCTTATCCGTCTCTTTTGATTCCCACTACACGTATTTCTTCCTCCTCTATTAATGGTAAATCCGTGTGGTTGTAGAAATTTACGAATTTACAGTGTGATTAAGAACATGTGAATGGTTTGACCTTTAAAGTTAAACAAAGATGACATGTATCCTCATCATCGACGGTGGTGGAAAAATTGCTAAACCAGAATCGTTGATTTCTTCATCATTATTGCTTTTATCGAAGTCAAACATCAGATCCAATCGCCAATTCGAACTCACGCGTCGTCAATTTCTTCGTCATTATCGCCGACACCGGAACTGGAGCTCTCCTTGTCGCATTAATCGACGTTACTGACAGTTACAGTAGCGAACGTTCAATCATCACTCGAATAAATAAGTCGATCTGTTTGTCTTTGGTCAGAAGGGGGAAATATGTAAGCTGAATTTGGGGAATATGATTTATAGGTTGAAATTGTAGTAGAGATTTTGAGAGCCATAACCTAAGCAATTTCTCCCATCGTGTTCTTCCCCAAATTTCTCCATTGCCAATTAATAGGTTGAATCTTTGTGGTGGAATTTGGAACCAGTGAAGAAATAATGGCGGTGCTGGGAACCAGTGAAAAATTTGGTGGTTAGATGATGAAATGGTGGTAGTCATATTCTTTTTCTTTAATTAACATATAAGGGCATTTCGGGTAATAACTATAAAATGTGGTGGAAGTATAAAAAAAAGTTGGGGGATGATTCTCACACATACTTTTTTGATCCTCACACACCTATTTTAACTTTTTACTCTTCTAATAATACTCAATTGGTGTGTGAGGATCAAAAAAATGTGTGTGAGAATCATCCCCCAAAAAAGTTCTGGAAATATCAATTCCCTTAATTTAATATCCTGGGTTTCATCGAGTCCTCTATTATAAATAGAGATTCTAAAAGATAGCCCTTAGGGTTATATGAGGCAGCGAAAGAGTTTTAATGAGGGCCAACTTAGAAAAAATTGTCAAATGTAAAACTAAATGCTAAGCATGAAAGTAAAAGAAATAAAAAGCAAAAGAGCCCAATGAAAGCCAATAAGAGTGATGAAAGCGTGCGAAAAGAGTTCCAATGAGAACCACACACTTTTAAAAGCTCTAGTTAGAAAATAAAAGAGTCCAATGATGACCACCTGTTGTATAAATCTGGATTAATGAACATTAGGACCATCTGTACTCCTTGGTCTGGTTCAGACTAGTTCTTATAATAATAACTAAACTTTAATGATTAGACATCTTTTTGACTTTACATTTTGCTTCCGCTTTTAAACTAATTTTATCCGTGTCATGACCAACCCGATAAACCAAATTCCGATATAAACTACCCATTTGATATTTCTTTTGATACATTACCTAGGTGAAATTCATATATAAGTGTTAATCTTTGGAAGAAAAAAAAGTGAAGATAATTTTCAGCTGAAAACATAAGATTAACCAAAGTGTTGTCAAAACATCTCATTAAAATTCTATGTTTGATAAAACTGCCTAAGGGAGTATACTTTTAAATGTTTAAATCTTTATTTGCTTGAGGACAAGCAAAAGCTTAAGTATGAGGGATTTGATAACTCCTAAATTATACATGTTTTTGAATACATTTTAAGGAGTTATTTTAGTATTTTAGAGTCATTTTAATCCTAAAACACACTAAAATGGGTAAAATGGGAAAAAGGTATTTCTAATAATTTTATCAAAGTTATGTATCAAACAGGATCAAAAACAGAGAAAATTGCAAAAAAGGCTAAGAAGCCGCCGGCATGGAGTCAAGGAACCCGCCGGCCCGGGGCTGAATACGCCAGAATGTTCTAGAATTACTGTAAAATTGAAAGAACTTGTTGACCAAGTAAAAAGCAAAGGTAGCCGCCAGCTTCATCCTGAAGCCTCCGGCCTAATGAACACGGTTTCTCAACTTATCGACCAAGTTCAAGTAAAAATGAAAACAAAATCATAAAGATTTGACGGATCACTGAAGCCGTCGGCCTTCCACGAAGCCATCGACTTAATTATGATGGTTAAAAGATTTATGCTTGCGGATTAAGTTAAACTTGTAGAAGGAGTCACCAACCTAAGGCAAGCCGCCGGCTTCCCACTGAAGCCGCCGGCTTGGCCACCGATTCTAAATATTATAATTAGAGGTCTCTGGTCTCAGTTTTCAAAGGCAGTTTAGAAATTCAATAATTCTGTATAGTTCGTTTTTCTTTTTAGGGTTTTCTCTAAACCCTTAGATTAGATTTATTCATTGTAATCAAGAATCATTCAAGTTTTTAATTCAAGTTTCTTGCATCTACCTTTTTTAAGGTATGATTCTATCTTTATTTTATTGTTTAATCTATTTTATTTACTGCAATTGTTTCTGTTCGTCTTCTGCTATGAACTAAACGTTCATAGTGGTTACGTGGACGAAAACTGAACTTCATCTGGGAATCAGATGAAGCCGTCGACCTCACCACCCCAAGCCACCGGCTTGGTTGGAACAAAGTCGTCGGCTTCGTGTGCTTTATCCGTACAGTTCCTGGTTCTTTTCCATATCTGTATGGTCGAGTTTCTGTAATGATGTTTGAGCTGTTTCGAATCTGTTTTGCTTAAATACACTTGTTTGCCATTGTTGAGTCCCCAAAATAATTAAGGATTTAATTATGACAAAACAGAATTTATTTGCACTAAAATGTTATGTGCAGCCAGCACAAGTTTGTTTACGTATAGTCAGCAAATATAGCTGTGTCGAGTGTTAGTATGCTGCCTAGTCTACCAGCACAAGGTAGAGTGTATTCTTCAAATCAGCATAGGATGAGTACTCAGCATTTCAAGAATATCAAGTGACTCAGCATATGAAGAACCAGTAAGTCTGGTTATCAGCATACTACACAAGACAACCATGCTCCATTACAAGCATGGTGGTTTCCTAAGTGGTCTACATCAAGTGTACTATTCAACAGAAGTCGAACAAAGTTGAACAGAAAAGGACACGTGTCGGCGGCTGACAAGTGACCTTACAAGACCACGTGGGAATGCAGAAGTTTAACGCATGTGCAGACATGGGTTATCCTTTGTCAATGCCTAGGGAACACAACATTCTATTTGTTTAATCAAATAGTGGTGCCAAACCGAATTGGAGTGTTCCTGCAAATAGCTACCAAAGAGGAAAGAAGGGAGCACGCCTCCTGACATAATTGTCCCCACAAGTACAGACATCCTATGTACCAGTGGACAATGGATCAATTACACGGACAATAGGACTACTATAAATTATTGTATTCACTATTGTAATAACTAGTGGTGTGGGTTTTATTATTTAGAGTCCAAATCGTGTAATAGCTTTAAGTTATACTCTTAGCTATAATCTAGGTCATCTTTATCAACCAACTATCATTCCGTCAAGGATAGTTGTAATTCTTTGTGATCTTATCAATAAAGAATAAACCGTTAAAAACTTACATGTGACTCTATTTAATTTACATGCTTGAATACTAATCGTGTTTAACTGATAAGTTAATTAGAAAGAAATTGTATTCCACCCCCCCTCCCCCCTTCACAATACTCCTGTTGTTATCAAGAGACCAACAACTGGTATCAGAGCTTCAGCGTTGATAATTTAATATCTTGGATCTGAATTCTCTCATGGCTGCATATTCAAATACAGCTTACCTTGAAAATGGCTCATCCAATAGACCATCCAAATTTGATGAAGATGAGTATGAAACTTGGAAGGCAAGATTCATGCTTCACCTTGAGTCTATTAACCCATTCATGCCTGGAATTGTCACAAATGGTCCATTTGTCCCTACTGAGACTATTGGTAGTGTTCCAGCTACAGCTGACACTCCTGCCATTCCTGGCAGAGAGGTTATTCTCCTTCCTTGTTGATGGGATGCTGAGGATAAACTTCGTGTTGGACTTGACCCCAAGATCAGAACCCTGTTAGCTATAACTTTGCTTAACCCACTGTTCAAACTGATTAAGGGAAAAGAAAATGCTAAGCTTATTTTGGACTATCTAGATGTCACCTATGAGGGTATGGGAGAGGTAAGGCAGAACAGAATGATTGCTTTGAAAAGAGAATATGAAATGTTCTTTGCCTACAAGAGTGAAACCCTTAAGAAAACCTTCATTAGGTTTAACTCCTTGATTGCTGACTTGATCACTTTAAATGTCACCTATACTGAGTTTGAACAAGTAAACAAATTCATTGATTCACTGCCTGCTAAATGAAAATCTGTTACTGACCCTTTAAGAACCACTCAGACCTTAAAGAACTTTAACATGTCTTCTCTCTATAGTTCTCTTTGGAATCATGAGAAGGCAGAAGCTAAATTTGAACTTAACTTGAAAGAAAACTTTAGGTCTGCCCCCACCACTTCAAAATCTTCTAAGTCAGAGGATACTGCTCTTATTGCTGCTGCTAAAAAGAAAGCTCAAAATTCTTTACTGGTTCAAAAGTTGATGGAAGAAGAAGAGTCAGCTGAAGATGATGTGGACAGTGGTACTGGGTCTGAAGAAAGCAGTGATGATGAAAGTGATGTAGTTGAGTTTGCTAAAGGTATGGATTTGCTGGCTAGGCAGTTCAAAAGGTTCAATCGTAATAGAACCAGCAAGTCATACAAAGGGAGTAAGAAACCGAGTGCTAGGTATAGCAGCAAGTCAGTCAAGGGTCCTAAATCTGAGTGTTACAATTGTGGGAAGGTTGGATGTGACGACCCGGGAATTTTCGATCAAATTTAAACTTTAATCTTTATATAATTCTGACACGATAAGCAAAATCTGTAAGGTTGGGTCATGAAAGTTTTGAAATCTATATTCATGTAATCAATCACCCTTTGACTATGCTCGACGATTCATAGAACAATGGTTTTAAATAAATATGTATACATACATATATATAAATATAAATATAAGTATATATAATAAATTGAAAATATAGTTTAACCATTAGGATTAAATAAGTAAAATAAGATACAAATTAAGTAAGGATAATTTAAAATGAATTTATATATATAAATATATATGATTCCTATGTGTAACTATTAAATGTTATTATTATACATAAATAGAAAATTTGATACAAATAATTTGTTAGTTAATATTATTATTATTAATATTATTATGATCATTATTAACATCATAAATAGTATTAAGATATAAATTTTAGTTATCATTAATGATTATTTATTGTTATTATTATCTTTATCAATATTAATATTATTAATATTATTACTTTTATGGATATAATTACCATTATTATTAAAATCATTATTAAAATTATCATAAAAATGATATAATTTAATAATATTAAATATTATGGTTATCATAGTTGATATTATTATTGTTTATATAATAATTATTACTAGTATTAATTTTACTATTAATATATTTATTTATTGATACAAATAAACTGTATCAGAATTTATTGTTTATTAATATTACTTTTATATAATTAGTTATTGTTTATTTATTATTATTATTACTAGTTATTCATAGTCTGAAAAGGGAATTAGAAGATTAAGAGTTGTACAAATAAACTGTATCAGAATTTGTTTACGTCTACCATTCAGTACCATTTGATTCTCTCTGTCCCAATAGCAAACAAAATCAGTTGAAGGTTAACATCAACTTTTGATTTTTTATTTATTTATTCGTACTGATAGTTGACTACGAATCATGGATAAAAATCCAAAGTCTGTTAAAATAATAAGCCACTTTTATTTGTTTATATTTATTTTGTTGCTGAGAGTGAAGCCCATCGAATCAATGTGCTGTAAAATCAATTGAACCTTCCATGTACTAGAGAAAAAAAGGATCGATTTTCCTTCATCATTATCATTTATCAATTTACAAATTTCTTGTACCAATTAATCCTTTCACAGAAAAACAAGAACATATACATTTGTTCGCTGTGGAGACTTGAAACCCACATGCTCGATCACTAACAACACGACCGTCTCTTTTTCTGTTTTCATTCAGTTTACCATATCCACCACCGCTACTCTCTCTATATACCTCTCTCTCATCCTCTATATCCCTCACATCTATATCTGTTTCACTCGATACTGTTGCTGCCTTTTAATCACTCCAAACCGCCACCATAACAACCCATGATAACCTCTACGACTACTATGTTTGTTTTCGGTTTGGTCACGAATAAATCATCACCAACACACGTACGTATACAAGCAAACCCACCACCATTATTCATCACCCTTAAACTCTTTTACTTTTTGTAACCCAATAACCACAACCACCGCCACCTTTATGAGCTCCTCCATTGACATGAACAACACCACTCTTCTTCTTCTCTAGCTCATATATATCTCTCTCTCTACCCATCTCTCTCTCCTTTTCTTCTTGAACTACCATTAACAAACCATTACTACTCCATCTCGTCCATATCTGATATTCTTGTAGTCGAGACCCACCAAAGAAACGCCATATCCTTCTCTGTATACACATACAATAATTAAATCAATTAGGCTATTTACTATAAGAATGATGAATGGAAGTGCATGATGGCTTTAAAGATGAGTTATAAATAAAGAAAACTGCGTGATATTTATGCTTCGTACTATACCAAATTCTTGGTCATGTGATCGACATATCCAAGTGGGTAGGGAAGGAGAAGCACTTTCTTTATTGAGGGACCAATTCGACTTCTAGTATTTGGAAACAAGTATGATTAACGTGGCTGCTATGATTAGGATCAAACCCCACTGAATTTCTTTATTTAAGGTATTATATGATCTTAAGATTAGAGTGTCGGTATTATTTTTTTCCCTATTATAATTCGATGTTCGACAGCCACATATCTCTCTTGTTGCTGGACCAAAATTCGATTTAATTAGGTGTTGGAATAGAAAAGTTGGGCCGATAACTTTTGTTAGGCCAAAGTATAATGGGCCGAGGTATTTTGAAAAACTGCTGCAAATAAGTTAGATTATTATTGTGTTGTCGATCTCTGTTACTACTCTATTTTTCTTTCGGCTTAAATTACAATGTCCAAAAATGCTTAATCGTTTTGCAATAAAGGAAACAATACGAGAATGATAAAGGTGATGATAAATCACGATGAACAAGGGGATATGGAAGTTGATGATGATAACCGTATATGATAATGATTATAAGGAAATGATGACGACGATCATGCTAGGATGATGGTAATGGTTATGATAGATATAAATGATATTAGATGATGATTCTCGAACGAATATGAATTGATGATATATAAGATATTGATGATGATTATGATAATTGACAAATGAAGAAGAAGAAATAAGGGAAACAAGAATAAACAGGTTAAATAGAATTTGGTCTGTGAGTTAATCAGAAAAACAATTTAGCTCGAATGGTTAGGGGGTGGTGGTGACTAGCGGGAGGTTGCGGGTTCGAGTCCCGTCTAAGGCAACATATTTCTTTTTAATGCTTCTAAGGTACTAATTGTTATTATTATTATTATTACTACTATTATTATTATTATTATTATTATTATTATTATTATTATTATTATTATTATTATTATTATTATTATTATTATTATTATTAACATATTGTACATATATTTTATTATCATTATATCAATTAACATTATTATTACTATTATTATTACCAATATTATTATTATTATTATTATTATTATTATTATTATTATTATCATTTTTAACATTTATATTATTACTATCATTATTATTGATTTAACTAAAATTACTAAAAGTATTTTTTTTATTATAACGGATATTATTTATAATTATTACTTATAGCATAAGTATAATAATATTACAAGTACTATGTTTTTATATCTTAGCTAACATATTATTATAACATTAAATTATATATTTTATATATAACATAACATATTATAGGTACTAATATAATTATACATAAACATATTAATATCAATACATTATAAAATATATATATAAACTTTATTCGATTACAAGTATATGTGTTAATATATATATGGATGATATAGGTTCGTGAATCCGAGGCCAACCCTATACTTATTCAAAGTCGTTCTATGTATTTTTACTACAAAGTATATTTGGTGAGTTCATTTGCTCCCTTTTACTCTTTATATTTTTGGGACTGAGAATACATGCACTGTTTTTACAACTGCTTTATTAAATGCCTTTGAAATATATTTTGAACTGCGAATACATGCAAATGCTTTATTAATTGTTTTATAATATTTATATGCGTGAGTTTTCATTACTCTTTTTTTTTAAATGCTTTCGCAATATATATTTTTGGGACTGAGAATGCATGCGCTGCTTTTATAAATGTTTCACGAAATCGACACAAGTGATCGAAACTACATTCTATGGTTGGATTATCTAATCGAATATGCCCTTTTTATATAGTCTGGTAACCTAAGAATTAGGGAACAGAAACCCTAATTGACGCGAATCCTAAAGATAGATCTATCGGGCCCAACAAGCCCCATCCAAAGTACCGGATGCTTTAGTAATTCGAAATTTATATCATGTCCGAAGGAAGATCCCGGAATGATGGGGATATTCTTAAATGTATATTGTGAATGTCGGTTATCAGGTGTTCAATCCATATGAATGATATTTTTGTCTCTATGCATGGGGCGTATGTTTATGAGGAATGGAAATATGAAATCTTGTGGTCTATTAAAATTATGAAATAATTATTTATGATAAACTAATGAACTCACCAACCTTGTGGTTGACACTTGAAAGCATGTTTATTCTCAGGTATGAAAGAAACGTTCCGCTGTGCATTTGATCATTTTAAAGACAGTATTTGGAGTCGATCATCGCAATGGAACCAGTTGTTGGTGACTTCGTCCAGATGGTTTAGGATGGGTCCTTTCAGTTGGTATCAGAGCGGTGGTCTTAGTGAACCAGGTCTTGCATTAGTATGACTAACTGATAGTTGTTAGGATGCATTAGTGAGTCCGGACTTCGACCGTGTCTGCATGTCAAAAGTTTTGCTTATCATTTTTGTCGAAAATCATCTGTTTATCATCCTTAGGAAATCACTTACTCATTATTCTTAGTCTAGACACGTTTTATTGCATTGACTGCATGAATAGTGTATAGACAAAATTCATACCTTAGCGTATCTGACAATACATATCTTAGCGTATCTGTTACTGTAGACATTGCCTGATATCTCTCGTAAATTTCTCCTTAATTTAAAGGATTCTGGTACTATATATATCTATGCAAATTATGCATTGAGAATGCCATCCAACCATCAATTGCTGTCACTAAACTATTCACGCCAAAAATCTTTTCTGAGATCGCGTAAGATGGCCTCTACGAATCGACCAAGTTCCTCTGACTCCGAAGATAGCGTGACAGGAGCACACCAACCAATCAACTACCGTGATTACTGGAGAAAATGGGGGTGGGTTCACGACATACTCACCCTATGGAAAAGGGAAGAAGGTACTCCATATCATGAACCGAATCTACCACCTAACCTTGGAGTACTCGACCCACTCACCGGCGAACCTGTTCGCAACACCGTTTATACCCTTTTTGCCAGAATTTTTCGTCTTGAGACTACCATTAACGGAACTAGAGAAGATATCTGATCTCTACCTCACACTGATAACCAACCAGGGTTAGTAGAAGAAGTTAAAGAACTCCGAGCTCGAGTGTTAACTTTAGAGAGCATGGTATACAATTTGCAAGCACCAGCAGTATCACCAACACCAGTAACATCACCAACCTTAGCACCAACAGCATTAGTACCACCAACAACAACATCCGCATCACCAGCTTCGACATCTCATTCTGTACCTCGAGTATAATCATCGTTCTACGTATCGTTCTATCTATTTTATTTTCATTCGACATGGCGATTATGTAATCTCTAATATTTTAGAGATTATATATTCTTGTTCTAATGGTAAATCAAATGAGATTAATATCACCTTAACTCATTAAATTCATGATTATATCTGAAGAAAATATATATGTATATATATTTTCATAAAGATTGTAATTAAAATTTTTATCGAACAAACTGTTAATGGTGAAAATATTTTAACGGGTAGGTAATACCCGGGGAATATTTAGATTTCACATTAATAAGTACACTGTATATTCTTTCAAATCTAAGTCAACAGTCATTTACTATCCTATTTACAACCACCGATATACGTATCCGTTCACTGCAGAATAACCCTTTTCATTCAACTTCATATTGGGATTTTGATTTATCAGGATTCAACAAGTGGCATAATGGAGAAAACATTGGACAAAATAAAATTTGTTAGAAACAAACAAATTAACTATGAGAAAGTCTGTTAACAATCCACGCTAACAAAATCCTAACTAACTGTTCCTAGCTAACTGTGGACTAATCAACTGAGGACTACAAACAGTGAACAAGTAAAATGAATTAAAATATTGATTATAACATATGAAACTAAACAATACTTAAAGTTTGCCACTTGATTTCATCTTAAATTTCATTTGTATCTTGATGATTACAATCAGCGTTCAAACCTTTCATGATTCTTGAAAACACCTCAATCGAGAGAATGAATCAACCGCACTCCATCTACGGAAGAAAAGATCTACGCATATAGTTATGCACCTAAAAAATTCTCAGAACCTATATAAACGTTTAACACGTACCTGTGCTAGATCCTTTGGCGTTGTTATCACCGAAAATAATTTTGCAATTCCTTTCCAAATTAGCCAATTTTGTCACAGCTTCAGCAATTCAACTTCGACGTTTCATTCGAAGTAACCTTACTATAAATCCTGATATATACAATTACCCTTTTGATACCGGAGGATTCTTTTATATTCCACCACCTTAGCAGTAAACTTACCAGCAACCTCATTGCTCCTTGGCTTAAACCTCTCCGATAAATCACTATATTTATCCATTGAAACCCTATCATATACTCATCCGCATCTTGTAACAAGAACTGCCATAACAATTACCAGGAATCAGCAATCAGTACTTTGAAAACTTACAGCATATCTACATCAACAGTTATATGTATGACATTTATCTCTTAGAGTTATTATCTCTCGTTCTGAAATTCTAAAAAACACTCAGTCACAAATCAATACTCTGAATGTTGAAAAAGCTGAATGAAGCAGCAGAAACTATAGATAATCGTAAACGACCATAATCATCGAAAGTTTGATGATAAAGATTAGTATGTTGGAAAAGCTCAGAAAAGTTGGAACTGGAAAGCGGATTGAGCTAACCATAAAGGAAACCAAGGAGAAATACAAGTAACATACCTTAAAATTCATAGAACCCAGATAAATCTAGATCCGTTGAAATCTTTAGAGAATATCTTGCTCCGAAGTCATGTTAAAATCTTGCGGAAAAATCTTCCTCCATCAACCATCGAAATTAGAAATTTCAAAATATCATCATCAATATCTTCGATATTTCTGAGGATATTTTCATAAATATTCTCGTCCGAAATTATATACCTCTTCGTGCTTCCTGTGTATCATTATATTGGAAACATTCAGTAGAAAATTTTAGTACCGAAAAGCAAATTATGTGAAACTATGAAGAAAGCCGTGGACAAATCACAAAGAATAAGTTTGACTTCAAAGAATCCAAATGATCCAATGTCTGCTAAAGTCTTTAGCAAATATCTTGCTCCTGACTCTAAACCCTTGCAGACAATAGTCTCCATCATCCTCTAATCTTAGATATTCAAAGATATTATCGTATCATTCATTATAAATATCCTCCATATTTCGGAAGATATTTTCATAAGTATTCTTATCTGAAATCATTAATCTCTTCATGATATCAGTGTTACATCATATAGAAACTATTAGTTTCTATATTCTGTAAACTTTCGAGCTTAAACTATGAATGTTATTGAAGTAATGTTAGGAACTGATGCATGAGTCAGTATAATATAATGACACTTGATCAACGTGATTATATTACAGTAATTCATGCTGAGTTTCTATTGGAATGTGATGATTTACAGTACTACCATCATGTGCCATTTACACGACTCTTACATTCTATCTAATCTCTAAACATATCAAGAAAATATTTTACTTGATGATTCGGTCTTTTCTGGAACATTCTGGTAATCTGCCAAAACAAGATCGTGCAATTACGATTTTTTTTATAACATTAACTATGTTCATCCAAAACTTCATATCTACAAATTCTTGACCAATATTCGTTTGACCGGAGGTCGGGAAGAGAAAACGAAAGCATGAAGCTCCGAAATATGATAAAAATATAAAGCTCGACAACAACACATAAAATACAAACCGTGCATATTAATATGTATTGCCACGTAAAGGCACGGGAAGAATTAAAAACATTATAACCCCAAGGTAATGGTAGGAGAAAATAACTTCCTCCGATGATAGATGAAAAAGAAGAATGATAGATATGAAAGTCAAGAGTATATCAAGAATCAGAACGGGATGGAGCATATTAACGAATATTTTAAATTATGAATTGAGGAGAAAGAATAGAAGATGTGAGATATAGAAATACGGAAAGGAAGGGGGTGAATTTATAGTGAAATATCTGAAAGAGCAATCAAACCAGATTATTGCATTTAATCAAAGAAGATCCTGATTTCCTAAATCGCCGAAGAACCAAATCTTATTATGAAGATTTTCTTTAAATCCCTTAAATTTCGAAAATCAATCGTGACTACGTCACCAGTTAAGACAAACCTGCATCTACTCCTTTCAATCTTTTATGATAGCTTCACTCGTACTCTTCGAGTAATCGAATTGTTTTATCTATATTAATCAATAATGATAAAACTCTATTCTTCAACTCATATTCGTCATGAAAACATTTCTTATTGTTAGCCATGACGACCTTACCCAAATTTCGGGACGAAATTTCTTTAACGGGTAGGTACTGTGACGACCCGGGAATTTCTGATCAAATTTAAACTTTAATCTTTATATAATTCCGATACGATAAGCAAAATCTGTAAGGTTGGGTCATGAAAGTTTTGAAATCTATATTCATGTAATCAATCACCCTTTGACTATGCTCGACGATTCACAGAACAATGGTTTTAAATAAATATGTATATATACATATATATAAATATAAATATAAGTATATATAATAAATTGAAAATATAGTTTAACCATTAGGATTAAATAAGTAAAATAAGATACAAATTAAGTAAGGATAATTTAAAATGAATTTATATATATAAATATATATGATTCCTATGTGTAACTATTAAATGTTATTATTATACATAAATAGAAAATTTGATACAAATAATTTGTTAGTTAATATTATTATTATTAATATTATTATTAATATTATTATGATCATTATTAACATCATAAATAGTATTAAGATATAAATTTTAGTTATCATTAATGATTATTTATTGTTATTATTATCTTTATCAATATTAATATTATTAATATTATTACTTTTATGGATATAATTACCATTATTATTAAAATCATTATTAAAATTATCATAAAAATGATATAATTTATTAATATTAAATATTATGGTTATCATAGTTGATATTATTATTGTTTATATAATAATTATTACTAATATTAATTTTACTATTAATATATTTATTTATTGATACAAATAAACTGTATCAGAATTTATTGTTTATTAATATTACTTTTATATAATTAGTTATTGTTTATTTATTATTATTATTACTAGTTATTCATAGTCTGAAAAGGGAATTAGAAGATTAAGAGTTGTACAAATAAACTGTATCAGAATTTGTTTACGTCTACCATTCAGTACCATTTGATTCTCTCTGTCCCAATAGCAAACAAAATCAGTTGAAGGTTAACATCAACTTTTGATTTTTTTTTTATTCGTACTGATAGTTTACTACGAATCATGGATAAAAATCTAAAGTCTGTTAAAATAATAAGCCACTTTTATTTGTTTATATTTATTTTGTTGCTGAGAGTGAAGCCCATCGAATCAATGTGCTGTAAAATCAATTGAACCATCCATGTACTAGAGAAAAAAAGGATCGATTTTTCCTTCATCATTATCATTTATCAATTTACAAATTTCTTGTACCAATTAATCCTTTCACAGAAAAACAAGAACATATACATTTTTTCGCTGTGGAGACTTGAAACCCACATGCTCGATCACTAACAGCACGACCGTCTCTTTTTCTGTTTTCATTCAGTTTACCATATCCACCACCGCTACTCTCTCTATATACCTCTCTCTCATCCTCTATATCCCTCACATCTATATCTATTTCACTCGATACTATTGCTGCCTTTTAATCACTCCAAACCTCCACCATAACAACCCATGATAACCTCCACGACTACTATGTTTGTTTTCAGTTTGGTCACGAATAAATCATCACCAACACACGTACTTATACAAGCAAACCCACCACCATTATTCATCACCCTTAAACTCTTTTACTTTTTGTAACCAAATAACCACAACCACCGCCACCTTTATGAGCTCCTCCATTGACATGAACAACACCACTCTTCTTCTTCTCTAGCTCATATATATCTCTCTCTACCCATCTCTCTCTCCTTTTCTTCTTGAACTACCACTAACAAACCATTACTACTCCATGTCGTCCATATATGATATTCTTATAGTCGAGACCCACCAAAGAAACGCCATATCCTTCTCTGTATACACATACAATAATTAAATCAATTAGGATATTTACTATAAGAATGATGAATGGAAGTGCATGATGGCTTTAAAGATGAGTTATAAATAAAGAAAACTGCGTGATATTTATGCTTCGTACTATACCAAATTCTTGGTCATGTGATCGACATATCCAAGTGGGTAAGGAAGGAGAAGCACTTTCTTTATTGAGGGACCAATTCGACTTCTAGTATTTGGAAATAAGTATGATTAACGTGGCTGCTATGATTAGGATCAAACCCCACTGAATTTCTTTATTTAAGGTATTATATGATCTTAAGATTAGAGTGTCGGTATTATTTTTTTCCCTATTATAATTCGATGTTCGACAGCCACATATCTCTCTTGTTGCTGGACCAAAATTCGATTTAATTAGGTGTTGGAATAGAAAAGTTGGGCCGATAACTTTTGTTAGGCCAAAGTATAATGGGCCGAGGTATTTTGACAAACTGCTGCAAATAAGTTAGATTATTATTGTGTTGTCGATCTCTGTTACTACTCTATTTTTCTTTCGGCTTAAATTGCAATGTCCAAAAATGCTTAATCGTTTTGCAATAAAGGAAACAATACGAGAATGATAAAGGTGATGATAAATCACGATGAACAAGGGGATATGGAAGTTGATGATGATAACCGTATATGATAATGATTATAAGGAAATGATGACGACGATCATGCTAGGATGATGGTAATGGTTATGATAGATATAAATGATATTAGATGATGATTCTCGAACGAATATGAATTGATGATATATAAGATATTGATGATGATTATGATAATTGACAAATGAAGAAGAAGAAATAAGGGAAACAAGAATAAACAGGTTAAATAGAATTTGGTCTGTGAGTTAATCAGAAAAACAATTTAGCTCGAATGGTTAGGGGGTGGTGGTGACTAGCGGGAGGTTGCGGGTTCGAGTCCCGTCTAAGGCAACATATTTCTTTTTAATGCTTCTAAGGTACTAATTGTTATTATTATTATTATTATTATTATTATTACTATTATTATTATTATTATTATTATTATTATTATTATTATTATTATTATTATTATTATTAACATATTGTACATATATTTTATTATCATTATATCTATTAACATTATTATTACTATTATTATTACCAATATTATTATTATTATTATTATAATTATCATTTTTAACATTTATATTATTACTATCATTATTATTGATTTAACTAAAGTTACTAAAAGTATTATTATTATTTTTTATTATAACGGATATTATTTATAATTATTACTTATAGCATAAGTATAATAATATTACAAGTACTATGTTTTTATATCTTAGCTAACATATTATTATAACATTAGATTATATATGTTATATATAACATAACATATTATAGGTACTAATATAATTATACATAAACATATTAATATCAATACATTATAAAATATATATATAAACTTTATTCGATTACAAGTATATGTGTTAATATATATATATGGATGATATAGGTTCGTGAATCCGAGGCCAACCCTATACTTATTCAAAGTCGTTCTATGTATTTTTACTACAAAGTACATTTGCTGAGTTCATTTGCTCCCTTTTACTCTTTATATTTTTTGGACTGAGAATACATGCACTGTTTTTACAACTGCTTTATTAAATGCCTTTGAAATATATTTTGAACTGCGAATACATGCAAATGCTTTATTAATTGTTTTACAATATTTATATGCGTGAGTTTTCATTACTCTTTTTTTTTAAATGCTTTCGCAATATATATTTTTGGGACTGAGAATGCATGCGCTGCTTTTATAAATGTTTCACGAAATGGACACAAGTGATCGAAACTACATTCTATGGTTGGATTATCTAATCGAATGTGCCCTTTTTATATAGTCTGGTAACCTAAGAATTAGGGAACAGAAACCCTAATTGACGCGAATCCTAAAGATAGATCTATCGGGCCCAACAAGCCCCATCCAAAGTACCGGATGCTTTAGTAATTCGAAATTTATATCATGTCTGAAGGAGGATCCCGGAATGATGGGGATATTCTTAAATGTATATTGTGAATGTCGGTTACCAGGTGTTCAATCCATATGAATGATATTTTTGTCTCTATGCATGGGGCGTATGTTTATGAGGAATGGAAATATGAAATCTTGTGGTCTATTAAAATTATGAAATGATTATTTATGATAAACTAATGAACTCACCAACCTTGTGGTTGACACTTGAAAGCATGTTTATTCTCAGGTATGAAAGAAACGTTCCGCTGTGCATTTGATCATTTTAAAGACAGTATTTGGAGTCGATCATCGCAATGGAACCAGTTGTTGGTGACTTCGTCCAGATGGTTTAGGACGGGTCCTTTCATTGGACACTTTGCTGTTGAATGCATGTCCAGAAAACCTTCAATGTCACATGCTAACTCTTTCTCAAAAGCTGATAAGTACAAGAACAAGTACAAAGCTATAAAAGCTCAGATGAAGGAAAGTGCTAAGATTGATAAGAAGGGTAAAAAGCCAGAAAAGGTTCTAGTTGCTGAGCATCATGATTGGGATGAAACCAGCTCGTCTTCATCTTCTGATAGTGACACTGATGATGATGGTGCTAGTTATGCTTCTGGTAAAAAGATGTGTTTAATGGCCAAGGAGGTCGAGGAGTCTGATGAGGATGATTGTGGTAGTACATTTTTGGCTGACATGAGGGAAGCTGATCAGAAAAGAGATTCACCTCAGTGAAAATCTAAAATGCTGTATAAGGTTGATAATTTTCGAACTTATACTGATGATGAAAAAGCTGAAATGTTTTACTACCTAAGAATTGGCTTACGTAGAGGCAGTAAATGTGAAGAAGTTTTGAAAACTGATAACAAATCATTAAATGAGAAACTTAAAAGCAAAACTGATGAAATTAAAATCTTGAAAGATGATATTTCCAAATTTGAAAAACAAAATTTTGCTTTAAAGTCTCTTCACGTTCAGGCAGCAGAAGGCAAGAACCTGCTGGATAATCTTAAAAAGATTTTCGCTTCATGGTGTACATCTGCTCAACGCATAGCTAAGTGTGTTAATGAGCAGGTGCCTGCCCAAGTTGAAGCCTTCTTTGCTGGTGACTATGCTGCTGCTGCTGCTATTGCAGAAGTTACTTTCATAGACCCAATTCTTGAAACTGATCCTGAAGCTGTCTTGCCAAATACTTTTGCCAAGATAGTTGAGGGTAAAAGGGTCTTGACAAATAAGTTTGTCAGACCTGCTGTGTTCCCACCACCTGCTATGAAAGAGATCTTGGAGGATGAAGTTAGAGCAAGGGAAGCCAGTACCTCATTTGATGAGACTACTGACCCCTCAAGCATCTACTACATGACTCCAAAAGAAAGACGGATTAAAAAGAAAATCGCTGAGAACAATCAAAGAAAAATTAAACCAACTGATTTCTCTTCCTGTTCGAGTTCCACCTGTGCTAAGCCAGCTGTTGACCAACTTACTGGTCATCCAGTAGCTACAGACAAGCCAGTCAAATGAAATACTGGCAAGTCAAAGGCAGCAGTTAAAATTCATACTGGTCAATCAGCGTCAGCAGTCAAGCCAGTAACTTCCCACACTGGCTCGTCAAATGACAAAGGTAAAGCAATATGCCATGACTATGGTACTGGTTCTAAGAAGAAAGCTGCCCATAAGGGAAAAGCAAAAGTGGACTCTAATGAAGAGCTATCTATCACTGAGATAATGACAGTCAAGCTTGACCAGCTAATTAAGGCAGTAACCAAAAGTCGACCTGATCTTACTGCCTCTATTAGATCTGTGTATGATCAGTCACCAAGGCCAAAAGTGAGAAAATGCTACAAGTGTGGCAGCAGAAATCACTTGGCCAACCAGTGTACTCAAACCCAGACCCCTTCTGCTACTGCTTCTTCTAGTAAACCAGTAGAAAGGAAGAGATCATCAAAAATGACTCTTCCAGAACCCATCCTCGGATGGGTTCCCAAAAAGAACTAATCTCTTAGCTACTGTGCAGGGCATTCAAAACAAGAAAATCCGGTATTTCGATAGTGGTTGTTCGAGACATATGACCAGAAGTAAGTCCCTGCTAATGGACTATCAAGAAAAGGATGGTCCAGTTGTTTCGTATGGAGATAATTCGTTGGGTTACACAAAGGGTTTTGGTACTTTAACAAATGGGAATATCACGTTCTCAAATGTTGCATATGTCGTTGGGCTTAAACATAATTTACTCAGCATAAGCCAACTGACAAGTAAGAATAAGATAGTCCACTTCAGAAAGAAAATTGGCACTATTTTTGATAAGTCAGGGAAGCCACTGCTAACAGCAAAACGTCATGAAAACACGTATCAAATTGACATGAACATGGCAGTCACATCAACTGATACTTGTTTCTATTCAAAGGCAGCAGACAACCTAAAGTGGCTATGGCACAAGAGACTCTCACATCTCAACTTCAAAGATATTCACAAATTATCCAGTAGAAGTTTGGTATCTGGGATACCCACGATGTCTTATGTGAAGGACAGATTGTGTCCTGGGTGTGAAAAGAAAAAACATCACCATGCCTCATTCAAATCTAAGCAGATCTCATCTGTTGAGAAACCATTTCATTTACTTCATATGGATCTTTTTGGTCCTGTTAATGTAGCCAGATGTAGTGGGAAGAAGTACACACTGGTTATTGTTGATGAATATTTCAGATACACTTGGGTATTCTCTTTGAAGCAAAAAAGTGAAGCTGCTGATGAAATTATTAATTTTATCAAAAGAATGGAGCTTTTGAATGGGCAACTGGTGAAACAGCTAAGAAGTGATCATGGTACAGAATTCAGAAATGCTACATTAGAAGAATTTTGTGCTGACAAAGGTATTTCACAGAACTTTTCTGCTGTGAGAACACCTCAACAGAATGGTGTTGCAGAAAGAAGCAAGATCTATGTTGGTTGAGTCTGGATTGAAAAACTCATATTGGGCAGAAGCTGTGAATACTGCCTGTTTTACCCAGAATAGATCTCTTATAGTGAAAAGACATCAGAAAACTGCTTATGAAGTTCTTAAAGGCAGAAGACCCTCAATTTCATTTCTTCATGTATTTGGCACTCCCTGTTACATTCTAAACAATAGGGATCAGCTAGGCAAATTTGATGCTAAGGCTGATGAAGGTATATTTCTTGGATATTCCAACATGTCAAAGGCATATAGGGTCTACAACAAGAGAAGGGGCTATTTTAAAGAATCCATTAATGCTACTTTTGATGAAACTGCCCCCACTTCATCTTCTGGTAAAGAAGATGATGAGTTACTGTTTGAAGAGCCCACTCAGCAAGCTCTTGATGATGAAGAAGAACTAGCAGCAAATCCATCACCAATCCATGTTGCTGGGTTCTCTGATGATGAGATGGAACACTCTGTTCCATCTGTGTCCAAACCATGTGGACCTACTGGCTCTACTGAAGTTCTACAACTTGAGCATAGGTCTGCTGGTTCTGAAAGATCAAGTTGGTACTAGTTCCACTAATATTGAACAGCTGTCTCCTATTGCTGCTCAAACTACTGAACCAACTTGTAGAGACCCGTCCTAATCCATCCGGACGAAGTCCATATCGATTATAAATGATTCACAACAGTTGGTTACATCGCGAGGTACTTGATCTCTATATGATACATTTTACAAACATTGCATTCATTTTTGAAAAGACAATCTTTCATTACATCGAAAGTTGACGGCATGCATACCATTTCATAATATATCTAACTATAATTGACTTAATAATAATCTTGATGAACTCGACAACTCGAATGCAACGTCTTTTGAAATATGTCATGTATGACTCCAAGTAATGTCTCTAAAATGAGCAAATGTACAGCGGAAGATTTCTTTCGTACCTGAGAATAAACATGCTTTAAAGTGTCAACCAAAAGGTTGGTGAGTTAATTAGTTTATCATAAATAATCATTTCATAATTTTAATAGACCACAAAATTTTCATTTCTCATAAACATACGTCTCATGCATAGAGACAAAAATCATTCATATGGATTGAACACCTGGTAACCGACGTTAACTTAATGCATAGAATATCCCCAAAACAGAACCTCTCGTCTGTATAATAATAATCTCGAAGTACTAAAGCATTCGTACCTCGAATGGGACTGGTCAAGGTCCATAGATCTATCTTTAGGATTTGCGTCAATCAGGGGCCATTTCCCTAAATTCTTAGGTTAACAGACTTGAAGGGCGATATTCGGTTAATAATCCAACCATAGAATGTAAATTTAAGTACTTGTGTCTATTTCGTAAAACATTTATAAAAGCAGCGCATGTATTCTCAGTCCTAAAAATATATATTGCAAAAGCATTTAAAAAGGGAGCAAATGAAAACTCACCTAATGTATTTTGTAGTAAAAATACATATGACTATATTGAACAACTGAACAATGCAGGGTTGGCCTCGGATTTACGAACCTATATCATTTGTATATATATTAAAATATATAATCGTAATTGAACAAGTTTATATATTATAACTTAAATTATATATTATACTTATTTAGTTTGTGTATATTTTCAAAATGTTTAATATCTATATATTTAGTTATATTAATATATCTATATATATGGTTAGTATTATATAAAAGATATCATTAGTTTTTTTTATATATAAGTATTTATATAAATAATATTATTATGTAGGTATATAAGTTATTAGTAAAATTACAATATATGTATTAAGCATATTTTATGTACAAAATATTTATCTGTAACAAAATGATAGTTTCGATAATAATGATTTATTAATAATAATAACTTTCTTAATATCGATAATACTAATAATAATAACGATATTGTTAAAATTTGATACTTATATTAATAATAATAATAGTAAAACTAATAATTACAAAAATGATATTAATACTAATATTAGTGAAAATAATAATAACTTGTATTGATTTTATAATAACAATAATAATAATCCTAATCATAATAATACTTATATCAATATTGTTAATACTAATAATAATAACACTGTTAATATTTAATGATGTTACTTGGTAACAAAATGATAATAATAATAATAATAATAATAATAATAATAATAATAATAATAATAATAATAATAATAATAATAATAATAATACTAATAATTAATAATAATAATAATAATAATAATAATAATAATAATAATAATAATACAAACAATAATAATAATAAAAATAAAGAAAAAAATAGAGTACAACCTTTGAAGATAAACCCTTTTAAAAAGAAATGGCATCACCCGGGCTCAAACCCGTGACCTCTCGATAATCACTAAACACGCATAACCACTCGTCTGTCAATTACATTTCTGGTTTATTTCACGACGTATACATATATAAACCGTATCTATCTGAGCCTCCCACTTCTTCATTTAAATCGGCCCAATTCACGTAGCAATCCACTTAATAAATAAAAGCATCCGTATAAACCATTGGCTAGGGGAAAAAGAAAAACGAAGCATGCTGAAAAAGGAAGAAAAAAAATATCTTCATCTATTTAACTTACACCTCCCATGCATGTCGGCTGTATACCCTAATGATTGTCCCACCAGAGCATAAATCATGGCTTCTTTCTCCTTTTCTTTTAATACATTTTATAAAGAATCCCAATACATGTTTAATTTAAATTGAACAAGGTGATTTTGGTGGTGGGCTCAAAAAACGGACGGAAGAAAAGAAAGGAGCACTCAACATCGAATCTTTTTTTTTTATTTGTCACCTTACAATTAGGTAACACTTGATTAATTTTTATGGGGTTAGGTAATTAGAAAAGTGGTCGGCCAAATATATGAGCATCAACTTGATTGCTTACTTTTGCTTCCATTAATATATATAAGTTGTCCCCCTCAATTTGTTTACACCCATTTAAGCAAACTTTAAACTATGAGCGTATTCATCTCGTTTCATCATCTATCATCTTCTTACATACACCACGGTGGTAGTAGTAGCGGTTATAATCAGAAACAATCTTGGCAGTTTGCAGTCATGATGTTGATTGAAAGTGGTTTTGGTGCTCGTAGAAGACAAAACAGAAGTAGAAGGATTCGATAAGAAAACAGAACCCAGAGTGGTGGTGACGGTTTTGATTTGTGAAAAGATCGAGCATGTGGGTTTTGGTGAGGGTGGCGATGGGTGTCTTGTCTGGTTGCTCGACAACAACAGAATGGGAATGGAAAGCTAGATGGTATGGTGATTTTGGGTAGCAATCTTTATGGATCTCAATTTTATCAAGTCCTCAAGTAAATAGTAGTTTGCATGTTTTATAGAGGTGTCTATGCCGAATGAAAATATGAAACAATTGGTGACGTTTAACGAATGGTAATAGTTTGAGTAATTTAACCGTGATCAGGATAGTGATAAATTTAAATGGTGTATAACTGATAACATGATTAAATTGATTGCTTTACAGCAATGAAGTTCGACAGGAAGATCAATAGGACGTACGAAAATAATAAAGAAAATGGAAAGCAGATTGGGACGGGCAACAGATTTTGGTTGTTTCTGTGAATTAAAAGTCGTCATATAGAGTTAGGATCAGCAAAAGAAGATTTGGGATAGAGACACTCAACAGAATCTGGCTAGTGGTGTTAAAACAAGAAGGCATGCAACCAGCAACTTTTGTATGCATGTCAACTTTGCGTCTAACATTGAACCCACCTGTCCTCAAGAAGCACTTAAGGATCCTAGCTGGGTAGGAGCAATGCAAGATGAACTTACTCAGTTTGATAGGAATAAAGTATGGAAGTTGGTACCTGAACCAGAGGATAAGACAAAGAAAATCATTGGTACCAAGTGGGTGTTTAAGAACAAGATGGATGAAGATGGGATTGTGATCAGAAATAAAGCAAGATTGGTTGCTCAAGGGTTTAGACAGGAAGAAAGATTAGATTATGGGGAAACATATGCACCAGTGGCTAGGATGGAAGCTATCAGATTGTTCTTGGCATATGCTGCTAAGATGACCTTTAGGGTATTCCAGATGGATGTTAAATCTGCATTTCTGAATGGGAAGTTGCAAGAAGAAGTCTTTGTCAAACAGCCTCCTAGTTTTGTAAGCAGTAAATATCCAGACCATGTCTACAAGTTAGACAAAGCTCTCTATGGCCTCAAACAGGCTCCAAGAGCATGGTATGAGACACTTCATGTGTATCTCACTGGTTTAGGTTTTAAAGTTGAAACAATTGATACCACTCTGTTCTCAAAAGAGATAGATGGTAATCTCTTGTTGGTACAGATATATGTGGATGATATTATTTATGGTTCTAAAAAAGAAACACATTGTCAAGAATTTTCAAAACTTATGTCAAAGACATATGAAATGAGTTTACAAAGGGATCTGCAATACTTTCTAGGATTGCAGATCAAACAACTTGATGATGGGATTTTTATAAGTCAAGATAAATATATCAAAGATATGTTAAAGAAATTTGGTCTGACCTGTTTAAAAGATATAGGGACTCCAATGGCAGCATTCATTAAAATAGATGCTGATCTCAATGGTGAACCAGTCAATATCACTGAATATAGAGGTATGATTGGATCTCTACTTTATCTCACAGCCAGCAGACCAGATATTATGTTTGCCACATGTCTCTGTGCCAGATATCAAGATGATCCTAAAGAGTCACATTTGCTAGCAGTAAAAAGAATATTTAGGTACCTAAAAGGTACTGCTAAACGTGGTCTTTGGTATCCCAAAGACTAGGATTTTGAGCTAACTGGGTATTCAGATGCTGACTTTGTAGGTTGTAAAATAGACAGAAAAAGTACTACTGGTGGTTGCCAGTTACTGGGTGGTAGGCTAGTCAGCTGGACGAGCAAAAAGCAAAATACTGTGTCCACATCCACTGCTGAGGCAGAATATGTTTCTGATGGTAGTTGTACTGCTCAAGTACTATGGATGCAAAGCCAGCTGAAAGACTATGGTGTTCATGTTACAAAAACTCCAATCTACTATGACAACACCAGTGCAATTGCTATCACCAACAATCCTGTAATGCATTCAAGGACTAAGCACATTGATGTTCGGTATCATTTCATAAGGGATCATGTTCAAAAAGGAGATGTGGAGTTACACTTTATTTCAACAGACCAGCAGTTAGCAGATCTTTTCACAAAGCCCTTAGATAAGAAACGTTTTAAGTATCTTATCTCTAAGCTGGGTATGCTTGAACTCTAAATAAAAGACACTTTTGTTGGTGTGCTGACTCTACAACATGTAGGGCAAACCAGTAAGTCACACTCTTTTACTTACTACCTACATGACAAACACTCAGCACAACAAGGTCTTTTATACTATGGTTACTCAAATGTTTTAAATGAAATAATAAATAGCTCACAGAATTAAATGATTCCTTAAAACTGAAACTCATTTACTTCCAATGATTTAAATTAAATTCATGACATATTAAATGTGACAAAGTGTTTTGTATTTAATACAGAACTTATTTTGTGGTTTTTTAAATCAATTTTTGAATTAAAACCTGCTGCATTTAATGCTGAATGGGAGGTATGAGTGTTCAAGCCGTATATACGTCATGTCAACAGTTTGTGTCCCCTCGAAAACATGCCAGTCTGTCACATCTGCCCACGCGCCTGCAAATGACAATTGCCATTTTCTCTCTCCTGCACTTTTTCACCCAATCAGAACAGATAAAAGAGTGTTTTATCTTCCATAATAACCTTCGGTTATTCATTATTCAAAAACACATACTCTTTTCTCTCAAAAATCTTCCAATTTTCCAACTTTCAAATCTTCAAATCTTCATCCTTACAAATCATCAATGGCCGACCAACCACAATCACCACTTGTTGAGAACCAGCCAGAGGAACAACAACAACAACAACAACAACAACAACAACAACAACAACAACAACAACAACAACAACCGGTAGAACCACAACAACCACCACAACCTGAACAACAACCACAATCGGCACCGGAGGAACAGGTTGTTCAGGGACCACTGTTCAACCTCCACCCAAATCTGGTTAGGGCTGATAATGCACCAGAACACACGACTATTCGCCTATCGAGAGGCAATGCTGCTCACGCACTTTCAATCCCCAAATCGAAAGCCAACATGGGCTATGAAACGATCATCGATTACATACAACAATCCACTCTGGCTAGAGCTATTACCGGTGTACCTTCACATTTGTATGCAGCATGCTTGGCTAGATTTTGGTATACTGCCACCACTCCCCAGAATGTTCCATGTATTCGTGGCATGGTGACCAAACCCCTAACCTGCTCCATCACCGTTGAGGCCATTCGACGTGCCCTTCAATTACCAGGTGGACCATTTGTTGATTCACCAACTAGTGATGCTTTCAGGAGGGAAGTGCTAGAAATCATTGGTTTTTCACAACCAGTAGCTCATACGCCGTTGAGAAAGCATATGCCACCTCTATGGTATTATTTCTTTGGGTTGCTGCCTCAGTGTATCAGCCAGAAATCAGGAAGTTTTGACCAGTGCTCAGACTTTGAGCTTAAGATTGGTCATGGGTTGTTGTTTAACAGAAATATTGATTATGCTAGAGAAATCTATTTGAGGCTAAGGGAGATGGTGCAAGCACCTAAAAGAACACATTTGATTCCCTTTCCACGATTCTTGAGCCTAGTTTTTGAAAATCGGCTTTGTGAAGCTTACCAGCAAATCACTGATGAATCGTTTGACCTGCCTCTAAAATAAGGGGGAATGCCAAAAGAAGCTCCTACTGTTCCATATACTGGTTTGACACCAGGCATGCTCGAGTATCTTGCTGCTCGGGGTGAAGTTAACCAATCGACTGCCTCTGGTTCTGCACCAGCTGAGGGGGAGGGTCCTCAGCGTAAGCCAGCTACGCGTCGGAAGCAGCCAGCTATGTAGTGACCCGAACTTTTTCATGTTTATATATATTAAATGAAATTGATATTTACATGATTAAATATTTCCAACATGTTAAACAATCAAAATTGTTAAGACTTGATTAATTGAAATGAGTTTATGTAGTCAATTGATCACCCAAGTTGACCGGCGATTCACGAACGTTTAAAACTTGTAACAACTACATGATGATATATATATGGATATATATATATATAGTTAACATGAGAATTATCATAGGTAAGTATCACACTAAGTATATTAACAATGAGTTATATACATAAAAATGAGACTATTGAATTATGAAACTCGAAACGATATATATAACGATTATCGTTATAACAACGTCTTACTAAATACATATGAATCATATTAAGATATTGATACACTATGTTTAACATGATAAAATGATAATTAAATATATCAATAAGTGTGTTAACAATGAACTACATATGTAAAACAAGACTACTAACTTAAGAGTTTCGAAACGAGTTATATATGTAACGATTATCGTTGTAACGACGTTTTAATATATATATATATATATATATATATATATATATATATATATATATATATATATATATATATATATATATATATATATATATTGTATTAAGATATGTTCATACACCATGTTATCAAGATAATATGATAATTTAACATCTCATTAGATATAATAAACAATGGGTTAACTACATTAAATGAGATCGTTAACTTAAAAGTTTCAAAACGACACTTACATGTAACGACTAACGGTGACTTAACGACTCAGTTAAAATGTATATACATGTAGTGTATTAAGATATATTAATACACTTTTGAAAGACTTCAAGACATATATCAAAACACTCATACTTAACAAAAATGGTTACAATTACATTCCTATTCATTTTCATCAACAATTCTACTCGTATTCATTCAGTCTCCGTACTCGTATTATACCCAGCTTCTAGACGTACTTACTATGGGTATATACCAATAGGAACTAGCATGGGATTCCACTCTTGATTATGTCATACAAGACTAATCAAGTTTAACTTCTACCATGAACTAGTCAACTAACTAGAACTCCTTTTAACCTCACTCACCACTCACCATTCACTTCATTTCATTTCCATTTTCCTTTTCTAATTCTCTCTCAACACAAACACACACACACACACATACATACACATATGAACGAATTTTTTCAGTAACCAAATCATCATTTTTATCAAAAACTACTTCAAGAATGAAGCTATAATCATCATAGGAAGAACACTTCGAGAACACTTCAAAAATCCTTTCAAGTTTGCAAGTATACTTCCAAGCTTTCTAATCTATTCCAAGTAATCATCTAAGATCAAGAAACCTTTGTTACTTACAGTAGGTTATCTTTCTAATTCAAGGTAATACTCATATTCAAACTTTGATTCAATTTCTATAACTATAACAATTTTAATTCGAGTGATAATCTTACTTGAACTTGTTTTCGTGTCATGATTCTACTTCAAGAACTTTCAAGCCATCCAAGCATCCTTTGAAGCTAGATTATTTCTTGTCACTTCCAGTAGGTTTACCTACTAAACTTGAGGTAGTAAATAACATCATTCGATTCATATATATATAACTATCTTATTCGAAGATTTAAACTTGTAATCACTAGAACATAGTTTAGTTAATTCTAAACTTGTTCGCAAACAAAGTTAATCCTTCTAACTTGACTTTTAAAATCAACTAAACACATGTTATATATCTAGATGATATGCTAACTTAATGATTTAAAACCTGGAAACACGAAGAACACCGTAAAACCGGACATACGCCGTCGTAGAGAAACCGGGGGCTGTTTTGGTTTGGATAATTAAAAACTATGATAAACTTTGATTTAAAAGCTATTCTTCTGGGAAAATGATTTTTCTTATGAACATGAAACAATATCCAAAAACATGGTTAAACTCAAAGTGGAAGTATGTTTATCAAAATGGTCATTTAGACGTCGTTCTTTCGACTGAAATGACTACCTCTAAAAAAATGACTTATAACCTGTATTTTTGATTATAATCCTATACCTTTTCTATTTAGATTCATAAAGTACAGTTCAATATGAAACCACAGCAACTCGATTAACTCAAAATGGATTTAAAACGAAGAAGTTATGGGTAAAACAAAATTGGTTAAAAATGGTTAATTTGACTACGGGATGATTTTACAAAAATCTATACTAACCATATCCTAACTAACTTATATTGTATTGTACATGTATTCTAACATATATTATGTAACATTGATAGACCATAGACACGTATACAATATTTTGACATTTCATATCGACCCATCTATATATATATATCGGAACAACAATAGACACTCTATATGCAGTAATGCTTGAGTTAGCTATACAGGGTTGAGGTTGATTACAAAATAATATATATACTTTGAGTTGTGATCGAGCCTGAGACTTATATACACTGGGTCGTGGATTGATTTGAGATAATATATATTGATTTATTTCTGTACATCTAACTGTGGACAACTAATTGTAGATTACTAACGTTGGACTGTTAACTTAACAAACTTAAATCTTTAAAACGTAGTAAAAAATGTTGTGAATATATTCGATCATACTTTGATATATATGTACATATTTGTTATAGGTTCGTGAATCGACCAGTGGCCAAGTCGTGTTTCCGACAAAGTAAAAATCTGTGAAAGTGAGTTATAGTCCCACTTTTAAAATCTATTATTTTTTGGATGAGAATACATGCAGTTTTATAAATGTTTTACAAAATAGACACAAGTGATCAAAAATTACATTCTATGTTGAATTATCGAACCAAATATGCCCCTTTATAGCTTGGTAGCCTAAGAATTGGTGTTTATGATAATTGCCACCAATTGACGCGAATACTAAAGATAGATCTATTTGGCCCAACAAGCCTCATCCGAGTTACGGATGCTTTAGTACTTCGATTAATCATATCCGATGTGAGTCCCGATATGATGGGGATATTCTATATTCATCTTGTTAATGTCGGTTACCAGGTGTTCATCATATGAATGATTTTTATGCAGATTGCATGTTATTGAGAAATGAAAATGAAAATTATGTGGTCTATTATTACGATTTGATAAATATATAGGTTAAACCTATAACTCACCAACATTTTTGTTGACGTTTAAAGCATGTTTATTCTCAGGTGATTATTAAGAGTTTCCGCTGTTTCATGCTAATTTATGGATAAGAGTTGGAGTCAGCATGCTTGTATAATATTGTTTAGAAACTGCATGCGAAGACATATATTGTTGTGTAATATTATTGTAAACCATTATGTAATGGTCGTGTGAAAACGCTATATTTTAGATTATCATTATTTGATAATCGTCGTAATATTTTAAAGGTTATGGTTTGTTTTAAAATCGAATGCAGTCTTTGAAAAACGTCTCATATAGAGGTCAAAACCTCACAACGAAATCAATTAATATGGAACGTTTATAATCAATATGAACGGGGCATTTCAGTTGGTATCCGAGCGTTGGTCTTAGAGAACCAGAAATTGCATAGTGTGTCTTACTGAGTTTGTTAGGATGCATTAGTGAGTCTAGACTTCGACCGTGTTTTCTTTAAAAACGATAGCTTAACACTTTTGTTGAAAACTACATATTATTAACATGTAAATATTATGTGATATATTAATCTCTTAACGTGTTTGATATTTTGTGATAGATGTCCACCTCTAGTACAAATCTCATCGACTCACCTAAAAATAATGAAGAATCGAATATATTTTGAGAAGATTCACAAATTTCCGAAGAGGAACCGGAAGAGGAGGAACCTGAAGAAGAAGAGGTTCTGGAGGAAGAAATATTAATACCTACAGTAAAACGATTAAATAAAAGAAAATCTTCAACCAATGGACCAAAGATAAAAATGGTCAATGGTGTTTCCGCCATGAAAGCAAAATATTGGGGAAATTACCAATTTTCTGATGAATCGGATCCCGACGAGAATTCCGATGATGTTAAAGAAATTACCCCAACTCAATTTAATAAGGCAAAAGAGAATAATAAGGGAAAGGGCATCAAAATAGAGAAACCTGCTTCCGACCCCGATGAACTTTATGTGTATCGTAAACACCCGTATTTCTTAAATTTTAACAATAATCCGGGAACATCTAGGCCACCAGATTTTTCTAAACCATTTGTGAAAATGACGGCTCGTATTAAAGGATCACCATGTATCCCTAGGAAATTAGCCAAACGAACCAAGTCCGAAGAAGAAGAAACGAGTGAGTCGGAATAAAGAGTTGTAATCATGTTGTGTAATATATTTATAGTAGTGTATTTGTACTTTTATAGTATATGTAAAAATTGCTTGAAATGTTTGTTAATTATCTGTTACAAATCTAATCTTCGACTATTTTACAGTATAAAAACACAAAATGGATGTTAAGGATAGACGACCAAATATTTTAGAAGACCTACCATGAGATATAATTGATGAAATCTTGTCTAAAGTTGGTCAGAATTCATCGGCACAATTATTTACGGCGAAATTAGTTTGTCGAACGTTTGAAAGACATTCCAGGCATGCCTTAGTTTATAAAAGGCTTTCCTTTGAAAGATGGGGTATATCACATTGGGGAGACTTTAAGTTACGCCAAGTTTTCTTTAAGGCATTTAGTGCGGGAAACCGAGATGCAATTTTACGCTACGGGTTAAGAACCTATTTTGACTCAACATATCCCAACATAGGACTCCGTTCTTTAGAAAGAGCTTCTAACATGCAACGTAAAGAAGCATGTTATGCTTACGGGTTAGTAATGTTCGCTTCTCACCAAATTGAGAAAAAGAACATTTGGTTGCAACTTTTAAATAAAACATTCCCGCAAGTGACGGATTCGGTAGTTGAGGTGAGAAACAAGGTTTTTAGATTGTTACGGGGCTGTTGGGCATTACGTAACCCTCGTCCTTTTGATGACATTACAACATGCTGCCTAGCCAACGGTCACAACGACTATTTTTCACAAGACCAAGGATGGGAAATAATACTAGTAAAACCCGAATGCATGACTTGTTTCTGGACTTATGAATTACGTGTCTTTGTTTCTTTTGCTGAACGACTTGCGTATTAACTAGAATTGCCTTTATAGCTGCCATGTAGGAAAGTTATTATGTGCTACATTTCATCCTATATGTAAAATAGTGGTATTGTATGTTTGTGAAATATTGTATAAAAGTTTGAGCGCGAATTATTATTATCAGTTTTTCATATAGAATTGTAGCAGTTGAATGGTATATTAGCTACTAAGTATGAACTTAACGGGTAGGTACTACCCGAATTATAAATTATAAAACGCTAATATGAAGAAAAAGCTTTTATAAATGAGTTCATATCATGCTAGCAATGACCGAGGAAGACTTCCGTGTTTTTCTTGCTGCAAATATAGCCGCAGTGCAGGCTGCAATGCGAAATAACAACAATAACTCTGAAACTAGCAATGGATCTAACGCCACTAGAAATCGTGTAGGATGCTCCTACAAAGAATTCACTGCCTGCAAACCTTTGGAATTTGATGGAACCGAGGGTCCAATCGGATTGAAACGGTGGCCGAGAAGGTTGAATCGGTGTTTGCCATAAGTATGGTGATGTGATGAACAGAAGATCAAATCCCAGCAAGATCGTCAAAGTGCACAGAGGCACAAAAAGAGCTTTCAGTGTCAGCAGGAAAAATAATGTTCAAGAAAGGATAAACTATGATGAATTAAGATCCTTAGGATTCAGTGAATGGATGGAGATATTGGAGTATTTTATTGGTAAGGGTAAAAGTGCCATCAGAGATACACTTAAACCTGAACTCCAAGAGCTCTTCAACAAAGCAACAAAGTTTGGGAATGCACCAGTAGTGAATGTAGAAGAAGTTCTTTCTCATAGACCTAAAGGAAAGAAATCTACTGGTGAAGGCCCACACAGAAGAGATCCCATCATTCTACCTCCTCATATTCCTGTATTTGACCCTGCTGAGATACCGATCCTATTTTCTGAAGCCTGAAAAATCAAACAAGAAGAGCTATCTGAAGATGAACTAGATAAAGATAAAGATAGATAGCCTTCTAGTGCTCAAATTGTATCTTTTGTTTATTTCATTTTTCATTATGATGTTTTTGTAATTACTGTATATATTCTGTTGTAATGAAAGTGAAATGAGTTTATCTTCAAAATCATATCAAACTATAAGATATGGATAACTCAGCAAAAGATCCCAAAACAAACTTAAAAAGGGACAAATTTACTGCCTATTTTTCATTATGTCCCTTGTTGCTGGCTTTAGTGTGTTCTCTACATGTCATAGGTTTTGTCATCATCAAATAGGTGGAGATTGTTGAGTCCCCAAAATAATTAAGGATTTAATTATGACAAAACAGAACATTGCGTTCCTTTAATCTTGATCTGTATATCTTTTCCTATTCTTAAATTTTCAAAGTAATGTCTCCAAACCACCTAAAGTAATGCATGATTCAAAGCCAACATCAACATGAAATAAGCACACATCGACTGTTAATTCATTAAGAATCACTTTATATGCAATATGTATGCAACAACAGTAAAGTTCAAAATTATAGTTTTATATACTTATTTGAATGTACTTATCTTAAGCTTTCAAAGATTATTCTTTGAAAGGAACACAACAATATTAGAGATAATATTAATAATAAGATCTTAATGCAAGCTGAATTGGAGAAAATGATAAATGGGCAAAGTATGCAAAAAGTGCATTTGTGCTCCTGTAATATTTAGCAACATAATCATATTTAGAAAACTCAAAGCCATTCCTATCTAAAATTTCCAACATCAAAACCCATTTCACATTTTAATATCGATAAGTTGTACTAATATTAATATCAAAAACCTTTATAAGAAAAATCAAGTGGAACTACAAAAATACATTGTTAGGTCTTTAAATCCAAAGACCGATTATCGAGTGGCATTTCATCGAACACATTATGTACGAATGTCAAACTCTCAAATTGGCTAGATAATGCACATAAAATGAACTTACATCAGCCACATAACAAATATTAATATGAATATGCTAAGATTGCAAATATAGAACAAACTATAGTTAACCATTATGCATTTTTCTTGAATGTCACTAAAAACTCAGCTTTCACTTTAACTGAAAATCAGCTAAAGAACATAATGTGACAAATCAGCTTAATGTCACTGAAAATTAAAATGAGGGTTATCGAAATAAGTCAAATTTAACTAAATCGTCAAATTCAAATAATCACATAAAAAAAAGATGTATCATTATTTCCAACAGATTTAAACATTAATATTGAAATTGAACAAATAAAACAAAAGAATATAAAATTGAATCAACTTCTTAATACTTACCTGATTAAGCAAGATTTTGTTGAAACCAAAGAAACCGTAGCATATTAACCTAATTAAGCAAGATTAGGGACCCGATGAAATCATTTTCATCTTTGAAACATCTACTGCCTTCAAACAAAACAAAATATAAGCAGCAAGAGCAAAGGATAATGTTCTGACTTCTGTTAAGATGATAATGTTAAATTTCTACAAATATAAATACTGTAAATACTAATACATATAAAAACCACTACCAAAAAGTCTATACCAGGCTTCAATACTTCCAAATTTACCTATAATTTCAAAGCACTTCAAGTTTTATGAGTACCTAAATAATCGAAACATCCACTGCCAAAGATCGGAACATCCACTATCTTAAATTGCAATGAATATGAAACTGCGAATTATGAGTAGTTAAATGATCAGATTTATAAATATAAATATGCAGCAAAAATCAATAAACTACAATGATAATGCATAGTTTTCTACTTGAATACACAAATCTAATACAAGTAATAGCGTGAAGCAATTGGAATAACGGAGATAGCAGTTACCAAACCCTAAGTTTTCGCACAAAACTTCAGTTGATTTTGACGAATGAATCACAAACCCTAACTTTGGGCACACATGGATTCGTCGACTGCAATAAATTGAAGAAAACAAAACCAGATGTTGGTCCAGATCTTCACTCGATTGTAATCAATTGATGTATCGGACTCGGTAGTGGGAAGAAATCGACGAATGGTTAACACAGTTACGCTGTGTTCTCGAGTTTTTTTAAAGCTGAAAAGAATAGGATGGAAAGTAAAAGAGAGAATAGAGATAGAAAGGAATGTAATGCATAACATCTTAAATGTATTCTCGAGTCAAATGAAAATCAAGAGAAAAGAAAGTAAAATGATTATAATTATTATTTATCTATATAACACAAATATATTAGTATAATGATTATTCTACTGCTCCATATTAAAGTTATGATGTATATTGTTATTGTGCTATTACTATATATTGTAGTTCAGGAATAATATAAGATACATATCAACAAAGTAGATATACGTTTAATATAACAGACCATATAATATAATAATTTATAAATAAAAATAATACTTTACTCGTACTCCGTATCATTTAATTTAAGCAATGTTTATAAGAATGTTTGAGAAAAATAGTAATGCACTTATCGTTAGAATAAATTGTTGAGTACAGTGAAGTTGGAAGTATAAGTTGGAAGTATAACAGCATAATAATAATGTTTAATTTTTGGGAGAAAAATTGTTTTCCACTCCAATCATCTCAAAATTGAGAGGATTCTAATCTTGATAAAAAGCTTAGTTACTATCCTTTCAAACCCTCCCCACTCCTCTCCTTTCTTTGCTTAAAAAAAACTCAAGAATGAGTGATTAGTATGTTCTCCTTTCATATCCTTTCCTTTCTTTCTCAAAAAAAACTCGAGAACATAGCCTTAGGGACTTAGGGTATAAGCTAAAGTAGTGGTTGTAGAAAAAAAGAAAAACAACGCTACTCTAATTTAGTTATGAAATAGAGAGATTATATTTTAAATTTAATTAAATACTTTTAAATATTACATCATCAATGATTTGTTACAATTGAATTGTTTGAAGCACATACTACAACACTTAGGGGGTGTTTGTGTAAGCGATTAGACATGGATTATTTGATTATCGCGTTTCAAAATCATAGAGCTGTAAATGAGCTGAGCTACTCGTGAGCTACTCGAGCTCGGCTCGTTAAAAACTCGATTCGAGCCGATCTTAAATGAGTTCGAGCTCGATTTCGAGCCTAAGTTAGGGGTCGTTTAATAAACGAGCCCGAGCTCGAGCTTCATATGTCGAGCTCGTTTAAGCTCGCGAGCCTAAACGAGCTTTTTTATATATATAAAATCCAATTAAATATGTTAAATTTTGTATTAATGTTACTTTAAATAATTACTCCATATATCTAAAAGACACAGGTCAACTGAATAGTGTAGTTTATAAGCTTCACAAACATACCATAAATTTTTTATTTTTAACAATTCAACCACAACCTTTACAATACTCAACTTTATAGTTTTCATAAACTTACTCTAAACTTTTCCCATTTTATAATTTAACCACAAATCTTCTCATTCATATAAATCCACCACACAAATCTTCTCACTCCATATATCTAAAAGACATAGGTCAAGTGAATAGTGTAGTTTACAAGCTTCACAAACATACCATAAATTTTTTATTTTTCACAATTCAACCACAACCTTTACAATACTCAACTTTATAGTTTTCATAAACTTACCCCAAACTTTTCCCATTTTATAATTTAACCACAAATCTTCTCATTCATATAAATCCACCACACAATTATTATCTATATATCTAATAGACAAAACCTTGTAGCACTATTGTAAGACCCAAATATTTATTGTACATAATATATTTATGGTGTACGATGCGGGTATGAAGTGTACGTGTTGCTTGCTCGAACGTCGAAGGAAACTGGACGTTGTCTGAAGTGACAAGGTGTGTACGTATCTTTTCAACCCTAAATAAAGTTTGTGTTGATGTTTCAAAGCCTTACCATTGGAAAGGAAATCTTATTATGTTTCCAACGATATTTGATTCATCGAAAACGGAGCTACGGTCAAAAAGTTATTGCCAAAACAAGTTTCTGAAAACTGACCTGTAGGTTGGAGCGGCGCTCCACCTTTTGGCGTGGCGCGCCGATCCTATCTGATGCAATTTTCAGCATTTTTAAAATGTTTAAATGAGCAGTACTTTGGTCTTTTCATTTAGGGTCGGTTTAGGGTCACCAAAACGGATCTAGAACTCCATTGGAGCTCATTTCTCACCCACACAAACACTCTCATCCATATCTAGAGAGAGAGGAAGGGTTCTAGAGTGAGAGAGCTTGAATTGGAGAAGAAGGAGTTGGATTCTCACCAAAGCTCGGGTTTTAAAGTTGTTCTACTCGTCAACGGTATCATTTTGGTGGTATTGGTAAGTTCAAACTCCGAATTACATTTGTTAGATTTGATATTCAAGTTAGGGTTTGAGTTTGATTTGTTGTGAAACCCTCTTAGATGATGAAATGGGTTTATGGTGACTAGTTATTCTTGTCAGTTGGCGGGTTTTGGGTTGGTTGATGATTTGGCTTTGATTAGGCTTTAATCTTGAGTTTAATCACTAGTTTAGTGATTATGGAAGTGTTGGAACCAATTTAGGTGAACTTGGGTTGACTAATTTTGACTAGAGTCAAAATTAGGGTTTGGTGATGATTATGACCCAATTGTCGATTTAATGAGGTTTATAAACTTAAAATGTATTAAGTTGAAGTATAAAACCGAGTTAAATATGTTTTGGTGTCAAAACTCGCTAACGGCGCGATGTTGACTCCTTTAGGTCAAAATTAGGGTTTAAGTGTCATTATGGGCAAGATAGGTGTTTAACACCTATGATTGGGTTTAATTGGCATATAAGGACCATTCTCACTTGTGTTAGTGATTATTGGTTAGTTTGGGCACGGTTTGTGCTTGGAAGTGCATTAGGGTCAAAATGGCACTAAGTGTCGAATTGGGTTGGGTTGTAAGTCAACCCTAATTGTGTTGCTTGTTTCGTGATAATGGAATAGGTACTTTCCATTGACGAGTCGCGGATTACTTGGAAGCATTCATCAAGACTTCAAGGTGAGTGTTAATATCCTATGTGCATATGTATGTGTAGGATGGGTGCGGATCGGGTGAAGTGATTCTCGGCTATAGAGCTCACTTCACATATAGGTGGATTTGATGGACTTGTGTATGGGTCCAATCGGCACGGTTGTGCATTTTTGTTGACCACCTTTGGCGAACACACTTTGGGTGTACGTTATCACACGTGGTTGTGAGTGGAATAAGTATACATGTATGTATATAATGTATTTATTTGTAGGAACGGATATGTGTTGTCCAAGTTAGTGATATATGTCGTTGTGCACTAACGGCCTTTATGAACGGATGTATGTGGTCCGAGTTAGCGATATATGTGTTGTATGCTAACGGTTTATTGTATGGATATGTGTTGTCCAAGTTAGTGATATATGCGTTGTACACTAACGGTTTTATGAATGGATATATGTTGTCCAATTCAGTGTTGTACACTGTAGTGCCCCGACCAAATCCATATGGACGAGAACATTACATATGATTACATCGCGATGTACTTGACCTCTATATGATACATTTTATAAACATTGCATTCGTTTTTAAAAGCCAAACTTTCATTTCATCGAAAGTTGACAGGTATGCATACCATTTCATAATATCCAAACTATAAATGACCTATTCTGTTATTTACTTAGTAATAATCTCTAATGAACTTCAACGACTTGAATGCAACGTCTTTTGAAATATGTCATGAAGGACTCCAAGTAATATCTTTAAAATGAGCTAATGCACAGCGGAAGATTTCTTTCAAACCTGAGAATAAACATGCTTTAAAGTGTCAACCAAAAGGTTGGTGAGTTCATTAGTTTATAGTAATCATTTCATTTTCATCATTTTAATAGACCACAAGATTTTCATTTTTCATAACAACTATCTCAAAATCCGGCATTCGCAAACGGCAGAGATAAAAATCATTCCTATGGTGAATACCTGATAACCGACCTTAACATGATGCATATAGAATATCCCCATTATTCCGGGACCCACTTCGGATATGATATTTCGAAGTACTAAAGCATCCAAACTCGGATGATGGCTTATCGGACCAAATAGATCTATCTTTAGGATTCGCGTCAATATTTGTCTAACAAATTAGGTCAAGTCATAGTGTACCACAATCCTAATGCTCGAGTCTAATAGGCAGAAATCAACAAAAGTCAATTTAACTCAAAATGATTTCCAAAATTTATACATGATTATTATATAGTTTAAATATCGTCGTTTTATATTTTTAAAAGATTTATTAGAGTAAATAATATAATTCATTTATTAATAAATAAAACTTTATATAAAAAAAAATATACTTTCATATATCTCAGATAATAAAATTTATAAAGTTCATTGAATATTATAAAAATGTAATGATAGATTTTATTAAGGTAGTTATATTTTTGTATTACATTTTTAATTGATAAAATAACATTGATAATAACAATAAAATAAGTAAAAGTTGTATTATTTTGTATTAATAATTATTATTATTCTACTAATAATAATAACAATATTTATATTTACGAAAATGGTATTATAACAATATATAATAATTCTTATTAATTATGAAATTTTATATTAACAATTATATTCCTATCAAAATAATAATTTTTGTGAAGATGATATCTTTAATATTGATAATAATACTTTTAATAATAATAGTGATAAATGATAATTTTATCTAAATCAATATCTTTAAATTTCATCATGATACTCATACTCGTTATTTCCTAATCAATTTGTTAATAGCTTTTAAATCGTCTTTTATATCGCGTTCATTTTAATGATAATAATAGTAATCATAATAATTAAATGTTACTAATATTAGTTTAATTATAATAATACTAATAATAATAAATATTATGATAATGATAACATTAATAACTATTTTAATGATAATAATAATAATACTAATTATATCTTTAACGATAATAACGATAGTAATATTAATAAAAATAACAATTTTTAATGATAATACTTTCTATTGATAATAATAATAATAATAATAATAATAATAATAATAATAATAACAATAATAATAATTAGATAAAAACTAGAACGACGATAATAATAATCATTTTTAATAATAATACAAAAATTTAATTGACAATAACTTTTAATCCATTCATCGAATCCATTCGATATCTAACTGAAAAGTTCTTAATTTTTTGCTAGCTTTCCAACGACATGCATATCTTATACATTATCTCAATCGTAGGTGTAACTAACTCAAGATTCAACCTATCCTATCTAAAGGCAATTTCAAAAGTACAATCATGCATAATCATATCTACTCGAGCACTAGTCAGGGATACACTAATAATAATAATAATAATAATAATAATAATAATAATAATAATAATAATAATAATAATAATAATAATAATAATAATAATAGTAATAATAATAATAGTAATAATTATAATAATAATAATAGATAAATAAAAAAATATGGTTATACCCTTTAGTAAGCCTCCTAAAAAGAATTGCCCACAACGGGGCTCGAACCCAAGACCTCTCAGTAACCCATCATTCCTCAAACCATTGAACCATTTCATTTTATCTGATTAATACCCATTCGAATTTTATTTAAACTATCCTACGGTTTTCTTTTCTGCTTCTTGAAAATATAATCGGCCAGGCAGTCCGTTATTGTTGACATACGCAGCCCACTAAGCCGTTTAACAAGTCCAATAAGATTTTTGTGGCCCATCACAGATATTAAAGGCCTGGAGCCCGAATTCAAGGTGCATGTTTAGTGATAAATTTCCAGGTTTTCTTCCGTGATCATCATTTACATCACACACCATTATCATCGTAACTCCATCAACTCACATCCTTAATCATCATTATAATCTTCTCTCTCACAGCTCATCATCATCAACGTTTATATATATCGAATCACCAGAAGAACGAAGCAGAAATAGTTAAAACAGTATTGTTCTAAAACATTACGCGGATCGTGTAATTGTTTAAGTGAAACGTGTAATTTTGTTACCAAATTACGTGGATCGCGTATAGGGTTACGAGGTACGCTTAATGTTTTTCTTCATTCTTGTTACTGTATCAACGATTCATGATTTGGTGGTGGTGCTCAAGGAAAAAACAGAAAAGATACAGTAGCAATTTATATAGAAACACATACGATGGTGGGGTTTTGTGTGATAGCAGTAGCTTAAGTAAAGTGGTGGTGGTGGTGCTGCAACGAAACAACAAAAAAAAATAAAAATAAAAAAATAATATCACAAGAGTTCAATGGTGGTTTTGATTGATATAGAAGACGAGCATAAGTAAACCAAAATGGGTTCTTGTTTGGATCGACAAAACAGTAACAAAAAGTAGGGTGTTCAAGGTTGACAGTGGCATTCAAAAGGCAGCGGTTTGTGATTGTCTCCTTCGAACGGAACTGAAACAAATCATCAGGTGTTTGATGGTGATCAAAAGTGGTTGTGGGGGTGAAGTGGTTTTCGAATAAAAATATAAACATAACGAATAGCAGTGGGTTCGATCAAGAAAAGAAACAAGAGAGTGAGGTGGTAGTTTCGGATTCTCAAAGAATAAAACGAGAGAGAAGGTGATTCGATGGTGGTGAGCTTGCGGTGGTTATGGCCGCCAGTTGTGATGTGGGAGAGGAAGAAGAAAGACAAGTGATGGTTAGTTATAAGTGGGTTTAATATTATATTTGTTATATACTTAGTGTGGATCATGAAAGTTGGATGAAAAACAATAAAAGGGAAAAATAAATAAATGATTTAGGGGTCAAGTATATAATGGAAATGGCAGAAAAAGGGCTGTGAATTCAAGCACAAAAACACGGAGTGAGGCACAGTTGGTTGTGATTAAATCAAGGTGAAAAAGTAGTGTGTGTTTGAATTGGGTTTGAGTGTGATTCTCTGTTATGTAAAAAGAGAAGGGCAAGTGAGATATAAATAAAGAAGAAAAAAAATATCTTGTGGTTTCAATTCCCGTATGATATATTTGTATATATATTATACTAGTACAAGTGGATAGGAAAGGAAACACAAACAAGGCATCTCTATATTCTATTAGTGGAAAAGTTATTGGAGGATAAAACAAAGAAAACAGTAATAACTTTCACTAATTCAAATCACGGGTACTAATTTTGAATAGAAATATATAAATATCAAGTTTGTGAATCAATTATCAATCACAATACAACAATCAATCACTACACTAAATTTAACTTTTAAATAATAGGGTGACAGGTATCTAAAAGGAACGTGTGATAAAATTAGCCGTCATCTTTTACGGATTAAATTTCGTACCCCGTTGTTAAATCAGTGGCGAATAAGAAGTACTTAGATAAATCCCAAATTTTTAAATTAAATGTCATTATTTATTTTGATCATTATGGTATCAAATTCAATCATTAATTTATTAAATAAAAATTACATCAACTGTCCCTCTCAATTCTGGGTAAAATATAAAAAGTGCTAAAATTTAATAACTAGATCCTAAATACATTTTTAGTAAGCCTAAAATTTATAGAACTCATTTTCGGATCATCGTTTATTTTAAAATCGTATATATATTTTCCAAATTCATAAACACATTTTAAATACACGTTACGAGTTATTTATATATTTAATTCTAATAATTGATATCCTATTTATATATTCAAATTATGTTATTTAAACAAAACATTTTCATAATCAAATTCTATTGGGTCGAAAAGCGTTTCCGCACATTTTAAAATAGATCAATCAAATATTATGAAATTCAATTCTCCACTAACATTTGTCTGACACTAGATAAGTGATACTTTGTTCTTATTTGAAAATCACTTTACCATTTATTTCGAATACCGTTAAAAGAAACGATTTCTCAAATCAACGTGGGCCTCGTAACAGAGACTCGTAAACATAATTCAATGTATCTGATAATTCAATCATATGATATTATCTTTTAATTCCGTCAATATCTATATTGAACAAATATCGAAACAAACACATTTATGTAAAGTATTATGCATCTAATACTTTGTTTAGGGTTTTCACTTAATAAGTACATATTATATACACATATCTATATACACATAAATGTTCGTGAATCGTCGAGCATAGTCAAAGGGTAATTGATTACATGAATATAGATTTCAAAACTTTCGAGACTCAACATTACAGATTTTGCTTATCGTGTCGGAAACATATAATGATTAAAGTTTAAATTTGATTGGAAATTTCCGGGTCATCACATACACTAATGATTTATGAATGGATATGTGTTGTCCAATTTAGTGTTATATGTGTTGTACACTAACGATTTTATAAACGGATATGTGTTGTCCAAGGGTTAGTGATATATGTGTTGTACACTAACGGTTGTTATGAACACCGATGGGAAATTCGAGTACCATTGCTTTTTACGATTGGTCAACCTTGGGCGTTTATATATTGTTGTATATTCATATATATTGACGTATTGTTGTGATGTAGCTAACCCTCCGGGTGTAGCTTATTTGGCGTTGTTCACATCATCGTTGGTGAACTTATATTTTGTGGATATCTTTAGCTTGTTGCTTAGTGATTATACGGTATGCTTAGCTTAGCTTGCCTTTATGCTTGGATGCTCCGGTATGCGGTATTTTGATTATTTGTGTGGCGTGTCCATTTTATGCATATATATGTATGTAGTATATTCTCACTCACTAAGCGTTAGCTTACCCTCTCGTTATTTACATTTTTATAGATTTGCTTGGATGCGGTGGCTCGGGTAAGCGTGGAAACTAGTGGCTCGCGTAGTAGCTTTAGAAGGCTTGCTTTTGGATTAATTAGGATTGGGTAGCGTATCCCCAATCGCCATGCTCGGTCTTTATTTTGTATTACAAATCATGTGATTGAAAACTTGTATTTTCGTATGAAAGTCGTAAAACGGCCGATGTGGGCCCGGCCTCGTAGAACTTATTTTATGAATGGAACGTGTTAGTTTTTCATATATGAATAGGTTGTGAAAAGCGTTTTGTCTAAACACGTCGGGAAGTGGTCAAACATTTTCGCATTTCATGACTTTTTGGACAGGCCAGTTTGGCGCGCCGCGTGGCCATATGGCGCGCCGCGCCATATGCTGTTCCGGCAAAAAAAAATTTAATTGATATTTCCGCTTGATCGTTTGTATTACGGGTTAGGTTGTTACAAGTGGTATCAGAGCATGGTCTAAGGGATTTAGGTGACTTGAGATAGGTGCCTAGACTTAGACTTTTGTGTGTGCTTAATTTATTGCGGGACTTGTAGGATTACGGGTCGGAATGGGTTTAGTTAGTGCCTTGTTTATAGGTTGACTAACGTTTATATTAGTAATGCGGATATTATTAATATGCTATTGTGATGTGATAATAATTCTCGCGTGTGTTTATATCGCGTAGAATTTTGTTTGTGTTTGTTTATATCATCGAGCGAGGCGGTCGTTGTACTAACGAGTCGATACGGCGTGTATGCGTAATAAGGACTTGCAAACCTTATTACGGGTGCAAATCGTGTCTAACAACTGATGTACGATGAATGTTTAGCAAGATGGGGCGGTGTTGTGCGTGTGATTTTATACGTTCGTGATCTAATCGCTTTGCATTCCTTAGAATGGCGACGGGAAATGGGATCGAGACGAACGACGCTGAGTTTAATGCTAGAGTTGCGGACGCCATTGGCAGCAAATGAGTGCGTTTTGTGAAGAAATAGATAGGAAGTATTCTGAACTTCAAAGTAGTGGTGAAATGGAGCGTTGTCTTAAGAGCTTCATGAGGACTAAACCCCCAATGTATGACGGAAAACCGGATCCTTTGATAAGCACAACTTGGATCTTGGATGTCGAAGGATGTTTTTGCACTATTGAATGCCCTCCCGATAAAAGACGAGACTCGCTACTAGTTTGTTGCGGGGTAGGGCGAAGGATTGGTTAGATGGTAAGATTGATCTTGTCGGTGGCGAAACGTTTATGACTTTGTCGTGGGACGAATTTAAGAAGGAATTCTTCGAGGAGTTCCGAATTTCAGCCGATTTATCGGAAATGCGTAATGAGTTGCGAAATTTTCAACAAGGTTCTATGGACTTGAATACTCTCAAGACGACCTTTATGACGAAGGCTCGTTTTTGCCCGGAGTATTTGGGGAATGCCCATTTGTTAATGCAAGATTTCTATCGAACCTTGGATAATGACTTGAGGAGTAAGATTAGCAGAGTTCAGGCGAAATCGTTTGCGGAGTTATTCGCCGCGGCTAGAGCTTTCGAGTCGTATTCGCGATCGAAGGTTGGTGAACCTTCAAGTGAGAGAAGGGTTGTTTCTTTTGGTGCTCCAAATAAGAGGACTAAGGGTCCGAGTGTGAGCACGGGTGGTACACGGACGGGTATATTGGATTCTAGTGCGCCTAGATGTTACAATTGTGGCGTGAGGGGTCACAAGTCTTGGGAATGTTCGGTACCAAAGAGTGATGGCATGGTGTGCTTCAATTGCCAAGAAGAAGGACATCGTAAGTCGGAATGTCCCAAGTTAGCGGGGACGGGTGCGGCAAGGAGACGTTAAGGTACGTTTCGTTTTAATAAATATGTCCTTTGATTATTTATTAAGTGCCATTGAATTTGAGTTTGTAAAATGCCTTGTGTTGTGCATATTGTTGTTATGGGAGACGTTCCTAATTAAAGTACCCTATGGCTATGTTTTGATTAATGGGCGAAGGGCGTAAGACTTGGTGCAACCAAGCATTCCTTAGTATTTGGAAATGTTTCTACCAAGCCATGGAAATGGGTTTTGGTGTTCGATTGTTAAGCGCGTGTTCGCTCTCGTGTTGAAGTTGATGAACCATGAGGTTCGACGGGTGGGATGAAACCTGAGAAATCGAGTGTTTTGGATCTCAATGTATGTTGGTAAAGGAGTCTACTTGACGCGACATTAGGTACCTCTTTTATACCTACTAGCGTGGTGTTCGACTCCGATTGTGTTGCGGTTACATTGTACTTAGGGTACCGAGGTGAAACCCTTAGGTACATGAGTGATCGGGTGGAATTTGACAAACTAAAGCAATTGGATGATTGCGAGGGTATGGTTTGTGTAATTGTGGTACACTTTTCATTCGAAGTGTTTAAGGATTGATTGAATCCTTCATGTGCCCAAGATTGGAGCAAGATGTGGTGATGGGTCGTGTGAGCCCAATTGTTGGTAAAGTCTACCTTGGTAACATTGTACGAGTTGTGGATATGGAATGTAGTTCCAAGTGGGGGAGTTACACTCCCGCACAAGGAGATCCTTAGGGTGAGAATTCGGATAATGCTTATGGTAGATCCGAAATTTTTGTCGGGACCTAGATTTGGTCGATTTGTGGTAGAGTACAAATTCGGTAAAATTGTACCTATGATTTTGGATTTGAATTATCACCAAGGTGGTAATGTGGTAAATCTCGTTTAGAGATAATGGACGGGTATGGCGAGCAAGGTGGAAATCCCTCGGTTAAGGGATGTGCGTATCGGATCCTCTTGTAGAGAATTATAGTTTTGTGCCTATGTTTGATATAGGCGGTTCTTGCTCGATTGTGTGAATGGTTAGTAGTATCCGTTAGGATTCACTATGGCGTAGCAGAGCGCGATGTTACGCTACTCGTAGTTCGAGGCCAAAAGGGCGTTGATTGATGAAGCATGACCTTCGGGGTCCGCCGACTTCATCATGGTATTGGTGATTGATGAAGCATGACCTTTGGGGTCCGCTGACTTCATCATGAGATCGTTGATTGGTGAAGCATGACCTCCGGGGCCCGCTGACTTCATCATGAGATCGTTGATTGGTGAAGCATGACCTTCGGGGTCCGCTGACTTCATCATGGGTGTAGTGTTATATCGGTGAAGCATGACCATTGACGGGGTCCGCTGACTTCATCCGGTGTTGAGATTTTGGAAGTGGGTCGCGTAGTAGCTTTAGAAGGCTTGCTTTTGGATTAATTAGGATTGAGTAGCGTATCCCCAATCGCCATGCTCTGTCTTTATTTTGTATTACAAATCATGTGATTGAAAACTTGTATTTTCGTATGAAAGTCGTAAAACGGCCGATGTGGGCCCGGCCTCGTAAAACTTATTTTATGAATGGAACGTGTTAGGTTTTCATATATGAATAGGTTGTGAAAAGTGTTTTGTCTAAACACGTTGGGAAGTGGTCAAACATTTTCGCATTTCATGACTTTTTGGACAGGCCAGTTTGGCGCGCCGCGCGGCCATATGGCGCGCCGCGCCATATGCTGTTCCAGCAAAAAAAAAATTAATTGATATTTCTGCGTGATCGTTTGTATTACGGGTAGGGTTGTTACTGAAAGGACCCGTTCATATACATTATAAACGATTCACAATAGTTGATTACATTGCGAGGTATTTGACCTATATATGATATATTTTACAAACATTGCATTCGTTTTTAAAAGACAATCTTTCTTTACATCAAAAATTGACAGGCATGCATACCATTTCATAATATCCACTATCCAACTATAAATTGATTTAATAATAATCTTTGATGAACTCAATGACTCGAATGCAACGTTCTTCGAAATATGCTATGAAAGACTCCAAGTAATATCTTTAAAATGAGCAAATGCACAGCGGAAGATTTCTTTAACACCTGAGAATAAACATTCTTTAAAGTGTCAACCAAAAGGTTGGTGAGCTCATTAGTTTATCATAATCATTTATTTCCATCATTTTAATAGACCACAAGAATTTCATTTCCAGTTCTCATAAATATACGTCCCATTCATAGAGAAAAAAAATAATCATTCATATGGTGAACACCTTGTAGTGACCCGAACTTTTCCATGTTTATATATATTAATTGAGATTGATATTTACATGATTAAATGTTTCCAACATGTTAAGCAATCAAACTTGTTAAGACTTGATTAATTGAAATATGTTTCATATAGACAATTGACCACCCAAGTTGACCGGTGATTCACGAACGTTAAAACTTGTAAAAACTATACGATGACATATATATGGTTATATATATAGTTAACATGTTTTTATTATAAGTATGTATCTCATTAGGTATTTTAACAATGAGTTATATACATAAAAATGAGACTATTAATTTAAGAAACTCGAAAACGATATATATAACGATTATCGTTATAACAACGTCTTACTAGGTACATATGAATCATATTAAGATATTGATACACTTGGTTAATTATGTTAAATGATAAGTAAATATATTATTAAGTGTATTAACAATGAAATACATATGTAAAAATAAGACTACTAACTTAATGATTTCGAAATGAGACATATATGTAACGATTATCGTTGTAACGACATTTAACTGTATATACATCATACTGAGATATATTATATATCATAATATCATGATAATATAATAATTTAAAATCTCTTTTGATATTATAAACATTGGGTTAACAACATTTAACAAGATCGTTAACCTAAAGGTTTCAAAACAACACTTACATGTAACGACTAACGATGACTTAACGACTCAGTTAAAATGTATATACATGTAGTGTTTTAATAGGTATTTATACACTTTTGAAAGACTTCAATACACTTATCAAAATACTTCTACTTAACAAAAATGCTTACAATTACATTCTCGTTCAGTTTCATCAACAATTCTACTCGTATGCACCCGTATTCGTACTCGTACAATACACAGCTTTTAGATGTATGTACTATTGGTATATACACTCCAATGATCAGCTCTTAGCAGCCCATGTGAGTCACCTAACACATGTGGGAACCATCATTTGGCAACTAGCATGAAATATCTCATAAGATTACAAAAATATGAGTAATCATTCATGACTTATTTACATGAAAACAAAATTACATATCCTTTATATCTAATCCATACACCAACGACCAAAAACACCTACAAACACTTTCATTCTTCAATTTTCTTCATCTAATTGAACTCTCTCAAGTTCTATCTTCAAGTTCTAAGTGTTCTTCATAAATTCCAAAAGTTCTAGTTTCATAAAATCAAGAATACTTTCAAGTTTGCTAGCTCACTTCCAATCTTGTAAGGTGATCATCCAACCTCAAGAAATCTTTGTTTCTTACAGTAGGTTATCATTCTAATACAAGGTAATAATCATATTCAAACTTTGGTTCAATTTCTATAACTATAACAATCTTATTTCAAGTGATGATCTTACTTGAACTTGTTTTCGTGTCATGATTTTGCTTCAAGAACTTTGAGCCATCCAAGGATCCATTGAAGCTAGATCCATTTTTCTCTTTTCCAGTAGGTTCATCCAAGGAACTTAAGGTAGTAATGATGTTCATAACATCATTCGATTCATACATATAAAGCTATCTTATTCGAAGGTTTAAACTTGTAATCACTAGAACATAGTTTAGTTAATTCTAAACTTGTTCGCAAACAAAAGTTAATCCTTCTAACTTGACTTTTAAAATCAACTAAACACATGTTCTATATCTATATGATATGCTAACTTAATGATTTAAAACCTGGAAACACGAAAAACACCGTAAAACCGGATTTACGCCGTCGTAGTAACACCGCGGGCTGTTTTGGGTTAGTTAATTAAAAACTATGATAAACTTTGATTTAACAGTTGTTATTCTGAGAAAATGATTTTTATTATGAACATGAAACTATATCCAAAAATTATGGTTAAACTCAAAGTGGAAGTATGTTTTCTAAAATGGTCATCTAGACGTCGTTCTTTCGACTGAAATGACTACCTTTACAAAAACGACTTGTAACTTATTTTTCCGACTAGAAACCTATACTTTTTTTGTTTAGATTCATAAAATAGAGTTCAATATGAAACCATAGCAATTTGATTCACTCAAAACGGATTTAAAATGAAGAAGTTATGGGTAAAACAAGATTGGATAATTTTTCTCATTTTAGCTACGTGAAAATTGGTAACAAATCTATTCCAACCATAACTTAATCAACTTGTATTATATATTATGTAATCTTGAGATACCATAGACACGTATACAATGTTTCAACCTATCATGTCGACACATCTATATATATTTCGGAACAACCATAGACACTCTATATGTGAATGTTGGAGTTAGCTATACAGGGTTGAGGTTGATTCCAAAATATATATAGTTTGAGTTGTGATCAATACTGAGATACGTATACACTGGGTCGTGGATTGATTCAAGATAATATTTATCAATTTATTTCTGTACATCTAACTGTGGACAACTAGTTGTAGGTTACTAACGAGGACAGCTGACTTAATAAACTTAAAACATCAAAATATATTAAAAGTGTTGTAAATATATTTTGAACATACTTTGATATATATATATGTATATATTGTTATAGGTTCGTGAATCAACCAGTGGCCAAGTCTTACTTCCCGACGAAGTAAAAATATGTGAAAGTGAGTTATAGTCCCACTTTTAAAATCTAATATTTTTGGGATGAGAATACATGCAGGTTTTATAAATGATTTACAAAATAGACACAAGTACGTGAAACTACATTCTATGGTTGAATTATCGAAATCGAATATGCCCCTTTTTATTAAGTCTGGTAATCTAAGAATTAGGGAACAGACACCCTAATTGACGCGAATCCTAAAGATAGATCTATTGGGCCTAACAAACCCCATCCAAAGTACCGGATGCTTTAGTACTTCGAAATTTATATCATATCCGAAGGGTGTCCCGGAATGATGGGGATATTCTTATATATGCATCTTGTTATTGTCGGTTACCAGGTGTTCACCATATGAATGATTTTTATCTCTATGTATGGGATGTGTATTGAAATATGAAATCTTGTGGTCTATTGTTACGATTTGATATATATAGGTTAAACCTATAACTCACCAACATTTTTGTTGACGTTTTAAGCATGTTTATTCTCAGGTGATTATTAAGAGCTTCCGCTGTCGCATACTTAAATAAGGACAAGATTTGGAGTCCATGCTTGTATGATATTGTGTAAAAACTGCATTCAAGAAACTTATTTTGTTGTAACATATTTGTATTGTAAACCATTATGTAATGGTCGTGTGTAAACAGGATATTTTAGATTATCATTATTTGATAATCTACGTAAAGCTTTTTAAACCTTTATTGATGAAATAAAGGTTATGGTTTGTTTAAAAATGAATGCAGTCTTTGAAAAAAAACGTCTCATATAGAGGTCAAAACCTCGCAACGAAATCAATTAATATGGAACGTTTTTAATCAATAAGAACGGGACATTTCAGTTGGTATCCGAGCGTTGGTCTTAGAGAACCAGAAAAATTGCATTAGTGTGTCTTATCGAGTTTGTTAGGATGCATTAGTGAGTCTGGACTTCGACCGTGTTTTCTTTAAAAATGATTGCTTAACATTTTTGTTGGAAACTATATATTTTTAACATATGAATATTATGTGATATATTAATCTCTTAACGTGTTTGATATTATGTGATAGATGTCTACCTCTAGAACAAGTCCCATTGACTCACCTAATAATAATGAAGAGTCAAATGTAAATTGGAATGATTTGTGGACTGATTCACAAGTTCCCGAAGAGGAACCGGAAGAAGAGTCGGAACCGGAAGAAGAATCGGAACCGGAAGAAGAATCGGAACCGGATGAAGAAATAGAACCGGTGGGGGAAATAATAAAACGGTTAAGTAAAAGAAAATCCTCAACCAACCGACCAAAGTTAATTATGGTCAATGGTGTTTCCGCCAAGGAAGCAAAATATTGGGAGGATTACCAATTCTCCGATGAATCGGATTCCGACGAGAATTCCGATGATGTTATAGAAATTACCCAAACTGAATTTAAAAAGGCAAAAGAAAATAATAAGGGAAAGGGCATAAAAATAGAGAAATCTAATTCCAACCCCGATGAACTTTATATGTATCGTCAACCCCCGAAGTCCTTAAGTTGTAACAATGACCCGGAAACCTCTAAACCACCAGGTTTTTCTAAACCAATGTGGACAACGACGGCTCGTATTAGGGGAACATCATATATCCCTAGAAACTTGGCAAAACGAACCAAAACCGAAGAAGAAGAAACGAGTGAGTCAGAATAAGATAGTTGTATTCGTGTGGTGTAATATATGGAATATAGTGTTCTTATGCTTTATGATATATGTAAAAATTGCTTGTATTAATAAGTATTTTTTTTATGAATCTAACTCTTGTCTATTTTACAGTTTAAAAACACAAAATGGATAGACAACCCAATATTTTAAGAGACCTACCCGGAGACATGATTGATGAAATCTTGTCTAGAGTCGGCCAGAATTCTTCGGCACAACTATTTAAGGCGAGATCAGTTTGTAAGACATTCGAAGAACGTTCCAAGAATGTCTTGGTTTATAAGAGACTTTCGTTTGAAAGATGGGGGATATCACATTGGGAAACCCATAAGTTACGATGTGTTTACTTTGACGCATATATTGCGGGGAACCCAAATGCTATTTTACGCAACGGGTTAAGAAATTATTTTGACTCAATATATCCGAATATTGGACTTCGTGATTTAGAAAAAGCGGCTAACATGCAACATAAAGAAGCATGTTATGCTTACGGATTAGTAATGTTCGCTTCTCACCAAAGTGAGAACAAGAACATCGGGCTACAACTATTAAACAAAACGTTTCCACAAGTGACGGAGTCGGTAATTGGGGTAAGAAATGAGGTTTTTAGATTATTACGAGACTGTTGGACATTACGTAACCCTCGTCCCTTTGATGACGTTACAACACGCTGTCTTATCAACGGCCATAACGGTTATGTTGCACAAGACCAAGGATGGGAAGTAGTCCTAGTAAAACCAGAATGCATGACTTGTTTCTGGACGTATGAATTACGTGTCTTTATTGCCTTTGCTGAACGACTTGTGTACTAGCTAGAATTGTCTTCACAACTATCTTGTATCAAAGTTATTGTGTGCTATATTTCATGCTTTATGTAAAATAAGCGGTATTGTAAGTTTGTAAAATATTGTATAAAAGTTTGAACGCGAAATATTATTATAATCAGTTTTTCATATAGAATTGTAGTAGTTGAATTGTATATTAGCTACTAAGTATGAACTTAACGGGTAGGTACTACCCGAATTTAAACTTATAAAACGCTAATATGAAGAAAAAGCTTTTATAAATGAGTTCATATTATGCTACGAAATACTATTAACTACTCTTAATATTCTGTATGATTAACTTGTTCCATTTAACTATTTTGAAGGAAATGGCACCGACTACTCGACACACCGTGAATATGAATGAAGAGGAATTCCGTACTTTTCTAGCTTCAAACATAGCCGCAGTACAGGCTGCGCTACATACCAACAATAACCTTGGATCTAGCAGTACAGGAAATCGTGTAGGATGCACCTACAAAGAATTCACTGCCTGCAAACCTTTGGAATTTGATGGAACCGAAGGACCGATCGGATTGAAACGGTGGACCGAGAAGGTTGAATCGGTGTTTGCCATAAGTAAGTGTACTGAAGAGGACAAAGTGAAGTACGCTACGCATACCTTCACAGGTTCTGCGTTAACATGGTGGAATACCTATCTAGAGCAAGTGGGACAAGATGATGCGTACGCACTACCGTGGTCAGCATTCAAGCACTTGATGAACGAGAAGTACCGTCCCAGAACCGAGGTCAATAAGCTCAAGACAGAACTTAGAGGGTTACGAACCCAAGGATTTGATATTACCACGTACGAAAGACGATTCACAGAATTGTGCCTATTGTGTCCGGGAGCATTCGAAGATGAGGAAGAGAAGATCGACGCGTTTGTGAAAGGATTACCGGAAAGAATCCAAGAAGATATAAGTTCACACGAGCCCGCCTCCATACAACAGGCATGTAGAATGGCTCACAAACTAGTGAACCAGATTGAAGAAAGAATTAAAGAACAGACTGCTGAAGAGGCCAATGTGAAGCAAGTCAAAAGAAAGTGGGAGGAAAACGGTGATAAGAATCACCAATACAACAACAACAGCAATTACAACAATAATCGCAACAATTATCCCAACAATCGCAACATCAATCGCAACTACAACAAACGGCCCAACAACAACAACAACAACAACAACAACAGCAACTACAACAATCATCCCAACAACAATAATAACCGCAACAACAACAATCAGAAGCAACTATGCCAAAGGTGTGAAAAGAATCACTCGGGGTTCTGCACCAAATTTTGCAACAAGTGTAAAAGAAATGGTCATAGCGCGGCGAAGTGTGAGGTCTACGGACCAGGGGTTAATAGAACGAAAGGAACAAATGGTGTCGGAACGAGTAATGGCGGAGAAAGTAGTGTCGGAGCAAGTTATGCCAATGTAGTTTGTTATAAATGTGGAAAACCAGGCCACATTATTAGAAATTGCCCGAACCAGGAGAACACGAATGGACAAGGCCGTGGAAGAGTTTTCAATATTAATGCGGTAGAGGCACAGGAAGACCCGGAGCTTGTTACGGGTACGTTTCTTATTGACAATAAATCTGCTTACGTTTTATTTGATTCGGGTGCGGATAGAAGCTATATGAGTAGAGATTTTTGTGCTAAATTAAGTTGTCCATTGACGCCTTTGGATAGTAAATTTTTACTCGAATTAGCAAATGGTAAATTAATTTCAGCAGATAATATATGTCGGAATCGAGAAATTAAACTGGTTAGCGAAACATTTAAGATTGATTTGATACCAGTAGAGTTAGGGAGTTTTGATGTGATAATCGGTATGGACTGGTTGAAAGAAGTGAAAGCGGAGATCGTTTGTTACAAAAATGCAATTCGCATTATACGAGAAAAAGGAAAACCCTTAATGGTGTACGGAGAAAAGGGCAACACGAAGCTACATCTTATTAGTAATTTGAAGGCACAAAAACTAATAAGAAAAGGTTGCTATGCTGTTCTAGCACACGTCGAGAAAGTACAAACTGAAGAAAAGAGCATCAATGATGTTCCCATTGCAAAAGAATTTCCCGATGTATTTCCGAAAGAATTACCGGGATTACCCCCACATCGATCCGTTGAATTTCAAATAGATCTTGTACCAGGAGCTGCACCAATAGCTCGTGCTCCTTACAGACTCGCACCCAGCGAGATGAAAGAACTGCAAAGCCAATTACAAGAACTTTTAGAGCGTGGTTTCATTCGACCAAGCACATCACCGTGGGGAGCTCCTGTTTTGTTTGTCAAGAAGAAAGATGGTACATTCAGGTTGTGTATCGACTACCGAGAGTTGAACAAACTTACCATCAAGAACCGCTACCCACTACCGAGAATCGACGACTTATTTGATCAACTACAAGGCTCGTCTGTTTATTCAAAGATTGACTTACGTTCCGGGTATCATCAAATGCGGGTGAAAGAAGATGATATTCCAAAGACTGCTTTCAGAACACGTTACGGTCATTACGAGTTTATGGTCATGCCGTTTGGTTTAACTAATGCACCAGCTGTGTTCATGGACCTTATGAACCGAGTGTGTGGACCATACCTTGACAAGTTTGTCATTGTTTTCATTGATGACATACTTATTTACTCAAAGAATGACCAAGAACACGGTGAACATTTGAGAAAGGTGTTAGAAGTATTGAGGAAGGAAGAATTGTACGCTAAGTTTTCAAAGTGTGCATTTTGGTTGGAAGAAGTTCAATTCCTCGGTCACATAGTGAACAAAGAAGGTATTAAGGTGGATCCGGCAAAGATAGAAACTGTTGAAAAGTGGGAAACCCCGAAAACTCCGAAACACATACGCCAGTTTTTAGGACTAGCTGGTTACTACAGAAGGTTCATCCAAGACTTTTCCAGAATAGCAAAACCCTTGACTGCATTAACGCATAAAGGGAAGAAATTTGAATGGAATGATGAACAAGAGAAAGCGTTTCAGTTATTGAAGAAAAAGCTAACTACGGCACCTATATTGTCATTGCCTGAAGGGAATGATGATTTTGTGATTTATTGTGACGCATCAAAGCAAGGTCTCGGTTGTGTATTAATGCAACGAACGAAGGTGATTGCTTATGCGTCTAGACAATTGAAGATTCACGAACAAAATTATACGACGCATGATTTGGAATTAGGCGCGGTTGTTTTTGCATTAAAGACTTGGAGGCACTACTTATATGGGGTCAAAAGTATTATATATACCGACCACAAAAGTCTTCAACACATATTTAATCAGAAACAACTGAATATGAGGCAGCGTAGGTGGATTGAATTATTGAATGATTACGATTTTGAGATTCGTTACCACCCGGGGAAGGCAAATGTGGTAGCCGATGCCTTGAGCAGGAAGGATAGAGAACCCATTCGAGTAAAATCTATGAATATAATGATTCATAATAACATTACTACTCAAATAAAGGAGGCGCAACAAGGAGTTTTAAAAGAGGGAAATTTAAAGGATGAAATACCCAAAGGATCGGAGAAGCATCTTAATATTCGGGAAGACGGAACCCGGTATAGGGCTGAAAGGATTTGGGTACCAAAATTTGGAGATATGAGAGAAATGGTACTTAGAGAAGCTCATAAAACCAGATACTCAATACATCCTGGAACGGGGAAGATGTACAAGGATCTCAAGAAACATTTTTGGTGGCCGGGTATGAAAGCCGATGTTGCTAAATACGTAGGAGAATGTTTGACGTGTTCTAAGGTCAAAGCTGAGCATCAGAAACCATCAGGTCTACTTCAACAACCCGAAATCCCGGAATGGAAATGGGAAAACATTACCATGGATTTCATCACTAAATTGCCAAGGACTGCAAGTGGTTTTGATACTATTTGGGTAATAGTTGATCGTCTCACCAAATCAGCACACTTCCTACCAATAAGAGAAGATGACAAGATGGAGAAGTTAGCACGACTGTATTTGAAGGAAGTCGTCTCCAGACATGGAATACCAATCTCTATTATCTCTGATAGGGATGGCAGATTTATTTCAAGATTCTGGCAGACATTACAGCAAGCATTAGGAACTCGTCTAGACATGAGTACTGCCTATCATCCACAAACTGATGGGCAGAGCGAAAGGACGATACAAACGCTTGAAGACATGCTACGAGCATGTGTTATTGATTTCGGAAACAGTTGGGATCGACATCTACCGTTAGCAGAATTTTCCTACAACAACAGCTACCATTCAAGCATTGAGATGGCGCCGTTTGAAGCACTTTATGGTAGAAAGTGCAGGTCTCCGATTTGTTGGAGTGAGGTGGGGGATAGACAGATTACGGGTCCAGAGATTATACAAGAAACTACCGAGAAGATCATCCAAATTCAACAACGGTTGAAAACCGCCCAAAGTCGACAAAAGAGCTACGCTGACATTAAAAGAAAAGATATAGAATTTGAAATTGGAGAGATGGTCATGCTTAAAGTTTCACCTTGGAAAGGCGTTGTTCGATTTGGTAAACGAGGGAAATTAAATCCAAGGTATATTGGACCATTCAAGATTATTGATCGTGTCGGACCAGTAGCTTACCGACTTGAGTTACCTCAACAACTCGCGGCTGTACATAACACTTTCCACGTCTCGAATTTGAAGAAATGTTTTGCTAAAGAAGATCTCACTATTCCGTTAGATGAAATCCAAATCAACGAAAAACTCCAATTCATCGAAGAACCCGTCGAAATAATGGATCGTGAGGTTAAAAGACTTAAGCAAAACAAGATACCAATTGTTAAGGTTCGATGGAATGCTCGTAGAGGACCCGAGTTCACCTGGGAGCGTGAAGATCAGATGAAGAAGAAATACCCGCATCTATTTCCAGAAGATTCGTCAACACCTTCAACAGCTTAAAATTTCGGGACGAAATTTATTTAACGGGTAGGTACTGTAGTGACCCGAACTTTTCCATGTTTATATATATTAATTGAGATTGATATTTACATGATTAAATGTTTCCAACATGTTAAGCAATCAAACTTGTTAAGACTTGATTAATTGAAATATGTTTCATATAGACAATTGACCACCCAAGTTGACCGGTGATTCACGAACGTTAAAACTTGTAAAAACTATACGATGACATATATATGGTTATATATATAGTTAACATGTTTTTATTATAAGTATGTATCTCATTAGGTATTTTAACAATGAGTTATATACATAAAAATGAGACTATTAATTTAAGAAACTCGAAAACGATATATATAACGATTATCGTTATAACAACGTCTTACTAGGTACATATGAATCATATTAAGATATTGATACACTTGGTTAATTATGTTAAATGATAAGTAAATATATTATTAAGTGTATTAACAATGAAATACATATGTAAAAATAAGACTACTAACTTAATGATTTCGAAATGAGACATATATGTAACGATTATCGTTGTAACGACATTTAACTGTATATACATCATACTGAGATATATTATATATCATAATATCATGATAATATAATAATTTAAAATCTCTTTTGATATTATAAACATTGGGTTAACAACATTTAACAAGATCGTTAACCTAAAGGTTTCAAAACAACACTTACATGTAACGACTAACGATGACTTAACGACTCAGTTAAAATGTATATACATGTAGTGTTTTAATAGGTATTTATACACTTTTGAAAGACTTCAATACACTTATCAAAATACTTCTACTTAACAAAAATGCTTACAATTACATTCTCGTTCAGTTTCATCAACAATTCTACTCGTATGCACCCGTATTCGTACTCGTACAATACACAGCTTTTAGATGTATGTACTATTGGTATATACACTCCAATGATCAGCTCTTAGCAGCCCATGTGAGTCACCTAACACATGTGGGAACCATCATTTGGCAACTAGCATGAAATATCTCATAAGATTACAAAAATATGAGTAATCATTCATGACTTATTTACATGAAAACAAAATTACATATCCTTTATATCTAATCCATACACCAACGACCAAAAACACCTACAAACACTTTCATTCTTCAATTTTCTTCATCTAATTGAACTCTCTCAAGTTCTATCTTCAAGTTCTAAGTGTTCTTCATAAATTCCAAAAGTTCTAGTTTCATAAAATCAAGAATACTTTCAAGTTTGCTAGCTCACTTCCAATCTTGTAAGGTGATCATCCAACCTCAAGAAATCTTTGTTTCTTACAGTAGGTTATCATTCTAATACAAGGTAATAATCATATTCAAACTTTGGTTCAATTTCTATAACTATAACAATCTTATTTCAAGTGATGATCTTACTTGAACTTGTTTTCGTGTCATGATTTTGCTTCAAGAACTTTGAGCCATCCAAGGATCCATTGAAGCTAGATCCATTTTTCTCTTTTCCAGTAGGTTCATCCAAGGAACTTAAGGTAGTAATGATGTTCATAACATCATTCGATTCATACATATAAAGCTATCTTATTCGAAGGTTTAAACTTGTAATCACTAGAACATAGTTTAGTTAATTCTAAACTTGTTCGCAAACAAAAGTTAATCCTTCTAACTTGACTTTTAAAATCAACTAAACACATGTTCTATATCTATATGATATGCTAACTTAATGATTTAAAACCTGGAAACACGAAAAACACCGTAAAACCGGATTTACGCCGTCGTAGTAACACCGCGGGCTGTTTTGGGTTAGTTAATTAAAAACTATGATAAACTTTGATTTAACAGTTGTTATTCTGAGAAAATGATTTTTATTATGAACATGAAACTATATCCAAAAATTATGGTTAAACTCAAAGTGGAAGTATGTTTTCTAAAATGGTCATCTAGACGTCGTTCTTTCGACTGAAATGACTACCTTTACAAAAACGACTTGTAACTTATTTTTCCGACTAGAAACCTATACTTTTTTTGTTTAGATTCATAAAATAGAGTTCAATATGAAACCATAGCAATTTGATTCACTCAAAACGGATTTAAAATGAAGAAGTTATGGGTAAAACAAGATTGGATAATTTTTCTCATTTTAGCTACGTGAAAATTGGTAACAAATCTATTCCAACCATAACTTAATCAACTTGTATTATATATTATGTAATCTTGAGATACCATAGACACGTATACAATGTTTCGACCTATCATGTCGACACATCTATATATATTTCGGAACAACCATAGACACTCTATATGTGAATGTTGGAGTTAGCTATACAGGGTTGAGGTTGATTCCAAAATATATATAGTTTGAGTTGTGATCAATACTGAGATACGTATACACTGGGTCGTGGATTGATTCAAGATAATATTTATCAATTTATTTCTGTACATCTAACTGTGGACAACTAGTTGTAGGTTACTAACGAGGACAGCTGACTTAATAAACTTAAAACATCAAAATATATTAAAAGTGTTGTAAATATATTTTGAACATACTTTGATATATATATATGTATATATTGTTATAGGTTCGTGAATCAACCAGTGGCCAAGTCTTACTTCCCGACGAAGTAAAAATCTGTGAAAGTGAGTTATAGTCCCACTTTTAAAATCTAATATTTTTGGGATGAGAATACATGCAGGTTTTATAAATGATTTACAAAATAGACACAAGTACGTGAAACTACATTCTATGGTTGAATTATCGAAATCGAATATGCCCCTTTTTATTAAGTCTGGTAATCTAAGAATTAGGGAACAGACACCCTAATTGACGCGAATCCTAAAGATAGATCTATTGGGCCTAACAAACCCCATCCAAAGTACCGGATGCTTTAGTACTTCGAAATTTATATCATATCCGAAGGGTGTCCCGGAATGATGGGGATATTCTTATATATGCATCTTGTTATTGTCGGTTACCAGGTGTTCACCATATGAATGATTTTTATCTCTATGTATGGGATGTGTATTGAAATATGAAATCTTGTGGTCTATTGTTACGATTTGATATATATAGGTTAAACCTATAACTCACCAACATTTTTGTTGACGTTTTAAGCATGTTTATTCTCAGGTGATTATTAAGAGCTTCCGCTGTCGCATACTTAAATAAGGACAAGATTTGGAGTCCATGCTTGTATGATATTGTGTAAAAACTGCATTCAAGAAACTTATTTTGTTGTAACATATTTGTATTGTAAACCATTATGTAATGATCGTGTGTAAACAGGATATTTTAGATTATCATTATTTGATAATCTACGTAAAGCTTTTTAAACCTTTATTGATGAAATAAAGGTTATGGTTTGTTTAAAAATGAATGCAGTCTTTGAAAAAAAACGTCTCATATAGAGGTCAAAACCTCGCAACGAAATCAATTAATATGGAACGTTTTTAATCAATAAGAACGGGACATTTCACACCTGATAAGCGACATTAACTAGATACATATAAGAATATCCCCTATCATTCCGGGATCCTCCTTCGGACATGATATAATTTCGAAGTACTAAAGCATCCGGTACTTTGGATGGGGTTTGTTAGGCCCAATAGATCTATCTTTAGGATTCGCGTCAATTAGGGTGTCTGGTCCCTAATTCTTAGATTACCAGACTTAATAAAAAGGGGCATATTCGATTTCGATAATTCAACCATATAATGTAGTTTCGATTACTTGTGTCTATTTCGAAAAACATTTATAAAAATTGCGCATGTATTCTCAGCCCAAAAATATAAAGGGTAAAAAGGCAAATGAAACCCACCATACTGTATTTCGTAGTAAAAATACATATAACGTCATTGAACAAGTGCAAGGTTGGCCTCGGATTCACGAACCTAAATTAATTATATATATTTATGTGTTGGTCAATATTTGTCTAACAAATTAGGTCAAGTCATAGTGTACCACAATCCTAATGCTCGAGACTAATATGCAAAAGTCAACAAAAGTAAATTTGACTCAAAATAATTTCCAAAAATTTATACATGATTAATATATAGTTTAAATATCGTCGTTTTATATTTTTAAATATTTTTAAAAGATTTATTAGAGTAAATAATATAATTTATTTATTAATAAATAAAATTTTATATTATATTTATATAATAAAATATACTTTTATATATATTAAGTAATAAAATTTATAGGGTTCATTTAATATTATAAAGATAATATGATACGTATTATTAAAGTAAGTTATTACACGTAGTAAAATATGTTTGTATCAAATATTTATTTGATAAAATAATATCTATAATGATAGTAAGTAAAAGTTGTATTATTTTGTAATAATAATTATTATTATAAAAATATCAATATTTATAATTACTAAGATGACATTATGATAAAACGATAATTTTAATTATGATAACTTTAATATTTACGATAATTTTTAATATTATCTTTAAAATAATAATTCTATTTAAAATAATAATAATAATGATATTTTATAGTAACAATGACATTTCTATTAAAATGATAATTTTTGTTAAAATGATAGTTTTAATACTAACGATAATTTTAATAATAATAGTAATGATAAAAATAATAAGAACGATAATTTTATCTAAATCAATATCTTATAATATTTTAATTTTATCATGATACTCTTACCCATTATTTCCTAATCGTTTCGTTTAATAGCTTTTAATCGTCTTTTATATCGTGTTCGTAATAATGATAATAATAGTAATCAAAATAATTAGGTGTTACAAATATTTGTTTTAATTACACTAATATTAATAATGATAGTTACTATAACATTATTAACTATAATACTAATAATTATCTTAATGATAATATAGTAATAATAATAATAACAATAACAATAACCATTTTTAAATAATGATATATATATTGAAATGTCCCGTTCTTATTGATTAAAAACGTTCCATATTAATTGATTTCGTTGCGAGGTTTTGACCTCTATATGAGACGTTTTTCAAAGACTGCATTCATTTTTAAAACAAACCATAACCTTTATTTCATAAATAAAGGTTTAAAAAGCTTTACGTAGATTATCAAATAACGATAATCTAGAATATCCTGTTTACACACGACCATTACATAATGGTTTACAATACAAATATGTTACATCGAAATCAGTTTCTTGAATGCAGTTTTTACACAATATCATACAAACATGGACTCCAAATCTTGTCCTTATTTTAGTATGCAACAGCGGAAGCTCTTAATATTCACCTGAGAATAAACATGCTTTAAACGTCAACAAAAATGTTGGTGAGTTATAGGTTTAACCTATATATATCAAATCGTAACAATAGACCACAAGATTTCATATTTCAATACACATCCCATACATAGAGATAAAAATCATTCATATGGTGAACACCTGGTAACCGACAATAACAAGATGCATATGTAAGAATATCCCCATCATTCCGGGACACCCTTCGGATATGATATAATTTCGAAGTACTAAAGCATCCGGTACTTTGGATGGGGTTTGTTAGGCCCAATAGATCTATCTTTAGGATTCGCGTCAATTAGGGTGTCTGTTCCCTAATTCTTAGATTACCAGACTTAATAAAAAGGGGCATATTCGATTTCGATAATTCAACCATAGAATGTAGTTTCACGTACTTGTGTCTATTTTGTAAATCATTTATAAAACCTGCATGTATTCTCATCCCAAAAATATTAGATTTTAAAAGTGGGACTATAACTCACTTTCACAGATTTTTACTTCGTCGAGAAGTAAGACTTGGCCACTGTTGATTCACGAACCTATAACAATATATACATATATATTAAAGTATGTTCAAAATATATTTACAACACTTTTAATATATTTTGATGTTTTAAGTTTATTAAGTCAGCTGTCCTCGTTAATAACCTACAACTAGTTGTCCACAGTTAGATGTACAGAAATAAATCAATAAATATTATCTTGAATCAATCCACGACCCAGTGTATACGTATCTCAGTATTGATCACAACTCAAACTATATATATTTTGGAATCAACCTCAACCCTGTATAGCTAACTCCAACATTCACATATAGAGTGTCTATGGTTGTTCCGAAATATATATAGATGTGTCGACATGATAGGTCGAAACATTGTATACGTGTCTATGGTATCTCAAGATTACATAATATACAATACAAGTTGATTAAGTTATGGTTGGAATAGATTTGTTACCAATTTTCACGTAGCTAAAATGATAAAAATTATCCAATCTTGTTTTACCCATAACTTCTTCATTTTAAATCCGTTTTGAATGAATCAAATTGCTATGGTTTCATATTGAACTTTATTTTATGAATCTACACAGAAAAAGTATAGGTTTATAGTCGGAAAAATAAGTTACAAGTCGTTTTTGTAAAGGTAGTCATTTCAGTCGAAAGAACGACGTCTAGATGACCATTTTAGAAAACATACTTCCACTTTGAGTTTAACCATAATTTTTGGATATAGTTTCATGTTCATAATAAAAATCATTTTCTAAGAATAACAACTTTTAAATCAAAGTTTATCATAGTTTTTAATTAACTAACCCAAAACAGCCCGCGGTGTTACTACGACGGCGTAAATCCGGTTTTACGGTGTTTTTCGTGTTTCCAGGTTTTAAATCATTAAGTTAGCATATCATATAGATATAGAACATGTGTTTAGTTAATTTTAAAAGTCAAGTTATAAGGATTAACTTTTGTTTGCGAACAAGTTTAGAATTAACTAAACTATGTTCTAGTGATTACGAGTTTAAACCTTCGAATAAGATAGTTTTATATATATGAATCGAATGATGTTATGAACATCATTACTACCTCAAGTTTAGTAGGTAAACCTACTGGAAGTGACAAGAAATGATCTAGCTTCAAAGGATCTTGGATGGCTTGAAAGTTCTTGAAGTAGGATCATGACACAAAAACAAGTTCAAGTAAGATTTTTGCTCGAATTAAGATAGTTTATAGTTATAGAAATTGAATCAAAGTTTGAATATGAATATTACCTTGAATAAGAAAGATAACCTACTGTATATAACAAAGGTTTCTTGATCTTAGATGATTACTTGGAATGGATTAGAAAGCTTGGAAGTAAATTAGTAAACTTGAAGGGATTTTTGAAGTATTCTTGAAGTGTTCTTCCTATGATGATTATAGCTTGATTCTTGAAGTGATTTTTGATGAAGATGATGATTAACTACTGGAAAAATACGTTCATAATAGTGTGGGTGTGTTGAGAGAGAATTAGAAAGAGATTTGGAAGTGAAATGGAGTGAATGATGAGTGTTAATTGGTGAGTGGTGAGTGGGGTTAAAAGGAGTTCTAGTTAGTTGACTAGCTCATGGTAGAAGTTAAAATTGATTAGTCATACATGACATAATCAAGAGTGGAATCCCATGCTAGTTCCTATTGGTATATACCCATAGTAAGTACGTTTTGAAGCTGTGTATAATACGGGTAAGAATACGACTAGAATTCTTGATGAAAGAAAAGAATGGGAAAGTAACTGTAACCATTTTCGTTAAGTATGAGTGTTTCGATATATGTCTTGAAGTCTTCTAAAAGTATTTTAATACATCTAAATACACTACATGTATATACATTTTAACGGAGTCGTTAAGTCATCGTTAGTCGTTACATGTAAGTGTTGTTTTGAAACCTTTAAGTTAACGATCTCAATTAATGTTGTTAACCCATTGTTTATTATATCTAATGAGATGTTAAATTATTATATTATCATGATATTATGATATATTAATATATCTTAATATGATATATATACATTTAAATGTCGTTACAACGATAATCGTTACATATATGTCTCGTTTAAAAATCATTAAGTTAGTAGTCTTGTTTTTACATATGTAGTTCATTGTTAATATACTTAATGATATGTTTACTTATCATAATATCATGTTAACTATATATATAACCATATATATGTCATCATATAGTTTTTACAAGTTTTAACGTTCGTGAATCACCGGTCAACTTGGGTAGTCAATTGTCTATATGAAACCTATTTCAATTAATCAAGTCTTAACAAGTTTGATTGCTTAACATGTTGGAAACGTTTAATCATGTAAATATCAATCTCAATTAATATATATAAACATGGAAAAGTTCGGGTCACTACAGTACCTACCCGTTAAATAAATTTCGTCCCGAAATTTTAAGCTGTTGAAGGTGTTGACGAATCTTCTGGAAATAGATGCGGGTATTTCTTCTTCATCTGATCTTCACGCTCCCAGGTGAACTCGGGTCCTCTACAAGCATTCCATCGAACCTTAACAATTGGTATCTTGTTTTGCTTAAGTCTTTTAACCTCACGATCCATTATTTCGACGGGTTCTTCGATGAATTGAAGTTTTTCATTGATTTGGATTTCATCTAACGGAATAGTGAGATCTTCTTTAGCAAAACATTTCTTTAAATTCGAGACGTGGAAAGTGTTATGTACAGCCGCGAGTTGTTGAGGTAACTCTAGTCGGTAAGCTACTGGTCCGACACGATCAATAATCTTGAATGGTCCAATATACCTTGGATTTAATTTCCCTCGTTTACCAAATCGAACAACGCCTTTCCAAGGTGCAACTTTAAGCATGACCATCTCTCCAATTTCAAATTCTATATCTTTTCTTTTAATGTCAGCGTAGCTCTTTTGTCGACTTTGGGCAGTTTTCAACCGTTGTTGAATTTGGATGATCTTCTCGGTAGTTTCTTGTATAATCTCCGGACCCGTAATCTGTCTATCCCCCACTTCACTCCAACAAATCGGAGACCTGCACTTTCTACCATAAAGTGCTTCAAACGGCGCCATCTCAATGCTTGAATGGTAGCTGTTGTTGTAGGAAAATTCTGCTAACGGTAGATGTCGATCCCAACTGTTTCCGAAATCAATAACACATGCTCGTAGCATGTCTTCAAGCGTTTGTATCGTCCTTTCGCTCTGCCCATCGGTTTGTGGATGATAGGCAGTACTCATGTCTAGACGAGTTCCTAATGCTTGCTGTAATGTCTGCCAGAATCTTGAAATAAATCTGCCATCCCTATCAGAGATAATAGAGATTGGTATTCCATGTCTGGAGACGACTTCCTTCAAATACAGTCGTGCTAACTTCTCCATCTTGTCATCTTCTCTTATTGGCAGGAAGTGTGCTGATTTGGTGAGACGATCAACTATTACCCAAATAGTATCAAAACCACTTGCAGTCCTTGGCAATTTAGTGATGAAATCCATGGTAATGTTTTCCCATTTCCATTCCGGGATTTCGGGTTGTTGAAGTAGACCTGATGGTTTCTGATGCTCAGCTTTGACCTTAGAACACGTCAAACATTCTCCTACGTATTTAGCAACATCGGCTTTCATACCCGGCCACCAAAAATGTTTCTTGAGATCCTTGTACATCTTCCCCGTTCCAGGATGTATTGAGTATCTGGTTTTATGAGCTTCTCTAAGTACCATTTCTCTCATATCTCCAAATTTTGGTACCCAAATCCTTTCAGCCCTATACCGGGTTCCGTCTTCCCGAATATTAAGATGCTTCTCCGATCCTTTGGGTATTTCATCCTTTAAATTTCCTTCTTTTAAAACTCCTTGTTGCGCCTCCTTTATTTGAGTAGTAAGGTTATTATGAATCATTATATTCATAGATTTTACTCGAATGGGTTCTCTGTCCTTCCTGCTCAAGGCATCGGCTACCACATTTGCCTTTCCCGGGTGGTAACGAATCTCAAAGTCGTAATCATTCAATAATTCAATCCACCTACGCTGCCTCATATTCAGTTGTTTCTGATTAAATATGTGTTGAAGACTTTGTGGTCGGTATATATAATACTTTTGACCCCATATAAGTAGTGCCTCCAAGTCTTTAATGCAAAAACAACCGCACCTAATTCCAAATCATGCGTCGTATAATTTTGTTCGTGAATCTTCAATTGTCTAGACGCATAAGCAATCACCTTCGTTCGTTGCATTAATACACAACCGAGACCTTGCTTTGATGCGTCACAATAAATCACAAAATCATCATTCCCTTCAGGCAATGACAATATAGGTGCCGTAGTTAGCTTTTTCTTCAATAACTGAAACGCTTTCTCTTGTTCATCATTCCATTCAAATTTCTTCCCTTTATGCGTTAATGCAGTCAAGGGTTTTGCTATTCTGGAAAAGTCTTGGATGAACCTTCTGTAGTAACCAGCTAGTCCTAAAAACTGGCGTACGTGTTTCGGAGTTTTCGGTGTTTCCCACTTTTCAACAGTTTCTATCTTTGCTGGATCCACCTTAATACCTTCTTTGTTCACTATGTGACCGAGGAATTGAACTTCTTCCAACCAAAATGCACACTTTGAAAACTTAGCGTACAATTCTTCCTTCCTCAATACTTCTAACACCTTTCTCAAATGTTCACCGTGTTCTTGGTCATTCTTTGAGTAAATAAGTATGTCATCAATGAAAACAATGACAAACTTGTCAAGGTATGGTCCACACACTCGGTTCATAAGGTCCATGAACACAGCTGGTGCATTAGTTAAACCAAACGGCATGACCATAAACTCGTAATGACCGTAACGTGTTCTGAAAGCAGTCTTTGGAATATCATCTTCTTTCACCCGCATTTGATGATACCCGGAACGTAAGTCAATCTTTGAATAAACAGACGAGCCTTGTAGTTGATCAAATAAGTCGTCGATTCTCGGTAGTGGGTAGCGGTTCTTGATGGTAAGTTTGTTCAACTCTCGGTAGTCGATACACAACCTGAATGTACCATCTTTCTTCTTGACAAACAAAACAGGAGCTCCCCACGGTGATGTGCTTGGTCGAATGAAACCACACTCTAAAAGTTCTTGTAATTGGCTTTGCAGTTCTTTCATCTCGCTGGGTGCGAGTCTGTATGGAGCACGAGCTATTGGTGCAGCTCCTGGTACAAGATCTATTTGAAATTCAACGGATCGATGTGGGGGTAATCCCGGTAATTCTTTCAGAAATACATCGGGAAATTCTTTTGCAATGGGAACATCATTGATGCTCTTTTCTTCAGTTTGTACTTTCTCGACGTGTGCTAGAACAGCATAGCAACCTTTTCTTATTAGTTTTTGTGCCTTCAAATTACTAATAAGATGTAGCTTCGTGTTGCCCTTTTCTCCGTACACCATTAAGGGTTTTCCTTTTTCTCGTATAATGCGAATTGCATTTTTGTAACAGACGATCTCTGCTTTCACTTCTTTCAACCAGTCCATACCGATTATCACATCAAAACTCCCTAACTCTACTGGTATCAAATCAATCTTAAATATTTCGCTAACCAGTTTAATTTCTCGATTCCGACATATATTATCTGCTGAAATTAATTTACCATTTGCTAATTCGAGTAAAAATTTACTATCCAAAGGCGTCAATGGACAACTTAATTTAGCACAAAAATCTCTACTCATATAGCTTCTATCCGCACCCGAATCAAATAAAACGTAAGCAGATTTATTGTCAATAAGAAACGTACCCGTAACAAGCTCCGGGTCTTCCTGTGCCTCTGCCGCATTAATATTGAAAACTCTTCCACGACCTTGTCCATTCGTGTTCTCCTGGTTCGGGCAATTTCTAATAATGTGGCCCGGTTTTCCACATTTATAACAAACTACATTGGCATAACTTGCTCCGACACTACTTGCTCCGCCATTACTCGTTCCGACACCATTTGTTCCTTTCGTTCTATTAACCCCTGGTCCGTAGACCTCACACTTCGCCGCGCTATGACCATTTCTTTTACACTTGTTGCAAAATTTGGTGCAGAACCCCGAGTGATTCTTTTCACACCTTTGGCATAGCTGCTTCTGATTGTTGTTGTTGTTGCGGTTATTATTGTTGTTAGGATGATTGTTGTAGTTGCTGTTGTTGTTGTTGTTGTTGTTGTTGGGCCGTTTGTTGTAGTTGCGATTGTTGGGATAATTGTTGCGATTATTGTTGTAATTGCTGTTGTTGCTGTATTGGCGATTCTTATCACCGTTTTCCTCCCACTTTCTTTTGACTTGCTTCACATTGGCCTCTTCAGCAGTCTGTTCTTTAATTCTTTCTTCAATCTGGTTCACTAGTTTGTGAGCCATTCTACATGCCTGTTGTATGGAGGCGGGCTCGTGTGAACTTATATCTTCTTGGATTCTTTCCGGTAATCCTTTCACAAACGCGTCGATCTTCTCTTCCTCATCTTCGAACGCTCCCGGACACAATAGGCACAATTCTGTGAATCGTCTTTCGTACGTGGTAATATCAAAGCCTTGGGTTCGTAACCCTCTAAGTTCTGTCTTGAGCTTATTGACCTCGGTTCTGGGACGGTACTTCTCATTCATCAAGTGCTTGAATGCTGACCACGGTAGTGCGTACGCATCATCTTGTCCCACTTGCTCTAGATAGGTATTCCACCATGTTAACGCAGAACCTGTGAAGGTATGCGTAGCGTACTTCACTTTGTCCTCTTCAGTACACTTACTTATGGCAAACACCGATTCAACCTTCTCGGTCCACCGTTTCAATCCGATCGGTCCTTCGGTTCCATCAAATTCCAAAGGTTTGCAGGCAGTGAATTCTTTGTAGGTGCATCCTACACGATTTCCTGTACTGCCAGATCCAAGGTTATTGTTGGTATATAGCGCAGCCTGTACTGCGGCTATGTTTGAAGCTAGAAAAGTACGGAATTCCTCTTCATTCATATTCACGGTGTGTCGAGTAGTCGGTGCCATTTCCTTCAAAATAGTCAAATGGAACAAGTTAATCATACAGAATATTAAGAGTAGTTAATAGTATTTCGTAGCATAATATGAACTCATTTATAAAAGCTTTTTCTTCATATTAGCGTTTTATAAGTTTAAATTCGGGTAGTACCTACCCGTTAAGTTCATACTTAGTAGCTAATATACAATTCAACTACTACAATTCTATATGAAAAACTGATTGTAATAATATTTCGCGTTCAAACTTTTATACAATATTTTACAAACTTACAAAACCGCTTATTTTACATAAAGCATGAAATATAGCACACAATAACTTTGATACAAGATAGTTGTGAAGACAATTCTAGCTAGTACACAAGTCGTTCGGCAAAGGCAATAAAGACACGTAATTCATACGTCCAGAAACAAGTCATGCATTCTGGTTTTACTAGGACTACTTCCCATCCTTGGTCATGTGCAACATAACCGTTATGGCCGTTGATAAGACAGCGTGTTGTAACGTCATCAAAGGGACGAGGGTTACGTAATGTCCAACAGTCCCGTAACAATCTAAAAACCTCATTTCTTACCCCAATTACCGACTCCGTCACTTGTGGAAACGTTTTGTTTAATAGTTGTAGCCCGATGTTCTTGTTCTCACTTTGGTGAGAAGAGAACATTACTAACCCGTAAGCATAACATGCTTCTTTATGTTGCATGTTAGCCGCTTTTTCTAAATCACGAAGTCCTATATTTGGATATACTGAGTCAAAATAATTTCTTAACCCGTTGCGTAAAATAGCATTTGGGTTCCCCGCAATATATGCGTCAAAGTAAACACATCGTAACTTATGGATTTCCCAATGTGATATCCCCCATCTTCCGAACGAAAGCCTTTTATAAACCAAATCATTCTTGGAACGTTCTTCGAATGTCTTACAAACTGATCTCGCCTTAAATAGTTGTGCCGAGGAATTCTGACCGACTCTAGACAAGATTTCATCAATCATGTCTCCGGGTAGGTCTCTTAAAATATTGGGTTGTCTATCCATTTTGTGTTTTTATACTGTAAAATAGACAAGAGTTAGATTCATAAAAAAAAAAATACTTATTAATACAAGCAATTTTTACATATATCATAAAGCATAAGCACACTATATTACATATATTACACCACACGAATACAACTATCTTATTCCGACTCGCTTGTTTCTTCTTCTTCGGTTTTGGTTCGTTTTGCCAAGTTTCTAGGGATATATGATGTTCCCCTAATATGAGCCGTCGTTGTCCACATTGGTTTAGAAAAACCTGGTGGTTTAGAGGTTCCCGGGTCATTGTTACAACTTAAGGACTTCGGGGGTTGACGATACATATAAAGTTCATCGGGGTTGGAATTAGATTTCTCTATTTTTATGCCCTTTCCCTTATTATTTTCTTTTGCCTTTTTAAATTCAGTTGGGGTAATTTCTATAACATCATCGGAATTCTCGTCGGAATCCGATTCATCGGAGAATTGGTAATCCTCCCAATATTTTGCTTCCTTGGCGGAAACACCATTGACCATAATTAACTTTGGTCGGTTGGTTGAGGATTTTCTTTTACTTAACCGTTTTATTATTTCCCCCACCGGTTCTATTTCTTCATCCGGTTCCGATTCTTCTTCCGGTTCCGATTCTTCTTCCGGTTCCGACTCTTCTTCCGGTTCCTCTTCGGGAACTTGTGAATCAGTCCACAAATCATTCCAATTTACATTTGACTCTTCATTATTATTAGGTGAGTCAATGGGACTTGTTCTAGAGGTAGACATCTATCACATAATATCAAACACGTTAAGAGATTAATATATCACATAATATTCATATGTTAAAAATATATAGTTTCCAACAAAAATGTTAAGCAATCATTTTTAAAGAAAACACGGTCGAAGTCCAGACTCACTAATGCATCCTAACAAACTCGATAAGACACACTAATGCAAATTTTCTGGTTCTCTAAGACCAACGCTCGGATACCAACTGAAATGTCCCGTTCTTATTGATTAAAAACGTTCCATATTAATTGATTTCGTTGCGAGGTTTTGACCTCTATATGAGACGTTTTTCAAAGACTGCATTCATTTTTAAAACAAACCATAACCTTTATTTCATAAATAAAGGTTTAAAAAGCTTTACGTAGATTATCAAATAACGATAATCTAGAATATCCTGTTTACACACGACCATTACATAATGGTTTACAATACAAATATGTTACATCGAAATCAGTTTCTTGAATGCAGTTTTTACACAATATCATACAAACATGGACTCCAAATCTTGTCCTTATTTTAGTATGCAACAGCGGAAGCTCTTAATATTCACCTGAGAATAAACATGCTTTAAACGTCAACAAAAATGTTGGTGAGTTATAGGTTTAACCTATATATATCAAATCGTAACAATAGACCACAAGATTTCATATTTCAATACACATCCCATACATAGAGATAAAAATCATTCATATGGTGAACACCTGGTAACCGACAATAACAAGATGCATATGTAAGAATATCCCCATCATTCCGGGACACCCTTCGGATATGATATAATTTCGAAGTACTAAAGCATCCGGTACTTTGGATGGGGTTTGTTAGGCCCAATAGATCTATCTTTAGGATTCGCGTCAATTAGGGTGTCTGTTCCCTAATTCTTAGATTACCAGACTTAATAAAAAGGGGCATATTCGATTTCGATAATTCAACCATAGAATGTAGTTTCACGTACTTGTGTCTATTTTGTAAATCATTTATAAAACCTGCATGTATTCTCATCCCAAAAATATTAGATTTTAAAAGTGGGACTATAACTCACTTTCACAGATTTTTACTTCGTCGAGAAGTAAGACTTGGCCACTGTTGATTCACGAACCTATAACAATATATACATATATATTAAAGTATGTTCAAAATATATTTACAACACTTTTAATATATTTTGATGTTTTAAGTTTATTAAGTCAGCTGTCCTCGTTAATAACCTACAACTAGTTGTCCACAGTTAGATGTACAGAAATAAATCAATAAATATTATCTTGAATCAATCCACGACCCAGTGTATACGTATCTCAGTATTGATCACAACTCAAACTATATATATTTTGGAATCAACCTCAACCCTGTATAGCTAACTCCAACATTCACATATAGAGTGTCTATGGTTGTTCCGAAATATATATAGATGTGTCGACATGATAGGTCGAAACATTGTATACGTGTCTATGGTATCTCAAGATTACATAATATACAATACAAGTTGATTAAGTTATGGTTGGAATAGATTTGTTACCAATTTTCACGTAGCTAAAATGATAAAAATTATCCAATCTTGTTTTACCCATAACTTCTTCATTTTAAATCCGTTTTGAATGAATCAAATTGCTATGGTTTCATATTGAACTTTATTTTATGAATCTACACAGAAAAAGTATAGGTTTATAGTCGGAAAAATAAGTTACAAGTCGTTTTTGTAAAGGTAGTCATTTCAGTCGAAAGAACGACGTCTAGATGACCATTTTAGAAAACATACTTCCACTTTGAGTTTAACCATAATTTTTGGATATAGTTTCATGTTCATAATAAAAATCATTTTCTAAGAATAACAACTTTTAAATCAAAGTTTATCATAGTTTTTAATTAACTAACCCAAAACAGCCCGCGGTGTTACTACGACGGCGTAAATCCGGTTTTACGGTGTTTTTCGTGTTTCCAGGTTTTAAATCATTAAGTTAGCATATCATATAGATATAGAACATGTGTTTAGTTAATTTTAAAAGTCAAGTTATAAGGATTAACTTTTGTTTGCGAACAAGTTTAGAATTAACTAAACTATGTTCTAGTGATTACGAGTTTAAACCTTCGAATAAGATAGTTTTATATATATGAATCGAATGATGTTATGAACATCATTACTACCTCAAGTTTAGTAGGTAAACCTACTGGAAGTGACAAGAAATGATCTAGCTTCAAAGGATCTTGGATGGCTTGAAAGTTCTTGAAGTAGGATCATGACACAAAAACAAGTTCAAGTAAGATTTTTGCTCGAATTAAGATAGTTTATAGTTATAGAAATTGAATCAAAGTTTGAATATGAATATTACCTTGAATAAGAAAGATAACCTACTGTATATAACAAAGGTTTCTTGATCTTAGATGATTACTTGGAATGGATTAGAAAGCTTGGAAGTAAATTAGTAAACTTGAAGGGATTTTTGAAGTATTCTTGAAGTGTTCTTCCTATGATGATTATAGCTTGATTCTTGAAGTGATTTTTGATGAAGATGATGATTAACTACTGGAAAAATACGTTTATAATAGTGTGGGTGTGTTGAGAGAGAATTAGAAAGAGATTTGGAAGTGAAATGGAGTGAATGATGAGTGTTAATTGGTGAGTGGTGAGTGGGGTTAAAAGGAGTTCTAGTTAGTTGACTAGCTCATGGTAGAAGTTAAAATTGATTAGTCATACATGACATAATCAAGAGTGGAATCCCATGCTAGTTCCTATTGGTATATACCCATAGTAAGTACGTTTTGAAGCTGTGTATAATACGGGTAAGAATACGACTAGAATTCTTGATGAAAGAAAAGAATGGGAAAGTAACTGTAACCATTTTCGTTAAGTATGAGTGTTTCGATATATGTCTTGAAGTCTTCTAAAAGTATTTTAATACATCTAAATACACTACATGTATATACATTTTAACGGAGTCGTTAAGTCATCGTTAGTCGTTACATGTAAGTGTTGTTTTGAAACCTTTAAGTTAACGATCTCAATTAATGTTGTTAACCCATTGTTTATTATATCTAATGAGATGTTAAATTATTATATTATCATGATATTATGATATATTAATATATCTTAATATGATATATATACATTTAAATGTCGTTACAACGATAATCGTTACATATATGTCTCGTTTAAAAATCATTAAGTTAGTAGTCTTGTTTTTACATATGTAGTTCATTGTTAATATACTTAATGATATGTTTACTTATCATAATATCATGTTAACTATATATATAACCATATATATGTCATCATATAGTTTTTACAAGTTTTAACGTTCGTGAATCACCGGTCAACTTGGGTAGTCAATTGTCTATATGAAACCTATTTCAATTAATCAAGTCTTAACAAGTTTGATTGCTTAACATGTTGGAAACGTTTAATCATGTAAATATCAATCTCAATTAATATATATAAACATGGAAAAGTTCGGGTCACTACATATATTAATAATGATAATAATAATAATAATACCAATAATAATAATAATAATAATAACAATAATAATAATAATAATAATAATAATAATAATAATAATAATAATAATAATAATAATAATAATAATAATAATAATTGGATAATAATAATAATACTAATTATAACTTTAACGATAATAACGATAGTAATAATAAAAAAATAACAATTTTTAATGATAAATCCTTTTATTAATAAAGATAATAATAATAATAATAATAATAAGAAAAAACTAGAACGACGATAATAATAATCATTTTTAATAATAATACAAAAATTCGATGGACTATAACTTCAAATCCGTTCATCGAAATCATTCGATATCTAAATGAAAAGTTCTTAATTTTTCGCTAGCTTTCCAACGACATGCATATCTTATACCTTATCGCAGTCGCATATATAACTAATTCAGGATTCAACATAACCTAACTAAAGGCAATATCAAAAGTACAAACAGGCATAATCCTATATACTCGAGCACTAGTCAGGGATACATTATTAGTATGTAAAAGTTAAATTATGAGTACTCACGTATCAATATTGAGATTCAATATTGCAGGAAAGGTACGTAGACGCAACGGAGATGATAAACACTATATTGACCTCACGAGCATACCCATGAACCATACCAATCACCTCCATAGCTATAACCCATAATTTCCTTAATCCAATCCCACTCGAAAAACAATTTCGAAATCACTCGGACAGCACTCTGACGTAATATTTTATGTATACTAATAATATCTTGAAATAATACGGAGTAAATATATATATGTAAATCGATTGAGAGAGTTTAGAGAAAAATATTTTCAAGTTTCTATGAAATAATGAAACCTATTGAATTCTATTTATAATAGATTTTTGAATTATTAAAGTGAATTATTAAAGTATGAATTATTAAAGTATGAATTATTAAAGTGAATTATTAAAGTATGAATTATTAAAGTGAATTATTAAAGTATGAATTATTAAAGTGAATTATTAAAGTATGAATTATTAAAGTGAATTATTAAAGTTAAAGTAAAGTAAAAACAAAGTAAAGGTAAAGTTTAAGTATAGTAAAAGTATAAAACTATGTACGTATAATACGCGTATAAATATATATAATATTAATTTAAATCGTTATATATATTTAATAAAATAAAATATAAATATCGTTATCTTTATCATACTGGTTAAGTAATGAGTTGTCAAAAGTGGTTCTAGATATTTATAAAAGTTATATACGTTTTAATAATAAAGTTCTTTTTAAACTGAAAACGTTTTTGTACGTTTGAAACTAAATTAAATAAATATAATAATTTTGTTTTCCAAAACCAAATATATTTTTAAGAATCATTTTGTTTAAAGGTTAAAATAATGGACATCGTTATATCATAAAATGTTTTAAAAAAGTAGAATCATATATATTCATAATAGGTTTCAAGTTTTTAAATTACAGTTTGTTGGTGAAGCATGGGATAAAGTTCAAAGGTTAAATAAATGTATGAAATCATCTTAATGAAAAAAGTCGACTTACTTAACTTGGCGATATCCAACTTCTAAGTTATTTACACTTCACGTTCTTACTTATAAATCACTTTACCATTTTCCGAATGTTGTCAAAAAGAATAGATTTCTTAAATCACAGTGGACCTCATAACATAGACCCGTAATCATATCATAATGTATCTGATAAATCAACAATTTGATATTATCTTCTAATTCCATCGATAAACATATTGAAATAAATACGATCATGTAAAGTATTATACGTTTAATACTTTATTAATATTCTCAAGTTATAATATATATATATACATATATATACATATGTATTTATATATAACGGTTCATGAATCGTCTGAATTTGGTCGAGGTTATAATGAATATATGAACACAATTTAAAATTCTTGAGATTTAACTTAACAAACTTTGCTTATCGTGTCGAAATAATATAAAGATAAAGTTTAAATTTGATTGGAAATTTCCGGGTTGTCACAGTACCTACCCGTTAAAGAAATTTCGTCCCGAAATTTGAGTGGAAAGGTCGTGAATGATAATAAGTATGTTTTCATGATGCATACAGGCTGAAAATTAGAGTTTTATCATCAGCGAATAATTTGGATAAACAATCCATTTATATGAAGAGTACGAATGAAGCTAACATAGAAGAGTGAAATGAGTAAGTGTAGATTCATCTTATCATTTGACGTAGATATGATTGATTTCCAGATTTTAAGGGATTTGAAGAAAATCTTTGTAATAAGATTTGATTCTCCGGTAACAAAAGGAATTAGGATCCGCTTTAAATGCGATCGTCCATTTTAATTGTTCTGTCAGAGATTTTCTTATAAATTCACCTCCTTCCTTTTCTTACAACTCACACCTTCTGTTGATGCATTTTATGCAAGTCCCTAGACATCTACCCACGTCCATTGCAGGTACAACAGTTTACAGGCCACCATGATCGTTCGTTATTATCCTATTTGTGTTTGTATGTGGTTACAGCAACTGCAGGAACGAGATGTGGATGTTTGACTATGTTAGACTTAGTCAGACGTCCGAGTGAAGCCTCACTCGTACGGCTGACAGGCTCATACGCACGGTTGATGCTGAGCTAAGTCACAATTACAATCTAAATGAGAAGACACGAGTGAGTGATCACCCGTACGGCTGATGAAGCCAACTCGTATGTGTGATGGATGAATCGTACGGGTGAGTCAACAGCAGGGGTATATAAAGTCTTATGTTCTTCATTTTTTGGTTAAGCCTCTCATTTGTTACACACACTCAGATCTGGTGAGCTCCTCCGATTCTCTCTCAACCCAAATCACCCAGGTGGTGAATAATAGCTTTAGGTGTTGATCTAATCACACTTGATTTAGTTGTGGTATGACTAAATTAATCACAAAAAGCTTAACCTATTCACTAGAGGGTTTGATTCACTTATTCCGTCATTGTGTGAGTTAAATCTGTTGATTTCTATGTTCCTAGTCATGTTTCATCACCTTCTATTCTTTCCCCCGCAACTCATATTTTAAAGTATTCATCAATATGCTCCATCCAGTTCTGATTCTCGATATACTTATAACTTTCATATCGGTCATTCTTCTTTTTCATCTACCGCCGGAAGAATCTATTTACTTCTACTATACTCTTGTGTTTATAGTGTTTCTAGTTCTCCCCGTCTTTATATTGCTATATGCATCGATATATATGGTTTATAATTTTTGGTTTGTCGTTGGGCTTTATATCTTCCCTTATATTTCAAAATCTCTGTTTCTATCTTCTATAATCATTGTCATCCACAGTTAATGCTCTCTTTTATTTGCTGCAATTTATACCCCAATTTCTATTTCGGAGTTTTGTCCTTTCGTTTCTTCTTCTTGCGATTAAGCACCGCTTGTAATGGTCCAGAATTCACAAATATGATTTTCGGAATGAACATTGTTAATGTTCTAGGAAGGAAATTGTGATGGCACGATCTTGACTTGTCAAATTACTAGAATACCTTAGAAAAGGCCGAATCATCAAGAAATATTTTATTGATATTTTAGAGGTTAAATAGAATACAAGAGTCGTATAACATGGCACATGATGATGTTATGATCTGTGAATCATCACGTTCCATTTAGAAACTCAGCATGAATTACTGTAATATAATCACGTTGATCAAGTGTCATTATATTATACTAACTCATGCTTCAGTTTCCAACACTACTTCAAAAACATTCATATTTTAAACTCAAAGGTTTACAGAGTATAGGAACTAAACAGTTTCCTTTTTGATGTAATACAGATAGTGCAAAGAGATAAATGATTTCAGATAAGAATAGTTATGGAAATATTTTCAGAAATATGGAGGATATTTATAATGAAAGATACGATGATATCTTAGAATTTCTAATATCAGAGGATGATGAAGAATATTGTCTGTAAGGGTTTAGTGTCAGGAGCAAGGTATTCGTTAATGACTTCAGCAGACACTGAATCATTTGGATTCTTTGAAGGCAGGTTCAGTCTTTGTGATTTGTCCACAGCCTCCTTCATACTTTGCTCAATCTGTTTTCCAGTTCCAAAACTTCTCTATTTCTGAGCTTTGTTAATACACTAATCTTTATCATCAAACTTTTTACTGCTAAGGTCGTTTACAGTTTTTGTTGCTTCATCAGCATTTCGAGAACTAGTTCGCGGTTCAGAGTGTTTTTCAGAAACTTCACATTCGAAGTATGTAAGCCTTGGAAATAGACGTTATGTATAACTGTTGGCGTCAACATGCTGTGAGATTTCAAAATACTGATTGCTAACTTCCAATGATTCGTATGACAATTCTCGTTACAAGAGGCAGATGAGTAAATGATGAGGTTTCGATAAATATAAAGATTCTTCGGAATGCCCAAGATCAGTGAAGTTATTGGTAAGTTTATTGCTAATGTGGTGGAATATGAAAGGTTCTCCGGTAACAAAAGGGTAATCACATATATCAAAATTATGATAAGGCTACTCCGAATGAAAAAATCGAAGTTGTCTTGCTGGAGCTGTGATATAATTTGCTACTTTGCAAAGGAATTGCAAGGTTATTTTTACTAATAAATGCCAAAAGATCTGACACAGATATGTGTTGAATTATGACTTTGGTTTCGAGAGCTTTTTAAGTACATAACTGTGGGTAATATGTGGTTGGATCATCATCTCGATTGCTCATTATTTGAAGTGTCTTCAGAGATTTTCGAAGGGTTTGAACATAGATTGTAATCGTTTGTATGCATTTGATGTTCTAACACACTTTTGAAGTCAAAGTATAGCTTTGAAAGATGTAGGAATCTAAAAGTAATGGTACCGATTATATCTCGAATTGAATTCTGAGATTTTAAAATCAGAATACGTAATTGGGTTTGAATGAGTATGGTTGTTTTGATTTCTATGAAAGAATGTATATTATTGTGAAAGTAGGAAGTATAATTGATAATTTGCTTAATCTGATTCGAAGAATGTAACATATTAATTGTGAATTTATATATATCTCTCGGGTATTACCTACCCGTTAAAAAATTTTCACAATTAATATTTTGTACATAAGAATTTTATTACAGTCTTTATGAAAATATATATGTATATATTCTCCTCAGATGTAACATAGATTTTAATGAGTTAATACTAAATTAAACTCATTCGATTTACGGTTGGAACTAGAATTGAATAATTCCTTGAAGGTTTAGAGGTTACATAAGTATTTCTTCAATAATATTGAAATTATGAATCAATACTTCGTTATTTGTTGAGAAGTGATGTTAGTTTTCGTTAAATTCTTGTGAACTTCGCAAAGTACGAATGATGTTATCTGAAAAGTTTCGGTTACATCAATGATGAAGTGTAAAATCAAATATATACTTGATTTATTAGGAATTGGAATTTGTTGAATTGAGACAGAGATTGTAGTTAGCGATGGTTAAGTCGCGGGTGAGGGACGTACATTATTGCATATTTGTAATATGAATTAACTGAGTAGTTAAGATTCACACACAATAGCTTAGCACGGAAAGATTTGTTTTTTATTTCAAAATATATATATATATATATATATATATATATATATATATATATATATATATATAATTTCTTCAGAGGGAATGAGTTAATTCTTCATAACTTGTTGATACAATATACACGTTATTGATTCGTAATGATGTCCACAGTGATTCTTGAACTGACGGAGTTTGTGATGTTATAGGTGTTGTTGATTCTGATGTTGACTGTACTGACGATGCTGGTGACGTTGACGGTACTGTTGATGCTGTTGGTAAAACAAGTTTAACTTGTTAGTCACACACCATTTTTTTCAGGGTTTCTACTCTTCTTTCTATCATTTTGGTTCGCTTAACTGATTTATGGTTAGGGCTAGATTAGATAATCTCTAAGACTTTAGAGATTATATAATCGCCGCGGAATGTTTCTCCAATGAAGTTATGAATTAATACTTCGTCAGTTATTGTTGTTGGTACTCCTTGGTATCTATGGTGCATATGACGTTGATGCTCGTGGGACAGATTGTGAAGTTGAGGTTTACAACGCGCTTGTGGTTGGAGGTGGTAATGGTACTGTTGGCGTTGATGATGGTGGTACTGGTTATACTGCTGGTGCTGCTGCTGGTGTTTGTAATCTCTGCACCATATTCTCCAAAGCCACTACCCGAGCGCAAAGTTCGTTGACTTCTTCTATTATTCCAGGATGATTGTCGGTCGGAACGAGCGGATAAATAAAATCTAGAATTTGATGTAGTATATAATCGTGACGAGATACCCTAGAAATGAGAGAGAAAATGGTGTCTCGAACAGGTTCGCCGGTAAGTGCTTCAGGTTCTTCGCCAAGAGGGCAATGTGGTGGATGGAAAGGATCGCCTTCTTCTTGTTTCCAATGATTGAGGAGGCTACGAACCCATCTCCAATTCATCCAGAATAGGTGATGACTGATTGGTTGATCCATTCCGGTCACACTGCTTTCGGAGCTTGAGTGAGATTCCATTACGGAATCCGAATGACTTGAACTGATGACAAATTCCATTTCGTACGATTGGATAAAGGATTTTCGATATAAAAATGATTTTTTGGCTATCGGGTGGTATTCGATTTACATAGGATATCTATATATAGAGATCAAAAGATTTCATAGATTACGGAGGAATTTGCGGGGTATGTCAGGTAAAGTTTAAAGTAACAGATACGATAAGATATGATTTAGCAGATACGCTAAGATATGAAGTTTGTCTATACACTACTCATGCAATTAATGTAGCAAGACGTGTCTTGACTAATAATGATAAGCAGGTAATTTCCTATGGATGATAAGCAGATAATTTCCGACTAGAAATGATAAGCAAAACTTTTGACATGCAGACACGGTCGAAGTCCAGACTCACTAATGCATCCTAACGACTTATCAGTTAGACACACTAATGCAGACCTGGTTCGCTAAGACCACCGCTCTGATACCAACTGAAAGGACCCGTTCATATACATTATAAACTATTCACAATAGTTGATTACATTGCGAGGTATTTGACCTATATATGATATATTTTACAAACATTGCATTCGTTTTTAAAAGACAATCTTTCTTTACATCAAAAATTGACAGGCATGCATACCATTTCATAATATCTACTATCCAACTATAAATTGATTTAATAATAATCTTTGATGAACTCAATGACTCGAATGCAACGTTCTTCGAAATATGCTATGAAAGACTCCAAGTAATATCTTTAAAATGAGCAAATGCACAGCGGAAGATTTCTTTAACACCTGAGAATAAACATGCTTTAAAGTGTCAACCAAAAGGTTGGTGAGCTCATTAGTTTATCATAATCATTTATTTCCATCATTTTAATAGACCATAAGAATTTCATTTCCAGTTCTCATAAATATACGTCCCATGCATAGAGACAAAAAATAATCATTCATATGGTGAACACCTGGTAAGCGACATTAACTAGATACATATAAGAATATCCCCTATCATTCCGGGATCCTCCTTCGGTCATGATATAATTTCGAAGTACTAAAGCATCCGGTACTTTGGATGGGGTTTGTTAGGCCCAATAGATCTATCTTTAGGATTCGCGTCAATTAGGGTGTCTGTTCCCTAATTCTTAGATTACCAGACTTAATAAAAAGGGGCATATTCGATTTCGATAATTCAACATATAATGTAGTTTCGATTACTTGTGTCTATTTCGAAAAATATTTATAAAAATTGCGAATGTATTCTCAGCCCAAAAATATAAAGGGTAAAAAGGCTAATGAAACTCACCATACTGTATTTCGTAGTAAAAATACATATAACGTCATTGAATAAGTGCAAGGTTGGCCTCGGATTCACGAACCTAAATTAATTATATATATTTATGTGTTGGTCAATATTTGTCTAACAAATTAGGTCAAGTCATAGTGTACCACAATCCTAATGCTCGAGACTAATATGCAAAAGTCAACAAAAGTAAATTTGACTCAAAATAATTTCCAAAAATTTATACATGATTAATATATAGTTTAAATATCGTCGTTTTATATTTTTAAATATTTTTAAAAGATTTATTAGAGTAAATAATATAATTTATTTATTAATAAATAAAATTTTATATTATATTTATATAATAAAATATACTTTTATATATATTAAGTAATAAAATTTATAGGATTCATTTAATATTATAAAGATAATATGATACGTATTATTAAAGTAAGTTATTACACGTAGTAAAATATGTTTGTATCAAATATTTATTTGATAAAATAATATCTATAATGATAGTAAGTAAAAGTTGTATTATTTTGTAATAATAATTATTATTATAAAAATATCAATATTTATAATTACTAAGATGACATTATGATAAAACGATAATTCTAATTATGATAACTTTAATATTTACGATAATTTTTAATATTATCTTTAAAATAATAATTCTATTTAAAATAATAATAATAATGATATTTTATAGTAACAATGACATTTCTATTAAAATGATAATTTTTGTTAAAATGATAGTTTTAATACTAACGATAATTTTAATAATAATAGTAATGATAAAAATAATAAGAACGATAATTTTATCTAAATCAATATCTTATAATATTTTAATTTCATCATGATACTCTTACCCATTATTTCCTAATCGTTTCGTTTAATAGCTTTTAATCGTCTTTTATTTCGTGTTCGTAATAATGATAATAATAGTAATCAAAATAATTAGGTGTTACAAATATTTGTTTTAATTACACTAATATTAATAATGATAGTTACTATAACATTATTAACGATAATACTAATAATTATCTTAATGATAATATAGTAATAATAATAATAACAATAACAATAACCATTTTTAAATAATGATATATATATTAATAATGATAATAATAATAATAATAATACCAATAATAATAATAATAATAATAATAATAATAATAATAATAATAATAATAATAATAATTGGATAATAATAATAATAATACTAATTATAACTTTAACGATAATAACGATAGTAATAATAAAAAAAAAATAATTTTTAATGATAAATCCTTTTATTAATAAAGATAATAATAATAATAATAAGAAAAAACTAGAACGACGATAATAACGACGATAATAATAATCATTTTTAATAATAATACAAAAATTCGATGGACTATAACTTCAAATCCGTTCATCGAAATCATTCGATATCTAAATGAAAAGTTCTTAATTTTTCGCTAGCTTTCCAATGACATGCATATCTTATACCTTATCTCAGTCGCATATATAACTAATTCAGGATTCAACATAACCTAACTAAAGACAATATCAAAAGTACAAACATGCATAATCCTATATACTCGAGCACTAGTCAGGGATACACTATTAGTATGTAAAAGTTAAATTATGAGTACTCACGTATCAATATTGAGATTCAATATTGCAGGAAAGGTACGTAGACGCAACGGAGATGATAAACGCTATATTGACCTCACGAGCATACCCATGAACCATACCAATCACCTCCATAGCTATAACCCATAATTTCCTTAATCCAATCCCACTCGAAAAACAATTTCGAAATCACTCGGACAGCACTCTGACGTAATATTTTATGTATACTAATAATATCTTGAAATAATACGGAGTAAATATATATATGTAAATCGATTGAGAGAGTTTAGAGAAAAATATTTTCAATTTTCTATGAAATAATAAAACCTATTGAATTCTATTTATAATAGATTTTTGAATTATTAAAGTGAATTATTAAAGTATGAATTATTAAAGTGAATTATTAAAGTATGAATTATTAAAGTGAATTATTAAAATATGAATTATTAAAGTGAATTATTAAATATGAATTATTAAAGTGAATTATTAAAGTATGAATTATTAAAGTGAATTATTAAAGTTAAAGTAAAGTAAAAATAAAGTAAAGGTAAAGTTTAAGTATAGTAAAAGTATAAAACTATGTACGTATAATAAGCGTATAAATATATATAATATTAATTTAAATCATTATATATATTTAATAAAATAAAATATAAATATCGTTATCTTTATCATAATGGTTAAGTAATGAGTTGTCAAAAGTGGTTCTAGATATTTATAAAAGTTATATACGTTTTAATAATAAAGTTCTTTTTAAACTGAAAACGTTTTTGTACGTTTGAAACTAAATCAAATAAATATAATGATTTTGTTTTCCAAAACTAAATATATTTTTAAGAATCATTTTGTTTAAAGGTTAAAATAATGGACATCGTTATATCATAAAATGTTTTAAAAAAGTAGAATCATATATATTCATAATAGGTTTCAAGTTTTTAAATTACAGTTTGTTGGTGAAGCATGAGATAAAGTTCAAAGGTTAAATAAACGTATGAAATCATCTTAATGAAAAAAGTCGAGTTACTTAACTTGTCGATATCCAACATCTAAGTTATTTACACTTCACGTTCTTACTTATAAATCACTTTACCATTTTCCGAATGTTGTCAAAAAGAATAGATTTCTTAAATCACAGTGGACCTCATAACATAGACCCGTAATCATATCATAATGTATCTGATAAATCAAAAATTTGATATTATCTTCTAATTCCATCGATAAACATATTGAAACAAATACGATCATGTAAAGTATTATACGTTTAATACTTTATTAATATTCTCAAGTTATAATATATATATATATATACATATATATACATATTTATTTATATATAACGGTTCGTGAATCGTCTGAATTTGGTCGAGGTTATAATGAATGTATGAACACAATTTAAAATTCTTGAGATTTAACTTAACAAACTTTGCTTATCGTGTCGAAATAATATAAAGATAAAGTTTAAATTTGATTGGAAATTTCCGGGTTGTCACAGTTACAAGTGGTATCACGTTTTTCTGCCAGCCTTCATGTTGTTGGATGTGTGGTCTATTGGTTGTTTTATACGCCAATGGCGGGGTCGTAAGGACCACGTTGTGTGAACTAACGGTGGTTTTATACGCCGATGGTGGGGTCGTGAGGACCATGTCGTGGGATTAGTGAGGCGATAGCCGTGTTTCGCTCACATGTTGTTACGGGTGTGACAATAGTCGATTTTGTACACCTTAGGTTTAGCGTTGCCATAGTCATTTTGGGCGCTTTTGGTTTTAGCCGTTGCTTATGATGTTAGGATAGTGGCGTATTGGTTGTATTGCGCACTACAAAGATGTTTAGTGGTAAGTGTAATCTGTAAGGATTCATGTGGTTCGATCTTCAACGTTCAGATTGTTGACTTTAGGTTGAGACTTGGTCGCTTTTAGCGTTGTCCTTGGTAAAGGTACGCTAAGGAATTGATATCTCGGTACGAGATTGGTTGAGTTTCTCCCGATATGGGGAAAAGAACAGGTTTTTTAGTGATCGTATGGTGATTTTGTTAAATCGTGGGTGACGATTTAGTTGTTAAAGGCAATTCATTGGGAAGGATTGCCTAAGAAAGTCGGATTGGAACTTAGGATTGAGGGCCGTTGAGTAGTTCCGGATTGGTTAAGTGGAGAAGATCACGAGGACGTGATCGAGTTTAAGTGGGGGAGAGTTGTAAGACCCAAAAATTTATTGTACATAATGTATTTATGGTGTACGATGCGGGTATGAAGTGTACGTGTTGCTTGCTCGAACGCCGAAGGAAACTGGACGTTGTCTGAAGTGACAAGGTGTGTACGTATCTTTTCAACCCTAAATAAAGTTTGTGTTGATGTTTCAAAGCCTTACCATTAGAAAGTAAATCTTATTACGTTTCCAACGATATTTGATTCATCAAAAACGGAGCTACGGTCAAAAAGTTATGGCCAAAACAAGTTTCTGAACACTGACCTGTAGGTTGGAGCGGCGCTCCACATTTTGGCGCGGCTCGCCGATCCCCTCTGATGCAATTTCCAGCCTTTTTAAAAGGTTTAAATGAGGGGTACTTTGGTCTTTTCATTTAGGGTCGGTTTAGGGTCACCAAAACTGATCTAGAACTCCATTTGAGCTCATTTCTCACCCACACAAACACTCTCATCCATATCTAGAGAGAGAGGAAGGGTTCTAGAGTGAGAGAGCTTGAATTGGAGAAGAAGGAGTTGGATTCTCACCAAAGCTCGGGTTTTAAAGTTGTTCTACTCGTCAACGGCATCATTTTGGTGGTATTGGTAAGTTCAAACTCCGAATTACATTTGTTAGATTTGATATTCAAGTTAGGGTTTGAGTTTGATTTGTTGTGAAACCCTCTTAGATGATGAAATGGGTTTATGGTGACTAGTTATTCTTGTCACTTGGCGGGTTTTGGGTTGGTTGACGATTTGGCCTTGATTAGGCTTTAATCTTGAGTTTAATCACTAGGTTTAGTGATTATGGAAGTGTTGGAACCACTTTAGGTGAATTTGGGTTGACTAATTTTGACTAGAGTCAAAACTAGGGTTTGGTGATGATTATGACCCAATTGTCGATTTAATGAGGTTTATAAACTTAAAATGTATTAAGTTGAAGTATAAAACCGTGTTAAATATGTTTTGGTGTCAAAACTCGCTAACAGCGCGATGTTGACTCCTTTGGATCAAATTAGGGTTTAAGTGTCATTATGGGCAATATAGGTGTTTAACACCTATGATTGGGTTTAATTGGCATATAAGGACCATTCTCACTTGTGTTAGTGATTATTGGTTAGTTTGGGCACGGTTTGTGCTTGGAAGTGCATTTGGGTCAAAATGGCACTAAGTGTCGAATTGGGTTGGGTTGTAAGTCAACCCTAATTGTGTTGCTTGTTTCGTGATAATGGAATAGGTACTTTCCATTGACGAGTCGCGGATTACTTGGAAGCATTCATCAAGACTTCAAGGTGAGTGTTAATATCCTATGTGCATATGTATGTGTAGGATGAGTGCGGATCGGGTGAAGTGATTCTCGGCTATAGAGCTCACTTCACATATAGGTGGATTTGATGGACTTGTGTATGGGTCCAATTGGCACGGTTGTGCGTTTTGGTTGACCACCTTTGGCGAAGTACACACTTTGGGTGTACGTTATCACACGTGGTTGTGAGTGGAATAAGTATACATGTATGTATATAATGTATTTATTTGTAGGAACGAATATGTGTTGTCCAAGTTAGTGATATATGTCGTTGTACACTAACGGCCTTTATGAACGGATGTATGTGGTCCGAGTTAGCGATATATGTGTTGTATGCTAACGGTTTATTGTATGGATATGTGTTGTCCAAGTTAGTGATATATGCGTTGTACACTAACGGTTTTATGAATGGATATATGTTGTCCAAATCAGTGTTATATGTGTTGTACACTAATGATTTATGAATGGATATGTGTTGTCCAATTTAGTGTTATATGTGTTGTACACTAACAATTTTATAAACGGATATGTGTTGTCCAATGGTTAGTGATATATGTGTTGTACACTAACGGTTATTATGAACACCGATGGGAAATTCGAGTACCATTCCTTTTTACGATTGGTTAACCTTGGGCGTTTATATATTGTTGTATATTTATATATATTGACGTATTGTTGTGATGTAGCTAACCCTCCGGGTGTAGCTTATTTGGCGTTGTTCACATCATCGTTGGTGAACTTATATTTTGTGGATATCTTTAGCTTGTTGCTTAGTGATTATACGGTATGCTTAGCTTAGCTTACCTTTATGCTTGAATGCTCCGGTATGCGGTATTTTGATTATTTGTGTGGCGCGTCCATTTTATGCATATATATGTATGTAGTATATTCTCACTCACTAAGCGTTAGCTTACCCTCTCGTTGTTTACATTTTTATAGATTTGCTTGGATGCGGTGGCTCGGGTAAGCGTGGGAACTAGTGGCTCGCGTAGTAGCTTTAGAAGGCTTGCTTTTGGATTAATTAGGATTGGGTAGCGTATCCCCAATCGCAATGCTCGGTCTTTATTTTGTATTACAAATCATGTGATTGAAAACTTGTATTTTCGTATGAAAGTTAAAACGAACGATGTGGGCCTGGCCTCGTAAAACTTATTTTATGAATGGAACGTGTTAGTTTTTCATATATGAATAGGTTGTAAAAAGCGTTTTGTCTAAACACGTCGGGAAGTGGTCAAACATTTTCGCATTTCATGACTTTTTGGACAGACCAGTTTGGCGCGCTGCGCCATATGCTGTTCCAGCAAAAAAAAAATTAATTGATATTTCCGCGTGATCGTTTGTATTACGGGTTGGGTTGTTACAACTATTCATCAAAAGTAATCAGGGATATTTTCGTCATTTCACTTTTTTTTTGGTCTCCAGCGATAAAAGAAGCAACTCTCATAAAAGAACCAACCATTCAATATTACCAAAAGATGTCGAAAAAAATTCTTTTTTACCAAAAAAATCAACTAACCTTTTTTTCCCCTTTTTTTCTTCAACGATAAAGGAGGCAACTTTCATAAAAGGAACAACCCTTCAATGCTACCAAAAGATGTCGAAAAACATTCTTTTTTACAAAATAGATCAACTAACTTAAAAAAAAAACGAACGCTAAAAGAAGCAACTTTCACAAAAGGAACAACCCTTCAATGTTAGATGTCGAAAAAAATTCTTTTTGACAAAATAGATCAGGACTTTTTTTTAAACTCGCATTCAAAACGGAGCCCCGACGCGAAGCCAGGGCTCCGCAACTAGTTATTTATTAAATGAAAAATAATAGCAACCAGTACTAGTACTACCTTAGAGCACTCGGTGTCCACTCTGAAATCGACCGTCAACCCAAAATCGACGCCGGGATCGACGGTCGGTCGACACCGGCACGACGTCGATCCCGCCGTCGATTTCCAACCTCCACAATCCGACGCTGAGTTCCAACGGATCAATTGTTTGAATTTTGAAAAAAACTAGCCGTTTAACGGCTAGTTTTGGTTTTTTTTTTTTCTTTTTCCTTTTTACACTATAAATAACACTACATTTTAACATTTTAACACACACACACACACACACTCATTATTCACCTTTCACCATATTTTATATCTTTATTCATCAATTTTTTTTATCTTTTTTCTAAAATATGTCGTCTTCTTCGAGTTCTTCCGGCGACACGTTCACGAAGTACACAATAAACGTAATTGAAAATTTATCCGGTGAAGAAGAAGTTAATTCACGTCGTTATATACGTCGAAATCATTATGAAGCACATGATCGTTTGATGGACGATTATTTTAATGAGGGTTGCAAATATTCGGCTGATAATTTCAAACGAAGATTTCGAATGCGGCGACGTGTTTTTCTTAGGATTATGAATGATATTCTAAGCTACTCAGAAAATCCATTACCGTATTATTTTAGATGGTTTCATCGAAGACAAGATTCACGTGGTAAGTGGAGTATTAGCCCACATTTGAAGATGACAGCCGCGCTACGTCAGCTAGCATACGGTTATACACCGGATGCGTTGGATGAGTATCTTCAAATGTCCGAACGAGTTGCTCGGGAATCTCTACACAACTTTTGTAGGTGTATCATTGATTTGTATGCTAACGTGTACCTAAGAGAGCCTACTTTGCATGACATTCATCGTTTGTATGAAGGTCATGAAAGGATTCATGGTTTTCCGGGCATGTTGGGTAGTATAGATTGTATGCACTGGGCATGGGCAAAATGTCCAGTTGCGTGAAGAGGACAGTATATGCGAGGTGATCACAGTCACCCAACTATTATGTTTGAAGCGGTCGCCTCGTATGATAATTGGATTTGGCATGCGTATTTTGGTGTAGCGGGTTCAAACAACGATATTAATGTGGTAAACACTAGTGATTTGTTCAACTCAATGCTTAATGAGGAAATGCCTGACATTCCTTATCAAATTAACGGGGTTCATTATAGCAGGGGGTATTATTTAGCTGACGGTATTTACCCAACTTGGGCGGCATTTGTTAAGGGATTTTCAAGTGCCGTTGATGAAAAACGTACTTACTTTACAAAGAAACAAGCGAGTGCTCGCAAAGATGTTGAAAGAACGTTTGGGATCCTACAAGGCCGTTGGCATATTCTTCAGCAACCCGCACGAGCTTACGAGGTGAATATAATGAGACAACTAATGTACACCTGCATCGTGATACACAACATCATTATCAAAGACAATGGATACAACCTTGCTGAGAATGATTGGGTAGTTGAGCCCGTCCAACATAAACAACGTACGTGGATCGATAGGTGCGACGCTCGAGCATGAAGAACGAGGGAGTTACGTGATAGAGAAGTGCATGAAGGCATACGATATGATTTGGTTGAACATTTGTGGGATCTTCGTGACGACCTATGAATTTTATTACGTATTAGTTTATTTTATGAATTTTAATAAATGTAATGGTTTATGTTATGAATTTTAATTAATGTAATATTTTATTTTATGAATTTTAATCAATTATTTTGTTTTTATATTAAATTAGTTAAATACAATATTTAAAATTCAATTTAAAAAAATAAAAAATAAAAAATGGACACTGAAATCGACACTGAAATCGATACTGTGGACACCTCCACCTTACACACTGTAAGTCAATTTCAGTATCAAAAATGAACACTAAAATCGACACTAAAAAATCGACACGGACACCTTGTCCTCTTATATTTCTTTTCACCTTACCAAAATCTCTTTTCACCTTTCTAAATTTACATTGAGCCTCACACCCCTACACCTGCAGAGTAATAATTTGTTCCAACTTCCAAAGTCCAACTTGAGTACTTGACTTTTAACTTTCACATTCTCAATTTTATTTACAATTTGTTCATAATCTCTCTTCCTCCTCATAGATCATAGTTCTCCTTTTCTCTTTCTTCATTCACACCCGTCTTTCTCAGTTCCAAAATTATGAACTTCAAACACGAAATAACATCATCGATTCATTGATCATAAAGCTGTAAGTATCTATCAACTTCATCTTCATACATATACTTCATATTTATTTATAGTTTAAAATTTGTTTATGTATTCATTTCATAAATTATTGGTGCTCCGTAATAGATGTATTAATGTATGTATGGAAGCTGTAAGTAATAGATTTATTGTTGGCTTGTTGCTCCGTAATAGATGTATGGAAGTTGTATTATTGTTGCTTCATATTTATTTAAAGTTGTAAGTATGGAAGCCACAAGTGAAAATATGAACACTGATTGTTCTTAGAATAAATTGGGAGTAAGAGGTTAAACCATAAATTTTGTGAATGATTGAATTATAAAATAATGAAATAATAGTATGGAAGCCACAAGTGAAAATATGAACACTTGACTGTTCTTAAAATAATTTGGGAGTAACAAGTTAAACTATAAAATTTGTTAATGATTATATTATAAAATAATGAAATAATAGTATGGAAGCCACAAGTGAAAATATGATCACTGACTGTTCTTAAAATAATTTAGGAGTAACAAGTTAAACTATAAATTTTGTGAATCCATTGTGAATGTCACTGTACAAGTAAGTGATGTTTGAAAAAGATATATGTAAGTGTCTATAAGAGTGTTAAACTAGTAATACACTAATTTATTTTTTGATTCATCTTGTTTGACTAGGTAAATCATTAAAAGTTCAGAATTAAGTATATGGAAGGCACAAGTGAAATGAACCCGATTAGTCCGATGCAAGCTTCTTCATCAAGGAGTGCACACGAGTATGTACACATTGATGTCAGTGAGGATCTTCCGACTGATAATGAACCAAATAACTTAAATAGTGGCGAACAAATTCATGATGAAGAAGATGAAGTGGAGTTGAAGCCTAAGCGTCGAAGGACCTCGAGTGTGTGGGAGGAATTTGTTGTTGTAACTTTGAAAAATGGCATACAAAAAGTCGAGTGCATTCACTGTAAAAAAAAATTGGCGTTGTCAAAAAGTGGCACTACAACAACATATCAGCGGCACTTAGTTACTTGTTCGCAACGCAAACAATACCAAAGAACTCAACAAATGTTGAATTTTCAACCTGAGGCGGATATGGGATTTGAAAAGCCTCCTTCGTTAATTTCACCAAATACAAAGTATGATGCTAACAAGATGAGGGAAGCAATCGCAGCCTGGATAATGGGTACTGAGCAACCTTTTAACGTTGTGGAGGATGATCTATTTGTTTGGATGATGAATACGACTAATCCTTTGTTTGAGAAAGTAAGCAGGGTAACAACTAAAACAGATTGTATCAAGTTTATGAGCATGAGAAAAAAAAATTAAAGGCCCTTACAAATACCACCTCAACAATTAGTTTGACAACCGATTGTTGGAGGTCATCTCATCAAAACATAGAGTACATGGTCATCACGGGGCACTTTATCGATTATAAATGGAGGTTTGATTAATTTTTTGTTTAGATAACATTATTTATATTATGTATTGATTGAATATATATGCGCATGTGCTTACTATAGGGATGGCAAATATCAGTGAACCTTAACTCAATGCTTATGTTGACCCTAGGTAACCACCTACTGTTTGTGATATATCCATGTGGCACATTTGACTAAGTTTATATCAGAAAGATATAGTTTTTTTTATCCATGTAATGTATATTCTTAATTGATAATATGTATCTAAATATTTATCTCATCAACGTACTGTTTGATATTGTTAATATATATCATAATTATAATTATACCTTATAAACATACTGTCAACAACTTTGACTATTGTTCATTATATTTTAATATGATGTTATATATTTTACTTCACAGATTACATAAACGCGTGCTAAATTTTGTCCACGTTCCTCCTCCTCGTACCGGTCTTGATATAGCAGATGGCATATATAATTGTTTGAAGGATTGGGGAATTGAGGATAAGATCTTCTCTATCTCTGTGGACAATGCATCATACAATGATAGAGTTGTTGAGACACTTAAAAGAAATTTCACCTTGTTAAGAAAGCTTCCTTGCAAAGGTAAGCTAGTTCATGTTAGATGTTGTGCACATATCTTGAATCTTTGTGTTAAAGATGGACTTTCAAAGATTGATCATGTTATTGAAGAAGTTCGTGAAGCCGTGAAATATATTAATTACTCCGAGGCAAGATGACAAACATTTTCAAATGTTGCACATCAACTAAAAGTACGCGATAGAAAGTTATTGCTTGATGTTGCAACAAGGTGGAACTCCACTTATGATATGTTGTCTCTTGCTCTTAAGTTCAAAGATGTATTCCCAAGGTGTATATATATATATATATATATATATATATATATATATATATATATATATATATTAGCATATTAAGTTTTTTATTGTACAATCTTTTATCTATATTAACTTTTGGGTGTTATATTAGCTATGCAGATTATGAACCTAAATTTCAACATTTGCCGAGCGAAGAAGATTGGGATAATGTGACTAGTGTGTGTGAAATTCTGAAAGTTTTCAAGGTTTTCATTTTATTTTTTTATCACTAATATTTCCCTTATGCTAAATCATATTTTATCACTGATTTTTCCTATGTTTGTTATTCGTAGATGTGTACGAATGTTATTTCAGGAAGTTATTATCCTACTGCCAATTTATACCTTATTGAGGTTTATAAAGTCAAACAAGTGTTAGATAATGGAACTAATTCTGAAGATCAATTTGTTCGTGATATGGTGAAAGTTATGAAGGTAAAGTTTGACAAGTATTGGGGGGAGTGCCATTTGCTTATGGCTATAACTTCTGTTCTCGATCCAAGGTTAAAAAATGGTTGATTGGAATGTCCTATCACAAATTATATGCACCGGATCAAGCTGTCAAGAACATAAAAGAAGTGGAAGATGCACTCGAGGATATGTATAAAGAAAATTTGGAGACACATGATGCATTGATTAAGGAAGCTGCTACAAATGGAATCAAATGTACTAAAGGAAGCAATAGGTTTAGTGAAGACACAACAAATGGATCGGGATGAGAGGAGTATGAGAAATATATCAAAGAAGTGGATTTGCAAAAGCCACAAGTGTCTGAGCTGAAAATGTACTATGATGAAGGCTTATATATAACTCAAGGAGGAATGGAATCATTCAACGTATTAGAGTGGTGGAACATTCATAAGCTGAAATTTCCGGTTTTATCGAAAATGGCCAGCGATGTACTTGCTATTCCAATATCTACAGATGCATCTGAGCATTTAGTGCTGGGGGCAGAGTCATTGAACCATTCCGATCTTCGTTAGCACCGGACACGGTAGAAATGCTGATTTGTGCAGGGGATTGGATTAGACAAACTTTTGGATTGAAGAAGAAAGTTAAGGTACTTTTTTTATGAAAAAATTACGCCGTTGGTACCTGTGGTTTGTTCATATTTTCATCACAACACCTAAACTTTATTTTTTGCGTAGTTGGTACCTCAGTTTTTTGTAACTTGCGTAGTTGGTACCCAAGACTAACTGCCGTGAATTAATAATGTTTAAACCCTCACATGTGCCACACATGTGAGGGCAAATTCGTCCCTTTCAAAATTTTGAGCATATAAGATATGCATATCGTTGTACAGATAGAGAAGAGACAGGAGGATAGTTATAGTTATTCAAACAAACAAAAACACCCAAATATTCATTGAAGCTATAGTAGGATGATTGTTTAAACAAACATATGCAAAGATCGAAGTGATCGGAGGTTTTTCTTTTTTTTTTAAACTACTCACGCAAACATCAATCTCTATGGATTTAAATTAGGGCTCTTCTTTACGGATTTATCTGAGGCAAGTGTATTAATCTTAATAGTTCATATTAAATTTGAATTTCACATATTTTCCTATATAAACTTTATACATCTGTATAAAAAATAAACTATATTTGAATTGAGTTATCTTAATGTTTGAATTTTAATCGTGTCTCATTTATCAATTAAATAAATTTAATGCTAATTAAATTGGAATCTCTGTATATGCCAAGTTAGTTTAGGTTGTGAACAGGATGTCAAGGATTGTTGTGAAAAGAACAAGTGATGAGGGTTCTGGAAAAGAAGAATTATATAATGATATCAGTCTTTTGTCTAATGCTTTGTATGGAGATAATAAAACACGACCTAGGATTGTGAATTCTACAGCTAGTAGTCGATCCAAGTCGGTTGTAAAACCACAATTTTCGAATACAACAAGGTCTAAATCTAAAGTTAGTAGTAACAAATATCGATTTTTAAAAGACAATAAATCAATTTGTGGTTGGAGCAATTTAAAATCATTTACACATGTTCGTAACAAGCTGTTTAATTGTTGTTTCTCTCTTCAAGTATATGTTCGTAACAAGCAGTTTAATTGTTGTTTCTAAATTAACTTACCGTTTCTCTCTTCAATCATTTACACATGTTCGTAACAAGCGATTTAATTGCGGTTCAATTTGGAGTTGGGACACTTTAAAATCCTTCTTTTAATCGCTCTGTTGAAGATCTAATCTTCATGAGATTTTGCTGGCATCAAAATCAGAATTATATGAATCGGGGAGTATGGGTTAAAATAATGAAACAGACGAATATACCCTCACATGCGTGGCACATGTGAGGGGTTACCTGTTAAAACTTAACGGCAGTTAGTCTTGGGTACCATCTACGCAAGTTACAACAAATCTAGGTACCAACTACGCAAAAAATAAAGTTTATGTGTTGTGATGAAAATATGAACAAACCACAGGTAACAACGGCGTAATTTTTTCTTTTTTTTATCTTAAAATGTATACTTATGATATGTAATTTTTTATTTTTCATTTTGAACATGTACATAATTGTTATGAGTTACTGATCTTGAACTTTGTAGGAGGAATTACCGATAGAGATTACATTGCCCGATGTTAAAAAGTCGAATTGAAGGTGTATTTTCTATATGATTATAACAATAACATCAATTAAGATGAATATTTTCTGATGTTACTTTGTTGTGTATAATGCAGGTTACCTTGATTAATTAAAATTAACTTGTAATCCACAAGTATATGACTTGATGTCATTTCACTGAATTTGGAAGGTTGGAAGATAAACCACAAGTTTTTGATCTTCTTTTGAAGTGGTTGTTCTAGACTTTGAATGGTTGAATTTTTATGGCTTATGTAGTTATATGTATGTTTAATGTAGCTGCTTGCACTTCATTTTTTGGAAATGGTTCTAGATTTATCATGGTAGAATTTTTTGGTTTGTATAATTGTATATATGTTTTGTGATGCTAAAGTTGTAAGACATGGATGTTTTAGATTTAATATAACTGAATGAAGTTAGACTTATCACTAGTTTTTTTTTTTTTTTTTTTTTGAAAAGATTCAATTAACGAGCTCAAGTTTTTATTAACAAGCCGAGCTTTATTCGAGCCAAAACTTGTTTTAAGTTTCTTAGAGAAAACAAGCCGATCACGAGCCGAGCTCGAGCTTTTAACATGTATCACGAGCCGAGCTCGAGCTTAAAAATTAAGGCTTGATTCGAGCCGAGCTCGAGCTCGAGCTTTATGCAAATTGGACGAGCCGAGCTCGAACACTATTAAGCTCGGGCTCGGCTCGGCTCGTTTACAGTTCTACAAAATCACAATTAATCAATATTTAGTGTTTGGCAAATTAATTTAAAAATTTGATTATTTACTTTTTTGGGGCTTCAAAACGCAAAAAGCAAGAAGTAGGTTAGGACTTACTGCTGGAAAAACGCCCTTTTCAAGAAATGCTTCTCACAAGTGCTTTTACCATTATACCCATATAAATAAACCTTAAAACCCCTACTTTATTATATACCTAAAAAAATAATAGCCATATTCTTATCAACTTTCTCTTGCAACAACTGTACTTTTTTGTTGCATTGATTGGTGTACTCCGATAACTTTATTTCATCTCTTTCTATTATACTATGGGTAGTGATATGTACACAACCAATTTTTACACATACACAACCAAATATGTTTTACATTGTTGTACAGTACAACACTGTAAAGCATGTTTGGTTGTGTATTTGTAAAAATTGGTTTTGTACGTATCATCACCCTTATACTATACCCCGTAATTCATAGTAATTCCATATTACTTTGTGGAGTATAAACTAACCAAAGTTATAAATACAAATAATAATATTATCTACTCTCTGTATTTGATACATGTACTACATACTACTATATATTATATACTCTGTATTTGATAAGATTTTGTTAAAATTTATAAAATTAAAATACATACATCTTATAATTATATATTTAATTATTTTAAAAGAATGTCCCTTTTAGTAATTTTACATATTAACTTATCAAATAATCAGGTTTTGCCAAACACTTAAAAAAATAGATAATGATTATTGCGATATCAAACATCATAATCAAATTCAAACACCATTTATCAAAACCACGTTTTGATACAACTAATTATCTGATTATGATTATTTAAAGCGCATAATCAATTTTCAAAACGCTAACCCAAACACCCCCTTAAAGCATATCATTACATCATGTAACATCTCGTTTTTCATCATAACATGTCCAAGGTACGTGATGAACTTTAGAATGTTCATACTTGGTTGTATAATAGTATAAAGATGATTGTACGATGAGTGCATGAAGTGTACCAAGCGTGTACATGTTTCTTGTTCGAATGTCGAAGAAAACTGGACGTTGTTTGAGTTACAAGATGTGTACGTACCTTTTCGACCCCAAATAAAGTTTGAGTTGATATTTCAAAACCTTACCATTAGAAAGGAAATCTTATTACTTTTCCAACGATATTTGATTCATCGAAAACGAAGTTACGGTCAAAAAGTTATGGCCAAAACAAGTTTACTGAAGTTCGGATGAAACAAGCAATTGTCACGGCGCGACCAGAATGGCCACGGCGCGACAAATGCCTATTTTGAGGGTCAGAAAGCTAAAAAAAAGTGATCTAAAATCACCCTTTGGGCCACGGCGCGACAATAGGCACGATCTGGTACTTTTCAGCCTTTTAATGAGTTAAATGAGGGGCAAAGTTGGTATTTCACATATGGACGGGTCTTTGGCCATAAAACTGATCCCAATCTTATCTAAACCTCATTTCCTTCTCATTTCTTCCCTCCCACTCACACCCCAAACCCTAGAGAGAGAGTAAAGGGTTTAGAGAGAGAAATCTCGAATCGGGGATGAAGAAGAGTGATTCGGGTCTGGTCTCAAGAGTTAAAGTTGTTCTCCTCGTTCACGGCTACGTTGTGATAGTGATGGTAAGTTCTAACTCCGAAATTCATCTTTATGATTTGATATTCAAGTTAGGGTTTTTAGCTTTTTAGTTGTAAAATCCATTTAGATGATGAAGTGGGTTTATGGAAACTAGTTATTTTTGATACATGGCGGGTTTAGGGTTAATTGACGTTTTGGCCATGATTAGGCTTTGGTTTTGGGTGTAATCACTTAGTTTAGTGATTTTGGAAGCGTTGGAACCCTTTTGGGTGTATTTGAGTTGACTAATTTTGAAATGGGTCAAAATTAGGGTTTATGTGTCAAAATGAGTTTTGAGTCAAGTTTTGGTAAATTAAGTATGTAAGTACTTGTTTTAGGTGTTATTTGGTGTTTTGGTAATATAATCACTAGTCGTTAGTGATTTTGGGCGTTTTTGAGACTTATGTCAAAATGGGTCGACTTTGGTTGGGTCGAATTTGGTAATGACACTAAATTGGATTAAATGGATGTTAAACGCTTTTGTTAAGTGTTAAATGGCATTTTTGAATGAAAGTAAACGTGAGAAATGATTTCGGGTTAAAATTGGTATTTTAACCATAAAGTCAAACTTGGTCAACCATGAAACGGGTTTTTGGGTAACATACGAGATAGTATGCGTTTAATGGCTAAAGTTAATGTATTTGGGTATTTTGGGAACGCGAGAACTAGTCTCGTTATTTTTGGACCTTCGGGTGTCGTTAGATGTATAAAAAGGGTATTTTGCACTTAGGTGTCTAAATGGGCGGATTGTGGAGGTAGGTATAAACCCTTGGTTAAGGGCGTTTGCGTCAAATTCTCTTGAAGGGAATGTGTGTTGATTGTGTGAATACCTATATGTATATTATAGGTAAAAGCTTGCTCGATTGCGTTTGGTGGCGACTTTACATACATGACTTGTGCATGCATCTCGAGGTGAGTGGAATAATTATATATGTATGTATATGATTTATTTACTTGTGGGGTATGGGTTAAAGTTCGATGTTGACGATACCATACCCTAGACTATTTTGTTGTGTTGATGAGGGCTTAAAGTTCGATGTTGACGATACCTCATGTATGGATTTAAAGTTCGATGTTGACGAAGCCATACCACTATTGTAGTGACATTCGATGAGGGCTTAAAGTTCGATGTTGACGATACCTCATATGTGGGTTTTAAGTTCGATGTTGACGATACCACATTAATTCATTCGATGAGGGTTTTAAGTTCGATGTTGACGATACCTCATACGTGGGTTTTAAGTTCGATGTTGACGATACCACATTAATCGGGACGGATGGGATTTAAGTTCGATGTTGACGATACCATTCGTAGGGCTAGCCTTGAAATCTTGGATACTAATGGATGTTGTGAACATCACTATTTTGGTGTGATGTAGCGTAGCATATTATATTGTTCGTGTTATATGCTATTGTTTGTGCTAGCTTGCGTATTGGAGATTTTAGCGTTATACTTTGCAATGGTATGCTAATTATATTGCTAGCGTGTATGCGGTAATTGTGTAAGTGATTGCAAGTAAGTAGATTATATATGTATGTGTATAATTATTGTATTCACTAAGCGTTAAGCTTACCCCTCTCGTTGTTTACCTTTTTACAGGTATTGTGTTTGTGAAGTTAGCTAGTCGTTAGACTAGATGCGTAGGAGCGGTTGGGCTCGATGAGGTAGCTTTTGGAGTTTTGGACGCGGATTGGGGATTTGGTAGTCCCCGGGATTATGCTCTTGGTATCAGGTTGGGTTATTGTGTATTAACCCGTATATCTTGTGATTGGGTCATTATTACAAATAATTTTGTAAAGTGTAATTTATTTACCAAGGGTCATGATAAATTGTTAAACGTATCATTACGATGTTATGTTTTGATTAAAACAGAGTAGAAAGTGTATTGTATTAATGGGACCTAACTTATAAAAAAAAATGTACTCCGTTTTTGGTTAAACGGATTGGGGTTGTTTCAAGTGGTATCAGAGCATAGTCTAAGGGAATTAGGTGACCTTGGAATAGGTGCCTAGTCTTAGACTTATTGACGGTTGTGCGTTATTTGCGGGACTTGTAGGAATACGGGTCGGTTTGAGATTTGTTAGTGCCTTAGAGTAGGTGACTAACTAGGACTTGTGATTGTCCAAAGCGTGATTATGTGGGGCCTTATTTAGTGTGTAAATTAGTGCCTTAGATTGCTAGTGCCTAATGTAAGTAGGCGAGCTTGGACGTTGTTTTAGTGATAGTCACCTAGGTTGTAGGTTGACTTGTTGTTGCGGTGTACTTGTGTATATTTATTATTATATTGTATATAGGTGTATATATACATGTATCTATTGGTGCGGTGTCCTAGAGACGAATCTATTGGAGAGATTCGAATGTTTGGCGGTTTGAGTGATCAAGTTCGCGGTAAGGACTTTGGTCATTCGGGTACTAGGAATTATTGCGTCTTATTTTGTGTGAATGTTGCGTCAGTCCGGGTAAAGTACTTTGTGTGACCATGTGAAAATGGTAAGGTACGCATTTGTAATAGTGACCGATCACCATTATTACGAACGTGTATCTTGACACCAAGCATGACATGACGAGTACCGAGCGGAGGAAACGTGGCATGGTTGGGGTAGAATCGGGACGAGTTAGGAATCTTTTATTGGTTCCTAGGATATAGTAGTCTCGAGTGATGTACTTGTTGTCACATCGGGTTCTCTGTGAGTCGGGAAGTATTACGGTGGATTCGGTTAGTTAAGTGAGTGAGCCAACTCACGAGTTTGGTGCGTGCTTAGTCACCCTAAGTAGTGGGTGCACTATTGAGATTGTTATTGGTTTTAGTTACCCATCGTAACTAGGATGACCGATTTATTGTATGCGTGTGTGTGCGTCGAGGACTTAAATTCTGTAATGGAATGCGACGAGTCTAATGATTGTAGTATTGAGTTACACTCGGTAGAGTGTGTGGTTAGAGAATCGTGTTGGGATTCTTGTTGTGAGTCGCCTTGGAATTGGAGAATCGAGGAGTCTTTGGGTCGTTAAACTCATGGGAGTGGGACCCGTATGATGGTGATTGCGTTAGTGCGTTAGTGTGCTATGGATTATAGGGTAACATTCCTAACGGAATATCCCTTGTAGTAGTGGTGTTATCGAGATGTAGAAGGGTGTAAGACTTGGTGTTCCCGAGCATCTCTTTAGCATTAGATGAAGGGCCTCATTAGGCTATATCGTTTGGCCTTGTGGAATTGCGGGTGACGTGTAATCGCTAAGAACTTTTGAGAAGATAATAAACCGTAAGGTTTGTCGGGTAGGTATGACTTCGGGTCATTATTGTGGAGAAGTTGGTGACATCGGGTGTATGGAACCTAAAGATCGAGTTTCTAAATCTCGATAGGTTGCGGTGGGAGTTTGCATGACACTGCGACATGTGCCTTTGTATACCTGCTGGTATAATGTTCAACTCCGGTAGTGGTGTGATCACTTTGTGCTTAGGGTTCTCGTGAGATACCCTTGGAAGCAGCGGAGATTACGAAAGTGATCGATGGGTGATAGTAATTCGACGGTTGCGAAAGTCGAAGTTTAAGAGCATTGCGTTAAATACTTCTTATGAAGTGGCGGATGAGCGAATCTGGTTGCTCTTAAGTGATAGACGGGTAAGATGACCGGTGAGCCGGTGACGGACTTAATGGTCGGATAGGCCTAAGGTTATGATGAAGTGTTGATATTGTGGTCAACGAAATTATTGTATCGGATTATTCAATCTTCTCCATGAGAGTGAGCAATTACGGATAAAGGATCGTTGAGTGGAAGGTCGGGTGATCTCGACTGAGATGCACGACTGATTAAGCGGAGTGGCATATGCCTATGCTTAGAGGCGTATGTAAGACTTGGGTGGAGTTCGCTTTGCGAACGATTAAGACAGTTGATTGTGAATTGTGGAATGAAGGTGCGATGTTGTCGCGTGTACGACATTTCAAGTGATTGTGTATGACGGCACTGAGAGCCTAAAGTGAGTTTGCAGTGATTCGGTGTTTATGATTGGTGATGAGAATGATCATGTGTGTTGTGGAATGGTAATTCCGCGGGATGTTATCATCTTTGCGGTAAGAATGTGGAGCTAAATCCTAAATGGGGGAGTTTTTACTGCCGCCTGAGGAAGCTCCCGTGGTACTAGATCAAGTGAAGTGTAAGACTTCTTATGTAGGGTGGTCGTGTAGTACCAAAGTGCGGTATGAGACCAAGTGTGAAGTTTGAGATCACGGAAGTGAGAGAATGTAACTGTTATTGCGGGTGCTCTCATGATATAAATTTGGGTTGTGTGGAACTCGGATAGTATTGTCGAGTGAGTACGGGTTCGAGATGGTGGTGAATACTGTATATTCCCTGTAGGGAAACATGATCGTGAGAATTTTCAGTGGATTATTCCAGTTTGTGGATAGTTGTGAGGCGGGGAGCGCCGGTTCTGATTATCTCACGTCGAGACACACGGATGTTATTGTTTGCAAGGGTGTGTACCCTAGTGATGTGACCCGTTAGTTTTATTTAAATGTCGAGGCCATCCTTAACGGACGGTTTAGGAAGGAATATTCACCCTGCATAGGTGAATATATTTGTGGGTAGTGTGGCAAATCGCGAATTGTTATGATGATAATTCGCTGTTGACGAGATTCTAGTACACGAATAGTTTCCATGCTATTACTAGGAAGCCGTAGTGTATGATGTGTTGTAGGGTTTAAAGGGAGAAACCCTGTGTCGAGTGTTGATGTTTCGCCTAGTTCATGGTGCATTATTTTCGTCCTGGATTAATCCAGAGACTGGTGGTCGTGTGCGAATCGATCGATGGGAAGGTTTATGTTCCCTAGAGTGATTATTTTGGTGTTACCAAAATTTCTTCGTTGAAGGAATAATCCGGTTGCGGAAATGAGGGAGGTTCGTTCTTGAAATAGATAACATACTTGATTGACCGGTTGAGTGGTGTGTTATGGACTGTTAAAGTACATAGTCTTAATGGGGGCAGTTTGAACGTTGAGCGCGGGAAATCTCGCATGTTGCGGTAATGCACGCTAGTGATTATTAGCGTGTGGTGAAAACTTCGGATTAATGGAAATTGTTATTGGGATTTGTTATGGACATTGAGTTTAGAGGGTGTCAAAGGACTGTTGGGTGTAGGTCCGGATTAGTTAAGTGATGAGGATCACGAGGACGTGATTGAATTTAAGTGGGGGAGAGTTGTAACATCCCGTTTTTCATCATAACATGTCCAAGGTACGTGATGAACTTTAGAATGTTCATACTTGGTTGTATAATAGTATAAAGATGATTGTACGATGAATACATGAAGTGTACCAAGCGTGTACATGTTTCTTGTTCGAATGTAGAAGAAAACTGGACGTTGTTTGAGTTACAAGATGTGTACGTACCTTTTCGACCCCAAATAAAGTTTGAGTTGATATTTCAAAACCTTACCATTAGAAAGGAAATCTTATTACGTTTCCAACGATATTTGATTCATCGCAAACGGAGTTACGGTCAAAAAGTTATGGCCAAAACAAGTTTACTGAAGTTCGGATGAAACAGGCAATTGTCACGGCGTGACCAGAATGGCCACGGCGCGACAAATGCCTATTTTGAGGGTCAGAAAGCTAAAAAAAAGTGATCTAAAATCACCCTTTGGGCCACGGCGCGACAAATTTGCTCCGCGGAGCGACAATTGGCACGATCTGGTACTTTTCAGCCTTTTAATGAGTTAAATGAGTGGCAAAGTTGGTATTTCACATATGGACGGGTCTTTGGCCATAAAACTGATCCCAATCTTATCTAAACCTCATTTCCTTCTCATTTCTTCCCTCCCACTCACACCCCAAACCCTAGAGATAGAGTAAAGGGTTTAGAGAGAGAAAGCTCGAATCGGGGATGAAGAAGAGTGATTCGGGTCGGGTCTCAAGAGTTAAAGTTGTTCTCCTCGTTCACGGCTACGTTGTGATAGTGATGGTAAGTTCTAACTCTGAAATTCATCTTTATGATTTGATATTCAAGTTAGGGTTTTTAGCTTTTTAGTTGTAAAACCCATTTAGATGATGAAGTGAGTTTATGGAAACTAGTTATTTTTGATACATGGCGGGTTTAGGATTGATTGACGTTTTGGCCATGATTAGGCTTTGGTTTTGGGTGTAATCACTTAGTTTAGTGATTTTGGAAGCGTTGGAACCCTTTTGGGTGTATTTGAGTTGACTAATTTTGAAATGGGTCAAAATTAGGGTTTAGGTGTCAAAATGGGTTTTGAGTCAAGTTTTGGTAAATTAAGTATGTAAGTACTTGTTTTAGGTGTTATTTGGTGTTTTGGTAATATAATCACTAGTCGTTAGTGATTTTGGACGATTTTGAGACTTAGGTCAAAATGGGTCGACTTTGGTTGGGTCGAATTTGGTAATGACACTAAATTGGATTAAATGGATGTTAAACGCTTTTGTTAAGTGTTAAATGGAATTTTTGAATGAAAGTAAACGTGAGAAATGATTTCGGGTTAAAATTGGTATTTTAACCATAAAGTCAAACTTGGTCAACCATGAAACGGGTTTTTGGGTAACATACGAGATAGTATGCGCTTAATGGCTAAAGTTAATGTATTTGGGTATTTTGGGAACGCGGGAACTAGTCTCATTAGTTTTGGACCTTCGGGTGTCGTTAGATGTATAAAAAGGGTATTTTGCACTTAGGTGTCTAAATGGGCGGATTGTGGAGGTAGGTATAAACCCTTGGTTAAGGGCGTTTGCGTTAAATTCTCTTGAAGGGAATGTGTGTTGATTGTGTGAATACATATATGTATATTATAGGTAAAAGCTTGCTCGGTTGCGTTTGGTGGCGACTTTACATACATGACTTGTGCATGCATCTCGAGGTGAGTGGAATAATTATATATGTATGTATATGATTTATTTACTTGTGGGGTATGGGTTAAAGTTCGATGTTGACGATACCATACCCTAGAGTATTTTGTTGTGTTGATGAGGGCTTAAAGTTCGATGTTGACGATACCTCATGTATGGATTTAAAGTTCGATGTTGACGAAGCCATACCACTATTGTAGTAACATTCGATGAGGGCTTAAAGTTCGATGTTGACGATACCTCATATGTGGGTTTTAAGTTCGATGTTGACGATACCACATTAATTCATTCGATGAGGGTTTTAAGTTCGATGTTGACGATACCTCATACGTGGGTTTTAAGTTCGATGTTGACGATACCACATTAATTGGGATGGATGGGATTTAAGTTCGATGTTGATGATACCATTCGTAGGGCTAGCCTTGAAATCTTGGATACTAATGGGTGTTGTGAACATCGCTATTTTGGTGTGATGTAGCGTAGCATATTATATTGTTCGTGTTATACGCTATTGTTTGTGCTAGCTTGCGTATTGGAGATTTTAGCGTTATACTTTGCAATGGTATGCTAATTATATTGCTAGCGTGTATGCGGTAATTGTGTAAGTGATTGCAAGTAAGTAGATTATATATGTATGTGTATAATTATTGCATTAACTAAGCGTTAAGCTTACCCCTCTCGTTGTTTACCTTTTACAGGTATTGTGTTTGTGAAGTTAGCTAGTCGTTAGACTAGATGCGTAGGAGCGGTTGGGTTCGATGGGGTAGCTTTTGGAGTTTTGGACGCGGATTGGGGATTTGGTAGTCCACGGGATTATGCTCTTGGTATCGGGTTGGGTTATTGTGTATTAACCCGTATATCTTGTGATTGGATCATTATTATAAATGATTTTGTAAAGTGTAATTTATTTACCAAGGGTCATGATAAATTGTTAAACATATCATTACGATGTTATGTTTTGATTAAAACAGAGTAGAAAGTGTAATGTATTAATGGGACCTAACTTATAAAAAAAAAATGTACTCCGTTTTTGGTTAAACGGATTAGGGTTGTTTCAAGTGGTATCAGAGCATAGTCTAAGGGAATTAGGTGACCTTGGAATAGGTGCCTAGTCTTAGACTTATTGACGGTTGTGCGTTATTTGCGGGACTTGTAGGAATACAGGTCGGTTTGAGATTTGTTAGTGCCTTAGAGTAGGTGACTAACTAGGACTTGTGATTGTCCAAAGCGTGATTATGTGGGGCCTTATTTCGTGTGTAAATTAGTGCCTTAGATTGCTAGTGCCTAATGTAAGTAGGCGAACTTGGACGTTGTTTTAGTGATAGTCACCTAGGTTGTAGCTTGACTTGTTGTTGCGGTGTACTTGTGTATATTTATTATTATATTGTATATAGGTGTATATATACAGGTATCTATTATACGTACATAGTTTTATACTTTTACTATACTTAAACTTTACATTTAGTTTATTTTTACTTTACTTTAACTTTAATAATTCACTTTAATAATTCATACTTTAATAATTCACTTTAATAATTCATACTTTAATAATTCATACTTTAATAATTCACTTTAATAATTCATACTTTAATAATTCATACTTTAATAATTCACTTTAATAATTCATACTTTAATAATTCACTTTAATAATTCAAAAATCTATTATAAATAAAATTCAATAGGTTTCATTATTTCATAGAAACTTGAAAATATTTTTTCTCTAAACTCTCTCAATCGATTTACATATATATATATATATATTTACTCCGTATTATTTCAAGATATTATTAGTATACATAAAATATTACGACGGAGTGCTGTCCGAGTGATTTCGAAATTATTTTTCGAGTAGGATAGGATTAAGGAAATTATGGGTTATAGCTATGGAGGTGATTGAGTATGGTTCATGGGTATGCTCGTGAGGTCAATATAGTGTTTATCATTTCCGTTGCGTCTATGTACCTTTTCTGCAATATTGAATCTCAATATTGATACGTGAGTACTCATAATTTAACTTTTACATACTAATAGTGTATCCCTGACCAGTGCTCTAGTATTTAGGATTATGCATGCTTGTACTTTTGATATTGCCCTTTGACAGGTTAGGTTGAATCTTGAATTAGTTACACTTGCGGTTGAGATAAGGTATAAGATATGCATGTCCTTTGAAAGCTAGCGAAAAATTAAGAACTTTTCCTTTAGATATCGAATGGTTTCGATGAACGGATTAGAAGTTATAATCAATTGAATTTTCGATATTTTTATTAAAAATGATTATTATTATCGTCATTTTTATCGTCGTTCTAGTTTTATCTTATTATTATCATTATTATTATCTTTATCAATAAAAGGGATTTATCATTAAAAATTGTTATTTTTATTATTATTACTATCGTTATTATCGTTAAAGTTATAATTAGTATTATTATTATTATTATTATCCAATTATTATTATTATTATTATTAGTATTATTATTATTATTATTAATATATATATCATTATTTAAAAATGGTTATTGTTATTGTTATTATTATTATTACTATATTATCATTAAGATAATTATTAGTATTATCGTTAATAATGTTATAGTAACTATCATTATTAATATTAGTATAATTAAAACAAATATTTGTAACACCTAATTATTTTGATTACTATTATTATCATTATTATGAACACGATATAAAAGACGATTAAAAGCTATTAAACGAAATGATTAGGAAATAATGAGTAAGAGTATCATGATGAAATTAAAATATTATAAGATATTGATTTAGATAAAATTATCGTTCTTATTATTTTTATCGTTACTATTATTATTAAAAGTATCGTTAGTATTAAAACTATCATTTTAACAAAAATTATCATTTTAATAGAAATGTCATTGTTACTATAAAATATTATTATTATTATTATTTTAAATAGAATTATTATTTTAAAGATAATATTAAAAACTATCGTAAATATTAAAGTTATCATAATTAGAATTATCGTTTTATCATAATGTCATCTTAGTAATTATAAATATTGATATTTTTATAATAATAATTATTATTACAAAATAATACAACTTTTACTTACTATCATTATAGATATTATTTTATCAAATAAATATGTGATACAAATATATTTTACTACGTGTAATAACTTACTTTAATAATACCTATCATATTATCTTTATGATATTAAATGAACCCTATAAATTTTATTACTTAATATATATAAAAGTATATTTTATTATATAAATTTAATATAAAATTTTATTTATTAATAAATAAATTATATTATTTACTCTAATAAATCTTTTAAAAATATTTAAAAATATAAAACGACGATATTTAAATTATATATTAATCATTTATAGATTTTTGGAAATTATTTTGAGTCAAATTTACTTTTGTTGACTTTTGCATATTAGTCTCGAGCATTAGGATTGTGGTACACTATGACTTGACCTAATTTGTTAGACAAATATTGACCAACACATAAATATATATAATTAATTTAGGTTCGTGAATCCGAGGCCAACCTTGCACTTGTTCAATGACGTTATATGTATTTTTACTATGAAATACAGTATGGTGAGTTTCATTAATCCCTTTTTAAACGCTTTTGCAATAAATATTTTTGGGGCTGAGAATACATGCGCCGTTTTTATAACTGTTTTACGAAATAGACACAAGTAATTGAAACTACATTATATGGTTGAATGATCGAAATCGAATATGCTCCTTTTTATTAAGTCTGGTAATCTAAGAATTAGGGAACAGACACCCTAATTGACGCGAATCCTAAAGATAAATCTATCGGGCCCAACAAGCCCCATCCAAAGTACCGGATGCTTTAGTACTTCGAAATTTATATCATGTCTGAAGGAGGATCCCAGAATGATAGGGGATATTCTTATATGTATCTAGTTAATGTCGGTTACCAGGTGTTCACCATATGAATGATTATTTTTTGTCTCTATGCATGGGACGTATATTTATGAGAACTGGAAATGAAATTCTTGTGGTCTATTAAAATGATCGAAATAAATGATTATGATAAACTAATGAACTCACCAACCTTTTGGTTGACACTTTAAAACATGTTTATTCTCAGGTGTTAAAGAAATCTTCCGCTGTGCATTTGCTCATTTTAAAGATATTACTTGGAGTCTTTCATAGCATATTTCGAAGAACGTTGCATTCGAGTCATTGAGTTCATCAAAGATTATTATTAAATCAATTTATAATTGGATAGTGGATATTATGAAATGGTATGCATGCCTGTCAATTTTTGATGTAAAGAAAGTTTGTCTTTTAAAAACGAATGTAATGTTTGAAAAATATATCATATAGAGGTCAAATACCTCGCAATGTAATCAACTATTGTGAATCGTTTATAATGTATATGAACGGGTCCTTTCAGTTGGTATCAGAGCGGTGGTCTTAGCGAACCAGGTCTACATTAGTGTGTCTAACTGATAAGTCGATAGAATGCATTAGTGAGTCTGGACTTCGACCGTGTCTGCATGTCAAAAGTTTTGCTTATCTTTTTGTGTCGAAAATTCACTACTTATCATCCTCAGGAAATTACCTGCTTACCATTTTTAGTCTAAGACACGTCTTGCTACATTGATTGCATGAATAGTGTATAGACAAAAATTCATATCTTAGCATATCTGCTAAATCATATCTTATTGTATCTGTTACTTTAAACTTTGCCTGACATATCCTGCAAATTCCTCCGTAATCTACGAAATCTTTTGATCTATATATATATATATATATATATATATATATATATATATATATATATATATATATATATATATATATATATATATATATATATATTCTATGTAATTAGAATACCATCCGTTAGCCAAAATCATTTCATATCAAAAAAAAAAAAGAAATCCTTTATCCAATCGTACGAAATGGAATTCATCATCAGTTCAAGTCACTCAGATTCCGAAATGGAATCCCATTCAAGCTCCGAAAGCAGTGTGACCGGAATAGATAAACCAATCAGTCATCACCTATTCTGGATGAATTGGGGATGGGTTCGTAGCCTCCTCAATCATTGGAGACAAGAAGAAGGTGATCCCTTCCATCCACCACATTGCACTCTTGATGAAGAACCTGAAGCATTTACCGGCGAACCTGTTTGAAACACCATTTTCTCGCTCATTTCCAGAGTATCTCGTCACGATTATATATTACATCAAATTTTAGATTTTATTTATCCGCTCGTCCGAACCGACAATCACCTCGGTGTAATAGAAGAAGTCAACGAGCTTCGCGCTTGGGTAGTGGCTTTGGAGAATATGGTGCAGAGATTACAAACACCAGCAGCAGCATCAGCAGCATAACCAGTACCACCATCATCAACGCCAACAGTACCATTACCACCTCCAACCACAACCGCGTCGTAAACCTCAACTTCACAATCTGTCCCACGAGTATCAACGTCATACGCACCATAGATACCAAGGAGTACCAACAACAATAACTGACGAAGTATTAATTTATAACTTCATTGGAGAAACATTCCGCGGCGATTATGTAATCTCTAAAGTCTTAGAGATTATCTAATCTAGCCCTAACCATAAATCAGTTAAGCGAACCAAAATGATAGAAGGAAGAGTAGAAACCCTGACAAAAATGGTGTGTGATTAACAAGCTAAACTTGCTTTACCAACATCATCAACAGTACCGTCAGTGTTACCAGCATCATCAGTACAGTCAACATCCGAATCAACAACACCGATAACATCACAAACTCCGTCAGTTCAAGAATCACTGTGGACATCGTTACGAATCAATAACGTGTATATTGTATTAACGAGTTATGAAGAATTAATTCATTCCCTCTGAAGAAATTATATGTATATTATATATTTATATATATATATATTTTGAAATAAATCTTTCCGTGCTAAGCTATTGTGTGTGAATATTAACTACTCGGTTAATTCATATTACAAATATGCAATAATGTACGTCCTTCGGTCGCAACTTAACCAGCGTTAACTACAATCTCTGTCGCAATTCAACAAATTCCAATTCATAATAAATCAAGTATATATTTGATTTTACACTTTCATCATCGATGTACCCGAAACTTTTCAGATAACATCATTCGTACTTTGCGAAATTCACAAGAATTCCACGAGCCGAACATCAAATGAAGTATTGATTCATAATTTCAATGTCATTAAAGAAATACTGCGTAAGAGTTATGTACTTTTTAAAGCCTTTAGGGATTATTCAATTCTAGTTTCAACCGTAAATCAAATGAGTTTAATTTAACATTAACTCATTAAATCTATGTTACATCTGAAGAAAATATACATATATATATATATATATATATATATATATATATATATATATATATATTTTCATAAAGACTGTAATAAAATTCTTTTGTACAAAATATTAATTGTGAATTTTTTTTAACGGGTAGGTAATACCCGAGAGATATATAAATTCACAATTAATATGTTACATTCTTCGAATCTGATTCAGCAAATCATCCATTATACTCCCTACTTTCACAACAATATACATTCTTTTATAGAAATCAAAACAACCATACTCATTCAAAATTTAATTACATATTCTGATTTTAAAATCTCAAAATTCAACTTGAGATATGACCAAAATCATCACTCTTAGATCCTTACATCTTTCACAAGCTATATTTTGACTTCAAAACTGTGTTAGAACATCAAATGTATGTTAACGATTACAATCTGTGTTCAAACCCTTCGAAAATTTCTGAAGACACTTCGAATGATGAGCAATCGAGATGATGATCCAACCACATGTTACCCACAGTTATGTACCCGAAAAACTCTTGAAACCAAAGTAAAAGTTTAAACAACGTATCCGCGTCAGATTCTTTGGCATTTATTAGCAAAAATAACTTTGCGACTCCTATTCAAAGTAGCCAGTTTTTTCATAGCTCCAGCAAGTCAACTTCAACTTTTCAGTCAGACTAACCTTATTATAACCTTGAGATATACACCATCGTTACCAGGAAACCTTTTACATTCCACAACATTATTAGCAGATGTACCAACAACTTCATTACCCATTGACTTTAGCCTCTCCAAAAAGTCATTATAATTATTCATTGAAACCCCATCATTTACTCATTCGCATCTTGTAATGAGAATTGCCATACGAATCATTGGGAATTAGCAATCAGTATTTTGAAATCTCGCAGCATGTCTACGCCAATAGTTATATGTGTATATATAACGTCTATCTTCTGGACTTAATTTGAATGTGAAGTTTTTGAAAAATACTCCGAACTACGAATTGGTTCTCCGAAAATGGAAAAAATACTGATGAAGCAGCAAAAACTATAAACGACTTTAAATGGTAAAAGCTGGATGATAATGATGAAGTGTGCTGGCAAAGCGCAGAAAAAGAGAAGTTTTGGAACTGGAAAACGGATTGAGCAAAGTAGGAAGGAGGCTGTGGACAAATTGCAAAGACTGAACCTGACTTCAAAGGATCTAAATGATTCAGTACCTGCTGAAGTCATTAACGAATACCTTGCTCCTGACTCTAAACCCATGCGCACAATATTCTTCATCATCCTCTGATATTAGAAATTCTAAAATATCATCATATCTTTCATTATAAATATCCTCCATATTTCTGAAGATATTTTCTTAATTTTTCTTATTTGAAATCATTTACCTCTTCGCGCTATCTGTATTACATCATAAAAGAAACTATTTTAGTTTCTAAATTCTGAAACATTCAAGTTTAAAATAGGAATATTTTGAAGTAGTGTTGGGAACTGAAGCATGAATTAGTATAATATAATGACACTTGATCAATGTGATTATATTACAGTAAGTCATGCTGAGTTTCTAAATGGAACGTGATGATTCACAGATCATAACATCATCATGTGCCATGTTATACGACTCTTGTATTCTATTTAACCTCTAAAATATCAAGAAAATATTTCTTGATGATTCGGCCTTTTCCAAGGTATTCTAGTAATTTGACAAGTCAAGATCGTGCCATCACAATTTTCTTCCTAGAACATTAACAATGTTCATTCCGAAATTCATATATGTGAATTCTGGACCATTACAAGCGGTGCTTAATCGCAAGAAGAAGAAACGAAAGGACAAAACTCTGAAATAGAAATTGGGGTATAAATTGCAGCAAATAAAAGAGAGCATTAACTGTGAATGATAATGATTATAGAAGACAGAAGCAGAGACTTTGAAATATAAGGGAACATATAAAGCCCAACGACAAAACAGAAATTATAAACCATATATATCGATGCATATAGCAATATAAAGACACGGGAGAACTAGAAACACTATAAACCCAAGAGTATAGTAGAAGTAAATAGATTCTTCCGGCGGTAGATGAAAAAGAAGAATGACCGATATGAAAGTTAGAAGTATATCGAGAATCAGAACTGAATGGAACATATTGATGAATACTTTAAAATATGAGTTGAGGGGGAAAGAATAGAAGGTGATGAAACATGACTAGGAACTTAGAAATCAACAAATTTAACTCACACAATAGCGGAATAAGTGAATGAAACCCTCTAGTGAATAGGTTAAGTTTTTTTTTTGATTAATTTAGTCAAACCACAACTAAATCAAGTGTGATTAGATCAATACCTAGAGCTATTATTCACCACCTGGGTGATTTGGACTGAGAGAGAATCAGAGGAGCTCACTAGATCTGAGTGTGTGTAACAAATGAGAGGCTTAACCTAAAATAAAGAATATAAGACTTTACATACCCCTGCTGTTGACTCACCCATACGATTCATTCATCACACGTACGAGTTGGCTTCATCAGCCGTACGGGTGATCACTCACTCGTGTCTTCTCATTTAGGTTGTAATTGTGACTTAGCTCAGCATCAACCGTGCGTATGAGCCTATCATTCGTACTATTGAGTCTTCACTCGTACGTCTGACTAAGTCTAACATAGTCAAACATCTAAATCTCATTCCTGCAGTTCTTGTAACCACATACAAACACGGATAGGATAATAACGAGCAATCATGGTGGCATGTAAACTATTGTACCTGCAATGGACATGGGTAGATATCTAGGGACTTGCATAAAATGCATCAACAGAAGGTGTGAGTTGTAAGGAAACGAAGGAGGTGAATTTATAAGAAAATCTCTGACAGAACAATTAAAATGGACGATCGCATTTAAAGCGGATCCTAATTCCCTTGATTACCGGAGAATCAAATCTTATTAAGAAGATTTTCTTCAAATCCTTTAAAATCCGGGAATCAATCATATCTACGTCAAATGATAAGATGAATCTACACTTACTCATTTCACTCTTATATGTTAGCTTCATTCGTACTCTTCATATAAATGGATTGTTTATCCAAATTATTTGCTGATGATAAAACTCTAATTTTCAGCCCGTATGCATCATGAAAACATACTTATTATCATTCACGACCTTTTCACTCAAATTTCGGGACGAAATTTCTTTAACGGGTAGGTACTGTGACAACCCGAAAATTTCCAACCAAATTTAAACTTTAATCTTTATATGTTTCCGACACGATAAGCAATATTCGTTAAGTTAAATTTCAAGAATTTTAAACTATGTTCATACATTCATTCAACCTCGACCAAGTTCCAACGATTCACGAACCATTAAACGAATATGATTATATATGTATATGTGTATATATATTATAACTTGAAACGTAAACAAAATATTAGATTAAATACTTTATATGATTGTATATGTTTCAAAATGTTTATCAATGGAATTAGAAGATAAGATCAAATGATTGAATTATCAGATATATTGAATTATGACTACAAGTCTCTGTTGAAAGGCCCACGTTGATTTGAGAAATCTTTCCATTTTAACAATATTCGGAAAATGGTAAAGTGATTTATAAATAAGAACAAATTACCAGTCATTGAGAACTAGACAAAGGATAGTGGAAGATTGAATCTCATAAAGACTTGATTGATCTATTTAGTTTCAAACGTACAAAACGTTTTCAGTTTAAAAAGAACTTTATTATTAAAATGTATATAACTTTTATAAATATCTAGAACCACTTTTGACAACTCATTATTTAACTAGTATGATAAAGATAACGATATTTATATTTTATTTTATTAAATATATATTTATTTAAATTAATATTATATATATTTATACGCGTATTATACGTACATAGTTTTATACTTTTACTATACTTAAACTTTACCTTTACTTTATTTTTACTTTACTTTAACTTTAATAATTCACTTTAATAATTCATACTTTAATAATTCACTTTAATAATTCATACTTTAATAATTCACTTTAATAATTTATACCTTAATAATTCATACTTTAATAATTCACTTTAATAATTCATACCTTAATAATTCACTTTAATAATTCAAAAATTTTTTATAAATAGAATTCAATATGTTTCATTATTTCATAGAAACTTGAAAATATTTTTTCTCTAAACTGTCTCAATCGATTTACATATATATATTTACTCCGTATTATTTCAAGATATTATTAGTATACATAAAATATTACGACAGAGTGCTGTCCGAGTGATTCCAAAATTATTTTTCGAGTAGGATAGGATTAATGAAATTATGGGTTATAGCTATGGAGGTGATTGAGTATGGTTCATGGGTATGCTCGTGAGGTCAATATAGTGTTTATCATTTCCGTTGCGTCTATGTACCTTTTCTGCAATATTGAATCTCAATATTGATACGTGAGTACTCATAATTTAACTTTTACATACTAATAGTGTATCCCTGACTAGTGCTCGAGTATTTAGGATTATGCATGCTTGTACTTTTGATATTGCCCTTAGACAGGTTAGGTTGAATCTTGAATTAGTTACACTTGCGGTTGAGATAAGGTATAAGATATGCATGTCCTTTGAAAGCTAGCGAAAAATTAAGAACTTTTCCTTTAGATATCGAATGGTTTCGATGAACGGATTAGAAGTTATAATCAATTGAATTTTCGATATTTTTATTAAAAATGATTATTATTATCGTCATTTTTATCGTCGTTCTAGTTTTATCTTATTATTATCATTATTATTATCTTTATCAATAAAAGGGATTTATCATTAAAAATTGTTATTTTTTTTATTATTACTATCGTTATTATCGTTAAAGTTATAATTAGTATTATTATTATTATTATCCAATTATTATTATTATTATTATTATTAGTATTATTATTATTATTATTATTAATATATATATCATTATTTAAAAATGGTTATTGTTATTGTTATTATTATTATTACTATATTATCATTAAGATAATTATTAGTATTATCGTTAATAATGTTATAGTAACTATCATTATTAATATTAGTATAATTAAAACAAATATTTGTAACACCTAATTATTTTGATTACTATTATTATCATTATTATGAACACGATATAAAAGGCGATTAAAAGCTATTAAACGAAACGATTAGGAAATAATGAGTAAGAGTATCATGATGAAATTAAAATATTATAAGATATTGATTTAGATAAAATTATCGTTCTTATTATTTTTATCATTACTATTATTATTAAAAGTATCGTTAGTATTAAAACTATCATTTTAACAAAAATTATCATTTTAATAGAAATGTCATTGTTACTATAAAATATCATTATTATTATTATTATTTTAAATAGAATTATTATTTTAAAGATAATATTAAAAATTATCGTAAATATTAAAGTTATCATAATTAGAATTATCGTTTTATCATAATGTCATCTTAGTAATTATAAATATTGATATTTTTATAATAATAATTATTATTACAAAATAATACAACTTTTACTTACTATCATTATAGATATTATTTTATCAAATAAATATGTGATACAAACATATTTTACTACGTGTAATAACTTACTTTAATAATACCTATCATATTATCTTTATGATATTAAATGAACCCTATAAATTTTATTACTTAATATATATATAAAAGTATATTTTGTTATATAAATTTAATATAAAATTTTATTTATTAATAAATAAATTATATTATTTACTCTAATAAATCTTTTAAAAATATTTAAAAATATAAAACGACGATATTTAAACTATATATTAATCATGTATAGATTTTTGGAAATTATTTTGAGTCAAATTTACTTTTGTTGACTTTTGCATATTAGTCTCGAGCATTAGGATTGTGGTACAATATGACTTGACCTAATTTGTTAGACAAATATTGACCAACACATAAATATATATAATTAATTTAGATTCGTGAATCCGAGGCCAACCTTGCACTTGTTCAATGACGTTATATGTATTTTTACTATGAAATACAGTATGGTGAGTTTCATTAATCCTCTTTTAAACGCTTTTGCAATATATATTTTTGGGACTGAGAATACATGCGCTGTTTTTATAACTGTTTTACGAAATAGACACAAGTAATTGAAACTACATTATATGGTTGAATGATCGAAATCGAATATGCCCCTTTTTATTAAGTCTGGTAATCTAAGAATTAGGGAACAGACACCCTAATTGACGCGAATCCTAAAGATAGATCTATCGGGCCCAACAAGCCCCATCCAAAGTACCGGATGCTTTAGTACTTCGAAATTTATATCATGTCCGAAGGAGGATCCCGGAATGATAGGGGATATTCTTATATGTATCTAGTTAATGTCGGTTACCAGGTGTTCACCATATGAATGATTATTTTTTGTCTCTATGCATGGGACGTATATTTATGAGAACTGGAAATGAAATTCTTGTGGTCTATTAAAATGATCGAAATAAATGATTATGATAAACTAATGAACTCACCAACCTTTTGGTTGACACTTTAAAGCATGTTTATTCTCAGGTGTTAAAGAAATCTTCTGCTGTGCATTTGCCCATTTTAAAGATATTACTTGGAGTCTTTCATAGCATATTTCGAAGAACGTTGCATTCGAGTCATTGAGTTCATCAAAGATTATTATTAAATCAATTTATAGTTGGATAGTGGATATTATGAAATGGTATGCATGCCTGTCAATTTTTGATGTAAAGAAAGTTTGTCTTTTAAAAACGAATGCAATGTTTGTAAAATATACTATATAGAGGTCAAATACCTCGCAATGTAATCAACTATTGTGAATCGTTTATAATGTATATGAACGGGTCCTTTCAGATTTTTTTACCTTTTCTTTAATTTTTTTTTACAATTTTAGTATGTTCATTTGTCCAGGGAGTTGGTACTTTTTTAAACCTATCATATAAGATAGCTGTATCTTGGGCTAGATTTTTGTCAAAGGGAGAAATATAATTTAAACTTCCCAAAAATCTTTGTAATTGAGTTTTATCAGTGATTTCATCAGGAAATTTAGAAGCAAATTCAATACTTCTATTTATAGGAATTATATTCTCTTTTTCAATATTATGACCAAGAAATCTAACTTTAGTTTGAAATAATATCATTTTTGGTTTAGAAATTACTAGGCCATTTTGAATAATTAATTTTTCAAAAATTTCTAAATGTTTAAAATGTAATTCTATGTTTTTAGAAAATATTAAAATATCATCGATATAAACAATTATAAATTCTCCATAGGGATTAAATATATCATTCATAATTTTTTGAAATTCTGAGGGGGCATTTTTAAGACCAAAAGGCATGATATTCCATTCATATTGGCCAAATGGGACATTAAAAGCAGTTTTATATCTATGTGATTCATCTATTTGAATCTGCCAATATCCTGATTTTAAATCAAATTTAGAAAATATGTTAGAATTGTGTAATCTATCCAATAAATCCTTTTTGTTAGGAATTAGATATCTAATCTATTTTAAAACTTTATTTAAAGGTTTATAATTAATAACAAGTCTAGGTACACCTCTCTCTTGTTCAGCATGTTTATTAACATAAAAAGCAGTACAAGACCATTGGGATTTAGAAGGTCTTATTAATTTTTTCTCCATTAAGGACTGAATTTCTTTTTTACATAATTGCAGGTAATCAGAATTCATTTGACACGGCCTTGCCTTTATAGGAATTTGTCTTTCATCAAAATCATCTTCATAAGGAAGATTTACAGAATGTTTCTTCCTATTCCAAAAGGCATTAGAATGATCATTACAAATATTCAAATGAAATTTATTAGTTATTACCTTTATTTTATCTTGCAATTTAGGATTACAAAGTTGCTCATCAATTGAGTAAATTTGAAGTTCTTGTTTCAAAAAATTTATTTGATTATTTTTTGCGTTCAATAAATCATGAATTTCATTTATTACTCTACTCCTTGGTGTAGTAATAAATTCAAATTTAATAGATTTCCCTTCAAAAGTTCTAGTAACACCTGTAGAATATATATATATATATATATATATATATATATATATATATATATATATATATATATATATATATATATATATATATATATATATATAATTAAATCAAGAATTCTGAAAATAATAAATCTTTAATGTTGTTACACAGGGTATTAGATCCTTGGTGATTATCCCTTGGAAATGCGCTAGATCCTTGGAAATCAACAGCTGATATTTTCCGATTCTGAAAAAAAAGTTTATGAAAAACATTGTTGACTTTATCGGAGTCAACCATTACTCAACTACGTATGCAATAGTGTAACACCCCAATATTTTGAGGTATTAATTTATATGTTTATAGTGTTTGTTTGCAAAACCTTAAATGGAGAGGGTAAAAATGTAAATATGGTTAAAATACACCTCTTAAAAATTTGGACAGTCCCATTTCCTAAAAGCTGAAAGAACAAAATAGAGCGAGTGTGTTTGTGTGTGGCGATTTTGGAAGAAACCCACATTAATTCATCAAATTCCTTCATGCAATACGAATTGTGGATGTAATCAACCTCTTTAAAGCTTGCTAGTACCATTACGAACCTTGATTCTTCATCATCTTCATCCTCTTAGTGAATTTGGGGATTTTGGGGTTTTTATAACCCTTACTTGAGGTATGAAAATTTTTATGTTTTACTTTCGAAATTATGTTGTTAGATGTTGTTGATAGTATCTAAAATGAAGTTTTTAACTTCATATAAACCCTAATTCGAATTTAAGGGTTAGGGTTTATGAATTGGAAGTTAGAAAAGATGGTGAATTTGTAAAGTGATGAACTTGTGTATAAAAACTTTTCTACTAGAAGTGTCAATTATGATTAGATTTAGTGTGATTAAAGTTTAAGAGATGAGTAAACCATATTTAGCTTGAAGCTTTAAAATGGTAGTATAGTGTTTGATGAATTTTAGGTAATGAGTTATAAGGATTTAGTTTCCCATAAGTAAAATTTTCATATCTAATTGAGGCTTCATTTCCACTTATAGAATTTCTAACCCTTTCTGCAAAAAGACTAGGTAGACCATCAATAAATTTTGATTTCCAATGATTAATATTAGAATCTGAGAGTTCCATAACTCTGGACAAAAATGTATCTTTATACCATCTAAATGAAGTTAAAGTTGGACATCTTAATCCATTAAGAAGTGTCCTGATAGTATATGAATTATCAGACCATCTTCCTGTAAAATGTTCAATTATATTAACAACTAAAGTATAGACAGCTTGGGTAACAACCTCATTATTTTCTGTCTTAACAGTATTAAGAATTACAGTATGGTCTTCGGGTTTTAAATAATTATCCCACCATACTTTTAATTGTCCTGTAAATCCTGCTATTATCATATTAGCAATAGTTTTATCATTATTTCCATTACTTTTAGCAATAGTACTATACATTAGCATTCTATGGGCTAAATTGTAAATTTTTCTTTCAGAATATCCATCTATGTTCCATTCATAGATGTTTTTCCCACTATAACTATTATTAATTATATAATCTTGTTCCTCGTATAAAACATCTTGAGGAGTTGGTCTAGGATAATAATATAACCTTTGATTAGGTTTACTCGAGAACTTATTAGAATAGGTATTATTAGATTTACCTATTTTATTTATTTCATCTTCAATATAATTTTTATATTCTTTATCAGAAATTTCTTCTTCTAAGGTATTTAATTTTAAAATTTTAAATTGTTCTGCTAATAATCTTTCTAGAACTTCAGTATTCTTTATTTTAAAATCATTAATTTCTGGAGGAGGTTGCATAGTAGTTTGAATCATAGTACAAGTTTTATTTTCTTGTATGTCCTCTTTTTGAAAATAATTTAATAATTTTTTAACTCTATTATTTAAAGAAAATAATTGTTCTCCTAAAATAATAGAATAAAGATTAGAAAAATTCTGTTGTTGTATTAATGCATTAATTTGCTTTGTAGTACTTCTCAAAGTATCATCATTAAACAATTTTTTAAATGACTCAAATTGAAGACTAATTTCTCCTTTTTTTATTGTAAAAAGAGATTGTGGAGGGAAAATTTCTTTAACCATTTTTCCGTCTTTTAATATATATTCTCTTTCTAGACTGAAAATATAATTTATAATATAAGTATCAAAATACCAAGGGACAAAATATATAATTTCATTAACTTGGCTTAAATAATCATAAAATTGTTCTTGTATAATCATTTGATCTTTTTTTTGAAATATTTTTAAAAAACCAATCCCTAAATAACTTCTATTTAGGTAATCTAAATTCTTTTGAAATTATGGACCTTACATCAGATCCTTTTGAAAAATCAATTTTTTTTTGTGACATATCCATTTAAACATTAAAGTCTACTTCTGAGGCAGGAATTTCCTCATCATCATACATACCTTGTACAATATTATTTCTTATTTTAAGATTTTCAATTTTCTTTTCTTCTCTCATTTGAGAAGTTGAATTTCTTGAAGCAATTGAAGGAGGAATCTCAACTTTATAATCAAGAGGAGAAAATTGAGAATAATTAGAACTAGAAGTGGTTCTACAAGATCTGGCTCTTCTAATTAAAGGAGATTCTTCTTCATCTTTTTCAAATTCAATTTTTATCGTTCCATTTGACTCTTGAACAATATTAGTTAAATTACTATTAATTCTAGGTTGTATAGGTATAGCTTCTTCTATAATCCAATTTTCTGGAAAATTAATTTCTTCCCATTTAATCACTTTTCTAGTAGAAATTTTTGACAAATTAAAATTCGTCTCAATTAGAATAGTTTCATTTTTTGGTTTATCAACCCTTCTGCACTTAGGGTTCATAGTAACCAAAGGTTTATAATAAATTCTATAACAGATACAAATCAATTCAGATCCTGGCATATAATTATAACCATGAGTTTTAATATTTAAAGTTAATGCTTCTAAAATATTAGCATCGGTTAATGACAATTGTAAATTAGGGTAAACATTAAAATAGACCGGACCATGTGCCAGACTTGATTGTATAATTCCAATCAATGATTGTTTCCAATTTCTATTTCTACCATCGCTTAAAACAGCCATAAAGCTTTCTGATAACCCTTGTAAAGTTAAGGGTTTAAATGCAATTTGCACTAATCCAATATGTAAATAATTAAATTATTTACTATATTTAAAAACATCATTTTAGTTAAGTAATTGTATAACCATTTCTTCATTATTTAATGTTAATGTTTCTTCTGAGGTTTTTACAGTTTGAATTAAACCTAATTCCTCAAAAGTACCCAATTGATATAAAATTTTTGGTTGAATTTTTGGAATAGTCCATTTATTTAATAATTCTAATTTTTTTGGAATTTCATATTCCTCGACTAAATTATTTTTAATTAAATTTTTATTATTATTACGCCTAAAAGCACTTAATAAATTTATTTTAAAATTTTGTTGGATAACACTAAATCATATTCCTAACTAAATCCATGGCTCTGATACCATATTAATGATAACAGGATCTAACAATAAATATATTCACAAAACAGGAAATTCTAAAACAGGAAATTGGGAAAATTTTAGTTATAAAAGGTGTTCCTAAAATCATTTGGCTTGTCATATTTTTAACAAGTAGAAAATTAGTACTAATACAAACTTTATTTTCGCAAATTCTTGCATTTGAAAGTTTAAAACTTATTTTTAAAGGATTTTCATCCACCGTTCTTAAACCCTGGGTCGTTTTTTCAAAGTATTTTGTAGGAATTAATCCTTCCTGTATACAATTTAAATCTGCTCCACTATCCAAAAGAGCAACAAAATTATTTATAAAATTATATTTCACAAGAAGTTTAACTTTTATTAACCATTTTTGTGAAGTAATAATTTCCATGGCATTTAAAAAGTCTTGATTTTCTGAAGAATCTGGAAAATATTATTTAGAAATTTCTTTTCCTTTTTCTAGATTTATTATTCTAGTTTCAAGGGATATATTATTCTTTTTAATAAATTGAATCTCTCTTTTAAGATTGTTAATTTCTATTATTAAATCTTCTTTTGTTGTTTGATAGTTATTTTTATTTTTCTGTTTTAATAAATCAAAAACATCAGACATTTTATAAGTTTGAGTATTTGGAAGATTATCCATTGGTTCAGAAGTACTAGCTTCTTCATTTAATAATTTTTCTATTAGTTTAATCTTTGATTCAGGATCTTTGACATCCTTAATTAAATTATAAGTGTCTTTATTAAGAACATTAATTTGAAGGTTTTCAAATTGAGCTTGAATTTTATATATCTCATTATCAAAAGATATAGAATTTTTACAATCGCAATCAGTGTCTGACATTAAAGATTCATCTTCAAGACACTGTATATTTTCTTCAATTGAACCATTATCTGATTCACTTATATCATTTTCTGAATCTGTATTATCAGAAAGTAGTAAAATTCTTGATAAACCTTCTTTTAATTCATCATTTATATTAAGACTATTTATGTTCTTTTTCATTTTGCATTTATTCGCATAATGACTTGGTTTTCCACATTTAAAACAGATTTTTTCTTTCTTTTTGAATCGATTTTCAAATTTTCTATTATTTTTATAATTTTTTCTTTTTTCAGAATATTTTCTTTTCTTTCTAAATTCTCTCTTATCTTTTGAAAAAGTTGGTTTAGAATTTGATGGAAGGGGATCCATAACAAATTGTTCACAAAAATGACCTAATTGTTTTCTTTCAGTTAATTTATTCTTCTTCATTTGGTGAGTTAGTTTCATTTCATTACATAAACTTAAACCTTCTTGGACACAAACTCCAATTAGTTTCCCATAAGTAAAATTTTCATATCTAATTGAGGCTTCATTTCCACTTATAGAATTTCTAACCCTTTCTGCAAAAAGACTAGGTAGACCATCAATAAATTTTGATTTCCATTGATTACTATTAGAATCTGAGAGTTCCATAACTCTGGACAAAAATGTATCTTTATACCATCTAAATGAAGTTAAAGTTGGACATCTTAATCCATTAAGAAGTTTCCTGATAGTATCTGAATTATCAGACCATCTTCTCGTAAAATGTTCAATTATATTAACAACTAAAGTATAGACAGCTTGGGTAACAACCTCATTATTTTCTGTCTTAACAGTATTAAGAATTACAGTATGGTCTTCGGGTTTTAAATAATTATCCCACCATCCTTTTAATTGTCCTGTAAATCCTGCTATTATCATATTAGCAATAGTTTTATCATTATTTCCATTACTTTTAGCAATAGTACTATACATTAGCATTCTATGGGCTAAATTGTAAATTTGTCTTTCAGAATATCCATCTATGTTCCATTCATAGATGTTTTTCCCACTATAACTATTATTAATTATATAATCTTGTTTCTCATATAAAACATCTTGAGGAGTTGGTCTAGGATAATAATATAACCTTTGATTAGGTTTACTCGAGAACTTATTAGAATAGGTATTATTAGATTTACCTATTTTATTTATTTCATCTTCAATATAATTTTTGTATTCTTTATCAGAAAGTTCTTCTTCTAAGGTATTTAATTTTAAAATTTTAAATTGTTCTGCTAATAATCTTTCTAGAACTTCAGTATTCTTTATTTTAAAATCATTAATTTCTGGAGGAGGTTGCATAGTAGTTTGAATCATAGTACAAGTTTTATTTTCTTGTATGTCCTCTTTTTGAAAATAATTTAATAATTTTTTAACTCTATCATTTAAAGAAAATAATTGTTCTCCTAAAATAATAGAATAAAGATTAGAAAAATTCTGTTGTTGTATTAATGCATTAATTTGCTCCGTAGTACTTCTCAAAGTATCATCATTAAACAATTTTTTAAATGACCCAAATTGAAGACTAATTTCTCCTTTTTTTAATTGTAAAAAGAGATTGTGGAGGAAAAATTTCTTTAACCATTTTTCCGTCTTTTATATATATTCTCTTTCTAGACTGGAAATATAATTTATAATATAAGTATCAAAATACCAAGGGACAAAATATATAATTTCATTAACTTGGCATAAATAATCATAAAATTGTTCTTGTATAATCATTTGATCATTTTTTGAAATATTTTTAAAAAACCAATCCCTAAATAACTTCCATTTAGGTAATCTAAATTCTTTTGAAATTATGGACCTTGCATCAGATCCTTTTGAAAAATCAATTTTTTGTGACATATCCATTTAAATATTAAAGTCTACTTCTGAGGCAGGAATTTCCTCATCATCATATATACATTGTACAATATTATTTCTTATTTTAAGATTTTCAATTTTCTTTTCTTCTCTCATTTGAGAAGTTGAATTTCTTGAAGCAATTGAAGGAGGAATCTCAACTTTATAATCAAGAGGAGAATATTGAGAATAATTAGAACTAGAAGTGGTTCTACAAGATCTGGCTCTTCTAATTAAAGGAGATTCTTCTTCATCTTTTTCAAATTCAATTTTTATCGTTCCATTTAACTCTTGAACAAAATTAGTTAAATTACTATTAATTCTAGGTTGAATAGGTATAGCTTCTTCTATAATCCAATTTTTTGGAAAATCAATTTCTTCCCATTTAATCACTTTTCTAGTAGAAATTTTTGACAAATTAAAATTCGTCTCAATTAGAATAGTTTCATTTTTTGGTTTATCAACCCTTCTGCACTTAGGGTTCATAGTAACCAAAGGTTTATAATAAATTCTATAACAGATACAAATCAATTCAGATCCTGGCATATAATTATAACCATGAGTTTTAATATTTAAAGTTAATGCTTCTAAAATATTAGCATCGGTTAATGACAATTGTAAATTAGGGTAAACATTAAAATAGACCGGACCATGTGCCAGACTTGATTGTATAATTCCAATCAATGATTGTTTCCAATTTCTATTTCTACCATCCCTTAAAACAGCCATAAAGCTTTCTGGTAACCCTTGTAAAGTTAAGGGTTTAAATGCAATTTGCACTAATCCTATATGTAAATAATTAAATTGTTTACTATATTTAAAAATATCATTTTGGTTAAGTAATTATATAACCATTTCTTCATTATTTAATGTTAATGTTTCTTCTGAGGTTTTTACAGTTTGAATTAAACCTAATTCCTCAAAAGTACCCAATTGATATAAAATTTTTGGTTGAATTTTTGGAATAGTCCATTTATTTAATAATTCTAAATTTTTTGGAATTTCATATTCCTCAACCAAATTATTTTTAATTAAATTTTTATTATTATTACGCCCAAAAGCACTTAATAAATTCATTTTAAAATTTTGTAGGATAACACTAAATCATATTCCTAACTAAATCCATGGCTCTGATACCATATTAATGATAACAGGATCTAACAATAAATATATTCACAAAACAGGAAATTCTAAAACAGGAAATTAAGACTTCACAGAGGTGATCGTCTTGGTCAAAGGGAGTCATTACAATCTGGTAGTCAAATACTCATAGTATGTAAAACTGGTTAGTCAATGAGCTTTTGCCCTTAACGCCACACCTAGGCTTAAACGTGCCTAATCACGACAAAAGTTTAACATATTCTGAATATAAGGGACCAGTCCAACCTTCACATGTAGAGGTATCAATCTATAATTTTTCAAAATAGGTTCGAGACTTATAAGCCTGCGCTGTATAAAAATTTGTATCTAAATACCTTGACATTAATTCCCAAGGTGTCTCATTTAGATTAAAATGATAATTTAAAATATCTTGATATTCAAGAATTAAAATTGTATCCTTATAAGAATTTTTTATAAAATTGTCTGAAGAAGTTTCATTATCTTCTTCTTGGATAATTGCATCCTTGTATGGAGTCTTAATTGCTCCTTGATTTTGTTGCATATATTGCATAAATTGAGAAAATAATTCATCATTTCCCTGTAGTAAAGGAAATTGATTGGTAGATTGGGAGGAATCTTGAATTTCTCCTTGAACAATTCTTGCGTCAATTAGTTGACCTCTGCCGTTTAAAATTACAGCTCTTCCTCTACCTCTTCCTCCTCTATTAGAGGAATTTGAACCTCTTCCTCTTCCAAGAGGAATCATTCCTGCAAAAATTCTCTAGTTAAGAAATCAGGAAGAGAATTTTCTTCCCCTTTCTTGTAAATTATTTGAAAATCAAATGGGGCTAAATGAGCCTGCCATCTAGCAAACATTTGCTTAGAAACATCATGTTTAAAATCTTTTGTAAACATAAATTTTGCAGATTGACAATCAGTTCTGATTATAAATTGTTGATTATATAAATCATCCTGAAATTTTAAAACACATTTAACAATTGATAAAATTTCTTTAGCAATAGTAGCATAGTTCTTTTGGCTATTATTTCATTTTCCAGAATGAAATCTTACTAAGTATTCAAATCTATTTTCTGGATTAATTTGTTTTAATATACCACCATACCCTATATCAGAAGCATCAGTTTCAATAATTTTTTGCCAATTAGGGTTTGCTAAGTTTAAACAAGGTAGATTTTTTTACCTTTTCTTTAATTTTTTGTACAATTTTAGTATGTTCATTTGTCCAGAGAGTTGGTACTTTTTTAAACCTATCATATAAGATAGCTGTATCTTGGGCTAGATTTTTATAAAAGGGAGAAATATAATTTAAACTTTCCAAAAATCTTTGTAATTGAGTTTTATCAGTGATTTCATCAGGAAATTTATGAAAGGACCCGTTCATATACATTATAAACGATTCACAATAGTTGATTACATTGCGAGGTATTTGACCTCTATATGATACATTTTACAAATATTGCATTCGTTTTTAAAAGACAAACTTTCTTTACATCGAAAATTGACAGACATGCATACCATTTCATAATATCCATTATCCAACTATAAATTGATTTAATAATAATCTTTGATGAACTCAATGACTCGAATACAACGTTCTTCGAAATATGCTATGAAAGACTCCAAGTAATATCTTTAAAATGAGCAAATACACAGCGGAAGATTTCTTTAACACCTGAGAATAAACATGCTTTAAAGTGTCAACCAAAAGGTTGGTGAGTTCATTAGTTTATCATAATCATTCATTTTCATCATTTTAATAGACCACAAGAATTTCATTTCCAGTTCTCATAAATATACGTCCCATGCATAGAGACAAAAATCATTCATATGGATTGAACACCTGGTAACCGACATTCACAATATGCATATAAGAATATCCCCATCATTCCGGGATCCTCCTTCGGACATGATATAAATTTTGAAGTACTAAAGCATCCGGTACTTTGGATGGGGCTTGTTGGGCCCAATAGATCTATCTTTAGGATTCGCGTCAATTAGGGTGTCTGTTCCCAAATTCTTAGATTACCAGACTTTAATAAAAAGGGGCATATTCGATTTCGATAATTCAACCATAGAATGTAGTTTCAATTACTTGTGTCTATTTCATCAAACATTTATAAAAGCGCATGTATTCTCAGTCCCAAAAATATAAAGGGTAAAAAGGCAAATGAAACTCACCATACTGTATTTCGTAGTAAAAATACATATAACGTCATTGAACAAGTGCAAGGTTGGCCTCGGATTCATGAACCTAAATTAATTATATATATTTATGTGTTGGTCAATATTTGTCTAACAAATTAGGTCAAGTCATAGTGTACCACAATCCTAATGCTCGAGACTAATATGCAAAAGTCAACAAAAGTAAATTTGACTCAAAATAATTTCCAAAAATCTATACATGATTAATATATAGTTTAAATATCGTCGTTTTATATTTTTAAATATTTTTAAAAGATTTATTAGAGTAAATAATATAATTTATTTATTAATAAATAAAATTTTATATTAAATTTATATAATAAAATATACTTTTATATATATTAAGTAATAAAATTTATAGTGTTCATTTAATATCATAAAGATAATATGATAGGTATTATTAAAGTAAGTTATTACACGTAGTAAAATATGTTTGTATCACATATTTATTTGATAAAATAATATCTATAATGATAGTAAGTAAAAGTTGTATTATTTTGTAATTATTATTATTATTATAAAAATATCAATATTTATAATTACTAAGATGACATTATGATAAAACGATAATTCTAATTATGATAACTTTAATATTTACGATAATTTTTAATATTATCATTAAAATAATAATTCTATTTAAAATAATAATAATAATGATATTTTATAGTAACAATGATATTTCTATTAAAATGATAATTTTTGTTAAAATGATAGTTTTAATACTAACGATACTTATAATAATAATAGTAATGATAAAAATAATAAGAACGATAATTTTATCTAAATCAATATCTTATAATATTTTAATTTCATCATGATACTCTTACTCATTATTTCCTAATCGTTTCATTTAATAGCTTTTAATCATCTTTTATATCGTGTTCATAATAATGATAATAATAGTAATTAAAATAATTAGGTGTTATAAATATTTGTTTTAATTACACTAATATTAATAATGATAGTTACTATAAAATTATTAACGATAATACTAATAATTATCTTAATGATAGTATAGTAATAATAATAATAACAATAACAATAACCATTTTTAAATAATGATATATATATTAATAATGATAATAATAATAATAATAATAATACTAATAATAATAATAATAATAATTGGATAATAATGATAATACTAATTATAACTTTAACAATAATAACGATAGTAATAATAAAAAAAATAACAATTTTTAATGATAAATCCCTTTTATTGATAAAGATAATAATAATTATAATAATAAGATAAAACTAGAACGACGATAAAAACGACGATAATAATAATCATTTTTAATAAAAATATCAAAAATTCAATTGATTATAACTTCTAATCCGTTCATCGAAACCATTCGATATCTAAAGGAAAAGTTCTTAATTTTTCGCTAGCTTTCCAAGGACATGCATATCTTATACCTTATCTCAAACGCAAGTGTAACTAATTCAATATTCAACCTAACCTGTCTAAGGGCAATATCAAAAGTATAAGCATGCATAATCCTAAATACTCGAGCACTAGTCAGGGATGCACTATTAGTATGTAAAAGTTAAATTATGAGTACTCACATATCAATATTGAGATTCAATATTGCAGGAAAGGTACGTAGACGCAACGGAAATGATAAACACTATATTAACCTCACGAGCATACCCATGAACCATACTAAATCACCTCCATAGCTATAACCCATACTTCCTTAATCCTATCCTACTCGAAAAACAATTTCGAAATCACTCAAACAGCACTCCGTCGTAATATTTTATGTATACTAATAATATCTTGAAATAATACGGAGTAAATATATATATGTAAATCGATTGAGAGAGTTTAGAGAAAAATATTTTCAAGTTTTTATGAAATAATGAAACCTATTGAATTCTATTTATAATAGATTTTTGAATTATTAAAGTGAATTATTAAAGTATGAATTATTAAAGTGAATTATTAAAGTATGAATTATTAAAGTGAATTATTAAAGTATGAATTATTAAAGTGAATTATTAAAGTAAAAGTAAAGTAAAAATAAAGTAAAGGTAAAGTTTAAATATAGTAAAAGTATAAAACTATGTACGTATAATACGCGTATAAATATATATAATATTAATTTAAATCGATATATATATTTAATAAAATAAAATATAAATATCGTTATCTTTATCATACTAGTTAAGTAATGAGTTGTAAAAAGTGGTTCTAGATATTTATAAAAGTTATATACGTTTTAATAATAAAGTTCTTTTTAAACTGAAAACGTTTTTGTACGTTTGAAACTAAATAGATCAATCGAGTCTTTATGAGATTCAATCTTCCACTATCCTTTATCTAGTTCTCAATGATTGACAATTTGTTCTTATTTATAAATACTTTACCTTTTTTCGAATATTGTTAAAATGGAAAGATTTCTCAAATCAACGTGGGCCTTTCAACAGAGACTTGTAATCATAATTCAATATATCTAATAATTCAATCATTTGATCTTATCTTCTAATTCCATTGATAAACATTTTGAAACAGATACAATCATATAAAGTATTTAATCCAATATTTTGTTTACGTTTCAAGTTATAATATATATACACATATACATATATAATCATATTCGTTTAATGGTTCGTGAATCGTTGGAACTTGGTCGAGGTTGAATGAATGTATGAACATGGTTTAAAATTCTTGCAATTTAACTTAACAAATATTGCTTATCGTGTCAGAAACATATAAAGATTAAAGTTTAAATTTGGTTGGAAATTTCTGGGTTGTCACAGTACCTACCCGTTAAAGAAATTTCGTCCCGAAATTTGAGTGAAAAGGTCGTGAATGATAATAAGTATATTTTCATGATGCATACGGGCTGAAAATTAGAGTTTTATCATCAGCGAATAATTTGGATAAACAATCCATTTATATGAAGAGTACGAATGAAGCTAACATAGAAGAGTGAAATGAGTAAGTGTAGATTCATCTTATCATTTGACGTAGATATGATTGATTCCTAGATTTCAAGGGAATTAGGATCCGCTTTAAATGCGATCGTCCATTTTAATTGTTCTGTCGGAGATTTTCTTATAAATTCACCTCCTTCGTTTCCTTACAAATCACACCTTCTGTTGATGCATTTTATGCAAGTCCCTAGACATCTACCCACGTCCATTGCAGGTATAACAGTTTACAGGCCACCATGATTGCTCGTTATTATCCTATCCGTGTTTGTATGTGGTTACAGGAACTGCAGGAACGAGATTTAGATGTTTGACTATGTTAGACTTAGTCAGACGTACGAGTGAAGCCTCACTAGTAAAGCTGACAGGATCATACGCACGGTTGATGCTGAGCTAAGTCACAATTACAACCTAAATGAGAAGACACGAGTGAGTGATCACCCGTACGGCTGTTGAAGCTAACTCGTACGTGTGATGAATGAATCGTATGGGTGAGTCAACAGCAGGGGTATATAAAGTCTTATATTCTTCATTTTAGGTTAAGCCTCTCATTTGTTACACACACTCAGATCTAGTGAGCTCCTCCGATTCTCTCTCAGTCCAAATCACCCAGGTGGTGAATAATAGCTCTAGGTGTTGATCTAATCACACTTGATTTAGTTGTGGTTTGACTAAATTAATCAAAAAAAAAAAAAACTTAACCTATTCACTAGAGGGTTTGATTCACTTGTTCCGCCATTGTGTGAGTTAAATCTGTTGATTTCTAAGTTCCTAGTCATGTTTCATCACCTTCTATTCTTTCCCCCTCAACTCATATTTTAAAGTATTCATCAATATGCTCCATCCAGTTCTGATTCTCGATATACTTCTAACTTTCATATCGGTCATTCTTCTTTTTCATCTACCGCTGGAAGAATCTATTTACTTCTACTATACTCTTGGGTTTATAGTGTTTCTAGTTCTCCCGTGTCTTTATATTGCTATATGCATCGATATATATGGTTTATAATTTCTGGTTTGTCGTTGGGCTTTATATGTTCCCTTATATTTCAAAGTCTCTGCTTCTGTCTTCTATAATCATTATCATTCATAGTTAATGCTCTCTTTTATTTGCTGCAATTTATACCCCAATTTCTATTTCGGAGTTTTGTCCTTTCGTTTCTTCTTCTTGCGATTAAGCACCGCTTGTAATGGTCCAGAATTCACATATATGAATTTCGGAATGAACATTGTTAATGTTCTAGGAAGGAAATTGTGATAGCACGATCATGACTTGTCAAATTACTAGAATACCTTGGAAAATGCCGAATCATCAAGAAATATTTTCTTGATATTTTAGAGGTTAAATAGAATATAAGAGTCGTATAACATGGCACATGATGATGTTATGATATGTGAATCATCACGTTCTATTTAGAAACTCAGCATGACTTACTGTAATATAATCACATTGATCAAGTGTCATTATATTATACTAATTCATGCTTCAGTTCCCAACATTACTTCAAAATATTCCTATTTTAAACTTGAATGTTTCGGAATTTAGAAACTAAAATAGTTTCTTTTATGATGTAATACAGATAGCGCGAAGAGGTAAATGATTTCAAATAAGAAAAATTAAGAAAATATCTTCAGAAATATGGAGGATATTTATAATGAAAGATATGATGATATTTTAGAATTTCTAATATCAGAGGATGATGAAGAATATTGTCCGCAGAGGTTTAGAGTCAGGAGCAAGGTATTCGTTAATGACTTCAGCAGGTACTGAATCATTTGGATCCTTTGAAGTCAGGTTCAGTCTTTGTAATTTGTCCACAGCCTCCTTCCTACTTTGCTCAATCCGTTTTCCAGTTCCAAAACTTCTCTTTTTCTGCACTTTGCCAGCACACTTCATCATTATCATCAAGCTTTTACCGTTTTAAGTCGTTTATAGTTTTTGCTGCTTCATCAGCATTTTTTTTTTCCATTTTCGGAGAACCAATTCGTAGTTCGGAGTGTTTTTCAGAAACTTCACATTCAAATTAAGTCCAGAAGATAGACGTTATATATACACATATAACTGTTGACGTAGACATCCTGCGAGATTTCAAAATACTAATTGCTAATTCCCAATGATTCGTATGGCAATTCTCATTACAAGATGCAAATGAGTAAATGATGGGGTTTCAATGAATAATTATAATGACTTTTTGGATAGGCTAAATTCAAAGGGTAATGAAGTTGTTGGTACATCTGCTAATAATGTGGTGGAATGTAAAAGGTTCCCTGGTAACGATGGTGTATATCTCAAGGTTATGATAAGGTTTGTCTGACTGAAAAGTCGAAGTTGACTTGCTGGAACTGTGACAAAACTGGATACTTTAAATAGGAGTCGCAAAGTTATTTTTGCTAATAAATGCCAAAGAATCTGACACGGATATGTTGTTTAAACTTTTACTTTGGTTTCAAGAGTTTTTCGGGTACATAACTGTGGGTAACATGTGGTTGGATCATCATCTCGATTGCTCATCATTCGAAGTGTCTTCAGAAATTTTCGTAGGGATTGAACACAGATTGTAATCGTTAACATACATTTGATGTTCTAACACAGTTTTGAAGTCAAAATATAGCTTGTGAAAGATGTAAGGATCTAAGAGTGATGATTTTGGTCATATCTCAAGTTGAATTTTGAGATTTCAAAATCAGAATATGTAATTAAATTTTGAATGAGTATGGTTGTTTTGATTTCTATAAAAGAATGTATATTGTTGTGAAAGTAGGGAGTATAATGGATGATTTGCTGAATCAGATTCGAAGAATGTAACATATTAATTGTGAATTTATATATCTCTCGGGTATTACCTACCCGTTAAAAAAAATTTCACAATTAATATTTTGTACAAAAGAATTTTATTACAGTCTTTATGAAAATATATATATGTATATTTTCTTCAGATGTAACATATATTTAATGAGTTAATGTTAAATTAAACTCATTTGATTTACGGTTGAAACTAGAATTGAATAATCCCTAAAGGCTTTAAAAAGTACATAAATTTTACGCAGTATTTCTTTAATGACATTGAAATTATGAATCAATACTTCGTTATTTGTTGATGTATGATGTTCGATTCGTGGAATTCTTGTGAACTTCGCAAAGTACGAATGATGTTATCTGAAAAGTTTCGGGTACATCGATGATGAAAGTGTAAAATCAAATATATACTTGATTTATTATGAATTGGAATTTGTTAAATTGCGAAAGAGATTGTAGTTAACGCTGGTTAAGTTGCGGCCGAAGGACGTACATTATTGCATATTTGTAATATGAATTAACCAAGTAGTTAAGATTCACACACAATAGCTTAGCACGGAAAGATTTATTTCAATATATATATATATATATATATATATATATATATATATATATATATATATATATATATATATATATATATATATATATATATATATAATATACATATAATTTCTTCAGAGGTAATGAGTTAATTCTTCATAACTCGTTGATACAATATACACGTTATTGATTCGTAATAATGTCCACAGTGATTCTTGAACTGACGGAGTTTGTGATGTTATCGGTGTTGTTGATTCGGATGTTGACTGTACTGACGATGCTGGTAACGCTAACGGTACTGTTGATGCTGTTGGTAAAGCAAGTTTAGCTTGTTAATCACACACCATTTTTGTCAGGGTTTCTACTCTTCCTTCTATCATTTTGGTTCGCTTAACTGATTTATGGTTAGAGCTAGATTAGATAATCTCTAAGACTTTAGAGATTACATAATCATCGCGGAATATTTCTCCAATGAAGTTATGAATTAATACTTCGTCAGTTATTGTTGTTGGTACTCCTTGGTATCTATGGTGCGTATGACATTGATGCTCGTGGGACAGATTGTGAAGTTGAGGTTTACGACGCGGTTGTGGTTGGAGGTGGTAATGGTACTGTTGGCGTTGATGATGGTGGTACTGGTTATGCTGCTGATGCTGCTGCTGGTGTTTATAATCTCTCCACCATATTCTCCAAAGCCACTACCCGAGCGAGAAGCTCGTTGACTTCTTCTATTACACCGGGGTGATTGTCGGTTCAGACGAGCGGATAAATAAAATCTAAAATTTGATATAATATATAATCGTGACGAGATACTCTGGAAATGAGCAAGAAAATGGTGTTTCGGACAGGTTCGTCGGTAAGTGCTTCAGGTTTTTCGTCAAGAGGGCAATGTGTTGGATGGAAGGGATCACCTTCTTCTTGTCTCCAATGATTGAGGAGGCTACGAACCCATCCCTAATTCATCCAGAATAGGTGATGACTGATTGGTTGATCTATTCCGGTCACACTACTTTCGGAGCTTGAATGGGATTCCATTTCAGAATCTGAGTGACTTGAACTGATGACGAATTCCATTTCGTACGATTGGATAAAGGATTTTTTTTTTCGATATGAAATGATTTTGGCTAACGGATGGTATTCTAATTACATAGAATATATATATATATATATATATATATATATATATATATATATATATATATATATATATATATATATAGATCAAAAGATTTCGTAGATTACGGAGGACTTTACGGGATATGTCAGGCAAAGTTTAAAGTAACAGATACGATAAGATATGATTTAGCAGATATGCTAAGATATGAATTTTTGTCTATACACTATTCATGCAATCAATGCAGCAAGACGTGTCTTAGACTAAAAATGATAAGCAGGTAATTTCCTGAGGATGATAAGTAGTTAATTTTCGACACAAAATGATAAGCAAAACTTTTGACATGCAGACACGGTCGAAGTCCAGACTCACTAATGCATCCTATCGACTTATCGGTTAGGCACACTAATGCAGACCTGGATCGCTAAGACCACCGCTCTGATACCAACTGAAAGGACCCGTTCATATACATTATAAACGATTCACAATAGTTGATTACATTGCGAGGTATTTTACCTCTATATGATACATTTTACAAATATTGCATTCGTTTTTAAAAGACAAACTTTATTTACATCGAAAATTGACAGACATGCATACCATTTCATAATATCCACTATCCAACTATAAATTGATTTAATAATAATCTTTGATGAACTCAATGACTCGAATGCAACGTTCTTCGAAATATGCTATGAAAGACTCCAAGTAATATCTTTAAAATGAGCAAATGCACAGCGGAAGATTTCTTTAACACCTGAGAATAAACATGCTTTAAAGTGTCAACCAAAAGGTTGGTGAGTTCATTAGTTTATCATAATCATTCATTTTCATCATTTTAATAGACCACATGAATTTCATTTCCAGTTCTCATAAATATACGTCCCATGCATAGAGACAAAAATCATTCATATGGATTGAACACCTGGTAACCGACATTCACAATATGCATATAAGAATATCCCCATCATTCCGGGATCCTCCTTCGGACATGATATAAATTTCGAAGTACTAAAGCATCCGGTACTTTGGATGGGGCTTGTTGGGCCCAATAGATCTATCTTTAGGATTCGCGTCAATTAGGGTGTCTGTTCCCAAATTCTTAGATTACCAGACTTTAATAAAAAGGGGCATATTCGATTTCGATAATTCAACCATAGAATGTAGTTTCAATTACTTGTGTCTATTTCATCAAACATTTATAAAAGCGCATGTATTCTCAGTCCCAAAAATATAAAGGGTAAAAAGGCAAATGAAACTCACCATACTGTATTTCGTAGTACAAATACATATAACGTCATTGAACAAGTGCAAGGTTGGCCTCGGATTCACGAACCTAAATTAATTATATATATTTATGTGTTGGTCAATATTTGTCTAACAAATTAGGTCAAGTCATAGTGTACCACAATCCTAATGCTCGAGACTAATATGCAAAAGTCAACAAAAGTAAATTTGACTCAAAATAATTTCCAAAAATCTATACATGATTAATATATAGTTTAAATATCGTCGTTTTATATTTTTAAATATTTTTAAAAGATTTATTAGAGTAAATAATATAATTTATTTATTAATAAATAAAATTTTATATTAAATTTATATAATAAAATATACTTTTATATATATTAAGTAATAAAATTTATAGTGTTCATTTAATATCATAAAGATAATATGATAGGTATTATTAAAGTAAGTTATTACACGTAGTAAAATATGTTTGTATCACATATTTATTTGATAAAATAATATCTATAATGATAGTAAGTAAAAGTTGCATTATTTTGTAATTATTATTATTATTATAAAAATATCAATATTTATAATTACTAAGATGACATTATGATAAAACGATAATTCTAATTATGATAACTTTAATATTTACGATAATTTTTAATATTATCATTAAAATAATAATTCTATTTAAAATAATAATAATAATGATATTTTATAGTAACAATGATATTTCTATTAAAATGATAATTTTTGTTAAAATGATAGTTTTAATACTAACGATACTTTTAATAATAATAGTAATGATAAAAATAATAAGAACGATAATTTTATCTAAATCAATATCTTATAATATTTTAATTTCATCATGATACTCTTACTCATTATTTCCTAATCGTTTCATTTAATAGCTTTTAATCATCTTTTATATCGTGTTCATAATAATGATAGTAATAGTAATCAAAATAATTAGGTGTTATAAATATTTGTTTTAATTACACTAATATTAATAATGATAGTTACTATAACATTATTAACGATAATACTAATAATTATCTTAATGATAGTATAGTAATAATAATAATAACAATAACAATAACCATTTTTAAATAATGATATATATATTAATAATGATAATAATAATAATAATAATAATACTAATAATAATAATAATAATAATTGGATAATAATGATAATACTAATTATAACTTTAACAATAATAACGATAGTAATAATAAAAAAATAACAATTTTTAATGATAAATCCCTTTTATTGATAAAGATAATAATAATTATAATAATAAGATAAAACTAGAACGACGATAAAAACGACGATAATAATAATCATTTTTAATAAAAATATCAAAAATTCAATTGATTGTAACTTCTAATCCGTTCATCGAAACCATTCGATATCTAAAGGAAAAGTTCTTAATTTTTCGCTAGCTTTCCAAGGACATGCATATCTTATACCTTATCTCAACCGCAAGTGTAACTAATTCAATATTCAACCTAACCTGTCTAAGGGCAATATCAAAAGTATAAGCATGCATAATCCTAAATACTCGAGCACTAGTCAGGGATACACTATTAGTATGTAAAAGTTAAATTATGAGTACTCACATATCAATATTGAGATTCAATATTGCAGGAAAGGTACGTAGACGCAACGGAAATGATAAACACTATATTGACCTCACGAGCATACCCATGAACCATACTCAATCACCTCCATTGCTATAACCCATAATTTCCTTAATCCTATCCTACTCGAAAAACAATTTCGAAATCACTCGAACAGCACTCCGTCGTAATATTTTATGTATACTAATAATATCTTGAAATAATACGGAGTAAATATATATATGTAAATCGATTGAGAGAGTTTAGAGAAAAATATTTTCAAGTTTTTATGAAATAATGAAACCTATTGAATTCTATTTATAATAGATTTTTGAATTATTAAAGTGAATTATTAAAGTATGAATTATTAAAGTGAATTATTAAAGTATGAATTATTAAAGTGAATTATTAAAGTAAAAGTAAAGTAAAAATAAAGTAAAGATAAAGTTTAAATATAGTAAAAGTATAAAACTATGTACGTATAATACGCGTATAAATATATATAATATTAATTTAAATCGATATATATATTTAATAAAATAAAATATAAATATCGTTATCTTTATCATACTAGTTAAGTAATGAGTTGTCAAAAGTGGTTCTAGATATTTTTAAAAGTTATATACGTTTTAATAATAAAGTTCTTTTTAAACTGAAAACGTTTTTGTACGTTTAAAACTAAATAGATCAATCGAGTCTTTATGAGATTCAATCTTCCACTATCCTTTGTCTAGTTCTCAATGATTGACAATTTGTTCTTATTTATAAATCACTTTACCTTTTTTCGAATATTGTTAAAATGAAAAGATTTCTCAAATCAACGTGGGCCTTTCAACAGAGACTTGTAATCATAATTCAATATATCTAATAATTCAATCATTTGATCTTATCTTCTAATTCCATTGATAAATATTTTGAAACAGATACAATCATATAAAGTATTTAATCTAATATTTTGTTTACGTTTCAAGTTATAATATATATACACATATACATATATAATCATATTCGTTTAATGGTTCGTGAATCGTTGGAACTTGGTCGAGGTTGAATGAATGTATGAACATGGTTTAAAATTCTTGCAATTTAACTTAACAAATATTGCTTATCGTGTCGGAAACATATAAAGATTAAAGTTTAAATTTGGTTGGAAATTTCCGGGTTGTCACAATTTAGAAGCAAATTCAATACTTCTATTTATAGGAATTATATTCTCTTTTTCAATATTATGACCAAGAAATCTAACTTTCGTTTGAAATAATATCATTTTTGGTTTAGAAATTACTAGGCCATTTTGAATAATTAATTTTTCAAAAATTTCTAAATGTTTAAAATGTAATTCTATGTTTTTAGAAAATATTAAAATATCATCGATATAAACAATTATAAATTCTCTATAGAGATTAAATATATCATTCATAATTTTCTGAAATTCTGAGGGGTCATTTTTAAGACCAAAAGGCATGACATTCCATTCATATTGGCCAAATGGGACATTAAAAGTAGTTTTATATCTATCTTATTCATCTATTTGAATCTGCCAATATCCTGATTTTAAATCAAATTTAGAAAATATGTTAGAATTGTGTAATCTATCCAATAAATCCTTTTTGTTAGGAATTGGATATCTAATCCATTTTAAAACTTTATTTAAAGGTTTATAATTAATAACAAGTCTAGGTACACCTCTCTTTTGTTCAGCATGTTTATTAACATAAAAAGCAGTACAAGACCATTGGGATTTAGAAGGTCTTATTAATTTTTTCTCCATTAAGGATTGAATTTCTTTTTTACATAATTACAGGTAATCAGAATTCATTTGACACGGCCTTACCTTTGTAGGAATTTGTCTTTCATCAAAATCATCTTCATAAGGAAGATTTACAGAATGTTTCTTCCTATTCCAAAAGGCATTAGGATGATCATTACAAATATTCAAATGAAATTTATTAGTTATTACCTTTATTTTATTTTGCAATTTAGGATTACAAAGTTGCTCATCAATTGAGTAAATTTGAAGTTCTTGTTTCAAAAAATTTATTTGATTATTTTTTGCGTTCAATAAATCATGAATTTCATTTATTACTCTACTCCTTGTTGTAGTAATAAATTCAAATTTAATAGGTTTCCCTTCATAAGTTCTAGTAACACCTGTAGAATATATATATATATATATATATATATATATATATATATATATATATATATATATATATATATATATATATATATATATATATATATATATATATATATATATAATTAAATCAAGAATTCTGAAAATAATAAATCTTTAATGTTGTTACACAGGGTATAAGATCCTTGGTGATTACCCCTTGGAAATGCGCGAGATCCTTGGAAATCAACTGCTGATATTTTCCGATTCTGAAAAAAAAGTTTATGAAAAACATTGTTGACTTTATCGGAGTCAACCATTACTCAACTACGTATGCAATAGTGTAACACCCCAATATTTTGAGGTATTAATTTATATGTTTATAGTGTTTGTTTGCAAAACCTTAAATGGAGAGGGTAAAAATGTAAATATGGTTAAAATACACCTCTTAAAAATTTGGACAGTCCCATTTCCTAAAAGCTGAAAGAACAAAATAGAGCGAGTGTGTTTGTGTGTGGTGATTTTGGAAGAAACCCACATTAATTCATCAAATTCCTTCATGCAATACGAATTGTGGATGTAATCAACCTCTTTAAAGCTTGCTAGTACCATTAGGAACCTTGATTCTTCATCATCTTCATCCTCTTAGTGAATTTGGGGATTTTGGGGTTTTTATAACCCTTACTTGAGGTATGAAAATTTTTATGTTTTACTTTCTAAATTATGTTGTTAGATGTTGTTGATAGTATCTAAAATGAAGTTTTTAATTTCATATAAACCCTAATTCGAATTTAAGGGTTAGGGTTTATGAATTGGAAGTTAGAAAAGATGGTGAATTTGTAAAGTGATGAACTTGTGTATAAAAGCTTTTCTACTAGAAGTGTCAATTATGATTAGATTTAGTGTGATTAAAGTTTAAGAGATGAGTAAACCATATTTAGCTTGAAGCTTTAAAATGGTAGTATAGTGTTTGATGAATTTTAGGTAATGAGTTATAAGGATTTAGTTTCCCATAAGTAAAATTTTCATATCTAATTGAGGCTTCATTTCCACTTATAGAATTTCTAACCCTTTCTGCAAAAAGACTAGGTAGACCATCAATAAATTTTGATTTCCAATGATTACTATTAGAATCTGAGAGTTCCATAACTCTGGACAAAAATGTATCTTTATACCATCTAAATGAAGTTAAAGTTGGACATCTTAATCCATTAAGAAGTGTCCTGATAGTATATGAATTATCAGACCATCTTCCTGTAAAATGTTCAATTATATTAACAACTAAAGTATAGACAGCTTGGGTAACAACCTCATTATTTTCTGTCTTAACAGTATTTAGAATTACAGTATGGTCTTCGAGTTTTAAATAATTATCCCACCATCCTTTTAATTGTCCTGTAAATCCTGCTATTATCATATTAGCAATAGTTTTATCATTATTTCTATTACTTTTAGCAATAGTACTATACATTAGCATTCTATGGGCTAAATTGTAAATTTTTCTTTCAGAATATCCATCTATGTTCCATTCATAGATGTTTTTCCCACTATAACTATTATTAATTATATAATCTTGTTCCTCGTATAAAACATCTTGAGGAGTTGGTCTAGGATAATAATATAACCTTTGATTAGGTTTACTCGAGAACTTATTAGAATAGGTATTATTAGATTTACCTATTTTATTTATTTCATCTTCAATATAATTTTTATATTCTTTATCAGAAAGTTCTTCTTCTAAGGTATTTAATTTTAAAATTTTAAATTGTTCTGCTAATAATCTTTCTAGAACTTCAGTATTCTTTATTTTAAAATCATTAATTTCTGGAGGAGGTTACATAGTAGTTTGAATCATAGTACAAGTTTTATTTTCTTGTATGTCCTCTTTTTGAAAATAATTTAATAATTTTTTAACTCTATCATTTAAAGAAAATAATTGTTCTCCTAAAATAATAGAATAAAGATTAGAAAAATTCTGTTGTTGTATTAATGCATTAATTTGCTTCGTAGTACTTCTCAAAGTATCATCATTAAACAATTTTTTAAATGACTCAAATTGAAGACTAATTTCTCCTTTTTTTTTATTGTAAAAAGAGATTGTGGAGGGAAAATTTCTTTAACCATTTTTCCGTCTTTTAATATATATTCTCTTTCTAGACTGGAAATATAATTTATAATATAAGTATCAAAATACCAAGGGACAAAATATATAATTTCATTAACTTGGCTTAAATAATCATAAAATTGTTCTTGTATAATCATTTGATTTTTTTTTTTGAAATATTTTTAAAAAACCAATCCCTAAATAACTTCCATTTAGGTAATCTAAATTCTTTTGAAATTATGGACCTTACATCAGATCCTTTTGAAAAATCAATTTTTTTGTGACATATCCATTTAAACATTAAAGTCTACTTCTGAGGCAGGAATTTCCTCATCATCATACATACCTTGTACAATATTATTTCTTATTTTAAGATTTTCAATTTTCTTTTCTTCTCTCATTTGAGAAGTTGAATTTCTTGAAGAAATTGAAGGAGGAATCTCAACTTTATAATCAAGAGGAGAAATTTGAGAATAATTAGAACTAGAAGTGGTTCTACAAGATCTGGCTCTTCCAATTAAAGTGTAGTGACCCGAACTTTTCCATGTTTATATATATTAATTGAGATTGATATTTACATGATTAAATGTTTCCAACATGTTAAGCAATTAAACTTGTTAAGACTTGATTAATTGAAATAGGTTTCATATAGACAATTGACCACCCAAGTTGACCGGTGATTCACGAACGTTAAAACTTGTAAAAACTATATGATGACATATATATAGATATATATATATAGTTAACATGATACTATGATAAGTAAACATATCATTAAGTATATTAATAATGAACTACATATGTAAAAACAAGACTACTAACTTAATGATTTTTAAACGAGACATATATGTAACGATTATCGTTGTAAAGACATTTAATGTATATATATCATATTAAGAGATATTCATACATGATAATATCATAATAATATAATAATTTAAAATCTCATTTGATATTATAAACATTGGGTTAACAACATTTAACAAGATCGTTAACCTAAAGGTTTCAAAACAACACTTACATGTAACGACTAACGATGACTTAACGACTCAGTTAAAATGTATATACATGTAGTGTTTTAATATGTATTTATACACTTTTGAAAGACTTCAATACACTTATCAAAATACTTCTACTTAACAAAAATGCTTACAATTACATCCTCGTTCAGTTTCATCAACAATTCTACTCGTATGCACCCGTATTCGTACTCGTACAATACACAGCTTTTAGATGTATGTACTATTGGTATATACACTCCAATGATCAGCTCTTAGCAGCCCATGTGAGTCACCTAACACATGTGGGAACCATCATTTGGCAACTAGCATGAAATATCTCATAAAATTACAAAAATATGAGTAATCATTCATGACTTATTTACATGAAAAAAAAATTACATATCCTTTATATCTAATCCATACACCAACGACCAAAAACACCTACAAACACTTTCATTCTTCAATTTTCTTCATCTAATTGATCTCTCTCAAATTCTATCTTCAAGTTCTAAGTGTTCTTCATAAATTCCAAAAGTTCTAGTTTCATAAAATCAAGAATACTTTCAAGTTTGCTAGCTCACTTCCAATCTTGTAAGGTGATCATCCAACCTCAAGAAATCTTTGTTTCTTACAGTAGGTTATCATTCTAATACAAGGTAATAATCATATTCAAACTTTGGTTCAATTTCTATAACTATAACAATCTTATTTCAAGTGATGATCTTACTTGAACTTGTTTTCGTGTCATGATTCTGCTTCAAGAACTTCAAGCCATCCAAGGATCCATTGAAGCTAGATCCATTTTTCTCTTTTCCAGTAGGTTTATCCAAGGAACTTAAGGTAGTAATGATGTTCATAACATCATTCGATTCATACATATAAAGCTATCTTATTCGAAGGTTTAAACTTGTAATCACTAGAACATAGTTTAGTTAATTCTAAACTTGTTCGCAAACAAAAGTTAATCCTTCTAACTTGACTTTTAAAATCAACTAAACACATGTTCTATATCTATATGATATGCTAACTTAATGATTTAAAATCTGGAAACACGAAAAACACCGTAAAACCGTATTTACGCCGTCGTAGTAACACCGCGGGCTGTTTTGGGTTAGTTAATTAAAAACTATGATAAACTTTGATTTAAAAGTTGTTATTCTGAGAAAATGATTTTTATTATGAACATGAAACTATATCCAAAAATTATGGTTAAACTCAAAGTGGAAGTATGTTTTCTAAAATGGTCATCTAGACGTCGTTCTTTCGACTGAAATGACTACCTTTACAAAAACGACTTGTAACTTATTTTTCTGACTATAAACCTATACTTTTTCTGTTTATATTCATAAAATAGAGTTCAATATGAAACCATAGCAATTTGATTCACTCAAAACGGATTTAAAATGAAGAAGTTATGGGTAAAACAAGATTGGATAATTTTTCTCATTTTAGCTACGTGAAAATTAGTAACAAATCTATTCCAACCATAACTTAATCAACTTGTATTGTATATTATGTAATCTTGAGATACCATAGACACGTATACCATGTTTCGACCTATCATGTCGACACATCTATATATATTTCGGAACAACCATAGACACTCTATATGTGAATGTTGGAGTTAGCTATACAGGGTTGAGGTTGATTCCAAAATATATATAGTTTGAGTTGTGATCAATACTGAGATACGTATACACTGGGTCGTGGATTGATTCAAGATAATATTTATCGATTTATTTCTGTACATCTAACTGTGGACAACTAGTTGTAGGTTACTAACGAGGACAGCTGACTTAATAAACTTAAAACATCAAAATATATTAAAAGTGTTGTAAATATATTTTGAACATACTTTGATATATATGTATATATTGTTATAGGTTCGTGAATCAACCAGTGGCCAAGTCTTACTTCCCGACGAAGTAAAAATCTGTGAAAGTGAGTTATAGTCTCACTTTTAAAATCTAATATTTTTGGGATGAGAATACATGCAGGTTTTATAAATGATTTACAAAATAGACACAAGTACGTGAAACTACATTCTATGGTTGAATTATCGAAATAGAATATGCCCCTTTTTATTAAGTCTGGTAATCTAAGAATTAGGGAACAGACACCCTAATTGACGCGAATCCTAAAGATAGATCTATCGGGCCCAACAAGCCCCATCCAAAGTACCGGATGCTTTAGTACTTCGAAATTTATATCATATCCGAAGGGTGTCCCGGAATGATGGGGATATTCTTATATATGCATCTTGTTAATGTCGGTTACTAGGTGTTCACCATATGAATGATTTTTATCTCTATGTATGGGATGTGTATTGAAATATGAAATCTTGTGGTCTATTATTATGATTTGATATATATAGGTTAAACCTATAACTCACCAACATTTTTGTTGACGTTTTAAGCATGTTTATTCTCAGGTGATTATTAAGAGCTTCCGCTGTCGCATACTTAAATAAGGACAAGATTTGGAGTCCATGCTTGTATGATATTGTGTAAAAACTGCATTCAAGAAACTTATTTTGTTGTAACATATTTGTATTGTAAACCATTATGTAATGGTTGTGTGTAAACAGGATATTTTAGATTATCATTATTTGATAATCTACGTAAAGCTTTTTAAACCTTTATTGATGAAATAAAGGTTATGGTTTGTTTTAAAATGAATGCAGTCTTTGAAAAACGTCTCATATAGAGGTCAAAATCTCGCAACGAAATCAATTAATATGGAACGTTTTTAATCAATAAGAACGGGACATTTCAGTTGGTATCCGAGCGTTGGTCTTAGAGAACCAGAATTTTGCATTAGTGTGTCTTATCGAGTTTGTTAGGATGCATTAGTGAGTCTGGACTTCGACCGTGTTTAGTTGAAAAATGATTGCTTAACAAATTTTGTTGGAAACTATATATTTTTAACATGTGAATATTATGTGATATATTAATCTCTTAACGCGTTTGATATTATGTGATAGATGTCTACCTCTAGAACAAGTCCCATTGACTCACCTAATAATAATGAAGAGTCAAATGTAAATTGGAATGATTCATGGACTGATTCACAAGTTCCCGAAGAGGAACCGGAAGAAGAGTCGGAACCGGAAGAAGAATCGGAACCGGATGAAGAAATAGAACCGGTGGGGGAAATAATAAAACGGTTAAGTAAAAGAAAATCCTCAACCAACCGACCAAGGTTAATTATGGTCAATGGTGTTTCCGCCAAGGAAGCAAAATATTGGGAGGATTACCAATTCTCCGATGAATCGGATTCCGACGAGAATTCCGATGATGTTATAGAAATTACCCCAACTGAATTTAAAAAGTCAAAAGAAAATAATAAGGGAAAGGGCATAAAAATAGCGAAATCTAATTCCAACCCCGATGAACTTTATATGTATCGTCAACCCCCGAAGTCCTTAAGTTGTAACAATGACCCGGGAACCTCTAAACCACCAGGTTTTTCTAAACCAATGTGGATCACGACGGCTCGTATTAGGGGAACATCATATATCCCTAGAAACTTGGCAAAACGAACCAAAACCGAAGAAGAAGAAACAAGCGAGTCGGAATAAGATAGTTGTATTCGTGTGGTGTAATATATGTAATATAGTGTGCTTATGCTTTATGATATATGTAAAAATTGCTTGTATTAATAAGTATTTTTTTTATGAATCTAACTCTTGTCTATTTTACAGTATAAAAACACAAAATGGATAGACAACCCAATATTTTAAGAGACCTACCCGGAGACATGATTGATGAAATCTTGTCTAGAGTCGGTCAGAATTCTTCGGCACAACTATTTAAGGCGAGATTAGTTTGTAAGACATTCGAAGAACGTTCCAAGAATGCCTTGGTTTATAAAAGGCTTTCGTTCGGAAGATGGGGGATATCACATTGGGAAATCTGAAATGTCCCGTTCTTATTGATTAAAAACGTTCCATATTAATTGATTTCGTTGCGAGGTTTTGACCTCTATATGAGACGTTTTTCAAAGACTGCATTCATTTTAAAACAAACCATAACCTTTATTTCATCAATAAAGGTTTAAAAATCTTTACGTAGATTATCAAATAATGATAATCTAAAATATCCTGTTTACACACGACCATTACATAATGGTTTACAATACAAATATGTTACAACAAAATAAGTTTCTTGAATGCAGTTTTTACACAATATCATACAAGCATGGACTCCAAATCTCGTCCTTATTTAAGTATGCAACAGCGGAAGCTCTTAATAATCACCTGAGAATAAACATGCTTAAAACGTCAACAACAATGTTGGTGAGTTATAGGTTTAACCTATATATATCAAATCATAATAATAGACCACAAAATTTCATATTTCAATACACATCCCATACATAGAGATAAAAATCATTCATATGGCGAACACCTGGTAACCGACATTAACAAGATGCATATATAAGAATATCCCCATCATTCCGGGACACCGTTCGGATATGATATAAATTTCGAAGTACTAAAGCATCCGGTACTTTGGATGGGGCTTGTTGGGCCCGATAGATCTATCTTTAGGATTCGCGTCAATTAGGGTGTCTGTTCCCTAATTCTTAGATTACCAGACTTAATAAAAAGGGGCATATTCGATTTCGATAATTCAACCATAGAATGTAGTTTCACGTACTTGTGTCTATTTTGTAAATCATTTATAAAACCTGCATGTATTCTCATCCCAAAAATATTAGATTTTAAAAGTGGGACTATAACTCACTTTCACAGATTTTTACTTCGTCGGGAAGTAAGACTTGGCCACTGGTTGATTCACGAACCTATAACAATATATACATATATATCAAAGTATGTTCAAAATATATTTACAACACTTTTAATATATTTTGATGTTTTAAGTTTATTAAGTCAGCTGTCATCGTTAGTAACCTACAACTAGTTGTCCACAGTTAGATGTACAGAAATAAATCGATAAATATTATCTTGAATCAATCCACGACCCAGTGTATACGTATCTCAGTATTGATCACAACTCAAACTATATATATTTTGGAATCAACCTCAACCCTGTATAGCTAACTCCAACATTCACATATAGAGTGTCTCTGGTTGTTCCGAAATATATATAGATGTGTCGACATGATAGGTCGAAACATTGTATACGTGTCTATGGTATCTCAAGATTACATAATATATAATACAAGTTGATTAAGTTATGGTTGGAATAGATTTGTTACCAATTTTCACGTAGCTAAAATGAGAAAAATTATCCAATCTTGTTTTACCCATAACTTCTTCATTTTAAATCCGTTTTGAGTGAATCAAATTGCTATGGTTTCATATTGAACTCTATTTTATGAATCTAAACAAAAAAATTATAGGTTTCTAGTCGGAAAAATAAGTTACAAGTCGTTTTTGTAAAGGTAGTCATTTCAGTCGAAAGAACGACGTCTAGATGACCATTTTAGAAAACATACTTCCACTTTGAGTTTAACCATAATTTTTGGATATAGTTTCATGTTCATAATAAAAATCATTTTCTCAGAATAACAACTTTTAAATCAAAGTTTATCATAGTTTTTAATTAACTAACCCAAAACAGCCCGCGGTGTTACTACGACGGCGTAAATCCGGTTTTACGGTGTTTTTCGTGTTTCCAGGTTTTAAATCATTAAGTTAGCATATCATATAAATATAGAACATGTGTTTAGTTGATTTTAAAAGTCAAGTTAGAAGGATTAACTTTTGTTTGCGAACAAGTTTAGAATTAACTAAACTATGTTCTAGTGATTACAAGTTTAAACCTTCGAATAAGATAGCTTTATATGTATGAATCGAATGATGTTATGAACATCATTACTACCTTAAGTTCCTTGGATGAACCTACTGGAAAATAGAAAAATGGATCTAGCTTCAATGGATCCTTGGATGGCTCAAAGTTCTTGAAGCAAAATCATGACACGAAAACAAGTTCAAGTAAGATCATCACTTGAAATAAGATTGTTATAGTTATAGAAATTGAACCAAAGTTTGAATATGATTATTACCTTGTATTAGAATGATAACCTACTGTAAGAAACAAAGATTTCTTGAGGTTGGATGATCACCTTACAAGATTGGAAGTGAGCTAGCAAACTTGAAAGTATTCTTGATTTTATGAAACTAGAACTTTTGGAATTTATGAAGAACACTTAGAACTTGAAGATAGAACTTGAGAGAGTTCAATTAGATGAAGAAAATTGAAGAATGAAAGTGTTTGTAGGTGTTTTTGGTCGTTGGTGTATGGATTAGATATAAAGGATATGTAATTTTGTTTTCATGTAAATAAGTCATGAATGATTACTCATATTTTTGTAATCTTATGAGATATTTCATGCTAGTTGCCAAATGATGGTTCCCACATGTGTTAGGTGACTCACATGGGCTGCTAAGAGCTGATCATTGGAGTGTATATACCAATAGTACATACATCTAAAAGCTGTGTATTGTACGAGTACGAATACGGGTGCATACGAGTAGAATTGTTGATGAAACTGAACGAGAATGTAATTGTAAGCATTTTTGTTAAGTAGAAGTATTTTGATAAGTGTATTGAAGTCTTTCAAAAGTGTATAAATACATATTAAAACACTACATGTATATACATTTTAACTGAGTCGTTAAGTCATCGTTAGTCGTTACATGTAAGTGTTGTTTTGAAACCTTTAGGTTAACGATCTTGTTAAATGTTGTTAACCCAATGTTTATAATATCAAAAGAGATTTTAAATTATTATATTATCATGATATTATGATGTACGAATATCTCTTAATATGATATATATACATTAAATGTCGTTACAACGATAAACGTTACATATATGTCTCGTTTCAAAATCATTAAGTTAGTAGTTTTGTTTTTACATATGTAGTTCATTGTTAATATAATTAATGATATGTTTACTTATCATAATATCATGTTAACTATATATATAACCATATATATGTCATCATATAGTTTTTTTACAAGTTTTAACGTTCGTGAATCACCGGTCAACTTGGGTGGTCAATTGTCTATATGAAACCTATTTCAATTAATCAAGTCTTAACAAGTTTGATTGCTTAACATGTTGGAAACATTTAATCATGTAAACATCAATCTCAATTAATGTATATAAACATGGAAAAGTTCGGGTCACTACAGTACCTACCCGTTAAATAAATTTCGTCCCGAAATTTTAAGCTGTTGAAGGTGTTGACGAATCTTCTGGAAATAGATGCGGGTATTTCTTCTTCATCTGATCTTCACGCTCCCAGGTGAACTCAGGTCCTCTACGAGCATTCCATCGAACCTTAACAATTGGTATCTTGTTTTGCTTAAGTCTTTTAACCTCACGATCCATTATTTCGACGGGTTCTTCGATGAATTGGAGTTTTTCGTTGATTTGGATTTCATCTAACGGAATAGTGAGATCTTCTTTAGCAAAACATTTCTTCAAATTCGAGACATGGAAAGTGTTATGTACAGCAGCGAGTTGTTGAGGTAACTCAAGTCGGTAAGCTACTGGTCCGACACGATCAATAATCTTGAATGGTCCAATATACCTTGGATTTAATTTCCCTCGTTTACCAAATCGAACAACGCCTTTCCAAGGTGAAACTTTAAGCATGACCATCTCTCCAATTTCAAATTCTATATCTTTTCTTTTAATGTCAGCGTAGCTCTTTTGTCGACTTTGGGCGGTTTTCAACCGTTGTTGAATTTGGATGATCTTCTCGGTAGTTTCTTGTATAATCTCCGGACCCGTAATCTGTCTATCCCCCACCTCACTCCAACAAATCGGAGACCTGCACTTTCTACCATAAAGTGCTTCAAACGGCGCCATCTCAATGCTTGAATGGTAGCTGTTGTTGTAGGAAAATTCTGCTAACGGTAGATGTCGATCCCAACTGTTTCCGAAATCAATAACACATGCTCGTAGCATGTCTTCAAGCGTTTGTATCGTCCTTTCGCTCTGCCCATCAGTTTGTGGATGATAGGCAGTACTCATGTCTAGACGAGTTCCTAATGCTTGCTGTAATGTCTGCCAGAATCTTGAAATAAATCTGCCATCCCTATCAGAGATAATAGAGATTGGTATTCCATGTCTGGAGATGACTTCCTTCAAATACAGTCGTGCTAACTTCTCCATCTTGTCATCTTCTCTTATTGGTAGGAAGTGTGCTGATTTGGTGAGACGATCAACTATTACCCAAATAGTATCAAAACCACTTGCAGTCCTTGGCAATTTAGTGATGAAATCCATGGTAATGTTTTCCCATTTCCATTCCGGGATTTCGGGTTGTTGAAGTAGACCTGATGGTTTCTGATGCTCAGCTTTGACCTTAGAACACGTCAAACATTCTCCTACGTATTTAGCAACATCGGCTTTCATACCCGGCCACCAAAAATGTTTCTTGAGATCCTTGTACATCTTCCCCGTTCCAGGATGTATTGAGTATCTGGTTTTATAAGCTTCTCTAAGTACCATTTCTCTCATATCTCCAAATTTTGGTACCCAAATCCTTTCAGCCCTATACCGGGTTCCGTCTTCCCGAATATTAAGATGCTTCTCCGATCCTTTGGGTATTTCATCCTTTAAATTTCCCTCTTTTAAAACTCCTTGTTGCGCCTCCTTTATTTGAGTAGTAATGTTATTATGAATCATTATATTCATAGATTTTACTCGAATGGGTTCTCTATCCTTCCTGCTCAAGGCATCGGCTACCACATTTGCCTTCCCCGGGTGGTAACGAATCTCAAAATCGTAATCATTCAATAATTCAATCCACCTACGCTGCCTCATATTCAGTTGTTTCTGATTAAATATGTGTTGAAGACTTTTGTGGTCGGTATATATAATACTTTTGACCCCATATAAGTAGTGCCTCCAAGTCTTTAATGCAAAAACAACCGCGCCTAATTCCAAATCATGCGTCGTATAATTTTGTTCGTGAATCTTCAATTGTCTAGACGCATAAGCAATCACCTTCGTTCGTTGCATTAATACACAACCGAGACCTTGCTTTGATGCGTCACAATAAATCACAAAATCATCATTCCCTTCAGGCAATGACAATATAGGTGCCGTAGTTAGCTTTTTCTTCAATAACTGAAACGCTTTCTCTTGTTCATCATTCCATTCAAATTTCTTCCCTTTATGCGTTAATGCAGTCAAGGGTTTTGCTATTCTGGAAAAGTCTTGGATGAACCTTCTGTAGTAACCAGCTAGTCCTAAAAACTGGCGTATGTGTTTCAGAGTTTTCGGGGTTTCCCACTTTTCAACAGTTTCTATCCTCGCCGGATCCACCTTAATACCTTCTTTGTTCACTATGTGACCGAGGAATTGAACTTCTTCCAACCAAAATGCACACTTTGAAAACTTAGCGTACAATTCTTCCTTCCTCAATACTTCTAACACCTTTCTCAAATGTTCACCGTGTTCTTGGTCATTCTTTGAGTAAATAAGTATGTCATCAATGAAAACAATGACAAACTTGTCAAGGTATGGTCCACACACTCGGTTCATAAGGTCCATGAACACAGCTGGTGCATTAGTTAAACCAAACGGCATGACCATAAACTCGTAATGACCGTAACGTGTTCTGAAAGCAGTCTTTGGAATATCATCTTCTTTCACCCGCATTTGATGATACCCGGAACGTAAGTCAATCTTTGAATAAACAGACGAGCCTTGTAGTTGATCAAATAAGTCGTCGATTCTCGGTAGTGGGTAGCGGTTCTTGATGGTAAGTTTGTTCAACTCTCGGTAGTCGATACACAACCGGAATGTACCATCTTTCTTCTTGACAAACAAAACAGGAGCTCCCCACGGTGATGTGCTTGGTCGAATGAAACCACGCTCTAAAAGTTCTTGTAATTGGCTTTGCAGTTCTTTCATCTCGCTGGGTGCGAGTCTGTAAGGAGCACGAGCTATTGGTGCAGCTCCTGGTACAAGATCTATTTGAAATTCAACGGATCGATGTGGGGGTAATCCCGGTAATTCTTTCGGAAATACATCGGGAAATTCTTTTGCAATGGGAACATCATTTATGCTCTTTTCTTCAGTTTGTACTTTCTCGACGTGTGCTAGAACAGCATAGCAACCTTTTCTTATTAGTTTTTGTGCCTTCAAATTACTAATAAGATGTAGCTTCGTGTTGCCCTTTTCTCCGTACACCATTAAGGGTTTTCCTTTTTCTCGTATAATGCGAATTGCATTTTTGTAACAAACGATCTCCGCTTTCACTTCTTTCAACCAGTCCATACCGATTATCACATCAAAACTCCCTAACTCTACTGGTATCAAATCAATCTTAAATGTTTCGCTAACCAGTTTAATTTCTCGATTCCGACATATATTATCTGCTGAAATTAATTTACCATTTGCTAATTCGAGTAAAAATTTACTATCCAAAGGCGTCAATGGACAACTTAATTTAGCACAAAAATCTCTACTCATATAGCTTCTATCCGCACCCGAATCAAATAAAACGTAAGCAGATTTATTGTCAATAAGAAACGTACCCGTAACAAGCTCCGGGTCTTCCTGTGCCTCTACCGCATTAATATTGAAAACTCTTCCACGGCCTTGTCCATTCGTGTTCTCCTGGTTCGGGCAATTTCTAATAATGTGGCCTGGTTTTCCACATTTATAACAAACTACATTGGCATAACTTGCTCCGACACTACTTGCTCCGCCATTACTCGTTCCGACACCATTTGTTCCTTTCGTTCTATTAACCCCTGGTCCGTAAACCTCACACTTCGCCGCGCTATGACCATTTCTTTTACACTTGTTGCAAAATTTGGTGCAGAACCCCGAGTGATTCTTTTCACACCTTTGGCATAGTTGCTTCTGATTGTTGTTGTTGTTGCGGTTATTATTGTTGTTGGGATGATTGTTGTAGTTGCTGTTGTTGTTGTTGTTGTTGTTGTTGTTGTTGTTGTTGTTGTTGGGCCGTTTGTTGTAGTTGCGATTGATGTTGCGATTGTTGGGATAATTGTTGCGATTATTGTTGTAATTGCTGTTGTTGTTGTATTGGTGATTCTTATCACCGTTTTCCTCCCACTTTCTTTTGACTTGCTTCACATTGGCCTCTTCAGCAGTCTGTTCTTTAATTCTTTCTTCAATCTGGTTCACTAGTTTGTGAGCCATTCTACATGCCTGTTGTATGGAGGCGGGCTCGTGTGAACTTATATCTTCTTGGATTCTTTCCGGTAATCCTTTCACAAACGCGTCGATCTTCTCTTCCTCATCTTCGAATGCTCCCGGACACAATAGGCACAATTCTGTGAATCGTCTTTCGTACGTGGTAATATCAAATCCTTGGGTTCGTAACCCTCTAAGTTCTGTCTTGAGCTTATTGACCTCGGTTCTGGGACGGTACTTCTCGTTCATCAAGTGCTTGAATGCTGACCACGGTAGTGCGTACGCATCATCTTGTCCCACTTGCTCTAGATAGGTATTCCACCATGTTAACGCAGAACCTGTGAAGGTATGCGTAGCGTACTTCACTTTGTCCTCTTCAGTACACTTACTTATGGCAAACACCGATTCAACCTTCTCGGTCCACCGTTTCAATCCGATCGGTCCTTCGGTTCCATCAAATTCCAAAGGTTTGCAGGCAGTGAATTCTTTGTAGGTGCATCCTACACGATTTCCTGTACTGCTAGATCCAAGGTTATTGTTGGTATGTAGCGCAGCCTGTACTGCGGCTATGTTTGAAGCTAGAAAAGTACGGAATTCCTCTTCATTCATATTCACGGTGTGTCGAGTAGTCGGTGCCATTTCCTTCAAAATAGTTAAATGGAACAAGTTAATCATACAGAATATTAAGAGTAGTTAATAGTATTTCGTAGCATAATATGAACTCATTTATAAAAGCTTTTTCTTCATATTAGCGTTTTATAAGTTTAAATTCGGGTAGTACCTACCCGTTAAGTTCATACTTAGTAGCTAATATACAATTCAACTACTACAATTCTATATGAAAAACTGATTGTAATAATATTTCGCGTTCAAACTTTTATACAATATTTTACAAACTTACAATACCGCTTATTTTACATAAAGCATGAAATATAGCACACAATAACTTTGATACAAGATAGTTGTGAAGACAATTCTAGCTAGTACACAAGTCGTTCGGCAAAGGCAATAAAGACACGTAATTCATACGTCCAGAAACAAGTCATGCATTCTGGTTTTACTAGGACTACTTCCCATCCTTGGTCTTGTGCAACATAACCGTTATGGCCGTTGATAAGACAGCGTGTTGTAACGTCATCAAAGGGACGAGGGTTACGTAATGTCCAACAGTCCCGTAATAATCTAAAAACCTCATTTCTTACCCCAATTACCGACTCCGTCACTTGTGGAAACGTTTTGTTTAATAGTTGTAGCCCGATGTTCTTGTTCTCACTTTGGTGAGAAGCGAACATTACTAATCCGTAAGCATAACATGCTTCTTTATGTTGCATGTTAGCCGCTTTTTCTAAATCACGAAGTCCAATATTCGGATATATTGAGTCAAAATAATTTCTTAACCCGTTGCGTAAAATAGCATTTGGGTTCCCCGCAATATATGCGTCAAAGTAAACACATCGTAATTTATGGGTTTCCCAATGTGATATCCCCCATCTTTCAAACGAAAGTCTCTTATAAACCAAGACATTCTTGGAACGTTCTTCGAATGTCTTACAAACTGATCTCGCCTTAAATAGTTGTGCCGAAGAATTCTGGCCGACTCTAGACAAGATTTCATCAATCATGTCTCCGGGTAGGTCTCTTAAAATATTGGGTTGTCTATCCATTTTGTGTTTTTAAACTGTAAAATAGACAAGAGTTAGATTCATAAAAAAAATACTTATTAATACAAGCAATTTTTACATATATCATAAAGCATAAGAACACTATATTCCATATATTACACCACACGAATACAACTATCTTATTCCGACTCGCTCGTTTCTTCTTCTTCGGTTTTGGTTCGTTTTGCCAAGTTTCTAGGGATATATGATGTTCCCCTAATACGAGCCGTCGTTGTCCACATTGGTTTAGAAAAACCTGGTGGTTTAGAGGTTCCCGGGTCATTGTTACAACTTAAGGACTTCGGGGGTTGACGATACATATAAAGTTCATCGGGGTTGGAATTAGATTTCTCTATTTTTATGCCCTTTCCCTTATTATTTTCTTTTGCCTTTTTAAATTCAGTTGGGGTAATTTCTATAACATCATCGGAATTCTCGTCGAAATCCGATTCATCGGAGAATTGGTAATCCTCCCAATATTTTGCTTCCTTGGCGGAAACACCATTGACCATAATTAACTTTGGTCGGTTGGTTGAGGATTTTCTTTTACTTAACCGTTTTATTATTTCCCCCACCGGTTCTATTTCTTCATCCGGTTCCGATTCTTCTTCCGGTTCCGATTCTTCTTCCGGTTCCGACTCTTCTTCCGGTTCCTCTTCGGGAACTTGTGAATCAGTCCACAAATCATTCCAATTTACATTTGACTCTTCATTATTATTAGGTGAGTCAATGGGACTTGTTCTAGAGGTAGACATCTATCACATAATATCAAACACGTTAAGAGATTAATATATCACATAATATTCATATGTTAAAAATATATAGTTTCCAACAAAAATGTTAAGCAATCATTTTTAAAGAAAACACGGTCGAAGTCCAGACTCACTAATGCATCCTAACAAACTCGATAAGACACACTAATGCAAATTTTCTGGTTCTCTAAGACCAACGCTCGGATACCAACTGAAATATCCCGTTCTTATTGATTAAAAACGTTCCATATTAATTGATTTCGTTGCGAGGTTTTGACCTCTATATGAGACGTTTTTCAAAGACTGCATTCATTTTAAAACAAACCATAACCTTTATTTCATCAATAAAGGTTTAAAAATCTTTACGTAGATTATCAAATAATGATAATCTAAAATATCCTGTTTACACACGACCATTACATAATGGTTTACAATACAAATATGTTACAACAAAATAAGTTTCTTGAATGCAGTTTTTACACAATATCATACAAGCATGGACTCCAAATCTCGTCCTTATTTAAGTATGCAACAGCGGAAGCTCTTAATAATCACCTGAGAATAAACATGCTTAAAACGTCAACAACAATGTTGGTGAGTTATAGGTTTAACCTATATATATCAAATCATAATAATAGACCACAAAATTTCATATTTCAATACACATCCCATACATAGAGATAAAAATCATTCATATGGCGAACACCTGGTAACCGACATTAACAAGATGCATATATAAGAATATCCCCATCATTCCGGGACACCGTTCGGATATGATATAAATTTCGAAGTACTAAAGCATCCGGTACTTTGGATGGGGCTTGTTGGGCCCGATAGATCTATCTTTAGGATTCGCGTCAATTAGGGTGTCTGTTCCCTAATTCTTAGATTACCAGACTTAATAAAAAGGGGCATATTCGATTTCGATAATTCAACCATAGAATGTAGTTTCACGTACTTGTGTCTATTTTGTAAATCATTTATAAAACCTGCATGTATTCTCATCCCAAAAATATTAGATTTTAAAAGTGGGACTATAACTCACTTTCACAGATTTTTACTTCGTCGGGAAGTAAGACTTGGCCACTGGTTGATTCACGAACCTATAACAATATATACATATATATCAAAGTATGTTCAAAATATATTTACAACACTTTTAATATATTTTGATGTTTTAAGTTTATTAAGTCAGCTGTCCTCGTTAGTAACCTACAACTAGTTGTCCACAGTTAGATGTACAGAAATAAATCGATAAATATTATCTTGAATCAATCCACGACCCAGTGTATACGTATCTCAGTATTGATCACAACTCAAACTATATATATTTTGGAATCAACCTCAACCCTGTATAGCTAACTCCAACATTCACATATAGAGTGTCTCTGGTTGTTCCGAAATATATATAGATGTGTCGACATGATAGGTCGAAACATTGTATACGTGTCTATGGTATCTCAAGATTACATAATATATAATACAAGTTGATTAAGTTATGGTTGGAATAGATTTGTTACCAATTTTCACGTAGCTAAAATGAGAAAAATTATCCAATCTTGTTTTACCCATAACTTCTTCATTTTAAATCCGTTTTGAGTGAATCAAATTGCTATGGTTTCATATTGAACTCTATTTTATGAATCTAAACAAAAAAATTATAGGTTTCTAGTCGGAAAAATAAGTTACAAGTCGTTTTTGTAAAGGTAGTCATTTCAGTCGAAAGAACGACGTCTAGATGACCATTTTAGAAAACATACTTCCACTTTGAGTTTAACCATAATTTTTGGATATAGTTTCATGTTCATAATAAAAATCATTTTCTCAGAATAACAACTTTTAAATCAAAGTTTATCATAGTTTTTAATTAACTAACCCAAAACAGCCCGCGGTGTTACTACGACGGCGTAAATCCGGTTTTACGGTGTTTTTCGTGTTTCCAGGTTTTAAATCATTAAGTTAGCATATCATATAAATATAGAACATGTGTTTAGTTGATTTTAAAAGTCAAGTTAGAAGGATTAACTTTTGTTTGCGAACAAGTTTAGAATTAACTAAACTATGTTCTAGTGATTACAAGTTTAAACCTTCGAATAAGATAGCTTTATATGTATGAATCGAATGATGTTATGAACATCATTACTACCTTAAGTTCCTTGGATGAACCTACTGGAAAATAGAAAAATGGATCTAGCTTCAATGGATCCTTGGATGGCTCAAAGTTCTTGAAGCAAAATCATGACACGAAAACAAGTTCAAGTAAGATCATCACTTGAAATAAGATTGTTATAGTTATAGAAATTGAACCAAAGTTTGAATATGATTATTACCTTGTATTAGAATGATAACCTACTGTAAGAAACAAAGATTTCTTGAGGTTGGATGATCACCTTACAAGATTGGAAGTGAGCTAGCAAACTTGAAAGTATTCTTGATTTTATGAAACTAGAACTTTTGGAATTTATGAAGAACACTTAGAACTTGAAGATAGAACTTGAGAGAGTTCAATTAGATGAAGAAAATTGAAGAATGAAAGTGTTTGTAGGTGTTTTTGGTCGTTGGTGTATGGATTAGATATAAAGGATATGTAATTTTGTTTTCATGTAAATAAGTCATGAATGATTACTCATATTTTTGTAATCTTATGAGATATTTCATGCTAGTTGCCAAATGATGGTTCCCACATGTGTTAGGTGACTCACATGGGCTGCTAAGAGCTGATCATTGGAGTGTATATACCAATAGTACATACATCTAAAAGCTGTGTATTGTACGAGTACGAATACGGGTGCATACGAGTAGAATTGTTGATGAAACTGAACGAGAATGTAATTGTAAGCATTTTTGTTAAGTAGAAGTATTTTGATAAGTGTATTGAAGTCTTTCAAAAGTGTATAAATACATATTAAAACACTACATGTATATACATTTTAACTGAGTCGTTAAGTCATCGTTAGTCGTTACATGTAAGTGTTGTTTTGAAACCTTTAGGTTAACGATCTTGTTAAATGTTGTTAACCCAATGTTTATAATATCAAAAGAGATTTTAAATTATTATATTATCATGATATTATGATGTACGAATATCTCTTAATATGATATATATACATTAAATGTCGTTACAACGATAAACGTTACATATATGTCTCGTTTCAAAATCATTAAGTTAGTAGTTTTGTTTTTACATATGTAGTTCATTGTTAATATAATTAATGATATGTTTACTTATCATAATATCATGTTAACTATATATATAACCATATATATGTCATCATATAGTTTTTTTACAAGTTTTAACGTTCGTGAATCACCGGTCAACTTGGGTGGTCAATTGTCTATATGAAACCTATTTCAATTAATCAAGTCTTAACAAGTTTGATTGCTTAACATGTTGGAAACATTTAATCATGTAAACATCAATCTCAATTAATGTATATAAACATGGAAAAGTTCGGGTCACTACAAAATCCATAAGTTACGATGTGTTTACTTTGACGCATATATTGCGGGGAACCCAAATGCTATTTTACGCAATGGGTTAAGAAATTATTTTGACTCAATATATTCGAATATTGGACTTCGTGATTTAGAAAAAGCGGCTAACATGCAACATAAAGAAGCATGTTATGCTTACGAATTAGTAATGTTCGCTTCTCACCAAAGTGAGAACAAGAACATCGGGCTACAACTATTAAACAAAACGTTCCCACAAGTGACGGAGTCGGTAATTGGGGTAAGAAATGAGGTTTTTAGATTGTTACGGGACTGTTGGACATTACGTAACCCTCGTCCCTTTGACGACGTTACAACACGCTGTCTTATCAACGGCCATAACGGTTATGTTCCACAAGACCAAGGATGGGAAGTAGTCCTAGTAAAACCAGAATGCATGACTTGTTTCTGGACGTATGAATTACGTGTCTTTATTGCCTTTGCTGAACGACTTGTGTACTAGCTAGAATTATCTTCACAACCATCTTGTATCAAATTTATTGTGTGCTATATTTCATGCTATATGTAAAATAAGCGGTATTGTAAGTTTGTAAAATATTGTGTAAAAGTTTGAACGCGAAATATTATTATAATCAGTTTTTCATATAGAATTGTAGTAGTTGAATTGTATATTAGCTACTAAGTATGAACTTAACGGGTAGGTACTACCCGAATTTAAACTTATAAAACGCTAATATGAAGAAAAAGCTTTTATAAATGAGTTCATATTATGCTACGAAATACTATTAACTACTCTTAATATTCTGTATGATTAACTTGTTCCATTTAACTATTTTGAAGGAAATGGCACCGACTACTCGACACACCGTGAATATGAATGAAGAGGAATTCCGTACTTTTCTAGCTTCAAACATAGCCGCAGTACAGGCTGCGCTACATACCAACAATAACCTTGGATCTAGCAGTACAGGAAATCGTGTAGGATGCACCTACAAAGAATTCACTGCCTGTAAACCTTTGGAATTTGATGGAACCGAAGGACCGATCGGATTGAAACGGTGGACCGAGAAGGTCGAATCGGTGTTTGCCATAAGTAAGTGTACTGAAGAGGACAAAGTGAAGTACGCTACGCATACCTTCACAGGTTCTGCGTTAACATGGTGGAATACCTATCTAGAGCAAGTGGGACAAGACGATGCGTACGCACTACCGTGGTCAGCATTCAAGCACTTGATGAACGAAAAGTACCGTCCCAGAACTGAGGTCAATAAGCTCAAGACAGAACTTAGAGGATTACGAACCCAAGGATTTGATATTACCACGTACGAAAGACGATTCACAGAATTGTGCCTATTGTGTCCGGGAGCATTCGAAGATGAGGAAGAGAAGATCGACGCATTTGTGAAAGGATTACCGGAAAGAATCCAAGAAGATATAAGTTCACACGAGCCCGCCTCCATACAACAGGCATGTAGAATGGCTCACAAACTCGTGAACCAGATTGAAGAAAGAATTAAAGAACAGACTGCTGAAGAGGCCAATGTGAAGCAAGTCAAAAGAAAGTGGGAGGAAAACGGTGATAAGAATCACCAATACAACAACAACAGCAATTACAACAATAATCGCAACAATTATCCCAACAATCGCAACATCAATCGCAACTACAACAAACGGCCCAACAACAACAACAATAATAACAACAGCAACTACAACAATCATCACAACAACAATAATAACCGCAACAACAACAACAATCAGAAGCAGCTATGCCAAAGGTGTGAAAAGAATCACTCGGGGTTCTGCACCAAATTTTGCAACAAGTGTAAAAGAAATAGTCATAGCGCGGTGAAGTGTGAGGTCTACGGACCAGGGGTTAATAGAACGAAAGGAACAAATGGTGTCGGAACGAGTAATGGCGGAGCAAGTAGTGTCGGAGCAAGTTATGCCAATGTAGTTTGTTATAAATGTGGAAAACCGGGCCACATTATTAGAAATTGCCCGAACCAGGAGAACACGAATGGACAAGGCCGTGGAAGAGTTTTCAATATTAATGCAGCAGAGGCACAGGAAGACCCGGAGCTTGTTACGGGTACGTTTCTTATTGACAATAAATCTACTTACGTTTTATTTGATTCGGGTGCGGATAGAAGCTATATGAGTAGAGATTTTTGTGCTAAATTAAGTTGTCCATTGACGCCTTTGGATAGTAAATTTTTACTCGAATTAGCAAATGGTAAATTAATTTCAGCAGATAATATATGTCGAAATCGAGAAATTAAACTGGTTAGCGAAACATTTAAGATTGATTTGATACCAGTAGAGTTAGGGAGTTTTGATGTGATAATCGGTATGGACTGGTTGAAAGAAGTGAAAGCGGAGATCGTTTGTTACAAAAACGCAATTCGCATTATACGAGAAAAAGGAAAACCCTTAATGGTGTACGGAGAAAAGGGCAACACGAAGCTACATCTTATTAGTAATTTGAAGGCACAAAAACTAATAAGAAAAGGTTGCTATGCTGTTCTAGCACACGTCGAGAAAGTACAAACTGAAGAAAAGAGCATAAATGATGTTCCCGTCGAAAAAGAATTTCCTGATGTATTTTCGAAAGAATTACCGGGATTACCCCCACATGGATCCGTTGAATTTCAAATAGATCTTGTACCAGGAGCTGCACCAATAGCTCGTGCTCCTTACAGACTCGCACCCAGCGAGATGAAAGAACTACAAAGCCAATTACAAGAACTTTTAGAGCGTGGTTTCATTCGACCAAGCACATCACCGTGGGGAGCTCCTGTTTTGTTTGTCAAGAAGAAAGATGGTACATTCAGGTTGTGTATCGACTACCGAGAGTTGAACAAACTTACCATCAAGAACCGCTACCCACTACCGAGAATCGATGACTTATTTGATCAACTACAAGGCTCGTCTGTTTATTCAAAGATTGACTTACGTTCCGGGTATCATCAAATGCGGGTGAAAGAAGATGATATTCCAAAGACTGCTTTCAAAACACGTTACGGTCATTACGAGTTTATGGTCATGCCGTTTGGTTTAACTAATGCACCAGCTGTGTTCATGGACCTTATGAACCGAGTGTGTGGACCATACCTTGACAAGTTTGTCATTGTTTTCATTGATGACATACTTATTTACTCAAAGAATGACCAAGAACACGGTGAACATTTGAGAAAGGTGTTAGAAGTATTGAGGAAGGAAGAATTGTACGCTAAGTTTTCAAAGTGTGCATTTTGGTTGGAAGAAGTTCAATTCCTCGGTCACATAGTGAACAAAGAAGGTATTAAGGTGGATCCGGCAAAGATAGAAACTGTTGAAAAGTGGGAAACCCCGAAAACTCCGAAACACATACGCCAGTTTTTAGGACTAGCTGGTTACTACAGAAGGTTCATCCAAGACTTTTCCAGAATAGCAAAACCCTTGACTGCATTAACGCATAAAGGGAAGAAATTTGAATGGAATGATGAACAAGAGAAAGCGTTTCAGTTATTGAAGAAAAAGCTAACTACGGCACCTATATTGTCATTGCCTGAAGGGAATGATGATTTTGTGATTTATTGTGATGCATCAAAGCAAGGTCTCGGTTGTGTATTAATGCAACGAACGAAGGTGATTGCTTATGCGTCTAGACAATTGAAGATTCACGAACAAAATTATACGACGCATGATTTGGAATTAGGCGCGGTTATTTTTGCATTAAAGACTTGGAGGCACTACTTATATGGGGTCAAAAGTATTATATATACCGACCACAAAAGTCTTCAACACATATTTAATCAGAAACAACTGAATATGAGGCAGCGTAGGTGGATTGAATTATTGAATGATTACGACTTTGAGATTCGTTACCACCCGGGGAAGGCAAATGTGGTAGCCGATGCCTTGAGCAGGAAGGACAGAGAACCCATTCGAGTAAAATCTATGAATATAATGATTCATAATAATATTACTACTCAAATAAAGGAGGCGCAACAAGGAGTTTTAAAAGAGGGAAATTTAAAGGATGAAATACCCAAAGGATCAGAGAAGCATCTTAATATTCGGGAAGACGGAACCCGGTATAGGGCTGAAAGGATTTGGGTACCAAAATTTGGAGATATGAGAGAAATGGTACTTAGAGAAGCTCATAAAACCAGATACTCAATACATCCTGGAACGGGGAAGATGTACAAGGATCTCAAGAAACATTTTTGGTGGCCGGGTATGAAAGCCGATGTTGCTAAATACGTAGGAGAATGTTTGACTTGTTCTAAGGTCAAAGCTGAGCATCAGAAACCATCAGGTCTACTTCAACAACCCGAAATCCCGGAATGGAAATGGGAAAACATTACTATGGATTTCATCACTAAATTGAAAAGGACTGCAAGTGGTTTTGATACTATTTGGGTAATAGTTGATCGTCTCACCAAATCAGCACACTTCCTGCCAATAAGAGAAGATGATAAGATGGAGAAGTTAGCACGACTGTATTTGAAGGAAGTCATCTCCAGACATGGAATACCAATCTCTATTATCTCTGATAGGGATGGCAGATTTATTTCAAGATTCTGGCAGACATTACAGCAAGCATTAGGAACTCGTCTAGACATGAGTACTGCCTATCATCCACAAACTGATTGGCAGAGCGAAAGGACGATACAAACGCTTGAAGACATGCTACGAGCATGTGTTATTGATTTCGGAAACAGTTGGGATCGACATCTACCGTTAGCAGAATTTTCCTACAACAACAGCTACCATTCAAGCATTGAGATGGCGCCGTTTGAAGCACTTTATGGTAGAAAGTGCAGGTCTCCGATTTGTTGGAGTGAAGTGGGGGATAGACAGATTACGGGTCCGGAGATTATACAAGAAACTACCGAGAAGATCATCCAAATTCAACAACGGTTGAAAACCGCCCAAAGTCGACAAAAGAGCTACGCTGACATTAAAAGAAAAGATATAGAATTTGAAATTGGAGAGATGGTCATGCTTAAAGTTGCACCTTGGAAAGGCGTTGTTCGATTTGGTAAACGAGGGAAATTAAATCCAAGGTATATTGGACCATTCAAGATTATTGATCGTGTCGGACCAGTAGCTTACCGACTTGAGTTACCTCAACAACTCGCGGCTGTACATAACACTTTCCAAGTCTCGAATTTGAAGAAATGTTTTGCTAAAGAAGATCTCACTATTCCGTTAGATGAAATCCAAATCAACGAAAAACTTCAATTCATCGAAGAACCCGTCGAAATAATGGATCGTGAGGTTAAAAGACTTAAGCAAAACAAGATACCAATTGTTAAGGTTCGATGGAATGCTCATAGAGGACCCGAGTTCACCTGGGAGCGTGAAGATCAGATGAAGAAGAAATACCCGCATCTATTTCCAGAAGATTCGTCAACACCTTCAACAGCTTAAAATTTCGAGACGAAATTTATTTAACGGGTAGGTACTGTAGTGACCCGAACTTTTCCATGTTTATATATATTAATTGAGATTGATATTTACATGATTAAATGTTTCCAACATGTTAAGCAATCAAACTTGTTAAGACTTGATTAATTGAAATAGGTTTCATATAGACAATTGACCACCCAAGTTGACCGGTGATTCACGAACGTTAAAACTTGTAAAAACTATATGATGACATATATATAGATATATATATAGTTAACATGATACTATGATAAGTAAACATATCATTAAGTATATTAACAATGAACTACATATGTAAAAACAAGACTACTAACTTAATGATTTTTAAACGAGACATATATGTAACGATTATCGTTGTAAAGACATTTAATGTATATATATCATATTAAGAGATATTCATACATGATAATATCATAATAATATAATAATTTAAAATCTCATTTGATATTATAAACATTGGGTTAACAACATTTAACAAGATCGTTAACCTAAAGGTTTCAAAACAACACTTACATGTAACGACTAACGATGACTTAACGACTCAGTTAAAATGTATATACATGTAGTGTTTTAATATGTATTTATACACTTTTGAAAGACTTCAATACACTTATCAAAATACTTCTACTTAACAAAAATGCTTACAATTACATCCTCGTTCAGTTTCATCAACAATTCTACTCGTATGCACCCGTATTCGTACTCGTACAATACACAGCTTTTAGATGTATGTACTATTGGTATATACACTCCAATGATCAGCTCTTAGCAGCCCATGTGAGTCACCTAACACATGTGGGAACCATCATTTGGCAACTAGCATGAAATATCTCATAAAATTACAAAAATATGAGTAATCATTCATGACTTATTTACATGAAAACAAAATTACATATCCTTTATATCTAATCCATACACCAACGACCAAAAACACCTACAAACACTTTCATTCTTCAATTTTCTTCATCTAATTGATCTCTCTCAAGTTCTATCTTCAAGTTCTAAGTGTTCTTCATAAATTCCCAAAGTTCTAGTTTCATAAAATAAAGAATACTTTCAAGTTTGCTAGCTCACTTCCAATCTTGTAAGGTGATCATCCAACCTCAAGAAATCTTTGTTTCTTACAGTAGGTTATCATTCTAATACAAGGTAATAATCATATTCAAACTTTGGTTCAATTTCTATAACTATAACAATCTTATTTCAAGTGATGATCTTACTTGAACTTGTTTTCGTGTCATGATTCTGCTTCAAGAACTTCGAGCCATCCAAGAATCCATTGAAGCTAGATCCATTTTTCTCTTTTCTAGTAGGTTTATCCAAGGAACTTAAGGTAGTAATGATGTTCATAACATCATTCGATTCATACATATAAAGCTATCTTATTCGAAGGTTTAAACTTGTAATCACTAGAACACAGTTTAGTTAATTCTAAACTTGTTCGCAAACAAAAGTTAATCCTTCTAACTTGACTTTTAAAATCAACTAAACACATGTTCTATATCTATATGATATGCTAACTTAATGATTTAAAATCTGGAAACACGAAAAACACCGTAAAACCGGATTTACGCCGTCGTAGTAACACCGCGGGCTGTTTTGGGTTAGTTAATTAAAAACTATGATAAACTTTGATTTAAAAGTTGTTATTCTGAGAAAATGATTTTTATTATGAACATGAAACTATATCCAAAAATTATGGTTAAACTCAAAGTGGAAGTATGTTTTCTAAAATGGTCATCTAGACGTCGTTCTTTCGACTGAAATGACTACCTTTACAAAAACGACTTGTAACTTATTTTTCTGACTATAAACCTATACTTTTTCTGTTTAGATTCATAAAATAGAGTTCAATATGAAACCATAGCAATTTGATTCACTCAAAACGGATTTAAAATGAAGAAGTTATGGGTAAAACAAGATTGGATAATTTTTCTCATTTTAGCTACGTGAAAATTAGTAACAAATCTATTCCAACCATAACTTAATCAACTTGTATTGTATATTATGTAATCTTGAGATACCATAGACACGTATAACATGTTTCGACCTATCATGTCGACACATCTATATATATTTCGGAACAACCATAGACACTCTATATGTGAATGTTGGAGTTAGCTATACAGGGTTGAGGTTGATTCCAAAATATATATAGTTTGAGTTGTGATCAATACTGAGATACGTATACACTGGGTCGTGGATTGATTCAAGATAATATTTATCGATTTATTTCTGTACATCTAACTGTGGACAACTAGTTGTAGGTTACTAACGAGGACAGCTGACTTAATAAACTTAAAACATCAAAATATATTAAAAGTGTTGTAAATATATTTTGAACATACTTTGATATATATGTATATATTGTTATAGGTTCGTGAATCAACCAGTGGCCAAGTCTTACTTCCCGACGAAGTAAAAATCTGTGAAAGTGAGTTATAGTCCCACTTTTAAAATCTAATATTTTTGGGATGAGAATACATGCAGGTTTTATAAATGATTTACAAAATAGACACAAGTACGTGAAACTACATTCTATGGTTGAATTATCGAAATCGAATATGCCCCTTTTTATTAAGTCTGGTAATCTAAGAATTAGGGAACAGACACCCTAATTGACGCGAATCCTAAAGATAGATCTATCGGGCCCAACAAGCCCCATCCAAAGTACCGGATGCTTTAGTACTTCGAAATTTATATCATATCCGAAGGGTGTCCCGGAATGATGGGGATATTCTTATATATGCATCTTGTTAATGTCGGTTACCAGGTGTTCACCATATGAATGATTTTTATCTCTTTGTATGGGATGTGTATTGAAATATGAAATCTTGTGGTCTATTATTATGATTTGATATATATAGGTTAAACCTATAACTCACCAACATTTTTGTTGACGTTTTAAGCATGTTTATTCTCAGGTGATTATTAAGAGCTTCCGCTGTCGCATACTTAAATAAGGACAAGATTTGGAGTCCATGCTTGTATGATATTGTGTAAAAACTGCATTCAAGAAACTTATTTTGTTGTAACATATTTGTATTGTAAACCATTATGTAATGGTTGTGTGTAAACAGGATATTTTAGATTATCATTATTTGATAATCTACGTAAAGCTTTTTAAACCTTTATTGATGAAATAAAGGTTATGGTTTGTTTTAAAATGAATGCAGTCTTTGAAAAACGTCTCATATAGAGGTCAAAACCTCGCAACGAAATCAATTAATATGGAACGTTTTTAATCAATAAGAACGGGACATTTCATAAAGGAGATTCTTCTTCATCTTTTTCAAATTCAATTTTTATCGTTCCATTTGATTCTTGAACAATATTAGTTAAATTACTATTAATTCTAGGTTGTATAGGTATAGCTTCTTCTATAATCTAATTTTCTGGAAAATCAATTTCTTCCCATTTAATCACTTTTCTAGTAGAAATTTTTGACAAATTAAAATTCGTCTCAATTAGAATAGTTTCATTTTTTGGTTTATCAACCCTTCTGCACTTAGGGTTCATAGTAACCAAAAGTTTATAATAAATTCTATAACAGATACAAATCAATTCAGATCCTGGCATATAATTATAACCATGAGTTTTAATATTTAAAGTTAATGCTTCTAAAATATTAGCATCGGTTAATGACAATTGTAAATTAGGGTAAACATTAAAATATACCGGACCATGTGACAGACTTGATTGTATAATTCCAATCAATGATTGTTTCCAATTTCTATTTCTACCATCCCTTAAAACAGCCATAAAGCTTTCTGGTAACCCTTGTAAAGTTAAGGGTTTAAATGCAATTTGCACTAATCCTATATGTAAATAATTAAATTATTTACTATATTTAAAAACATCATTTTAGTTAAGTAATTGTATAACCATTTCTTCATTATTTAATGTTAATGTTTCTTCTGAGGTTTTTACAGTTTGAATTAAACCTAATTCCTCAAAAGTACCCAATTGATATAAAATTTTTGGTTGAATTTTTGAAATAGTCCATTTATTTAATAATTCTAATTTTTTTGGAATTTCATATTCCTCGACTAAATTATTTTTAATTAAATTTTTATTATTATTACGCCTAAAAGCACTTAATAAATTTATTTTAAAATTTTGTTGGATAATACTAAATCATATTCCTAACTAAATCCATGGCTCTGATACCATATTAATGATAACATGATCTAACAATAAATATATTCACAAAACAGGAAATTCTAAAACAGGAAATTGGAAAAATTTTAGTTATAAAAGGTGTTCCTAAAATCATTTGGCTTGTCATATTTTTAACAAGTAGAAAATTAGTACTAATACAAACTTTATTTTCGCAAATTCTTGCATTTGAAAGTTTAAAACTTATTTTTAAAGGATTTTCATCCACCATTCTTAAACCCTGGGTCGTTTTTTCAAAGTATTTTGTAGGAATTAATCCTTCCTGTATACAATTTAAATCTGCTCCACTATCCAAAAGAGCAACAAAATTATTTATAAAATTATCTTTCACAAGAAGTTTAACTTTTATTAACCATTTTTGTGAAGTAATAATTTCCATGGCATTTAAAAAGTCTTGATTTTCTGAAGAATCTGGAAAATATTATTTAGAAATTTCTTTTCCTTTTTCTAGATTTATTATTCTAGTTTCAAGGGATATATTATTCTTTTTAATAAATTGAATCTCTCTTTTAAGATTGTTAATTTCTATTATTAAATCTTCTTTTGTTGTTTGATAGTTATTTTTATTTTTCTGTTTTAATAAATTAAAAACATCAGACATTTTATAAGTTTGAGTATTTGGAAGATTATCCATTGGTTCAGAAGTACTAGCTTCTTCATTTAATAACTTTTCTATTAGTTTAATCTTTGATTCAGGATCTTTGACATCCTTAATTAAATTATAAGTGTCTTTATTAAGAACATTAATTTGAAGGTTTTCAAATTGAGCTTGAATTTTATATATCTCATTATCAAAAGATATAGAATTTTTACAATCACAATCAGTGTCTGACATTAAAGATTCATCTTCAAGACACTGTATATTTTCTTCAATTGAACCATTATCTGATTCACTTATATCATTTTCTGAATCTGTATTATCAGAAAGTAGTAAAATTCTTGATAAACCTTCTTTTAATTCATCATTTATATTAAGACTATTTATTTTCTTTTTCATTTTGCATTTATTTGCATAATGACCTGGTTTTCCACATTTAAAACAGTTTTTTTCTTTCTTTTTGAATCGATTTTCAAATTTTTTATTATTTTTATAATTTTTTCTTTTTTCAGAATATTTTCTTTTCTTTCTAAATTCTCTCTTATCTTTTGAAAAAGTTGGTTTAGAATTTGATGGAAGGGGATCCATAACAAATTGTTCACAAAAATGACCTAATTGTTTTCTTTCAATTAATTTATTCTTCTTCATTTGGTGAGTTAGTTTCATTTCATTACATAAACTTAAACCTTCTTGGACACAAACTCCAATTAGTTTCCCATAAGTAAAATTTTCATATCTAATTGAGGCTTCATTTCCACTTATAGAATTTCTAACCCTTTCTGCAAAAAGACTAGGTAGACCATCAATAAATTTTGATTTCCAATGATTACTATTAGAATCTGAGAGTTCCATAACTCTGGACAAAAATGTATCTTTATACCATCTAAATGAAGTTAAAGTTGGACATCTTAATCCATTAAGAAGTGTCCTGAGAGTATCTGAATTATCAGACCATCTTCCTGTAAAATGTTCAATTATATTAACAACTAAAGTATAGACAGCTTGGGTAACAACCTCATTATTTTCTGTCTTAACAGTATTAAGAATTACAGTATGGTCTTCGGGTTTTAAATAATTATCCCACCATCCTTTTAATTGTCCTGTAAATCCTGCTATTATCATATTAGCAATAGTTTTATCATTATTTCTATTACTTTTAGCAATAGTACTATACATTAGCATTCTATGGGCTAAATTGTAAATTTGTCTTTCAGAATATCCATCTATGTTCCATTCATAGATGTTTTTCCCACTATAACTATTATTAATTATATAATCTTGTTCCTCATATAAAACATCTTGAGGAGTTGGTCTAGGATAATAATATAACCTTTGATTAGGTTTACTCGAGAACTTATTAGAATAGGTATTATTAGATTTACCTATTTTATTTATTTCATCTTCAATATAATTTTTGTATTCTTTATCAGAAAGTTCTTCTTCTAAGGTATTTAATTTTAAATTTTTAAATTGTTCTGCTAATAATCTTTCTAGAACTTCAGTATTCTTTATTTTAAAATCATTAATTTCTGGAGGAGGTTGCATAGTAGTTTGAATCATAGTACAAGTTTTATTTTCTTGTATGTCCTCTTTTTGAAAATAATTTAATAATTTTTTAACTCTATCATTTAAAGAAAATAATTGTTCTCCTAAAATAATAGAATAAAGATTAGAAAAATTCTGTTGTTGTATTAATGCATTAATTTGCTCCGTAGTACTTCTCAAAGTATCATCATTAAACAATTTTTTAAATGACTCAAATTGAAGACTAATTTCTCCTTTTTTTAATTGTAAAAAGAGATTGTGGAGGAAAAATTTCTTTAACCATTTTTCCGTCTTTTAATATATATTCTCTTTCTAGACTGAAAATATAATTTATAATATAAGTATCAAAATACCAAGGGACAAAATATATAATTTCATTAACTTGGCATAAATAATCATAAAATTGTTCTTTTATAATCATTTGATCATTTTTTGAAATATTTTTAAAAAACCAATCCCTAAATAACTTCCATTTAGGTAATCTAAATTCTTTTGAAATTATGGACCTTGCATCAGATCCTTTTGAAAAATCAATTTTTTGTGACATATCCATTTAAATATTAAAGTCTACTTCTGAGGCAGGAATTTCCTCATCATCATATATACATTGTACAATATTATTTCTTATTTTAAGATTTTCAATTTTCTTTTCTTCTCTCATTTGAGAAGTTGAATTTCTTGAAGCAATTGAAGGAGGAATCTCAACTTTATAATCAAGAGGAGAAAATTGAGAATAATTAGAACTAGAAGTGGTTCTACAAGATCTGGCTCTTCTAATTAAAGGAGATTCTTCTTCATCTTTTTCAAATTCAATTTTTATCGTTCCATTTGACTCTTGAACAAAATTAGTTAAATTACTATTAATTCTAGGTTGAATAGGTATAGCTTCTTCTATAATCTAATTTTCTGGAAAATCAATTTCTTCCCATTTAATCACTTTTCTAGTAGAAATTTTTGACAAATTAAAATTCGTCTCAATTAGAATAGTTTCATTTTTTGGTTTATCAACCCTTCTGCACTTAGGGTTCATAGTAACCAAAGGTTTATAATAAATTCTATAACAGATACAAATCAATTCAGATCCTGGCATATAATTATAACCATGAGTTTTAATATTTAAAGTTAATGCTTCTAAAATATTAGCATCGGTTAATGACAATTGTAAATTAGGGTAAACATTAAAATAGACCGGACCATGTGCCAGACTTGATTGTATAATTCCAATCAATGATTGTTTCAAATTTCTATTTCTACCATCCCTTAAAACAGCCATAAAGCTTTCTGGTAACCCTTGTAAAGTTAAGGGTTTAAATGCAATTTGCACTAATCATATATGTAAATAATTAAATTGTTTACTATATTTAAAAATATCATTTTGGTTAAGTAATTATATAACCATTTCTTCATTATTTAATGTTAATGTTTCTTCTGAGGTTTTTACAGTTTGAATTAAACCAAATTCCTCAAAAGTACCCAATTGATATAAAATTTTTGGTTGAATTTTTGGAATAGTCCATTTATTTAATAATTTTAAATTTTTTGGAATTTCATATTCCTCAACTAAATTATTTTTAATTAAATTTTTATTATTATTACGCCCAAAAGCACTTAATAAATTCATTTTAAAATTTTGTAGGATAACACTAAATCATATTCCTAACTAAATCCATGGCTCTGATACCATATTAATGATAACAGGATCTAACAATAAATATATTCACAAAATAGGAAATTCTAAAACAGGAAATTAAGACTTCACAAAGGTGATCGTCTTGGTCAAAGGGAGTCATTACAATCTGGTAGTCAAATAGTCATAGTATGTAAAACTGGTTAGTCAATGAGCTTTTGCCCTTGACGCCACACCTAGGCTTAAACGTGCCTAATCACGACAAAAGTTTAACATATTCTGAATATAAGAGACTAGTTCAACCTTCACATGTAGAGGTATCAATCAATAATTTTTCAAAATAGGTTCGAGACTTATAAGCCTGCGCTGTATAAAAATTTGTATCTAAATACCTTGACATTAATTCCCAAGGTGTCTCATTTAGATTAAAATGATAATTTAAAATATCTTGATATTCAAGAATTAAAATTGTATCCTTATAAGAATTTTTTATAAAATTGTCTGAAGAAGTTTCATTATCTTCTTCTTGGATAATTGCATCCTTGTATGGAGTCTTAATTGCTCCTTGGTTTTGTTGCATATATTGCATAAATTGAGAAAATAATTCATCATTTCCCTGTAGTAAAGGAAATTGATTGGTAGATTGGGAGGAATCTTGAATTTCTCCTTGAACAATTCTTGCGTCAATTAGTTGACCTCTGCCGTTTAAAATTACAGCTCTTCCTCTACCTCTTCCTCCTCTATTAGAGGAATTTGAACCTCTTCCTCTTCCAAGAGGAATCATTCCTGCAAAAATTCTCTAGTTAAGAAATCAGGAAGAGAATTTTCTTCCCCTTTCTTGTAAATTATTTGAAAATCAAATGGGGCTAAATGAGCCTGCCATCTAGCAAACATTTGCTTAGAAACATCATGTTTAAAATCTTTTGTAAACATAAATTTTGCAGATTGACAATCAGTTCTGATTATAAATTGTTGATTATATAAATCATCCTGAAATTTTAAAACACATTTAACAATTGATAAAATTTCTTTAGCAATAGTAGCATAGTTCTTTTGGCTATTATTTCATTTTCCAGAATGAAATCTTACTAAGTATTCAAATCTATTTTCTGGATTAATTTGTTTTAATATACCACCATACCCTATATCAGAAGCATCAGTTTCAATAATTTTTTGCCAATTAGGGTTTGCTAAGGATAAACAAGGTAGATTTTTTTACCTTTTCTTTAATTTTTTGTACAATTTTAGTATGTTCATTTGTTCAGGGAGTTGGTACTTTTTTAAACCTATCATATAAGATAGCTGTATCTTGGGCTAGATTTTTATAAAAGGGAGAAATATAATTTAAACTTCCCAAAAATCTTTGTAATTGAGTTTTATCAGTGATTTCATCAGGAAATTTAGAAGCAAATTCAATACTTCTATTTATAGGAATTATATTCTCTTTTTCAATATTATGACCAAGAAATCTAACTTTCGTTTGAAATAATATCATTTTTGGTTTAGAAATTACTTGGCCATTTTGAATAATTAATTTTTCAAAAATTTCCAAATGTTTAAAATGTAATTCTATGTTTTTAGAAAATATTAAAATATCATCGATATAAACAATTATAAATTCTTCATAGGGATTAAATATATCATTCATAATTTTCTGAAATTCTGAGGGGGCATTTTTAAGACCAAAAGGCATGACATTCCATTCATATTGGCCAAATGGGACATTAAAAGCAGTTTTATATCTATCTGATTCATCTATTTGAATCTGCCAATATCCTGATTTTAAATCAAATTTAGAAAATATGTTAGAAATGTGTAATCTATCCAATAAATCCTTTTTGTTAGGAATTGGATATCTAATCCATTTTAAAACTTTATTTAAAGGTTTATAATTAATAACAAGTCTAGGTACACCTCTCTCTTGTTCAGCATGTTTATTAACATAAAAAGCGGTACAAGACCATTGGGATTTAGAAGGTCTTATTAATTTTTTCTCCATTAAGGACTGAATTTCTTTTTTACATAATTGCAAGTAATCAGAATTCATTTGACACGGCCTTGCCTTTATAGGAATTTGTCTTTCATCAAAATCATCTTCATAAGGAAGATTTACAGAATGTTTCTTCCCATTCCAAAAGGCATTAGGATGATCATTACAAATATTCAAATGAAATTTATTAGTTATTACCTTTATTTTATCTTGCAATTTAGGATTACCAAGTTGCTCATTAATTGAGTAAATTTGAAGTTCTTGTTTCAAAAAATTTATTTGATTATTTTTTGCGTTCAATAAATCATGAATTTCATTTATTACTCTACTCCTTGGTGTATTAATAAATTCAAATTTAATAGGTTTCCCTTCATAAGTTCCAGTAACACCTGTAGAATATATATATATATATATATATATATATATATATATATATATATATATATATATATATATATATATATATATATATATATATATATATATATATATATATAAAATTAAATCAAGAATTCTGAAAACAATAAATCTTTAATGTTGTTACACAGGGCATTAGATCCTTGGTGATTATCCCTTGGAAATGCGCGAGATCCTTGGAAATCAACTGCTGATATTTTCTGACTCTAAAAAAAAAGTTTATGAAAAACATTGTTGACTTACTCAACTACGTATGCAATAGTGTAACACCCCAATATTTTGAGGTATTAATTTATATGTTTATAATGTTTGTTTGCAAAACCTTAAATGGAGAGGGTAAAAATGTAAATATGGTTAAAATACACTTCTTAAAAATTTGGACAGTCCCATTTCCTAAAAGCTGAAAGAACAAAATAGAGCGAGTGTGTTTGTGTGTGGCGATTTTGGAAGAAACCCACATTAATTCATCAAATTCCTTCATGCAATACGAATTGTGGTTGTAATCAACCTCTTTAAAGCTTGCTAGTACCATTAGGAACCTTGATTCGTCATCATCTTCATCCTCTTAGTGAATTTGGGGATTTTGGGGTTTTTTTAACCCTTACTTGAGTTATGAAAATTTTTATGTTTTACTTTCTAAATTATGTTGTTAGATGTTGTTGATAGTATCTAAAATGAAGTTTTTAACTTCATATAAACCCTAAATCGAATTTAAGGGTTAGGGTTTATGAATTGGAAGTTAGAAAAGATGGTGAATTTGTAAAGTGATGAACTTGTGTATAAAAGCTTTTCTACTAGAAGTGTCAATTATGATTAGATTTAGTGTGATTAAAGTTTAAGAGATGAGTAAACCATATTTAGCTTGAAGCTTTAAAATGGTAGTATAGTGTTTGATGAATTTTAGGTAATGAGTTATAAGGATTTATGAATCATAAGCCTTGTGTTTTGGTCAAGTGATGTTAAATGGGTTTTGTGTGATAAAATGAGTTTAGTAGCTAAACTTGCCAAATTGAGTTTTGGAAATCAGAAAGACTTGTGATTAAAGTGAAACTTTTAATAAATGACTAGTATGTGTAAGTCAAAGAAATTGGTATTTAGGATTTTGTAATGGGAAGACTTATGGTTATAAGTCATGGACTTAGTTAAAAGATGCTAAGAGATGTGATTGAGGGTTTAATGATAAACCCTAAAAAGTTGGTCTTGAGAGACATAGTTGATTATGTTGTGATGTGTATATGTGTATTCTTGTATGCTAGGTTGATTTGCTTGGAAGTTGACTATGGATTGTGCTTTGTTGAAGTTGAAAGTCTTGCATAGACTTATTGCTTAATTGTGCTTTTTATTGATAGTCTCTCAACCAAGGTGAGTACAATAAATATGTATATGTATGTGTATGCGTTTAGGGCGTCCAGCATGCCGAGTATATTGTTTGATTGTAGAAGAGTCCTCGGGACAATGGTTACCTACTTAACGTTAAGCGTTAAGTTTGAGGTCATGCATCCGGGATGCAGGTGAGGCCTCTAGGTGTGATCGGTACAGGGCACACTAGAGTGTCCAAATTGGCACTTCGATGTAATATTGGAAGTCTCTATATTATTGTTCGGTACGGGGCACTTCTGGAGCTGACATCCGGGATGCTGAGGGGGTTTGTATCATGATGATATGATCAAACCTCGGGATGACATGAGTTATCCTTGGTTGATGTACGAGATGGATTGATTGTGGATGACGGTATGCATACACATATATATTTGTTGTATTCACTAACCGTTTCGCTTACTCGTTATTTAACCATTTTATAGGTTGCTTGCGGATAAGGGAGTGGTAAGCTAGATTATTAGGTAGATGATGCAAATGTATGCTTTGAGATGTGGAAATGCTTGATTTGCTTGATGTGGATGCTTAATTCTCTTGGGTAATTGCTATTGGGTGGGATAGGTATATCTCGGAGACCATGCTCATGAACTTGTTGTCATTTTGTCAATTGGGTCAAAAGTTTGCCACATGATGTGATAACGGGTCGGTTTAATACTAAATATTGTATCTAATGATGTAAATTTGTTGAAGGAGTAGACTTAAATATATTTGAAATGAAATGTGTTTTGATTAAACAACATGTGTCAAATTGAGTCTTCGAAACGAGTCAAAATGTTGTAAAAGGGCTGGAATTGAGGTCATAGCAGTTGGTGCGCCGCACCTGGAGCAGGTGCGGAGGTTGTGAATTTTGCTACTGATGTTGAAAAAGTAAATTTTAATGTAATGGTGCGTCGCTATTGCCTTCAAAAGCGCCGTACCAGAGTGCAGGTGCGCCGCACCACTCACTTGGTTCACCGCATCCGATTTTTGTAAAAAAAAAAAAAAGTATGTCATTTTCCGGGAAATGGTTTGAGGCCGTTTCAAATAGATTGCATTCTTTATAGTTGTAGTCTAAGTGGGAATCGGCCTATTAAAGGTTTTGTTGAAGGAATTTTTGAGCGAGATGGTGTTCAAATTGGTGATCCAGTATGTAAAAAAAAAAAATTATATCCGCCTAGTTTATTACTTACTACTTTTCGTTTGTAATATTTTTATTTTATTTATTTTTTGGAAAAGAACTTCTCATTTTTTTTATTATGTTTGTAAACTTGAGATTAATATAATAAACTATCGTTCATTCATTTTTATTTTTTATTTTCATCGTTATACATAAGCATAAGCTGGATAGATATATATATACATGAGAACACTACACATGCTGCAGCTACTACCTACCAAAGACAATAATAATAAACAGCATGGCGTGCACCGAATACATTAAATGCACCGACTACATTAAATGCGTATCCAACTACCTACATAATCTTACGCTCCCCCTCAAGCTGGAGCATAGATATTGATCATGCCCAGCTTGCCATAAAACCGTCGGATACAATTTCCTGGTAATGCTTTGGTGAATATATCGGCCAACTGTTCATTACTTTTGATATGAGGTATTCTGATAATCCCTTCTTCTAACTTTTCTCGAGTGAAATGACAGTCAACTTCTATATGTTTGGTTCTTTCATGAAAGACAGGGTTGTTTGCAATATGAATAGCTGATTTGTTATCACCCCACAGGTTCATTGACTCGGACTGAGCAAAACCAATCTCGCCAAGAATATTACCAATCCATATAAGTTCACAAGTAGTTTGTGCCATAGCTCGATACTCGGATTCCGCACTTGAACGAGATACCACCTTCCGTTTCTTACTTCTCCAAGATACAAGATTTCCTCCAACAAAGACACAATAACATGTTGTAGACCGTTTAGTTGTGGGATCACCATTATAATCAGCATCAGAAAAACCTTCAATGGTGTGATGACCATGATTTTGGTACAAGATACCGTGACCCGGAGTATCTTTCAAGTACTTCAAAATATGAGTGACAACATCCCAATGTGAAGTTCTTGGAGATGATAAAAACTGACTAACAACACTCACGGGAAAGGCAATATCAAGACGAGTGAGAGTTAGATAATTCAATTTGCCGACGATTCTTCTATACTTTTCTGGATTGATGAATAGATCTCCGTCATCAGCCTTCAACTTCATATTCGGTATCATTGGTGCCTCACAAGATTTTGTGTTAATCATACTAGAATCATTAAGAACATCTAAACAATACTTTCTTTGAGATAAGAAGATGCCTTTTTTTATTTCGAGAGACTTCAATACCAAGAAAATATTTCAAAGGACCAAGATCTTTTGTTTGAAATTGAGTACTTAAGAACCTTTTCAACCTGTTAATCCCTTCTTTATCACTCCCGGTAATTATAATATCATCCACATAAACGACAAGTAAAATACACCCAGATTTTGATGAGGCGAAAAATACCGAGTGATCATATGCACTCCTTTTTAGGCCGAAGTCCCTAACTACCGAATTAAACTTTCCGAACCAGGCACGAGGAGATTGTTTCAAACCATATATTGCTTTTTGTAATTTGCAGTTTTACAATTCAGGACCTTCTGGATAGTTTGGCGGGGGTGGTGAGATCAGAAAATGACTTCGAAATGGCTAATTTCAAGAGACTGACGGTGGACTGACGGTGGGCTGACGGTGGGTGATGATGGTGGTGACGGTGGTGACTTTCGGATTTAAACCATTAACAGGTAGGCTCTGATACCATGTAAACTTGAGATTAATATAATAAACTATCGTTCATTCATTTTTTTTTTATTTTCATCGTTATACATAAGCATAAGCTGGATAGATATATATATACATGAGAACACTACACATGCTGCAGCTACTACCTACCAAAGACAATAATAATAAATAGCATGGCGTGCACCGAATACATTAAATGCACCGACTACATTAAATGAGTATCCAACTACCTACATAATCTTACAATGTTTGTCACCGAAAATGTTATGTGAAATGGTGTAATGATGACATTTAAATTTGTTCAGTCGTTAAGTTAGATATTGGTGTCGATAATCGTTCTTTGAGATCTTTAAACTCAAAATGCAGAAGTTTCAAACTTTTACTAAAACTGCATTAGTTCTTACCTATTTGTAGTTGTATATTTTACTTCTTTGACATCTAGGAGGTGTATTTGGTGAATATTCTGACCCAACAACACAAGGACAGGTAAAGATGTACTTCATGATGTCAAACGAATAGAGTATCACTAATCGCAAAGTTTAATTTTTTTGTACAATGGAAATGTAGGCTAATGCTATGTATGCTATATACATGTTACTGCTATATTATTGCCGGGTATAATTACATACAGCAACGAAAACAATCACCTAAAAGTTATATGATAATATCATTTGAAATTATTCATTGGATGTTGCAGCTCTTGGTCTGATGTTCTGGAATTTTTGATGTACGATTGGTGTCATTTCAAGATGATGATAACTTTTCTGATCCCACAGGTAACCCTTTAATTGTTTTATATTCGATTGTCAGATATATGTAATTATAAAAACATAGACACAATGAATGTGGTATGATGCTATTCACTGCTTCTTAGCGCAAGAACTAATAACTAAATGCATTGAATCTTTAAACCTTAATTTCAGCAAATTGGTGACACCTTTTTTGAGGTCAAAATTTTCTTTATATAAGGCACATGTAGATGTACATCATGTTTTGGTATTTTTGAGATTGATATTTATTATTTTTTTTGTTAATGTAATTTACAGTTTTTGGTTGTTGTTAATAGAGGCCGTATACAACCTAGAACAACGGAACCTGATTAGAGGGAACATCATACTTAACCCATATTTGCATCTCTTTTTCGTAATCCATATTACCGGTTCTGAAAGACCATCGTCATCTTCAACCGTAGAATTCTCACCACTTGGGAATCAGCCAATAACAACAGGTACTTTCTGTTGCCGCGATTAGTTTAGTTGTAATATTGCAGTTTAGTATAATGTTATTTTGCTTATTTGACTTATGTCGTAGAAGATATATGAATTTTGTTAATGAAATTGGAATTTTGATGATTGGCTTTCCTGTTTGACTCAAAAGGCATAGGAAACACACAATGTTGTTTACTATGTTTTATGTGAAATACAGTATTCTTATTTTTTTTAAAATGTAAAAGTTGGTATTTTTGGAACTGAAATGACAAGTATATAAATGTTAAAACGGTCAAGCAAATGATATCTTTATTATTTTGCTGTTTAATATGTAGAAAAGCATTGGTGTTCGTAGGTAAGGATCTTATACCCATTTGGCAATGTTGACAATGTCGGTTCTCCTATAGCAAAATCGATATAGTCCTAGATTATCAATCAACTTGAACAAGTGATGTAATCAATTTGTTTTCTTTAAGTTTATGACTTACCTGTATATTTGTCCCCTTTAGTAGCGCTATGTAATGTAATAACCTTTTTGTAACCATTACTACTATGTAATGACAAACGAATGCTACGAGTGGCAACGCGTATTAGTTGCCATAAAAAACTTCATTCACAGTACCATGGTACTAGCCAAGTATCTCCACTTGTTTGGATTTGTCGCGGTGTTTACCACTTCCAACTAATTGGTATTAGGTAGACAGCCATGTGATCGTTAAAAAGGGTGAATATTTGGTTAGGTCATATGAATTTTTTTTTTTTTTTTTTTTTTTTTTTTTGACAGTTGAAGATGCTAAAGGTACATCTATCGCGTGGCCTTATACATTCACATCGGTATGTCTAGTATAAATTTGTGATAATATTTATTTTTATAACATGCACTTTTATGCTTATAAATATATGAATGGTTTATTTGTAGGTGGTAACTTTACGTTCACATCGGTATGTCTAGTATAAATTTGTGATAATATTAATTTTTATAACATGCACTTTTATGCTTATAAATATATGAATGGTTTATTTGTAGGTGGTAACTTTGGATTTATAAAGATACATGCTGATCCAAGACGCTGCTTTTCATTGTCTTTATTTTTTTGTCAAATGTTAATCGAAGTCTTTATATGTTGTATTATTTATGAATTTTTTATGTTTAGTGTTATTCATGTTATGAGAATAATTTATTGAAATATATTTATCTTCTATTTCATATTCGTTTTTTAGTACAAATTATTAATTGGGTGTTCATAATAATATTAAATAAAAACCGAAACTGATAAACCGCCCAAATTTTTTAAAACCAAACTGGATTCGAATATTCGAACAAGACCTGAATAACTGAACCGGACCCGAATATCCGATTAGGATCCTATTTTCCTAGCAGGGCCCGAATATTCGAACCGGATCCGAATACCTGAATCGGAAGCGAATCCGAACCGAAATCGAATATCCGAACCGGATCCGAATATCAATCCGAAACCGATCTGAAACTCCTATGACTTGATAGGACGCCGTATAATTATGTCATAATAAACTTTATATTAGGATCCTTTTTATGGTACTAAAGTAACACATTATTATATATTATGACCCATTTTGTGGTTTTAAGGTTTAAAAATATATTAGTATTAGGGTTTTTTTTGTAAGTTTAACTGTGTATTTTTTATAAACACACTAGAGTAAAATAGTGTAACGGGAAACATATAGTTTTATAAAAAATAACAATTTCGCCCGCACCAGCGTGCTAGTAACTCCTACACTCGTTCTTTTACAACACCACTAACATTGCCACGTTGCTATTATAAAATATTTTTTCCTATATCTATTACTCTGTATATGTTCATATAGAATATACTGAAATTTATAATTAATTTCTACTATATAATTATTAAAATTTCATAAGTTATTTATTGATGAATAGTTTGTATTATAAATTGTTGAGTCATATGAATGAACTACTGTAGTATCGTTTATGAATGTGTAATTTTACTTATTAGATTATTAAAATATCTAATTTGTCAAACACTGTTATTTATGGATGTATATTTATTAGTAAGTTTACTTATTTGGTTATTAGAATATCTAATTTGCCGAACACTAAATAATTAAAATAATTATGTTATTATACAACATAATTAATCCAAACACTTTTTCTTAGCACCACGTTTTACTAGAATGGATTATCTGATTCTGATTATCTAAAACACCCAATCATTTTTTAAAATGCAAATCCAAACACATCCTAGATAAAAATTAGATTTTTCAAACATACTACAAACTATATAAAATGTAGAGTGAATGAATAGTAGTCATAGTGACATCATCACGACGTCACACTATAGTTTTTTTTAACCTACTTATTTTCTTTTTGTTTTTTTTTCTTTTTATATATCAACAGCTAATAGTTTGTTCTCATTCAATTTTTTTTTTTAATATGAACCATTTTTATTTTAAATATGCAGCTATTTTTTTTAATTTCTAGCCTTTTGTTTTCAGTATTTTTTAAGACTTTGGTAGAGTAGCATTTAATTTATCACTTTTTATTTGGTATAATAAAATAAATTATCTCCCGCTCCAACGCATGGGCTTCCTATCTCGTTAGATCTAAAATCTCTAATTGAGTGTAATTTCTCGAGTTTTGAACTGTAATAATTGGGAGATTAAACATGCATAGGACAACATTAACCTGGCGTCAAATGCAAAATGAGCTCGAGATCTGGTAAAACTATCGCCCCCTAACAAGTGACGAATTCAGGATGAAAATTCAAGATTGAATATCAAAGAATCAAGAGAAAGAATGAGATTCAGATGAACAGTGAACATATTCGGATAGAGAGAAATTCGGACAAAATGAAATTCCATAGCTTCTTAAACTCATTACAATACAATGGCTATCTAGTTAGGACTACTTAGGTTCTATATATAGTCCTCCTCTATAGAATCTTCTATTTAGGCTTCATTCATATTGACACTATACATTTTGGGGTCCTAACAATCTCCCCATTAGTGTTAAATGTGAATTTTACATTGTAAGGAACTTCGTTCCTCTAAAATGAATTCTTGACTTGAATCCTTTGAGCTTCTCATACCTTCTCACATTTCTTCTTGTGTTGAGTTGGCTTCGAAGTCTCTTGATGAGCACTCTAGTAATTTCAGCATCTTCTGAAGAGTAGCACTCATTTTCCAATCTCCATCTCAAATACTTGAGAGAATATCCTGACGTCCCGTCAGAATATCTCATGAAATCAGAAACTCTTATGAATATCTTCGTGTAATTTGAGTTCACAAAGACAAATCCATATGGATTGTCACTCACTTCAAGTAAGGACATGTATTGCAATTCTATGAGTCAGAGTTCTCTATTGCTTCCTTTGCTTTGATAAGCTTGGTCACCTTGCAGATATTAGCATGTTCCTCTTCGGATTCTGAATTATCTGTCCAATTGAACCAAGATTCATCAACAAGTTTCAGATCTCCCCAGTCTCTATAACCTTTGCCATCAACATCTTCTTTTTATAGTACACTACATCCTTCTTCTTTGGCATTTTTATTCACGGGAATAATGACCAACTTTACCACAATTATAACAGAGTGAATCTTCCTTCTTGGAATCTTCAGAAATGTTGAAGTTGAGGTTTTGAGGAGTCACATTTCTTATAGTAAGAGGATGAAGAAATTTTTTTACGTTGATTGCTTGATTTGCCTTTGAACTTGTACTTGTTTAAGGGTTTAGTAAACATTGCAGCCATCTTGAGTAGTTCAAAGTGAGAATCATCCATTTCTGAAAGATCAAGATCTTCTGAATCAGTGGAATCTTTAATAGTCACTTTCTTGGAAAAACCTTTTGAAGTGGTGTAGGAGTGACTTTTCTTCTTAGCAATGAGAGCAAGTGGGCCACTCGGAGTTGACTCTTTTCGTCCAGCTTGAAGTTTAGACACGACCGGTTGATAGTGCATAAGGACACCGACAAGCTCATGAATGGTCAGTTTATCAATCTCCTGGGTAGATTGAATAATGGTTCCATACTGATACGAATCAGTGTTGAGCATTTTCAGAAACTTCATGTTGATCTCAGCATTCACCTTAGTGATCTTACATTTCTTCAATTCATTCAGAACACCATTGAAACGTCTGTAAATGTCTCTGAGAAGTTCATCAGATTCCTGCTTAAAATCTTCATAAAGACCCAGTGCCTTATTCAATTTGGTGACATCAGTCATGTCATACCCTTCTTGTTGCCTTTTGATATCTTCCCATATGTCTTTAGCAGATGTATTGCTATCAACATACTCAAACAGGTCATACAGGATAGCTTGCATGATGAGAACCATGTTTTCAGAGAAGTGGCGGTCCGAATCTTATCTGAACTGCGAGAATAACTAACTAAGCCGTGCCATAATGGGTCATTCTCCGTTCTTTGCCTCAATATCACCCTGAGCACGCTCACTGTTCTCTCCAGTAAGCTCATAGACTTGCAATGGTAACTCAGTTCTGGATGTTCCTCACAAATTGGTCCATCCTTCAATGAAGCCCAGATGTACTTTGCCTTCTTACCCTTGTAGTCTATGAATTGAGTGATATGTTGCAGCCACTGGTAATACTTTCCATCAAAAAGAACAGGAGGTTTGAAATCAGATCCAATAATTAAAGTATCTCGAGTAGAAATCTTGACAGATTCAATGGTAGATTCAGATAGTAACAATATTCAAGATTCGGATACAGATTCTCACGGTAAATTGGGTTTACTGTAGGATTCGGATCCAAATTCGGATAATATCAAATTCTGACAAAGATTCAGATACTTTCAGATTCGGATAAAGATTATGATAAGTATCAGATTCTGATAAAGATTCGGATACTATTATATTTGGATAATGATTCTGATAAGTTCAGATTCTCACACTAATTCGGATAGTGCAAGATTCGCAGACTTAAAACACCTAAAACACAGAATTGACAAAATAAACTGAGATTCTCAGTTTGTCATTTTCGGATTCAGATTTCTGATATTTGGTTATCTGAGATTCTGATATGAAGCACAAACACTAAAATTCGTAAGCTTAACACCTGTTGTGAGATGATATTGGCTAAAAAGTCACATTTTTACCTCGATATTAAGGCCCAAAAATAATAAAGTTCCAAGCTTTATCGCCAAAATAATCACTTTGCTGGTTAATTTTGTAGATTTAGTATTTACAAAGACGATGCAAAAAGAATTAAGCGAAACGGAGCTAAAACGAAGATTCTAGAGCAAAAATGGTGAAAGACAAGTTACGACCCCGTAAACCAAGTTATGATCCCTGGAACGAAGCAAACAGCAGACTAGGAGCCAAAACTGGCCTGCCACACTGGCTTTCCACACCGGCTTTCCAGTGTGGCACCGGCTTGCCACATGACTAAGACACCGGGCTCATGAAACGGGCATGGCAGCAGGCTTGTCTGGCACCGGCCACCCACACCGGCCTATGGCGCCGGCTCGCCAGGTCGGTTTGCCAGCCGTTTCATAGCCAAATTTCACTATTTAAACACTATTTTGCATCCCATTTTCACACACCTCTTCACACTCTCTCACTACAATACACTTTCTCTCACTAGAAGCTTTCAAGGCCTTCTCACCTTCGAGCGGGAAATTAAGTACCCGGAGGCGAACGTCAAAGATTATACTAGGAGCGGTCTAGAGGATGTCAGCATTTTTAATGGTCTAGATCTCGTCTGGAAACGGTGAACGCCTTCCTTAATTTAATAAAGTTACTTTGTTACTTTGAGTTACTTTCATCTTGCATGCTTGACTATCTGTTACAAATGTTTATAATATGGTGAATATCTTATTTGAAACTTATACTATTGTTATGCTGAAACCTTGTCGGGTTTAGAAGTCTAATTTACGGACCACCCTTTCCATTTACTCACGTGGCTATAACTTACTGTTAGGAACTGATCATAACTAGGATACAAGGTAAGTAGTTATATGTGCTTAACGTCATATTGGTTAGTGATCCAATGATAATATTCAAATGCTAACCACTTTTTTTTTATGATGACACCAAGTCTTATGTGCTTAAACATTGTATAGAACAACACAAGTTCACAAGCCTACACAATCTCTAGCAAACGACCAATATACAAAATAGTTAAATCAAAAGAGTCAATTGAAAAACACTGGAGGAGCACAACTGGGTCCACGATTGATCGCAGGTCAGATCGTGGGATGCCCTGTAACTTGGTTCTACGAAACAAGGTGCACGGTCGACTCCACGGTCAATCGTGGGTCGATCACAGTTTCTCACTGTCCGAATTTTTGATCGAAAAATGTTTGACTACTTTGAGGCATCTATAATATACAAAACTTATTTACACATGCTTAGAATAGTTTCCATCTTCATATTCAAATGATTTTTGGTCACGAAAACACTAATCTTAGTTAATCACATCTAATGACGCCTTAATGACACTTTTAGCTTATGATTAATGTTAAACACACAAGTATGGCTAAAAGTTCTTTTTCAAAAGTTATCTTTTTAAATTTAAATCAAAAGTAATGAAATATTTAAGATGGTCATTAAAGTTCCAAATTAAAGAGATGCTCTCCACTTGATTAACCATTAAGCATTACTTACATGCTTAAGTATGATTATTCTTAGTAATTAGTGAAACTTTCAAAAAGTCTTTGCAAGTAACCAATGAGGTTAGATACTTCCATCAACGAAAAGACAAGTTAGTGAAGACATGGGATATGAGGTTTGGAATGTAATGGGTTAACTCTTTATGATTAGTATAACTCCCAAAGATTGTTCACAAAAGTTAAAATGGTCACCTTTGGCTTGTTGTAAGTAACCAATGAGGTTAGATGCTTCCATCAAAGTATAGACAAATTGTATGAAGACATGGGATTTAGAGTTTAACTTTTTGTGGATTGTCATGGAGCAAAAATCAACACTTACCTCACTTTGGAATCAATGACAAAAGTCTCAAGAGAAGATGCTTTCCTCATGTGCAAGCTCGTATCCACTTCAATGAATGCATCCAAAGTATAAGATGAAGGTCAAATACTTCCAGGTATATTAAGCATCTTTTGAAGGCTCTATATTGGGTAAAGAAGCCAAAAGTTTAAAGAAAAAGGAGCTCCAACGGATATATTAAAAAGCAGACAGAAGGCTCCGCGGTTGACTTCACGGTCGACTGTGACTCATCCGCAGTTTTTTCTTTCAAGATTTTCTTGGAATATAAATACACCACTTTGCCAAACTAGAAGACCACCTCTTTCCAACATTCTTTCAAAGTCATATCAACTGATCTCCCATGACTCAAGCACATATAAATGGAGAGATTATAAGAGAGAAAGAGAGATTCTACTTACACTAAGTAGAATTACATTGTAAACTTCATGCTTATCATTTGTATCTTTAAGTTTACTTTGTGAGATACTTCTTTAGGGGGTCAAGGAAGTTAAATAGTTCTTGTGATAGGAAACACCATCTTACTTAGTGATGCAACTTCCTTAAAGGGATCTAGGAAGTTGATTAATTCCATTGGGAATTAATACTTGTCTAAGGTGAAGACGAGTTTGATCTAATTAAGTTTTGTGTGACCTATTGAAGAACTATGAGAGATTGAGTTAGTAGAATTGATCATGTGATAAGAACATCATCTTATATAGTGATCATTCTTCCTTAAAGGGAACTAGGAAGTTGTTCATATTTCCATTGGGAAATTGATGTTTATCCAAGGTGAAGACGAGTGTGATCTAGGAGTAGTGTTGATGTGGCTTATTGAAGATCATTTGGTGTAAACGGATCTCCATCGGGTTTAGAGAAATGCTTAGTGAAGCTAACTCTCAATTAGTGAATCGGGGAGTGGATTAAGGAGGATTAGTTAATATCCTCCCGAACCACTATAAATCCTTGTGTTTGTGCACCTACATTCTTTACATACTTTCATTAACAAACAAAAACGCTTCCACACTTGAAACTTATGTTTTGATTGTTAAAGATTTCGAAAAAGTTTTAACAAATCATTAAGGAACTATTCACCCCCTTCTAGTTCCTTACAATTGGTATCAGAGCGGTTGCTCTAATCTTTGCTCAATAACATTTTTTTGTTGTGTCTAAAACAATTCTGTGCAAAATCCCGAGTCAAAGATCTTGGAACTAAGCTCTACTTGTTTGGAACGAAAAATATATTTTGGAAGAGTTAGTCTTGCATCACGATGAAAATTTTCGCATGAGAATGTATGATCCAGACTCAAATGAAGTTGGATACTTCAAGGAAGAGAAAGAAGAAACATGTTTTCTAGCAACTTCAAAACACTCAAGTGATGTGGAGTCAAGGAAGGAACACAAATGCTCAAACATACATCCATTACATTGAAGAAAAATACCACCATTCACATGGTGAGGTAAGCTTGCTTGTTTTTAGTAAAAGTCTATTTAATATTTGTTTACTCTAAATGTTGTGATAATTAACAAAATATTGATTGAAAAGAAAAGCACGAACAAAGAAACATTCTTTGAATAAACCAATTAAAATTTTGAAAAATAAAGTATGTAAAGAAAAATGTGGAGTTGGGTCAATATCACAACTATAGTGTACACAATAGAAGCACCTTGAAACTTGCCATGAAACTTAGGTCAATGCAATGTATTTCATAATTGAAATTACTTGTGCTTTGAATCCTTGCATGAAAAATGACATGAGTTGTTACTTGATGTGTGCTTGATTAATTGATCTTAAATACTAGAATACGTAGGTTGTCACACATCTTAGAGCCTTAAGTGATAGACAAAATATCTAAGAATTAGACTCTAAGCATCTTAATAAGTATTCTAGAAACTCATATAGTCAAACAAAAGGTTAGTTAGTGGTAATAATAATGTGAAACTAAAATCACTAGCTTGTGACTATTTTGAACAAGAAAAGGGTTATCTTTCTTCAAAAATGACAAAAAGTGGGGATGTAGTTATAAGTGATTTTTAAAAGTCAAAGATACCAAATGATACACCAACACTTGGCTTTAAAAGACACCTTGAGTGAACCTACCACAAGTTTTTCAAAAACACACTTTACAAAACTCAACATAGTGCTAAACTAGTCGACGGTCGAGCCTACGGTCGACCGTGGTTCGACCGCATAGGCTCTTATCAAAATGTGCTTTCGCAATTCTAAGATCGGTTGTGGTTTGATACTTTTAGATGTTGAATCATTTTAAAATGATTATATCATTAGTTTTACATTTTTTTTATTGGGAAGATGAGTTATTGTGAGAATATTGGATACTAACAATCTCAGACCCAACAAACATTAGGTACTATGTTTTGTGTTTATAACAAGTTGTAGGTTTGTTAACAAGTGTGGTGGATGACAATGTAATCACAAGTACTCAAAACACATGTCCATGATAAATATGTCACACCGAGCACAAAGAACATGATGACGGTGATGTAATGTTTGATGGATATATTTAAAGGACCATTATCGGTCGAGGTAACATTTCTTGCAAATAAAGGTGTTACTTGAATTCTAGCTTGCTATGTGTACATATCTTAACATGCTAGTTAGGTCACAACTTACTTGAAAGTAGAAACATGTTATGCATATAATTAGGTAGAATGTCTTATGTGCTTGCTAGTAAAATTAGAAACATGTCAATATATTCATTGCATCAATACATATTCTTATTAGATCACCCAAGATAAAATGTGATGGTCATTTGAGTGAATTCATCCTTGAGTTAAAAATATAAAGGATCATTCTCATTAAATTGCTTCAACAAAACAAATACTCGAGAAAAGATGCTAGCATTAAGAGAGGTAAATGACAAGATCATAAAAAGAATTATAACAAACAAATCTTGGGAGACATCAATAAGAGATAAATTAGATCTTAAGCGTGTAGTCTAAGTTCTCCGTTTTCTATGTATAGTGTAGATTTCCAAAGTTCAACTTTGTAGTCTTACTAAAGGGGTTGTATATGGTTTCTATCATCTTTTCTTAATGAGATACATTTGTGATGAAAGAACTCATTCTAGGCTTACACTAAAATGATATTATTCTTGTCTAAATTGCTAGAGTAGTAGTCATTGATAAAAATTGTTAGTTAAACTCATAAGCGTTTGGTGAGTTGTCAAATGTCCAAACACACTTAGACATATTAGAATGGATGATTGTTAATATTTGAGGTTAGAAAACTTAAATTCATGTTCTTAATTTCTAAACTATGATTAGGTTTGCGTCAAACGAACACTTAGAACAAACGAGTAAAATGAAAAGTTTCACTAACCTTTTATACGTCAAAGAGTTAGATAATCTTATCCCATACAAATGTTTATTCAAACTCTTTGTCTCGAGTCTTAAACTTACACACAATGAGATTTATGTAAGTATGATGAGTTTTCGCAAAGTCTTACTCAACTCATGAATCAAAGTAGCTTTCTTAAATAAACCTAAAGAATACACTCAAAATTTATGTTTGATAAGTATTAAGGCTTTAGACACACCTATGCAAATAAATGTTGAATTCTCACTCAAAGGTGAAGGTGTGACTCTAAAAGGTAGGTACGTCTCTAGGATACTCTTTAGAAAGCAAAACATAACTAGGACTAAATAGACGTCTGAGTGGACTTGAGGAATAATCGAACATACATGAAAAGGCTATATCTTTGCATCTTGAAAGTCTTGATAAACTTAGGACATACTTTCTTGATCATGTGTGTGAAATGGTAAAAGTTGGCAATACATTATTTGCTAAGATGCATGAGAAAAAAATGTTAATGACTTGGTTCTTGATCTAATTAACCATTTTCCTCGTGAAAAGTTCTTCAAACTTATGGATGATAACTTTGAAATATACTTAATGGATAAACTTGAATGCTTTATTGTATGCTTTACACTCTAGGTTTAACTCTAGGCTTTCGCTCATTATACACTAGGTGTAAACTACATAATCTTTCTCTTTATCTCTCATATGTGCCATATATGTGTTCATTACTTGTATAAGAGTGTGTGCAACATCTACCTACCATATTTGTATGCTTATATGTTCTTATATGTGCAAATCTACTTGTCATACTCACATGCTCACATGATCTTCATACTTGACAACTCCTATGTTGCTTTTAATCACCTTGAAAAATGTTACTCTACACACTTAAGGATCATTAACGTGCTAATTGAAATTTATTTATGAGGGTGTTGTGCTTAATATTTGCTACATCCAACATACCATATGTTTTTCATCATGCTTATGTGCTTACATGCTTATGATTTATTAACATATTGAAAAAATTATGCTTGGATGTTTTTTTGCTCATGATCTAATAGAACACTACAATTGTTAACTAGTTAACATTATTAATAGTCATGTTAACATATGTTGACACGATGATAATTGTCTTAGATCATAATTGTTGAGTGCCTAATAATTAATTTGATATTAGCATGCTTTCCATGAGTTCTGTGATTGCTTGTTACGTTATATCATTTAAGTGCGATCTGGAGCTATATTTGAAAAGATAACTAAATAAGTAGTGATGTAACGTATACCATATTTTGATATTAATTTGCGAGATTAAATGCCTACATGATCTAGTTATTTAGGTTACGGATATGCTCATCAATATTCATGCCATGAACATGCCTTTCTTTGATTATCATGATTACTTGCTTGCCATGCATGATTGGTACTTGCAGTGTGAAATCTTATTATTATGCATGTTTGCTTGTTTTGATGTGATATATGCTTACCATAATGAAAATTATTCATAAGTTCAATGTATGCATATATTTCTAACAATGCATGTGAGACTTCAAACGCACGATTATGCTCATCACCAATGCAAAGGGAAGTCCAAATATGTCACACTTTTAAGCTGTTAAAAGGATCCTTCAAGAAATCTAAAGGGCCTTATGCATCATGGATATCATGTGCCTTGGAGATTCGGAGGATGGCGGATCGCTACTGTTTAAAAGAGTGGTGTATGTGCATTAGTTGATTTATGCATAACCTCTTGGTTTTTTAAGGAACAAACACATATAGCTCTATCTCTACTACCAAAGTCAAGTATATAGCGATTGAAAGATCAAGGCTTATGGATGAATCAAACGTTCAACGATTAAGGTACCACTTCTTCCGTAACTCATGTATGTGTGCATTCTCTTGCTAAAATTGGACTAGTCAACCTAATAAGTGATTATTTGAACATCAATTTTGCTTTGATCATTACATGATAAGTGAAATATTAACATGCTCTATATGTTTAGTTTATACATATGTTCATCACTAAGTTTACAAAGAGATATGCTCTTAATTGAATAACCTGAAACTAAGTGTATGATTTTTAAGTGATAAATTATCATGTGGATAACGTTTTTACTTATCAAATATGGATTATTGATCACTATTACTTGACATGCTTCGACTAGTATGCTCATAATGTTGAATGGATGTGCCTCATGCATGTTTTAAGCTTATATATAAATTCGATCGTTATGCATGATTACGTATATTAGCTTAAGCATGTCACTCTTACTTGTGCTCTTACAATATGTATTCTACATGACATGCTTATGATATGTACAATATGTATGCCATTCTTGTGTCTTTACATGCTTGTTTGAAACTACTATGATAGTATATATAGTGTTGCATGATATGATTACGTGTGCTACCCTTACTTGTTTGCCATGCTATGTTATGCTTGTGTTTTAACATGCTAGTTTGAACCTACTTTCTTTCATATATGCTTTAGCATCTACGCTTATGATTATTATGCATGATTATTTGCTTGGCAATTTGATATGACCGAAACAGACGGTTTTATTTATGTGGTGTCGTTAGGTCGCAAGGCGTCAGAATCAGCTATCGAGAGGTGAAGCAATAGTTTTAAATTTATTTTTAGCGGGGCCTAAATCATACTACTCCTTATTATGGTGAGTAAGGGAAGTATGACCTAGGGTCGAATTTTTAAGATATCAGTAGAATCGAACCAATAATTAAAGCTTAAGATAATCCAAAAATGAAGGAGTAGTGGTTTATACCTAATTTTGGATTTTCTAGTTTATAAGATAAAATAAAGTAAATGCGATAAAATTTGTAATTCAGATAAGGTTAAAGAAAGTGCATATTATGGTTTCGTCAGTTACTTTGTCGAGATTATGGAATGTTGGCTCATGAATAGGTAGTGACCTTATTTTCATTACACTTGTCCTACACGCCCTGTCATAAGACATGTCACTGGGAAATGCGTTAGGCTTGAAGATTCTGAATAGATAGCAACGTCCGTTATCCTCGACGCCCGTGCAGTCTGACTATATGCATACACGTTCATAATAATCATATTAACATTCAACAAAGGTCTAAACTTTCTTAAGCATAATAGAATACATGGTATTCTGTATTCGAGAGACATGATGTGTTTCGATGATTTCGTTAATGATTGGGTTTAAAAAGATAGTTAGGCCCTTGAAAAGAGTTCAACCATAAAGAACGCCATGGCCAAGTCAGGTTTGACTTCCATGAGCACGTTCGGTTATTCTAACGGTCCAATCCTTTATGTGTTTAAACAAACAGTTCCTTAATTAACAAAGAATCCCTCAAGTGGTGTGCAATGTTTGAGACCGCGTTATGGTAGAGTGTACTAATCAACACTGACCAAGTTCCATGGCCTTACTTAGCAGAGGTACAGCTTACAACAACCGTTGTGCTTCAGCGTGCACGTACGAAGTTTATATGCTTGGTGACTACACTAGCATGGTCTAGGACCAACAATGTACTATGGGTCTAGTTAGATGTTTCACTATGAAAGAGTCCTCAATCGGAATCCAAGGCTCTATAGACTTACTACAATTGATGTGCCTCAGTCAAACTTACATTGTATCCGATAGAGTTCTCTTACCAAGAGGTGACACATATAGTGTACTCTGAATCGGGGTTCGCGACTTCCCAATAACATTGCCGATAACTACATTCTATCAGTTGGAAAAATGATTGAGTTTGAAGCATAATCAGAAAGCATCTTGACAACATACACAAACCATAATGTTATTTAGGCATTATAACTGACTACATCATAGCATACACTAAAGATAATTACTCGTTAATTATGGTAACGATATCACAAATCATAATAATGAAATACATTATATAAAGACAAATGATAGAAGTACCAATAGATTAAACGAGTTCTGAATATAAAAGTGACAACTTCAAACTCCAGACCACTCCGAATACAATCTTCAGCGTTCTTCTCCGGATACTAGGTTTCCCGCATGGAGTCGAAGACCTTGAAAGTACGACTAATATTGTAGAAAGAGAGAGAGAAAATTGAATTGAAGTGTGTGTAAAACTGGATGACAAAAGCTCCTTATAAGCAAATTTATCCTGGCATACGGCTGGCAGGCCGTATGGCAGGCCGTATGACCAGGCAAGCCGTTTTGTGTGCCAGTATGCAAAGGCGGTATGGCAAGCCATATTTCAAGCCGGATGGCAAGCCATATGGCCTACCTTGGTCTGCTATTTGTTTTGCTGGATAGTAACTTGATTTCCTTGATCGTAACTTGATTTCTTATCTTTCACCGTTTTCGCTCTAGAATCTTCGTTGTAGCTCCGATTCTCTTGTTCTTTTTGCACTTGCTTCTTAATCACTTGATCTTCAATTTCTTTCAATGAAGCGAGTATTTTGACGATAAAGCTTGGAACTTTATAGTTTTTTGGGCCTCAATATCAGGGTGAAAACGTGACTTTTTAGCCGATATCACAATTGATCTAATGTATAATAGCTTTTGCATGCTATACTCACTTATGTTTCCACATTGTGCTATGTGCAATATGTATACTGATATGGCCAAAATGAACATTTTTATTTGTGCGGTGTCGTTAGGTCACAAAAAGTCAGAATCAGTTTGATATCGGCTAAAAAGTCACGTTTTTACCCCTGATATTAGCCCCATTTATGATAATGTAATTGAATTTATCGTATAAATAAGCATTTATTTGCTTCATTTGGTAGATTATGTCATTACAAAGGCTATGTTTCAAGAATCACTAAAAATGGATGAAAAACGAGGAAAAACGAGCAAAACCGGCTAAGACGATTAACTCGCGTTTAAATAACGTATTTTATAATTTTTGGAAAAGTTTATTTACTTAATCTCATATTGTAGGATATTCAATTACGAACACGTGGGCGCAAGAATCGTCAAAAAGGGAGCTAAAATGAAGATTCTAGAGCGAAAACGGTGAAAGACAAGTTACGATCCAGTGAAATCAGCAAACCAAGGCAGGTCAAACGGCTTGACAAACCGCATGCCACTATGGAAAATGGCCTACCACACGGGTCAAGCAAACGGGCATAACAAACGGGTAAGGCTGGCAAATAGCCCCTGCAAATGGCTTGCCAAACGGCCTGCCAGCCGTTTGCAGGCAAAAATTTGGAATAATCTAGGATGTGCTTGCTCTCCAAGTTTTACTTGCTCTCCAAGGTCACCTTGGCCACCAAGTTCTCAAGATGCTTTTCTTGGTCACCAATCCCATTTAATTACAACTTTGCCATCAAGCTTTCCTATAAATAGGTGGCTCATCCCACCATTTTAACACACACCTTACACACCAATTCTTCACTTCTCTCTCAAATATCTCTCTATTGTCACTCTCTAGTGATCAATAGGAGATTAGTATGTAGTTAGTAGTAGATGCTATCTGTAACAACCCAAACCATCCAACGACAAAACCACGTGAAAACAGCAAAATAAAAAAAAAATTCCTGAACAGCATGTTGCGCGGCGCGCCATATAGGCCGCGCGGCGCGCCAAAGTGGACTGTCCAAAAAGTTCTTAAATGTGAAAATGTTTGACTAGTTCCCGACATATTTAGGCGTAACGCTTTTAACCCCATGTTCCATATATAAAAACTAGCACGTTCTATTAATAAAATTATGTTTACGAAGCGGGGCCCACATCGACCCAAATTACCCTTTAAGTATCAAAATACAATTTTCGACCATAAGACTTTTAATACAAAACAAAGCCGAGCATGGCGATTGGGGATACGCTACCCAATCCTAATAAATCCAAAAGCAAACCTTCTACGCAAACTATGCAAGTCCTCTAATCCTCGCGCTTACCCAAGCCACCATCCGCATGCAATCTATAAAAAGAGTCAACAACGAGAGGGTAAGCTAACGCTTAGTGAATGATAATATACTACATACATATATATGTATAAAATGGACACGCCACAAAATAACAAATACCGCATACCGAGGCATCCATATAAGGCACTACACTAAGCATACCGTACGATCTCTAAGCAACGAGCTAAAGATACAACAACAATATAAGTTCACCAACGACGATGTGAACAACGCCAAATAGCTACACCCGGAGGGTTAGCTACAACACAACAATACATTAATATATAACAATATAAACGAACAAGGTTAACACCTTAACCCAATACCGAGAACCAAATACCACAATGAAGATTGGCCGAACTACACGAGCCTTAGTAATCCGAAACCACACGAGATTACTATCTTCACAACATCGAGGTTGACCGAACTACACGAGCCTTAGTAATCCGAAACCACACGAGATTACTACCTCAATAAGATGACCGAACTACACGAGTCACCACGAATCCGAACTACACGAGATTCATTTCCATAATACAATAAGATGACCGAAACCACACGCGTCATCGTGAATCCGAATACACACGCGATTCACTTCTCAATATTATACCCTTCGCCATTGGGGTTATATCAACCACATCACAACCACGTGTGATAATGTACACGCGAACGCGTACTTCGCCAAAGATGGTCAACCAAAACGCACAACCGTGCCAATTGGACTCGTACAAAAGTCCATCAAATCCATCTATATGTGAAGTGACCTCTATAGCCGAGAATCACTTCACCCGACCCGCACCCATCCTATACATACATATGCACATAGGATATTATCACTCACCTTGAAGTCTTGAAGAAAGCTTCCAAGTAAACCGCAACTCACCAATGGAAAATACCTATTCCATTATCACAATTACAACAATACACTTAGAGTGGATTTACAAATCAACCCAATTCGTCAATTAGTGCAATTTCGACCCAAATGCATGATGTGGTAGCGGAGTGGTATAAAATACTATTAATTTTACAGAAAATACTATTAAATACGATACAATTTTACACAAGATATTTATTTATTTATAGAATGGATATACTTAAACCTTGCTACAACACTTATAGGCAGTGTACCTAATCGTACAGTAGTGTAGTTTTTAGTAAGTCCGGTTCGTTCCACGGGGAATCTTTTTAAACAAAGCTTAACGCTTTATTAGTTTACTTTTATAAAAATATAAATATATATATATATATATATATATATAAGTAATATTATTATTATAAAGGGGGGTTTTACCGTTTAATGATCGGTTTGTCGATTTTAAAACTTTAGTCGCTGTTAAAACCAAATGTAAAATATTAAAAATAAATACAAGACTTAAATTAAAGCATAAAGTAAATAACGATAATGAAATTGCGAATAATAAAAGTGCGATAAAATAAACTTGCGATAATTAAAAAGTACGATAATTAAAAGTGCAATACAATAACAAAAAATGCGATAATTAGAAGTGCAATTAAATATAAAATAAAGGAAATTAAATATGAAATAAAAGAATTATGCTTATTTAAACTTCCGTAATCATGATGTTTGACGTGTTGATTTTAGTTTTATGCCCATGGATTAATTGTCCTTTGTCCTGGATTAATTAATATGTCCGTCTGGTTTTTGTCCATAACAGTCCATCAGTCATAAATATAAAGTGCGAGTGTCCTCGTCAAATTATCCTTATACCTGAAGTTAAATATTCCAACTAATTGGGGACTTAAACTGTAACAAGATTTTAATACTTTGTTTAATAATTACACCAGGATGTCGACTGAGTGTAACCCAAGGTTTTAATATTTTGTTATCAATTATACCAAGTGTCCTTGTACATAATTTCACCCCTGTTTTAATTATTCTAGTGGCTATTAATCCATTCCCATGTCCGGTTAAATGAACGATTATTCGTACATATAAATACCCCGCCCATCGTGTCCGATTGAGTGTATATGGTAATTTATAGGGACGCCCAATTGTAAATCTTTATATTAACATTAACAAACTATCATTTAGTTAAACAAATATAAAGCCCAGTAATAGCTCATAGTCTAATTTCCACAAGTGTCGTTCTTTTGTCCAAACCCCAATTATGGTACAAAGCCCAATTACCCAATTTTAGTAATTAGCCCAACATCATGATTACTTCGGATTAAATAAGCATAATAATAACTTAGCTACGAGACATTAATGTAAAAAGGTTGAACATAACTTACAATGATTAAAAATAGCGTAGCGTTACACGGACAGAATTTCGACTTACATCCTTACAATATTCGCTAACATACCCTTATTATTAGAATTAAAATTAAAATTAAAATATAAATTATAAATATATATTTTACGTATATATGGAGAGAAGAGAAAGATAGATGGATTTGTGGTGCACCAAAGCTCGATTTTTATAGACATGTGGGCTGGAACTGGGGCTCATGCGATCGCATGGATTTATGCCTTCCAGGCCATGCGATCGCATGGCCAGCTGGGGAGGCTCATATTTGGTTGTTTTCTTCTGCCGACGGTTTTATAAATAATATAATATATTAAATAATTATAAGAATTATTTAAATATTATATTATATTTATGTGCATAGTTGACTTGTAATTTTTAGTCCGTTGCGTCGAGCGTTGAGAGTTGACTCCGGTCCCGGTTCCGGATTTTCGAACGTCCTTGCGTACAATTTTATATTTTGTACTTTGCGTTTTGAATCTTGTACTCTTGTAATTTCGGGACGTTTCTTATCAATAATTGGAACCTCTTTGATTGTCTTTTGTACTTTTAAGCTTTTTGGTCGTTTGCGTCTTCAATTCGTCGAATCTGTCTTTTGTCTTCACCTTTTATTATTTAAACGAATATCACTTGTAAATAGAACAATTGCAACTAAAAGCTTGTCTTTCTTGAGGAATAATGCTATGAAATATATGTTCGTTTTTAGCATTATCAAATATTCCCACACTTGAGCGTTGCTTGTCCTCAAGCAATATCGTCTTGAAATACTAGAATCACTTCTTTATTCTTCACACTTTGTACATCAGTGATTTCTATACGGCGGTATAAACAATGGTAGTAACGATATGGTTTACAGTCCCACATGACTATAAAAATTTAGATCCATTAAGGAAATTGGATCTTTATGAAAACATTTGATCTTTTGAAAATTAAATCTACTTTTTTTTACCCTAGATAGGTTTTCCGGAATAACCCTTTATCGGTGTTTGCAAAATATTTTTGTGGGTTTGGTGGGTTTCAGATTTGAAAATTTTAGCTCAAAACTTATGGTTTTGTGTCACCCACTTGCTAGCCTTGTATTTGGAAAGCAACACGTCCAGTTTACTTGTCCCGTATATTACCTTTCGGTAAACTACCGTCCAGTTGTAAAGGAAAGCGTTGAACAAGCAACTGTTAAGGCAATGTCTAATGACATGCATTTGATTATGGTCTATAACGTGTCGGATGCAATTACTATCCTTGGTAGGAGCAATAGTAAAGCTCACCCTTATGATTTTTCGGTCTGGCACAAGGTCCTGTCTTTGACCACTATGCAACCACCGTTCTTACGGTTGACACCCGATTTGGTTCAGGTGACCTAATGAATTCCAGGTGAATTCCTAGGATTTTACGTTCAATGGTAATGAACGCATTGAAAATGGGTTTTCAGAAAACAAATCGGTTTTAATTTGATCAAAATATTTTCTCGTTCAAGCTCGAGTTTAGATATCATCGAATTCCATGAGTTTGTAATTCTCAATCTTTAAAGTCAATCTCAAGGATTGAGTAATATCAGTCTTAAAATCTGATTTTTGATCTTTTAAGGAGATTATCCTTTCTGGAGATCTGATTCATTAGTCTTATCAAGCTAATTTGCACGGTGCCCCCCATTGTACGAGATAAATCCTTCTCATGGTTAGGATCAATCTGACCACTTGGCGACCCTGTTTAATGCTGAGGTCCGTGGATTTCCTGCTGATTTTAGTGATGACTTTTCTAGATTTTTCGTCATCCTACAGCTGGTCTGGACGACAACTTCTTGACCTAAATCAAGAAGCGCGTGTCTTTTTCGGAAGACTTTACTTCCTTTTAATGATGGAATTGATTCATCGTGTAGATCCATCTCTTCTTTTCTTTCATCGGGTAAAACAGTTTAGTTTAGTCCAAAGCAAAAGTATTTTCAGTTATTTGTACAAAAATATGTGATATATGTTTTGAATAACTTGGAGAATTTTTCCACACTTGGCTTTTATTTTCCTTTTTATCGTCCTCTATTCCATTTTAAATGAATTTTAACATTTTGGTTTGTTTCTCAATTTATGTCCTTTCCGAGGTAACAATAATTTCGGTGTTAAAACCTAGTTTTATCATTCATAAATATGTATAAACATGATTTTGAGTTCATTTAATTGAAAATTTTAAAAATTTTTACTAGAATTGGGTAGTCAGTATATAAGACTAGGGCGGTTCTTTATTATCAGAGAGCACTAGATTCTAATACAACTACTGCTTTACTAGTATTTTTAATGGTAACCAAGTGTTTAAGATAAAAATTTTAAAATCCGAAAGAATTTAACCCCTTCCCACACTTAAGATCTTGCAATGCCCTCATTTGCAAGAAATCAGTACAATTTAAATTATTGAGGGTGATTAGCGTAGAAATGATTAAATTTTACCAAAGTTTCCAAACATATTGGCGTTTGTTTGCTAAATGATAAGTGGTGCATAGCATTTGTTCATTTCGTCTGTTGTTACATCACATTTATTTGTCATCTTATCGTCAAAATTAGTAGCTTTTGCTGAACTTAATGCCAGTCTTTGAAAATGCGCTGTTTTACCCTGTTTTGAACAATTGACAATATACATACATACAAGTATAATCATGCATGGCAATTTGAAATGGGACTTAATATCCCACTTTCAAATTCTAAATATGAAATATTAGTACACAATAATAATAAAATAATAAAAATTACACAAATTTATCCAATAACATAAGTTTAAACATGAAAAAGTCAAAAGATAAAAACATAAAAATCATAAAAATAACCAAATGGAACTAAATCAGTCTGGATAGGGGTTCCAGTTCATCTCATCGGGTGGGTTCCATTGTTGGTTATAGGTGTTCTGATAGGCTTGGTTATAGTCATACCGGTTAAAGGGTGATCGGATATCGGGGCTATGTGGAGGAAAATGAGCAGGTCGAGTAGGTACATAGTTATTTGGTACCTGATATGATAGCTGGCTCATGATTTGGTGCTGATGAACTAACCAGCTATCGTGTTGGCGTCGCCTATAATCCTCGTATACTCGCTCGGAGTTCCACTGCTCATACATACTATGTCTTGCCACGTTCGTCATTGCTTCCTCATCTATACGAACGTGGACGTTAAGAATAGCATCTCAAAAGACATCCCTAATGTCTTCCGCCTCCTCCATTTCCTCGTCTGAGCCTCTCTCTACCTGAGGATGAGATCCCTCATAGGGTACTGCCTGGTTACGTCTACTTTTCAATACCTTAGCACCCACATAAACTTTCAATCCTAAGGGCTCAACCTGTTCTGTACAAATCTGTAATGGACCCCCTTGGTTCCTATCAACACCTAAATACTCTCCGATGAGAGTAACAAAAATACCTCCTCCTATTATACTCCCGTCCTGCATTCCCTCTACCATTTTAGATAAATAAAAAGCAACACAGTAAGGGATATTGACAAAGCTTCTAGGATCCCGAATACACTTTAGGTAGAATAAATCATATAAGGTAATTTTTTCTTTATTATGACCTCTTTGTGTAATCGAGTTAGCCAAAAATCTATGAATAATACGAAACTCGGCTCTGTCAATATGTGTATAGGAGTGTCCTCCTGCTCGTGTAAAAACATCAAAATGTGACATACGCCTCCAAATGGCGTCAGCGTCAAAGTTACTATCTACCCGTTCACCATAATGAATCAAGTTTGTACAATCGGGTAATAGCAACTCACCAGGAGTATATATCTGTAAGGCCCTGGCCATGTCCAGCATGGACATTCTGTACATCCTACCGCCAAGGATAAACCTAAGAAAGCTTCTATCATCTATCCTAACTATATTTGTATCAAGTGATACAGTACTCATCAACTCAACACACCATTCCTTATATACAGGTCTACGAATGGTGAAAAGACGTTCCCAATCTGTAAAAGAAGAACTGCCATACCTTTGAACTAAAAGCTGTCTAACACGGTCAGCTAGATGGACCGTTTCCAAAGGGGCCCAATCAATTACCCTTGGCACCTCTACATTTTTTGTTACCAATTTGAATTTGTTCCTTTGATATGTCTCGTAATCTCTCCATCTTCTATCAAATCTCAGATTAGGATGTAGAGTGTGCTCAGGAATAGTTGGGAATTCTACTGGCGGCCTCATTGGGAATACTATGAATTCATCAACAAACTGTACTGGATCATAATAAGGTATGTGCTGATCAGGCTGTTGTTGTTCCTGTTGTGGTTCTTGTTCGTGTTGCATTTCTGGTTCTGGTTCTGGTGCTGGTGCTGGTCGTCTAGATGATGATGCTCCTGAACCTCCAGTGTCGGCTCTCTGTAAAATACATTAAACACAAAATTTGTGCATCCAAATATGCATTAGTGTTAGCAAAATAACAACTTAAAACAATCACTATAACATGTTAAATCAAAATTAAACTTATACACATTTTCACAATTTTTCACAATTCTACATTTTTCAAATAAGCACATATGAAAATGTATACAAAATTCATAAGCATTTAACTCAAATAACATGTCAAAATATTCATTATTAATAATTAAACAAGTCTCAAATGGCAAATATATCAAATTAATCAAGTTCATGAATTTTGGACTTAAAAAGTCCACTTTAATCTCCAAAAATCATGTTTAGGATCATTGTTTGGATCATTTAACTATCTAAACATGTTACACTACTCAATTTAGCAATAATTCATGACAAAAATCGGCCATAACCTGTTTATATCAAAAAGCCCCAAATTGCTCAAGAACACAAACCCTAGATTTCTAAAAATTTTGAAGTTTTTGGCTTCAAATCATGTTAAATAGCATCAATCTAAGTTATACATGCATAAAATACTAACAATTTAACACTAATTACACTAGAAATTAACAAAATTGCATTAGGTAAAAAAAATTGGTAATTATCACAAAAACTAGGAATTTATAGAGTTTAGGGGTGTAATTTTTACCAATTTGCTGAAGAATGAGAATCTAGGCATGATTAGAGCAAGAAAAATGACGAATTACGGTGGAAAAATGGCGAAAATTGGTGAATTTTTGGGTGAGTTTCGTGAATGTGTGTGTGTTGTGGTGAGGAAGACAGAACAGGCTGCTGTATGTATCAGGCCTGGATTTCAGCTCCATGCGATTGCATGGAGTTGAAGTGTAAAACCCATGCGATCGCATGGGGGTCCGGGTACAGTGTTTTCAGCTTTTTTTTTTTTTTTTTTTTTTTTTTTTTTTTTTTTTTATAAAACCTTATACTTTATAAAACTTATAATTAATTAAATTTTAAAAATTTTGTTTTTCTTTAGGAGCGAGGGCGTTTCGGATCGTTGTCCTAGTCTGTCCCTCGATAAAATTTTAAAATTTGTCAAATCAAAGCGCGGTTTTTGAAAGTAAAGATTTTTGGGTTTTTTAATGTTTTTGGCAAACTTTAATTCAATAAGATTAAAAATAATGATAATAAAAGTTCTCGTCCCTTCCTCGGGTAAAGCAATTTCGGTTCAAAGACCTAGTCTTCAACTTACGAAGAATTTTAAAAATCATATTTTTAACTTAATGAGATAAAGTAAATTTTTGTTTTTAAATTTACACAACTTAAATATAAAATTCAAAATTAATATTAAAAATTCACACCAAACTTAAAATTTGAAATGCATAAAATTAAAAATTCATATTTTAAAAATTAAAAATTCACACCAAACTTAATTTTAAAAATTCGCATTATAAATTCACACCAAACTTATATTAATTTTTCAAATATTTACATTTTTAAAAATATTGTTTTTACAAAGTTTACAATATTAATTTAAGATTTAAATATTAATTTTAAAAACATGGTAAAAATAAAATTAAAAATCTTTTTGGCTTTTTATCCCAATTTAATCAATCAAATATTATCAAAAATATGCGCCCCTCTTTTCGGTAAAGTAATTTCAGTTCCAAGACCTAATTTAACTCATGACGAATTTTTGAAATATTTTGGGTTGATTGATTAAAGATATTTATACCTTAAGAATAAACGTTAAATTTCGCAGTGATGTAATAAATTTTTGAATGATATCAATAATTTCGGTCGCCAAACCTAATTTTATTCAATACCAATTTAATACTTTTTAGCGAACAAATTAGCGTTTATTATCAAAAGGTTAAAAATAAAAATAAAAATAAAAACTGTACAGACATACTTGTGAAATAGATTTCTTAGTTATATGATCTATCCCATTCATAAGATAGTCGGTTTAATTGGTTTTCCATGGCTACATAGGCGTAACCTCGAGCATTCAGTGTCTTTTCTTCTAAACATATGAACGGTCCGTCTCTGCATAAAGTAACAAATTCGGTATTTGAATAGGTTTGATTATTTGAACATTTACCTCCATGTGACCATTTTCCGCATTTGTGACATCTTTCTAGGTGTCGTGCTCTTCTTTTCGCTGCGGATTTTGATTTTCCTTTACCAAATTGTAATTTATTATCTTCGCATCTGGATTCTTTTCTAACTCCGTCCATTCTTTCTCTGATTACTGATACTAATTCACTCGGTAGTATGTCATTATTACGTTTAGTGATCAAAGCGTGTAGCATTAGACCATGGTTTAGTTCACAGGCAGTCTTCATTTCGTAAAAACCTAAAAAAAATAAAAATTCAGAATGGGGGGAGAAGACTAGTTCTTTAGGGTCTGCTAGGGAAAGACCATTCGGGTTCCATTTTCGAGAACTACACGAAAACAGACAATCTAACTCTAACAGAAATACATATTATCCTTTAAAGACTTGATTCTCCCCACACTTAGTTAGCTGTGGTGTCGAAATTGTGATTAACTTCGTTGTCGACTTCCATCGGACCATGTATGTAATGTTTAACTCTGTGACCATTAACTTTAAATTCAATCCCATTTGAATTTATTAATTCTATCGTTCTGTATGGGAAAACTCTTTTGACTATGAATGGTCCAGACCATCTTGATTTCAATTTTCCAGGAAATAGCTTGAATCGTGAATTGAAAAGAAGAACTCTGACTCCTTTTTTAAATTCTTTTGAACTTCTGATTCTTTTATCATGCCATTTCTTCGTTCTTTCCTTATAGATTAACGAATTTTCGTATGCTTCATGTCTTAATTCTTCTAATTCGTTTAGTTGACTTAATCGTAGACGTCCAGCTTCATGTAAATCAAGATTACATATTTTCAAATCCCAAAATGCTTTGTGTTCAATTTCTACTGGAAGATGACATGCTTTTCCATAAACAAGTCTAAAAGGTGTGGTTCCAATCGGAGTTTTGTCGGCTGTTCTAAAAGCCCAGAGTGCATCCTCCAATTTAATGGACCATTCCTTCGGATTTGATCTTACGGTTTTCTCTAGAATACGTTTTAAGGCTCGGTTGGTATTTTCAACTTGTCCACTTGTTTGTGGATGATATGCGGTGGAGATTTTATGAGTTACTCCATATCTTTTAAGAACTTTCTCAAGTTGATTATTACAGAAATGAGTACCCCGATCACTTATCAAAGCTTTCGGTGTTCCAAACCTTGCAAAAAGACGTTTTAAAAAGTTGATTACAACTCGTGCATCATTAGTTGGGAGAGCTTGTGCTTCCGCCCATTTAGATACATAATCAATGGCTACGAGTATATATAGATTATTATGAGATTTCGGAAATGGACCCATAAAGTCAATACCCCAAATGTCAAATACTTCACATACTTGGATGACATTTTGTGGTATTTCATCACGTTGACTTATTTTTCCGGCCCTTTGACAAGCATCACAGGATTTGCAAAGAAGGTGTGCATCTTTGTAAATTGTAGGCCAATAGAATCCAGCATCATAAACTTTTCTTGCTGTTAGTTGAGACCCATAATGCCCTCCTGTTGGTCCTGTGTGACAATGGTTTAATATTTTACTAGCTTCATCTCCAAATACACATTGGCGTATTATTCCATCGGGACAACTTTTAAACAGATGTGGATCTTCCCAAAAATAGTGTTTTATATCACTGAAGAATTTCTTTCGTCTTTGGTACGATAATCCTTTTTCAAGGAATCCACAAACTAAGTAGTTTTCATAGTCTGCAAATCATGGAATTTCTTTATAATCTATCTTCAATAGATATTCATCAGGAAAGTTGTCTTGTATGGCCGATTCATTTAGAACTTCTAATTCGGGATTTTCAAGACGAGAAAGATGATCAGCGGCGAGATTTTCTGCTCCTCTTTTATCTCGGATTTCAATATCAAACTCTTGTAAGAGTAAGATCCAATGGATTAATCTTGGTTTAGCATCTTGTTTTGAAAATAGGTATCTAAGAGCAGAATGGTCGGTATAGACCACCGTTTTTGCTAGAACGAGATATGATCAAAATTTGTTAAAAGCAAAGACAATAGCAAGGAGTTCTTTTTCAGTAGTTGTATAGTTTGTTTGTGCTCCTTGTAACGTCTTACTAGCGTAATATATAGGTTGAAATCGTTTTTCAATCCTTTGTCCTAAAACGGCTCCCATTGCAAAATCACTTGCATCGCACATTAGTTCAAATGGTAGATTCCAATTTGGTGTTATCATGATCGGCGTATTAGTTAGTTTCTCTTTAAGAATATTAAAAGATTTGATACACTCATCTGAAAAGATGAATGGAGCATCATTTTCTAGGAGTTTATTCATAGGAGTGGCAATTTTAGAAAAGTCTTTTATGAAACGTCGGTAAAAACCGGCATGCCCTAGAAAACTCCTAACTCCTCTAACATTGGTGGAATGTGGAAGTTTAGCAATTACATCTACTTTAGCTCTATCCACTTCAATTCCTTCTTTTGAAATTTTATGACCAAGAACGATGCCTTCTTTAACCATGAAATGTCATTTCTCCCAATTAAGAACTAGATTTGATTGTTCGCATCTAATTAGCATTCGCTCCAGATTAACTAGACATGATTTAAATGTATCACCGAAGACTGAAAATTCATCCATGAATATTCCATGCATTCTTCTATCATGTCGTGAAAAATTGCCATCATGCACCTTTGGAAGGTTGCTGGGGCGTTGCAAAGTCCAAATGGCATGCGTTTGTAAGCAAAAGTACCATAAGGGCACGTGAATGTGGTTTTCTCTTGGTCCTTGGGTGCTATTGGAATTTGAAAATATCCGGAAAATCCATCTAGGAAACAATAGTAACTATTTCCGGCTAATCTTTCCAACATTTGATCAATGAAAGGTAAGGGAAAGTGATCTTTTCTGGTGGCGTCATTTAATTTTCTATAATCAATACATACACGCCATCCTGTTACAGTTCTAGTAGGAATAAGCTCATTTTTCTCATTTGTAATGACAGTCATGCCACCTTTCTTAGGCACGCATTGAACTGGGCTTACCCATGGACTATCAGAGATTGGATAAATTAGACTCACATCTAGCAGTTTAATAATCTCTTTCTTAACTACATCTTGCATATTAGGATTTAGTCTTCGTTGGCGTTGCACATACGTTTTATGACCTTCTTCCATAAGGATTTTATGTGTGCAATACGAAGGACTTATTCCTTTAATATCATGAATCTTCCATGCAATGGTTGGTTTATGAGCTTTCAACACAGAAATGAGTTGTGATTTCTCATTTTCAGTAAGAGAATACGATATTATTACAGGTAATTCAGATTCACCATGTAAATAAGCGTATTCCAAATGGTTTGGAAGTGGCTTTAACTCTAATTTCGGAGGTTCTTCTATCGATGATTTGTATCGATATCTGTCTTCTTCTTTTAGCATTTGAATTTCTTCTGTTGTTGGTTCATATCCATTAGCTATAAGTGTAGCTAACATTTCAGCTTCATCAATTGGTTCATTACCTTCTCCTAAAGAACATTCTCCTGTTCCTTGTAATTCTGGAAATTCTTCTAATAATTCTGCATGTGCATCTATAGTTTGAATATAATAACATGTATCATCTGCAGATTGTGGTTGTTGCATTGCTCTATCAACTGAAAAGGTAACACTCTCATCCTCTATACTTAGGGTCAATTTCTTACCGAACACGTCTATCATTGCTTTAGCCGTGTTTAAGAATGGTCTTCCTAATATGAGAGGAACTTGAGAATCTTCTTCCATGTCCAAAACAACAAAATCTACTGGAAATACTAAAGTACCAACTTTAACTAGCATGTTCTCCATTATCCCTCTAGGATATTTTATTGATCTATCGGCTAGTTGTATGCTTATTCTGGTTAGTTTCAATTCTCCAAGGTCTAGTTTAGTGTATAGTGAATACGGCATTAAATTTATACTAGCACCTAAGTCTGCCAATGCTTCTATTGAACTAAGACTACCCAGAAAACATGGAATTGTGAAACTTCCTGGATCAGATAATTTTTCTGATATCTTATTCAACAGCACTGCTGAACAATTAGCATTCATAGTAACAGCCGAGAGTTCTTCCATTTTCTTTCTATTTGAGATTAGATCTTTCAAGAATTTAGCATATCTAGGCATTCCTGAAATCACATCAATGAAAGGAAGATTTACATTTATCTGTTTAAACATATCCAAGAATTTGGATTGCTCGACTTCAAGTTTCTCTTTCTTCATTTTACTCGGGTAAGGAAGTGGTGGTTGGTATGGTTTAACATAAGGTTTAGCCTTAACTGTGTTATCTTCATTAACCTTTTCAACTACCGGTTATTTTTCCTTATCTTGATCAGGTTGTGGTTCTTGTGGAGCAGGAATAGTTTCATCAGAAGTTACAGGTATTTCCGGTGGTTTAAGTGTTGTACCACTTCTTGTGGTAATGGCTTTAGCTGTTTCATTCCAGGGGTTAGCATTTGTATCACTAGGTAGACTTCCCGGTTTTCTTTCACCTATTAACCTTGCTAGGTTACTTACTTCTTGTTCCAGATTTTAAATAGAAGCTTGTTGATTTCTAAATGCTTGAGCATTTTGTTCATTGGTTTGTTTTTGAGATGTGAAAAACTGCGTTTGAGTTTCAACTAGCTTCGTCATCATATCTTCTAAATTCGGCTTTTTATCATCGGTTTGTTGTGGTGGTTTGTTTTGAAAATTCGGTCTTTGCTGATTGTAATTATTATTAGATACTTGTTGATTGCTAGGACCTTGTTGGTTGTTGTATGGAATATTTCTGTTATAATTCTGGGTTTGATTGTAAATCGGTCTTGGCGGTTGATAATTATTCTGATAATTATTTCCAGGCCTTTGGTTTAGGTATGAAATATTCTCTCTTTGTTCCATTGTTAATTCAATACTGAGACAATCTTTTATCAAATGTGGTCCTCCACACTGCTCACAACTAATTCGTATTGAGTGAATATCTTTAGTCATCTTTTCCATTCGTCTCTCGACAGCATCTATCTTTGCAGAAATGGAATCTAAGTCATGGCTAGAATCGGCTCTACCTGCTTTAGATGATCTAACGATATCTTTTTCTTAGTGCCACTCATGTGAGTGGGAAGCAGTGTTATCAATAATTTTGTAAGGATCAGTTTCGGTTTTCTTCATAATAGAACCACCAGCTGCTATATCTATGTCTTTCCTTGTAGTGATGTCGCATCCTTGGTAGAATATTTGTACTATTTGACAGGTGTCTAAACCATGTTGCGGACATCCTCTTAATAACTTTCCATATCTTGTCCATGCCTCATATAGAGTTTCATTCGGTTTCTGTGTAAACGTAACAATTTCTGCTTGAAGTCTTACGGCTTTAGATGCAGGAAAGAATTGTTTAAGAAGTTTGTCAACTAAAACATCCCATGTATCGATCGCCCCTTCAGGTAACGATTCCAACCAATCTTTGGCTCCTCCCTTTAAAGTCCAGGGAAATAACATGAGATATATCTGTTCATCCTCCACTTCTCGGATTTTAAATAGTGTGCAGATCCTATTAAAGGTAGGTAGATGTTCATTTGGATCTTCCTTCGGCGCACCACTAAATTGGCATTGATTAGTCACCATGTGTAGAATTTATCCTTTGATTTCATAATCTGGCGCAATAATGTCTGGATGAGTAATTGCGTGACCTTGGCCAGTGCGTTTAGCTCTCATTCGGTCTTCCATACTTAAAGGTTCCAGATTCTCCATAATTGAATTTGTTGAATCGGAATCACTAGAGGATTCTGATTTAATGGTTCGTTCCTCAACAATCTCTGTTTGAATGATTGGTAGTTCCGGGGGAAAGTTTAGTGGTTCAGGATCTACGAACCGTTCCTGAATATTCTCCGGATTCTCAATTGTGAGGTCGGGTTCAAAAAATGGATTATCGGAAATTTGAACTGAAGTACTTGGTCGGCTGGATGACGATTCTAAAGAGAAATCAACGGCGGTTATATTTGCTAAATGTCTTGATCTAGTTACAGGTGGTGAACGTACAAAAGGTGATGAACGTCTTGCTCGGTGCATTCACTGAATATCCTATTAGTTTTTAAAAGGAAAGAAAAATTATAATAAGTTATCCAATTAATAGACTTTTCTGATTTTGCCCACGTTTTGAATAGCCAAAAGATGCAGCAGAGGGGCAGGATTCGTTTGGTCTCAATATAATTGAGGACTGTTTGGCTCCAATAACCCGGTCCACGTACAAATCCAACTATTACTACGAACCAGAAAATTTTGATGTCTATCAATTTAACCACTTAAAATAAATTTTCGTAATTTTAAGAAATTTAGATAAGGAGTAGAACAAAAATCTATGTCCTAAAACTAGAATAACGAGAAATAAGAAAGAAAAAGAGTTCGTCGGAAAAATGTCGAAAAAGAAAAATGGTTGAAAAATAAAAGGTGATGGAAAAATAAAAGAAACTTATAAAACTTAAAAATACTTGACTAACCTAACCTTATTACTACAAGTAACTTAAAATTATAATCGCAAATTGAAATTACTAATTGGAATGATAATTGATACATAGGTAAAAGTCGTCTAAAAATATTAAAGCTTACAAGAAAAACTAAATCCCAAATGGAAATAAATTAAAAATAAACTAAAACTTAAAAAGGCGTTGCAAAATTCTAAAGCACTTAAATCTTAGTATAAAGAAAAAGCACTTAAGGAATTCTACGGCAAAACCTAAAAATTTAGAAGTAAAAATAACTATGGCAAAGACTATGAATTAAAACTAAATATGAGCGAAAAATACAAAAGTTACGCTAAAACGATTAAAAAGGGACAAAATATAAAAATATACAAAAAGTTGTAAAAAGTACAATTTTTATAAAAATATTATTTTTATATTATTTATTTAATAAAACTACTAATTTTATAATTTAATTAAACTAATTTTACTAAAAATACAAATTAATTAATATCTAAAATTAATTAATATAATAACTAAACCTAATTAGGGTTTAATATTAATAATAATTAATAATATTCCGTAATTAATGCTGTCGGCAGGTTCAGTAGGGCGTGTCAGATGGGCTCATGCGATCGCATGAGTCCTCAGTTGCCCAGCCATGCGATCGCATGGGCTAGGGTTTCGGGCCATAGAGTGGGCTGCTACAGTACAGGCCGAAATTTAATTTTTTTTTGCTGTAAAATATAAAATATATTTATAAATTAAATAAAACTTAAATTTTTACAAACTAAAAAAATAGAAATAAAGAAACTTTATAAAACTTAAATATTTACCAAACTCTTAAAAAAAATATTTATATTTTTGTTTTTCTTTTAATATTTTTGAATATTTAAAACGTATTTTTACAAAAGCGTACTAAAAAATCTTTTTTTTATATTAGCATTGCGCTTCCGGCTTTTAAGCTAGAATGATGTCCCCGGCAGCGGCGCCAAAAATACTTGATGTGGTAGCGGAGTGGTATAAAATACTATTAATTTTTACAGAAAATACTATTAAATACGATAAAATTTTACACAAGATATTTATTTATTTATAGAATGGATATACTTAAACCTTGCTACAACACTTATAGGCAGTGTACCTAATCGTACAGTAGTGTAGTTTTTAGTAAGTCCGGTTCGTTCCACGGGGAATCTTTTTAAACAAAGCTTAACGCTTTATTAGTTTACTTTTATAAAAATACAAATATATATATATATAAGTAATATTATTATTATAAAGGGGGTTTTTTACCGTTTAATGACCGGTTTGTCGATTTTAAAACTTTAGTCGCAGTTAAAACCAAATGTAAAATATTAAAAATAAATACAAGACTTAAATTAAAGCATAAAGTAAATAACGATAATGAAATTGCGAATAATAAAAGTGCGATAAAATAAACTTGCGATAATTAAAAAGTACGATAATTAAAAGTGCAATACAATAACAAAAAATGCGATAATTAGAAGTGCAATTAAATATAAAATAAAGGAAATTAAATATGAAATAAAAGAATTATGCTTATTTAAACTTCCGTAATCATGATGTTTGACGTGTTGATTTTAGTTTTATGCCCATGGGTTAATTGTCCTTTGTCCTGGATTATTTAATATGTCCGTCTGGTTTTTGTCCATAACAGTCCATCAGTCATAAATATAAAGTGCGAGTGTCCTCGTCAAATTATCCTTATACCCGAAGTTAAATATTCCAACTAATTGGGGACTTAAACTGTAACAAGATTTTAATACTTTGTTTAATAATTACACCAGGATGTCGACTGAGTGTAACCCAAGGTTTTAATATTTTGTTATCAATTATACCAAGTGTCCTTGTACACAATTTCACCCCTGTTTTAATTATTCTAGTGGCTATTAATCCATTCCAGTGTCCGGTTAAATGAACGATTATTCGTACATATAAATACCCCGCCCATCGTGTCCGATTGAGTGTATATGGTAATTTATAGGGACGCCCAATTGTAAATCTTTATATTAACATTAACAAACTATCATTTAGTTAAACAAATATAAAGCCCATTAATAGCTCATAGTCTAATTTCCACAAGTGTCGTTCTTTTGTCCAAACCCCAATTATGGTACAAAGCCCAATTACCCAATTTTAGTAATTAGCCCAACATCATGATTACTTCGGATTAAATAAGCATAATAATAACTTAGCTACGAGACATTAATGTAAAAAGGTTGAACATAACTTACAATGATTAAAAATAGCGTAGCGTTACACGGACAGAATTTTGACTTACACCCTTACAATATTCGCTAACATACCCTTATTATTAGAATTAAAATTAAAATTAAAATATAAATTATAAATATATATTTTACGTATATATGGAGAGAAGAGAAAGATAGATGGATTTGTGGTGCACCAAAGCTCGATTTTTATAGGCATGTGGGCTGGAACTGGGGCTCATGCGATCGCTTGGATTTATGCCTTCCAGGCCATGCGATCGCATGGCCAGCTGGGGAGGCTCATATTTGGTTGTTTTCTTCTGCCGACGGTTTTATAAATAATATAATATATTAAATAATTATAAGAATTATTTAAATATTATATTATATTTATGTGCATAGTTGACTTGTAATTTTTAGTCCGTTGCGTCGATCGTTGAGAGTTGACTCCTGTCCCGGTTCCGGATTTTTGAACGTCCTTGCGTACAATTTTATATTTTGTACTTTGCGTTTTGAATCTTGTACTCTTGTAATTTCGAGACGTTTCTTATCAATAATTGGAACCTCTTTGATTGTCTTTTGTACTTTTGAGCTTTTTGGTCGTTTGCGTCTTCAATTCGTCGAATCTGTCTTTTGTCTTCACCTTTTATTATTTAAACGAATATCACTTGTAAATAGAACAATTGCAACTAAAAGCTTGTCTTTCTTGAGGAATAATGCTATGAAATATATGTTCGTTTTTAGCATTATCAATGCACTTCCAAGCACAAACCGTGCCCAAAACTAACCAATAATCACTAACACAAGTGAGAATGGTCCTAATACGCCAATTAAACCCGAACTCAAGTGTTAAACACGCATCATACCCATTTTGACACTAAAACCCTAGTTTTGACCCATTAAGTCAAAATCTCACCATTTACAAGTTTTAACACCAAAACACATTTAACTCGGTTTAATACTTCAACTTAATCCATTTTAAGTTTATAAACCTCATTAAATCGCCAAATGGGTCATAATCACCACCAAACCCTAATTTGACCCAAAGTCACAATTAGTCAACCAAATAACCTTAAATGGGTTTCAATACTTCCATAATCACTAACTTAAGTGATTAAACTCAATTTCAAGTCCTAAACATGGCCAATTAGTTCACCAACCCAAAATCCACCAACAATTAACAATAAACCCAATTACAAGCATCACTAAACCCATTTCATCATCTAAAAGGGTTTTTCATCAAACTAACTCAAACCCTAACTTGAATATCAAATCAAATAGATGAAATTCAGAGTTTGAGCTTACCTATACCACCACAACTTAGCTAGGAACGAAAGGAACAACTTTAGAACTCGAGCTTTTGATCAATTCGGCCTCCTTCTTCACCAAAACCCTAAATCTCTCTCTAGAATCTCTCTCTCTCTAAAATAGTTTGAGAGTGATGAATGGATGTGAAAATGATCCAAAACTGATCCAAACCAGCTAATATGGCTCACAAATCCGGTCCCAAGTGAAATTACCCAAATACCCTTCATTTAAACCAATTAAAACAAAGGATTCTGTCAGCGCCAAATGGCGCAGCGCGCCCCAAACTCGCGCGGCGCGCTATCCTACTGAAACAGTTTTTTTTGCATTTTAATTTATATACAATAAAACCCACACCCTTGAACACCATAATACACAAGTATACAAGATAAATATTCGGGTCTTACAACTCTCCCCCACTTAAACTCGATCACGTCCTCGTGATCCTCGTCACTTAACCAAACGGACCACACTCCACGGTCCTCAAACATACGTCCCAATATGACTTTCCTAGGCAACTCTTCCCAATGAATCACCTCTAACAACCAAAATCGTCACACGCGATTTAACAAATCACAATCCGAGCACTAAAACCATGCTCAATCCCTCACATCGGGAAACTCAAACCAATCTCGAACTGAGATATCAACCCTCTAGCGTAACATTACCAAGTACAATGCTAAAAGCAACCAAGTTTAAATCCTAAAGTCAACAATCCGAAACGATAAAGACCGAACCAAACGAACCCTTTCGGATTACACCAATCACTAAACATCCTTTGTAGTGCGTGATGTTATGCGAGGTGTATATAAATTAGTTTATATTTTACTAGGAAAATACTATTAAATACAATACAATTTTACACAAGATATTTATTTATTTATAGAATGGATATACTTAAACCTTGCTACAACACTTATAGGCAGTGTACCTAATCGTACAGTAGTGTAGTTTTTAGTAAGTCCGGTTCGTTCCACAGGGAAATCTTTAAACAAAGCGTAACGCTATATTAGTTTACTTTTATTAAAATACAAACATATACATAAGTAATATTATTATTATAAAGGGGGGTTTTTACCGTTTAATGACCGGTTTGTCGATTTTAAAACTTTAGTCGCAGTTAAAACCTAATGTAAAATATTAAATAAATAAAAGACTTAAATTAAAACTTAAAGTAAATAACGATAATGAAATTGCGAATAATAAAAGTGCGATAAAATAAACTTGCGATAATTAAAAAGTACGATAATTAAAAGTGCGATTAAATAACAATAAATAAAAGTGCGATAATTAGAAGTGCAATTAAATATAAAATAAAGGAAATTAAATATGAAATAAAAGAATTATGCTTATTTAAACTTCCGTAATCATGATGTTTGACGTGTTGATTTTAGTTTTATGCCCATGGGTTAATTGTCCTTTGTCCTGGATTATTTAATATGTCCGTCTGGTTTTTGTCCATAACAGTCCATCAGTCATAAATATAAAGTGCGAGTGTCCTCATCAAATTATTATTATACCCGAAGTTAAATATTCCAACTAATTGGGGATTCGAATTGTAACAAGGTTTTAATACTTTGTTTAATGAATACACCAGGTTATCGACTGCGTGTAAACCAAGGTTTTACTACTTTGTTAACAATTACACCAATTACCCTTGAATGTAATTTCACCCCTGTTTTAATTATTCTAGTGGCTATTAATCCATTCCCGTGTCCGGTTAAATGAACGATTATTCGTACATATAAATACCCCGCCCATCGTGTCCGATTGAGTGTATATGGTAATTTATAGGGACGCCCAATTGTAAATCTTTATATTAACATTAACAAACTTTCATTTAGTTAAACAAATATAAAGCCCATTAATAGCCCATAGTCTAATTTCCACAAGTGTCGTTCTTTTATCCAAACCCCAATTATGGTACAAAGCCCAATTACCCAATTTTAGTAATTAGCCCAACATCATGATTACTTCGTTTTAAATAAACATAATAATAACTTAGCTACGAGACATTAATATAAAAAGGTTGAACATAACTTACAATGATTAAAAATAGCGTAGCGTTACACGGACAGAATTTCGACTTACACCCTTACAATATTCTCTAACATACCCTTATTATTAGAATTATAATTAAAATTAAAATATAAATTATAAATATAAATATAAATTTTACGTATGAATGAGGAAGAAAAAGATGATGGATTTTGATCAGAATTCGGTTGGCTTTATAGGCAGTTTTCAATTTTGGGGCTCCGCGACTCGCGGTGAAAACCTCTTCAAACTCCGCGAGTCGCGGAGGTTACTTTTACAGCTCAGTCCTTGGAGTTTTTCTCTGCCGACGGTTTTTATTATATATATAATATATATATAATTAATATAATTAATTATATATTATATTATATTTATATACATAGTTAACTTGTAATTTTTAGTCCGTTGCGTCGAGCGTTAAGAGTTGACTCTGGTCCCGGTTCCGGATTTTCGAACGTCCTTGCGTACAATTTTATATTTTGTACTTTGCGTTTTGAATCTTGTACTCTTGTAATTTTGAGACGTTTCTTATCAATAATTGGAACCTTTTTGATTGTCTTTTGTACTTTTGAGCTTTTTGGTCATTTGCGTCTTCAATTCGTCGAATCTGTCTTTTGTCTTCACCTTTTATTATTTAAACGAATATCACTTGTAAATGGAACAATTGCAACTAAAAGCTTGTCTTTCTTGAGGAATAATGCTCTGAAATATATGTTCATTTTTAGCATTATCAAATATTCCCACACTTGAGCGTTGCTTGTCCTCAAGCAATATTATCTTGTAATACTAGAATCACTTCTTTATTCTTCACACTTTGTACATCAGTGATTTCTATACGGTGGTATAAACAATGGTAGTAACGATATGGTTTACAGTCCCACATGACTATAAAAAATTTAGATCCATTAAGGAAATTGGATCTTTATGAAAACATTTGATCTTTTGAAAATTAAATCTAGTTTTTTACCCTAGATAAGTTTTCCGGAATAACCCTTTACCGGTGTTTGCAAAATATTTTTGTGGGTTTGGTGGGTTTCAGATTTGAAAATTTTAGCTCAAAACTTGCGGTTTTGTGTTACCCACTTGCTAACCTTGTATTTGGAAAGCAACACGTCCAGTTTACTTGTCCTGTATATTACCTTTCGGTAAACTACCGTCCGGTTGAAAGGAAAGCGTTGAACAAGCAACTGTTAAGGCAATGTCCCGTGACATGCAGATGATTATGGTCTATAACGTGTCGGACGTAATTACTATCCTTGGTAGGAGCAATAGTAAAGCTCACCCTTATAATTTTTCGGTATGGCACAAGGTCCTGTCTTTGACCACTATGCAACCACCGTTCTTACGGTTGACACCCGATTTAGTTCAGGTGACCTAATGAATTCCAGGTGAATTCCTAGGATTTTACGTTCAATGGTAATGAACGCATTGAAAATAGGGTTTTCAGAAAACAAATCGGTTTGTAATTTTGATCAAAATATTTTCTCGTTCAAGCTCGAGTTTAGATATCATTGAATTCCATGAGTTTGTAATTCTCAATCTTTAAGGTCAATCTCTAGGATTGAGTAATATCAGTCTTAAAAGCTGATTTTTAATTTTTAAGGAGATTATCCTTTCTGGGGATCTGATTCATTAGTCTTATCAAGCTAATTTGCACGGTGCCCCCCCATTGTACGAGATAAATCCTTCTCATGGTTAGGATAAATCTGACCACTTGGCGACCCTGTTTAATGCTGAGATCCGTGGATTTCCTGCTGATTTTAGAGATGACTTTTCTAGATTTTTCGTCAACCTACAGCTGGTCTGGACGACAACTTCATGACCTAAATCAAGAAGCGCGTTTCTTTTTCGGAAGACTTTACTTCCTTTTAATGATGGAATTGATTCATCGTGTAGATCCATCTCTTCTTTTCTTTCATCGGGTAAAATAGTTTAATTTAGTCCAAAGCAAAAGTATTTTCAGTTATTTGTTACAGATATATGTGACATATGTTTAAGATAACTTGGTAAATTTTCCCACACTTGGCTTTTATTTTCTTTTTATCGTCCTCTATTCCATTTTAAATGAATTTTAACATTTTAGTTTGTTTCTCAATTTATGTCCTTTTTGAGGTAACAATAATTTCGGTGTTAAAACCTAGTTTTATCGTTCATAAATATGTATAAACATGATTTTGAATTCATTTAATTGAAAATTTTGAAAAATTTTACTAGAAGTGGGTAGTCAGTATATAAGACCAGGGATGTTCTTTTTTATCAGAGAGCACTAGATTCTAATACAACTACTGCTTTACTAGTATTTTTAATGGTAACCAAGTGTTTAAGATAAAAATTTTAAAATCCGAAAGAATTTAACCCCTTCCCACACTTAAGATCTTGCAATGCCCTCATTTGCAAGAAATCAGTAACAATTTAAATTATTGAGGGTGATTAGTGTGAAAATGATTAAATTTTACCAAAGTTTCCAAATATATTGGCGTTTGTTTGCTGAATGATAAATGGTGCACATCATTTGTTCATTCCGTCTTGTTGTTATTTCACATATATTTTGCATCTTGTCGTCAAAATTAGTTGCTTTTGCTGAACTTAATGCCAGTCTTTGAAAATGCGTTGTTTTACCCTGTTGTGTACATAAGATAAACTGCAAACATATATACATATTTTTGAAGTTTGGTTTATTATCCCACATTCAAAAATTATTAAAATCTAAGAATAAAAGTTAGATAATTATAAAAATGATTACAATATTAACAAAAGTATTAAACATATCAATAATTACAAATTACAAAATAAAAAAAAATAATAAGTAAACTAAGGATGATATTGGTACCAATAGGGGTTCCAGGAATAACCATAAGTGCTATAGAATGCTTCGGCAGGGTCATACGTAGGATATGGTGGCTGCATCTCTATAGACCAAGGAGGGAAGATGGGTTTCGGTGTAGGAATATAGTTTCTACCTATATGTTGGCAATGAGCTATGATCTGGTTCTGATGAACTTGCCAATCTTCAAATGCTCTCTGTCTAGCATTTTCGTATTCCTGAGAAGCTATAAACCTATGCATTTCTTGCATCTCATTCCCCCCTCCTACATTACCTTGTTGCTGGTTTCTCTCCACCTGTGGATGTCTACCATGGTATCGTACTGCGACGTTATTTCGCCTCTTCAAAACTTTCGCACCATGGTATACATTTAAACCTATAGTATCGCGGGGTTCCGGCTCTTCTAGTAATAATCCCCCCCGACTTATATCCACACCGAGATATTCACCAATCAAAGTAATAAAAATACCACCTCCTATTATGCTATGTGGTCGCATCCCCCGAACCATAGCTGATAAATAATAACCCACACAATATGGTATACTTACAGCGCTTTGTGGGTCTCGAATACACATATGGTAAAACAAATCATGTTCATTTACTTTTTCTTTGTTCTTACCCCTTTGTGTAATCGAATTAGCTAAAAACCTATGTATCACTCTTAATTCGGCTCTATCTATATCCAAATAAGAGTAATTTCCCCCTTTGAAACGGTGATGGCTTGTCATTTGACTCCACACACCGTGTGTATCAAAATTTTCATCTATCTTTCTACCGTTTAGTATCAATCCTCTACAATCGGCAGACGCTAACTCCTCAGGCGTATATATACGTAAAGCCTGAGCCATGTCCAGTAAAGACATGTGGCGCATCGAACCGCCTAACAAAAATCTAATAAAAGAACGATCGGTTAAACTAGCTACCCGATCATTCAACTCTATACTACATAACAATTCTTCACACCATACTTTATATACAGGTCTGCGTATGGTGAATAAACATATCCAGTCATTAAAAGAAGAATTACCATACCTCTGTACAAGTAATTCCCTAATTGGCCCGGCCAATTCTACAGCTTCTAAGGGTCCCCATTCTATGACCCTCGGTACCTCAACAACCTTAGAATGAAGAGTATGCAAACCCCGTTGATATTTTGGATAATCTATCCAAAGTCTGTCAAATCTCAGGTTCGGGTGCAACTCTTCCAAGTGCATATCGGAAAAGGTCATGACTGGATGAGGTACATCCTGCTTGTAGTAGTTATCCACCTCCTGTTGTTCCAAATTCTCAGCAGGAGCATTGCGGGCTTGGGATGAAGATTCACCCCTTTCATTCTGCAAAACACATCAAACACAAATTTTGTGCATCCAAATATGCATTAGTGTCAGCAAAATCATCAATCAAAATAATTACAATGACATTATCAATTTATATCAAACTTAAGCTCATTTTCATATTTTCATCAAATCTACACTTTTTCAAATAAGCATATACGAAAATGTTCGCCAAGTTCATAAGCATTCAACTCAAATAACATGTCAAAATAATCATTACTAGCAATTAAACAAGTCTCAAATGGCATTATCTTTCAAAAATCAAGTTCATGAATTTTAGACTTGAAAAAGTCCACTTTAATTCTCAAAATCATGTTTAGGCTCAAAGTTTGGATCATTTAACTACCTAGACATGTTACACTACTCAATTTAGCAACAATTCATGACAAAAATCGGCCATAACCTGTTTATATCAAAAAGCCCCAAATTTGCTCAAGAACACAAACCCTAGATTACTTAAAATTTGAAGTTTAAGGCTTCTAATCATGTTAAACAGCATCAATCTAGGTTATACAAGCATAATACATAAACAATTTAAGCCTAATTACACTAAAAAGCATCAAAATCAAATTGGGGAAAAAATAGCTCAAGAACACCAAATTTCGGATTAAATGGTGTTTAGGTGTAGAAATTTACCGTTTTTCTTGAGTAATTCTTAGATAGCATCTTTCTCAACATGATTTTAGCAAAAGATTTGATGATTAACGGTTAAAAATTGGGATTTTTGGAGTTTTTTCTCGGGTTTTTCGGGTGCAGTTTTCGCAGGTTGTTTAAGTTGAGGAGTATGAAACTGAGCTGTTGCAGCTCTTTATTTTTTTTCTGTAATCCGACCTCTCCGCGACTCGCGGAGGTTTTGCACTTCAAACTCCGCGACTCGCGGAGTTTTTTTTTTTTTTTTTTTTTTTTTTTTTTTATAATCATTAACTTATTAAAACAATTAAGTAATTAATTTTAAAATTTTGTTTCCCTTGTTATTTAGGACGAGGTCGTTTCGGATCGATGTCCTAGTCCGTCCCTCGACAAAATTTTAAAATTTGTCTTTTTGTAGCGATTGTTTTAAAAGCTAAGATTTTTGGATTTTTTCAATGTTTTTGGCATACTCTAATTCAATAAGATTAAAAATAATGATAATAAAAGTTCTCGTCCCTCCCTCGGGTAAAGCAATTTCAGTTCAAAGACCTAGTCTTCAACTTAAGACGAATTTTAAAAATCATATTTTTAACTTAATGAGATAAAGTAAATTTTTGTTTTTAAATTCACACAACTTAAATATGAAATTCAAAATTAATATTAAAAATTCACACCAAATTTAAAATTTAAAATGCATAAAATTAAAAATTTATATTTTAAAAATTAAAAATTCACACCAAACTTAATTTAAAAATTTATAAATTCATACCAAACTTATATTAATTTTTCAAATATTTATAATTTTAAAAATATTGTTTTTACAAAGTTTACAATATTAATTTAAGATTTAAATATTAATTTTAAAAACATGGTAAAAATAGAATTAAAAATTTTTTTGTCTTTTTATCCCACTTTAATCAATCAAATATTATCAAAAATATGCGCCCCTCTTTTTGGTAAAGTAATTTCGGTTCCAAGACCTAATTTAACTCATGACGAATTTTTGAAATATTTTGGGTTGATTGATTAAAGATATTTATACCTTAAGAATAAACGTTAAATTTCGCAGTGATGTAATAAATTTTTGAATGATATCAATAATTTCGGTCGCCAAACCTAATTTTATTTAATACCAATTTAATACTTTTTAGCGAACAAATTAGCGTTTATTATCAAAAGGTTAAAAATAAAAAAAAATAAAAATAAAAACTGTACAGACATACCTGTGGAATAGATTTCTTAGTTATATGATCTATCCCATTCATAAGATAGTCGGTTTAATTGATTTTCCATGGCTACATAGGCGTAACCTCGAGCATTCAGTATCTTTTCTTCTAAACATATGAACGGTCCGTCTCTGCATAAAGTAACAAATTCGGTATTTGAATAGGTTTGATTATTTGAACATTTACCTCCATGTGACCATTTTCCGTATTTGTGACATCTTTCTAGGTGTCGTGCTCTTCTTTTCGCTGCGGATTTTGATTTTCCTTTACCAAATTGTAACTTATTATCTTCGCATCTGGATTCTTTTCTAACTCCGTCCATTCTTTCTCTGATTACTGATACTATTTCACTCGGTAGTATGTCATTATTACGTTTAGTGATCAAAGCGTGTAGCATTAGACCATGGTTTAGTTCACAGGCAGTCTTCATTTTGTAAAAACCTAAAAAATAAAAATTCAGAATGGGGGGAGAAGACTAGTTCTTTAGGGTCTGCTAGGGAAAGACCATTCGGGTTCCATTCTCGGAACTACACGAGAACAGAACAACTAACTCTAGATAGCATTTTCTTTTTAGAACATTTGAATCTCCCCACACTTAGGTAGCCGTGGTGTCAAAATTGTGATTAACTTCATCGTTAATTTTTCTTGGTCCATAATCAACTTGCATATCCGTGACTTTTTCTTTAAGCCATTGGTCGGATTCCTGTGTAATTTCCACAATTTCAACTAGTTTCTCCTTTTCTTTAGGTGATAGATTGGATACTAACCGGTTACATAACTTAAAGTTCCCCTTGGTTCTAGCATCGCGAATCCGTTTAATAAGTTTCTTCATTGAACTATTAATAACGGGATCATTTAATTTCGTATCAACAACGGGGTTCTTTGTTATCATGTCATCATTAGGTGTTACTTCATTTTCCCCACACTTAGGCGTTTCATTATTGCTAAGTATTACCGTTGGAGTTGGTAAAAACACATGGTTCTTACCAATTGTTTTTACTGGTTCAACGGTTTTGGCTGGTGGAGATTTAGACTTTCGAATCATAAAGGTGATCGATTTGTCACCACTTTTAAGTGTCATTCTTCCATTTCCTACATCAAATAACGCCTTGGTGGACGCTAAGAATGGCCGACCTAAAATTAGAGGAATGTTTGGGTCCTCTTCTATGTCAATGACAATAAATTCGACTAGAAAGGTTAAATTGCCTACTTGAACGGGTAGGTTGTCAGCAATTCCAACTGGGTGCTTAATGGTTTGATCAAAGAGTCGAACACTCATATCCGTTGGACTTAACTTACCTACTCCTAATCTCTTATATAATGAAAGAGGCATAACACTTACACTTGCACCTAAATCTGCTAGTGCATCATACATGACACAATCACTAAGTAGACAGGGAACAATAAATTCACCCGGACCACCTACCCTAGGTGGAGGTTTTGGTGGAACTGTCTTCACCGGGTTTACTTCTACGGCTTTTGTTTCTTGTACTTTCTTATTCTTTTTCTTCTTCTTCTTTCCAGAAGTATCACAATCTTTATTACTTATTACTTGCTCATACTCAACTCCTTTTCTTGGAAACGGGATGGGTGGTTTGTATGGTGCCACCACTGGCTTTACATACTCGGGTGGTGGTGGTGTAACTTCTTCATTGTTACTCTCATCTAAAACCTTCCCATCTTCTGGTGCTGGTTTTTCAGAATTCGTTGAAACCATATTAACATTCTCATTCCGAGGATTTACTTCAGTATTACTTGGTAGCTTTCCTTGTTCCCTCTCACTCATCATGCTAGCAAGAGTACCTACGTGTTTTTCTAGATTCAAAATGGAAGCTTGTTGAGTTCTTAATGACTGATCAAATCTCTCGTTCGTTTGGGTTTGAGTTTCAATAAATTGTGTTTGAGATTCAACTAGCTTGAATACCACGTCTTCCATATTTGACTTTTTCTCTTCGGTTTGTTGTTGTGGTTTATATAAGCCAGGTCTTTGTTGATTGAAAGTGTTGTTTTGAGTTGGTTGGTTATTCGGACCTTGTTGGTTATACCAGTTATTTTCGGGTCCTTTTGGATTGTAAAGAATGTTTTGATTTTGATTGAAATTTAGCTTTGGCGGTTGATAATTATTTTGATAATTATTTCCAGGCCTTTGGTTCATATAGGAAACATTCTCTCATTGTTCCAATGTTGGTTCAATGTGACAATCTTTCAATAAGTGTGGTCCACCGCATAGCTCACAACTGATTCGTATTGCGTGAATATCTTTATTCATCTTTTCCATTCGTCTTTCGAAAGCATCTATTTTTGCTGAAACGGAATCAAAGTCATGGCTAGAATCGGCTCTAGCCACTTTAGATGAACGAAAAATATCTTTTTCTTGGTGCCACTCATGCGAGTGGGAGGCTGTGTTATCAATAATTTTGTAAGCTTCAGTTGCGGTTTTCTTCATAATGGAACCACCAGCTGTTATGTCGATGTCTTTTCGTGTAGCAACGTTGACACCTTGGTAGAATATTTGTACTATTTGATAAGTGTCTAAACCGTGTTGAGGACATCCTCTCAACATCCTTCCGAATCTTGTCCACGCCTCATATAATGTTTCATTTGGCTTTTGTGTGAACGTAACAATTTCTCCTTGAAGTCTCACGGCTTTAGATGCCGGAAAGAATCTTTGAAGAAATTTTTCAACTAAGACATCCCATGTGTCAATCGCCCCTTCAGGTAACGATTCTAACCAATCTTTGGCTTCTCCTTTTAAAGTCCAAGGAAACAACATGAGATAGATCTGCTCATCTTTCACTTCTCGGATTTTGAATAGTGTACAAATTCTTTTAAACGTACGAAGGTGTTCGTTAGGATATTCATTCGTGCACCACTGAATTGGCATTGGTTAGTTACCATGTGTAGAATTTGTCCTTTGATTTCATAATCTGGCGCATTAACTTCTCGCTTAATAATGGCGTGACCTTGGCCCGTGCGTGTGGCTCTCATTCGATCTTCCATACTTAGAGGTTCCGTTACTTCCATAATTGAATTTGTTGAATACGAATCACTAGAGGATTCTGATTTAATGGTTTGTGGCTCAGGAGGAATAATTAGTGGATCAAGATCTTGGAATTGTCCTTGAATATGCTCCGGGTTCTTAATTGTGAAGTCGGGTTCAAAAGATGGATTATCGGAAATTTGAGTTGGAGTTCTTGTTCGACTAGATGACGATTCTAAAGAAAAATCAACGACGACAATATTTGCTAAATGTCTTGATCTAGTTACAGGTGGTGAACGTACAAAAGGTGGTGAACGTCTTGCTCGGTGCATTCACTGAATATCCTATTAGTTTTTAAAAGGAAAGAAAAATTATAATAAGTTATCCAATCAATAGACTTTTCTGATTTTGCCCACGTTTCGAATAGCCAAAAGATGCAGCAGAGGGGCAGGATTCGTTTGGTCTCAATATAATTGAGTACTGTTTGGCTCCAATAACCCGGTCCACGTACAAATTCAACTATTACTACGAACCAGAAAATTTTGATGTCTATCAATTTAACCACTCAAAATAAATTTTCGTAATTTTAAGAAATTTAGATAAGAAGTAGAATAAAAATCTATGTTCTAAAACTAGAATAGCGAGAAATAAGAGAGAAAAAGAGTTCGTCGCAAAAGGTCGAAAAAGAAAAAATGATTGAAAAATAAAAGGTGACGGAAAAATAAAAGAAACTTATCAAAACTTAAAAATACTTAACTAACCTAACCTTATTACTACAACTAACTTAAAATTATAATCGCAAATTGAAATTACTAATTGGAATGATAATTGATACATAGTAAAAGGTGTCTAAAAATATTAAAGCTTACAGGAAAAACTAAATCCCAAATGGAAATAACTTAAAAAGAAACTAAAACTTAAAAAGGCGTCGCAAAATTCTAAAGCACCTAAATCTTAGTCTAAAGAAAAAGCACTTAAGGAATTCTACGGCAAAGCCTAAAAATCTAGGAGTAAAAATGACTATAGCAAAAACTAAGTTTAAAATTAAATATGAGCTAAAAATACAAATATTACGCTACAACGATTAAAAAGGGACAAAATATAAAAATATACAAAAAGTTGTAAAAAGTACAATTTTATAAAAATATTATTTTTATATTATTTTTTTAATAAAACTACTAATTTTACAATTTAATTAAACTTATTTAACTAAATAAAACAAATTAAATAAAAAGCAAATCTTAAAATAAAACTAATAATAATAATAATAAATATTAGGGTTTAAATAAATAATAATTAATAAATACTCCGTAATTAATACAGATTTAGGGTTCTGTCGGTGGTGTCAGAGTCACTCCGCGAGTCGCGGCAATTAAAGCATCAAACCCCGCGAGTCGCGGGGTTCCAGAATTCAGCTGACAGGTTTGAATATTCGACGCGTTTTTTCTTTATTTTTTATTTTTTTTTTATTTTCTGTTTTCTATTTTTTAATTAATAAAAGATATTAAAACTTATATTTTTATAAACTAAAATAAAAATAAAGAAACTTATAAAACTTAAATATTTAACAAAATCTTAAAAATACTTATATTTTTGTTTTTCTTTTTATATTTTTGAATATTTAAAACGTATTTTTACAAAAACGAATTTTAAATAGAAGTAAGCTAAAATTTTTTTTTTTTTTTTATATATTAGCGTTGCGCTTCCGGCGTTTAAGAGTGTCCCCGGCAGCGGCGCCAAAAATACTTGATGTTATGCGAGGTGTATATAAATTAGTTTATATTTTACTAGGAAAATACTATTAAATACAATACAATTTTACACAAGATATTTATTTATTTATAGAATGGATATACTTAAACCTTGCTACAACACTTATAGGCAGTGTACCTAATCGTACAGTAGTGTAGTTTTTAGTAAGTCCGGTTCGTTCCACAGGGAAATCTTTAAACAAAGCGTAACGCTATATTAGTTTACTTTTATTAAAATACAAACATATACATAAGTAATATTATTATTATAAAGGGGGGTTTTTACCGTTTAATGACCGGTTTGTCGATTTTAAAACTTTAGTCGCAGTTAAAACCTAATGTAAAATATTAAATAAATAAAAGACTTAAATTAAAACTTAAAGTAAATAACGATAATGAAATTGCGAATAATAAAAGTGCGATAAAATAAACTTGCGATAATTAAAAAGTACGATAATTAAAAGTGCGATTAAATAACAATAAATAAAAGTGCGATAATTAGAAGTGCAATTAAATATAAAATAAAGGAAATTAAATATGAAATAAAAGAATTATGCTTATTTAAACTTCCGTAATCATGATGTTTGACGTGTTGATTTTAGTTTTATGCCCATGGGTTAATTGTCCTTTGTCCTGGATTATTTAATATGTCCGTCTGGTTTTTGTCCATAACAGTCCATCAGTCATAAATATAAAGTGCGAGTGTCCTCATCAAATTATTATTATACCCGAAGTTAAATATTCCAACTAATTGGGGATTCGAATTGTAACAAGGTTTTAATACTTTGTTTAATGAATACACCAGGTTATCGACTGCGTGTAAACCAAGGTTTTACTACTTTGTTAACAATTACACCAATTACCCTTGAATGTAATTTCACCCCTGTTTTAATTATTCTAGTGGCTATTAATCCATTCCCGTGTCCGGTTAAATGAACGATTATTCGTACATATAAATACCCCGCCCATCGTGTCCGATTGAGTGTATATGGTAATTTATAGGGACGCCCAATTGTAAATCTTTATATTAACATTAACAAACTTTCATTTAGTTAAACAAATATAAAGCCCATTAATAGCCCATAGTCTAATTTCCACAAGTGTCGTTCTTTTATCCAAACCCCAATTATGGTACAAAGCCCAATTACCCAATTTTAGTAATTAGCCCAACATCATGATTACTTCGTTTTAAATAAGCATAACAATAACTTAGCTACGAGACATTAATATAAAAAGGTTGAACATAACTTACAATGATTAAAAATAGCGTAGCGTTACATGGACAGAATTTCGACTTACACCCTTACAATATTCGCTAACATACCCTTATTATTAGAATTATAATTAAAATTAAAATATAAATTATAAATATAAATATAAATTTTACGTATGAATGAGGAAGAAAAAGATGATGGATTTTGATCAGAATTCGGTTGGCTTTATAGGCAGTTTTCAATTTTGGGGCTCCGCGACTCGCGGTGAAAACCTCTTCAAACTCCGCGAGTCGCGGAGGTTACTTTTACAGCTCAGTCCTTGGAGTTTTTCTCTGCCGACGGTTTTTATTATATATATAATATATATATAATTAATATAATTAATTATATATTATATTATATTTATATACATAGTTAACTTGTAATTTTTAGTCCGTTGCGTCGAGCGTTAAGAGTTGACTCTGGTCCCGGTTCCGGATTTTCGAACGTCCTTGCGTACAATTTTATATTTTGTACTTTGCGTTTTGAATCTTGTACTCTTGTAATTTTGAGACGTTTCTTATCAATAATTGGAACCTTTTTGATTGTCTTTTGTACTTTTGAGCTTTTTGGTCGTTTGCGTCTTCAATTCGTCGAATCTGTCTTTTGTCTTCACCTTTTATTATTTAAACGAATATCACTTGTAAATAGAACAATTGCAACTAAAAGCTTGTCTTTCTTGAGGAATAATGCTATGAAATATATGTTCATTTTTAGCATTATCAGTGCGCCATACGACCAATACGCAACCACCGTAACATCATAATCCAACGGCTAGAACCGATAGCGCCCAAAACGACTATGGAAACGCAAAACCCAAGGTGTACGAAATCAACCATCGTCACACCCGTAACAAACATGTGAGCGAAACACGGCTATCGCCTCACTAATCCCACAACATGGTCCTCACGACCCCACCATCGACGTATAAAACGACCGATAGTTCCCGCAACATGGTCCTTACGACCCTACCATTGGTGTATCAAACAACCAATAGATCACACGACACGAAGGCTGGCCGAAAACACACGCGCCCTAGTGAATCCGAACTACACGCGACTCACTACCTTCACCACAACAACAATCGGGAATGGCCGAACTACACGCGCCATAGTGAATCTGAACTACACGAGAGTCACTATCCCGGAGGAATGCCCGAACTACACGAGTCAATTGTGAATCAAAACTACACGAGATTCACTCCTCAATACAATGACCGAAACCACACGAGTCATTCGTGAATCCGAACTACACGAGATTCACTTCCACAACATCGAGGTTGGCCGAACTACACGAGCCTTAGTAATCCAAAATCACACGAGATTACTACCTCAATAAGATGACCGAACTACACGAGTCACCATGAATCCGAACTACACGAGATTCATTTAGTTAAGATGACCGAAACCACACGCGTCATCGTGAATCCGAAACCACACGCGATTCACAATCTCAACATAGGAATGGTACTCGCATTTCCCACCGGTACTCGCATTTCCCGATAGTGTTACACCATACCGACATAACACTACTCCCTTGATGAAGTCAGCGGACCCCAAAGGTCATACTCCACCAATCTCAACACCGGATGAAGTCAGCGGACCCAAAGATCATGCTTCACCGATATAACACCACGCTCATGATGAAGTCAGCGGACCCCGAAAATCATGCTCCACCAATCACGTATTCCCATGATGAAGTCAGCGGACCCTAAAGATCATGCTTCATCAAACAACCATACCATAATCGAGCAAGAACCACCTATACCAAACATAGGTACAAAACAATAATTCTCTAAAAGAGAATCCGACACACACATCCCTTAACCGAGGGATTTCACCTTGCTTGCCAAACACGTCCATTATCTCTCAACGAGATTTACCACATTACCACCTTGGTGATAATTCAAATCCAAAATCATAAGTACAATTTAACCGAAATTGTACTCTACCACAATCGACCAAATCTAGGTCCCGACACAAGTTTTGGTTTACTAAAACATTGTCCGAAATCTCACACTAAAACCTCCTCGTGCGGGAGTGTAACTCCTCCACTTGGAATTACGTTCCATAATCGCATCTCGTACACCCGTATAATGCTACCAAAGGTAGACTTTACCAATAATTGGGTTCGCACGGCTCATCACCATGTCTTGTTCCAACTTTGAGCATACCAAGGATCCTAACCTATCCTTGAACATTTCGAACGAAAAGTGTACCACAAATTACACGAACTATACACTCGCAATCATCCAATTGCTTTAGTTTGTCGAATTTCACCTGATCACTCATGAACCTAAGGGTTTCACTTCGGTACCCTAAGTACAATGTAACCGCAACACAATCGGAGTCGAACACCACGCTAGTAGGTATAAAAGAGGCACCTAATGTCCCGTCACGTAGAATCCTTTACCAACATACATCGAGATCCAAAACACTCGATTTCTCGGGTTTCATCTCACCCGTCGAACCTCATGGTTCATCAACTTCAACACGAGAGCGAACATGCTCTAATATCCGAACACCAAAACTCATTTCCATGGCTTGGTAGAGACATTTTCCAAATACTAAGGAATGCTTGGTTACGCCAAGTCTTACGCCCTTCGCCCGTCAATCAAACATCAACATAGGGTACTTCCATTAGGAACGTCACCCATAGCATAACATGCACAACAAAGGCATACAACTCAAACTCAAACGCCATTTAATAAATAATCAAAAGACATATTTATTAAAATGAAGCGTACCTTAACGTCTCCTTGCCGCACCCGTCCCCACTAACTTGGGACATTCTGACTTACGATGTCCTTCTTTTTGGCAATTGAAGCACACCATACCATCACCCTTTGGTACCGAACATTCCCAAGACTTGTGACCCCTCACGCCACAATTGTAACATCTAGCCGCACTAGAATCCGACATACCCGTTCGCGTACCACCCGTGCTCACACTCGGACCCTTAGTCCTCTTACTCGGAGCACCATAAGAAACGACCATTCGCTCACTTGAAGGTTCACCCTTTTTCGATCGTGAATACGACTCGAAACCTCTAGCCAAGTCGAATAATTCCGGAAACGATTTCGCTTGACCCCGGCTAATTTTACTTTTCAAGTCGTCATTCAAGGTCCGATAGAAATCTCCCATCAACAAACGATCATTCCCCAAATACTCCGGACAAAAACGAGCCTTCGCCATAAAGGTTGTCTTGAGAGTACTCAAATCCATAGATCCTTGTCGCAAATTTCGCAACTCATTACGCAATTCCCACAAATCGGCCGAAGTTCGGAACTCCTCGAAGAATTCCTCCTTAAAGTCGTCCCACGATAAAGCCATAAACGTCTCGCCACCGACAAGATCAATCTTACCATCCAACCAATCCCTTGCCCTACCCCGCAACAAACTCGTAGCGAGTCTCGTCTTTCTCTCGGGTGAAAGGACCCGTCCTAATCCATTCGGACAAAGTCCATATCGATTACAAACGATTCACAATAGTTGGTTACATCACGAGGTACTTGACCTCTATATGATACATTTTACAAACATTGCATTCGTTTTTAAAAGACAAACTTGCTTTATATCGAAAATTGATGACATGCAAATCATTTCATAATATATTCAACTATAATTGACTAAATAATAATCTTGATGAACTCGACGACTCGAATGCAACGCCTTTTGAAATATGTCATGAATGACTCCAAGTAATATCTTTTAAATGAGCAATTGTACAGCGGAAGACTTCTTTCATACCTGAGAATAAACATGCTTTCAAGTGTCAACCAAAAGGTTGGTGAGTTCATTAGTTTAACATAAATAATCATTTCATAGTTTTAATAGACCACAAGATTTCATATTTCCATTTCTTATAAACATATGTCCCATGCATAGAGACAAAAATATCATTCATATGGATTGAACACCTGGTAACCGACATTCACAAGATGCATATAAGAATATCCCCATCATTCCGGGATCCTCCTTCGGACATGATATAAATTTCGAAGTACTAAAGCATCCGGTACTTTGGATGGGGCTTGTTGGGCCCGATAGATCTATCTTTAGAGTTCGCGTCAATTAGGGTTTCTGTTCCCAAATTCTTAGATTACCAGACTATATAAAAAGGGGCATATTCGGTTTAATAATTCAACCATAGAATGTAGTTTCATTTACTCGTGTCTATTTCGTAAAACAGTTATAAAAGCAGCGCATGTATTCTCAGTCCCAAAAATATATATAGCAAAAGCATTTAAAAAGGGAGCAAATGAAACTCACTATACTGTATTTTGTAGTAAAAATACATATGACGACATTGAACAAGTGTAGGGTTGACCTCGGATTCACGAACCTATATCAAGTTTAAATATTAACACATATAATCACAATCAAACAAGTTTTTATATATTTTAATTATATAATATATTACTTATTTATTTTAATAATATTTTTTTTTTGTTATTTCAAATGTTATATATAGATATATGTTATATTATATATATATATATATATATATATATATATATATATATATATATAATTTAATTAATTTTATAATAATATAAATAATAATATTTTAGTTAATATATTAAAACAAATTATTATGTAATATTAGTATACTTTTAATATATAAATATCATTTGTTTGTTTAAATAATAATAATAATAATAATAATAATAATAATAATAATAATAATAATAATAATAATAATAATAATAATAATAATAATAATAATAGTAATAGTAATTTTGTAAAGATAATTATATAGTTCCTATAATAATAATAATAATGTTTCTAGTAATAGTAAAAATGATAGTAATGATAATAATAATGGTAATAGTAATACTACCTCTTAGAAGTAGTCCTTAAAAAATGTCCAAGTCCGGATTTGAACCCACGACGTCCTGATAACAACACCAGACCATCTGCTCTAAATCATTTTTCTATTTTAATTCGTATCTTATTTCTATTTAACCTTATTTCGGCTTTCATCTTCATCATCTAATATCAATATCATCATCACGATTATAACGTCAATTATTCATTATGATCAATCTATCATCATCTTATGATTATCGTCATCCATTATACCCATCGTGTAACCATCATCATAACCATGTATCATCTCGTCATTCATACCGATTATCATAATCATACTCACCATCATAGCTATATCATTTTCATTATTTACCCCGTATCATCTCATCATCATCATTAACACATACCATCATCTAAACTAGTCATTGTCTAAAAAAAAAAAAAGAATGTAGTAGCAATAATATATCGACAAGCATCCTTAGTTAGCTAGGGTGAATCTTGGGCTAATTTGTAATTGATTTCAATTAACTGGCCCAACAACATGATAAGGTTTTCGGCCCAATTAGTACTCGATAAATATGGCAGCCCAATATTGTTTGGCCGGTTTTTGGTCTTGGCTCGTCAACACACCGAAATAAAAGAAAATACAATTTAATAATGTAATCTTTATTGTCACTGTTTATCATGTAGTAACACCACATCATTTTTCCATTATCTGTCCTAATCAACTTTTTCCTGGTTCACTTCTTCTTCGTTCATCAACTCATAATTGTTCATCATCTTTTTTTTATTTTTTTATTTTTAAGTGGGTTTGAACAATAAGAAGAAAAACAAATGGTGTTTTGGTGATGGTATAGCACTGGACAGTAGTTTCAGGAACAACAACAATATCGGATGTAATTAGTTGAAAGCGGTGGTGTGTGGATGCTTCGGCCAAAACAGAAATAAAAGGAGAGACAAGAAGCTGTATAGCGGCAGTAATGGTTTAGATGGTTCCATTTGAATTAAGAAGAAAGAAAAATATTGTGGTAGTAGTAGCAGATGTCGGTTAATTGGTGGGTTGTGATAGTTTAAATGGGTGGAGGATGGTTTAGCCGTTTAAGAGTAAACAAGGAAAGTGGTGAATGGAAAGCTTGTAGTGGTGAGGTGGCGATTCAGACAGGAAACAAAAAGAGATAAAAGGACAAAAATATATACCGTAGTAGTAGTCGTGGATGTAGGTGATGTCTTGAGTAGTTCATGATGATGTTCATTATGGTGGTGGTATCGTGGGGTGGTTGTGAAGTGATGGAGGATCGATGGTTTAAATGGTGAGGGTGGTGATGTTAAATGGGTTTCAAAAAAAAAAAAAATAGTGAGTGTGGTTTAATGGTGAACATAGTGGGTTTTTTTTGTTTTGTTGGTCATGATGGTGATATGGTTCGATATGATATAATCAGAAAACATAAATAAGTGGATGATCGATGATGGGTTGTGGGTGTTGGATAGTGGTTCTTGCGGTGATTTTAATGGTCGAACCAAAATAGTAGCAATTAGTACAAAAGTGATTTGGTTTGTATGTTGATCGAATGGGTAGCGGGTTAGTTGATAAATGATGGTTGTCGATATGAGAAATATAGTAATAGTTGTGTTCACATGAAAACAGAGAGTAGAAATGGTGGTTTTGATGGAAGAGATGGCTCGTTGATAATTAAAAATGTAAGTGGTAGTGATAGGAGTGTGTCATGCATCTATGTATATATATTTGCTATATTATGGTAAGAATTAGAAACAAAGGTACACGTACACATGTGGGTTAATTATATTACATCAAAAGTTAGTGATAGGTGGTGGGGATTGTATCATTTGCTTAAAGTAATGATCAAACATGGATTGAAATGAATTGTACAGTGAAGCAGCCTCCTAAATGAATTAGTGTGCCGACACTTTTCACGGAATGTTAAATCGTGCTCCGTTGATACTCAGTGGCGGATAAAAAGTATTTCAAAAAAATTCCAAAATTTTAAATTAACTCATTATGGTATAAAATTCGATCATTAATTTATTAAACAAAAATTACATCAACTGTCCCTCTCATTTATGGGTGAAATGTAAAAAGTGTAAAAACTTAACAAATAGTTCCTAAATACATTTTTAATACGCCTAAAATTTATATAACTCATTTTCGGATCACCATTTATTCTAAAATCACATAAGTTCGAATTAAACTTGTCTAATTAATAATCGAAACGTCTAACGAGTATTACAATCATTTAAATATTTATTTTTAATATACTTTATTTATATATATATATAGATATATTTCAAATAATAATTATTATAATATCCTATTTCTATATTATTAATTTTTAATTACAACAACATATAATATTTCAAATTATATTTTTATATATACATACACCCATATCTATTTACAATTAATTGTTCGTGAATCGTCGAGAGTGGTCAAAGGTCAAATGAATATATGAAAACAGTTCAAAGTTTTTGAGACCTCAATGTTACAGACTTTGCTTATCGTGTCGGAAACATATAAAGATTAAGTTTAAATTTGGTCGGAAATCTCCGGGTCGTCACAGTACCTACCCGTTAAAGAAATTTTGTCCCGAAATTTGAGTGAGGTCATCATGGCTAACAATAAATATGTTTTCCTGACGAATATGAGCTGATAAATAGAGTTTTATCATCATTGAGTGTAGTGAGGATAAAATAATTCGAGTATTCGAAGAGTACGAATGAAGCTATCACACAAGAGTGAAATGAGAAAATGTAGATTCGTCATATCTTTTGACGTAGAGGGTTGAATTCCGGAATTCAAGGGATTTAAAGAAAATCTGGGAAATCTATAAGATCTGATTCTTCGGGATTTATGGAAATTAAGATCTTTTTAATTAAATATGGTGATCTGCTCTGATTACTACGTCTGATATTTCCTTTATAAATTTACCTTTTTCGTTCCATTTGTTTTCACTACTTCTATACTTAATTCCCAATTTCAAAAGATTTATGAAAATGCTTAACCCTGTTTTGATCCTTGTTCTTATTCTAACTATCGCAATGATCGTTCTTCTTTTCCAACTCCCACCTGAAGAATCTGTTTATTTCTATTATGCTCTAGGGATTATTGTATTCATAATCCTCCCGTGTCTTTATATTGCTATACGCACTGATATCCACAGTTTGTAATTTCGGTGTTGTTGTTGGGCTTTATATTTTCTCTTATATTTTGGATCTCTTTGTCTTTTTATTATCCTCCTGTCCTCTAGTAAGGCGAGTAACGGTCCAGAATTCGTAAGTATGGAATTTCGAATAAACATCGTATTTTAAATAGGAACTAATGTATTAGCACGATTTGATTTATCAAATTACCAGAATCACTGAGAATAGAACTATCAAGAATATACTTTCTTGATATGTTCAGAAGTTAAGCATAATGAAAGAGTTATGTAACATGGCACGTGATGACGTTATGATATGTGAATCATAACGTTCCATTAGAAACTCAGCATGACTTACTGTAATATAATCACGTTGATCAAGTGTCATTATATTATACTAACTCATGCATCAGTTCCCAACATTACTTCAATAACATTCATATTTCAAGCTCGAAAGTTTACAGAATATAGAAACTAACAGTTTCTATATGATGTAACACTGATAGTACGAAGAGATTAATGATTTCAGATAAGAATAGTTATGAAAATATCTTCAGAAATATGGAGGATATTTATAATGAAAGATACGATGATATCTTGGAATTTCTAATATCGAAGGATGGTGAAGAAAATTTGTCCGCAAGAGTTTGGAGTCAGAAGCAAGGTATTCGCTAAAGATTTCAGCAGGCATTGAATCATTTGGATTCTTTGAAGTCAAACTTATTCTTTGTGATTTGTCCACGGCTTTCTTCATAGTTTCGCATAATCCGCTTTTCGGTACTAAATTTTCTATTGAATGTTTCCAACGTAATGATACACAGGAAGCACGAAGAGGTATATAATTTCGGACGAGAATATTTATGAAAATATCCTCAGAAATATCGAAGATATTGATGATGATATTTTGGAATTTCTAAGTTCGATGGTTGATGGAGAAAGATTTTCCGCAAGATTTTAACATGACTTCGGAGCAAAATATTCTTTGAAGGTTTCATCGGATCCAGAATTACCTGGATTCTTTGAATATATGGTATGGTCCTTGTATTTATCCTCGATCTCCTTCGTGGTTAGCTCAATTCGTTTTCCAGTTCTAACTTTTCTGAGCTTTTCCAACATACTATTCTTTATCATCAAACTTTCGATGATTATGGTCGTTTACGGTTGTCTATGGTTTCTGCTGCTTCATTCAGCTTTTTCAACATTCAGAGTATTGATTTGTGACTAAGTGCTTTTTAGGATTCCAGAAGGAGAGATCATAATTCTAAGAGATGAATGTCATACATATAACTGTTGATGTAAATATGCTGTGAGTTTTCAAAGTACTGATTGCTGATTCCCGTAATTGTTATGGCAGTTCTTGTTATAAGATATGGATGAGTATATGGTAGAGTTTCGATAAATATAATGATTTGTCAGAGAGATTTAAGCCAAAAAAACAACGAGGTTGCTGGTACGTCTGCTGGTAATATGGTGGAATATAAAAGAATTCTCCGGTAACGATGATGAAAGGGTAATCTTTATAATAGGGTTTATTTGAATAAATAACTTGAAGTTGATTTGCTGGAGCTGTCACAAAATTGGCTAATTTGGAAAGAAATTGCGTTGTTATTTTCGAAAATAATGTCAAAGAAGCTAGCACAGATACGCGTTAAATATTTATAAAGATTCCGAGAATTTTTCAGGTGCATAACTATATGCGTAAATCTCTTCTTCCGTAGATGAAGTGCGGTTGATTCATCCTCCTGATTGAGGTGTTTTCAAGAATCACGAAAGGTTTGAACGCAGATTGTAATTGTCAAAATACAAATGAGGTTTAAGATGAAATCAAGTGGCAAACTTGAAGATTTGTTTAGTTTCATATGTTATAATCAATATTTTAATACATTTTAATTATCCACTATTGGTAGTCCTCAATTGATTAGTCCACAGTTAGCTAGGAACCGTTAGTTAGGATTTTGTTAGCGTGGATTCTTAACAAAATTTTTCATAGTTAATTTGTTTGTTTCTAACAAATTTTATTCCGTCAAATGTTTTCTTCATTATGCCACTCGTCAAATCTTGACTTGGATTCTGGTCGGTCAAAAATCCGAATATGAAATTGAACTTGGATAAAAAAAAAATAGTTGTCCTTTGATGAACGGATACGTATATGTGTAGATGTAAGTAGGATAGGAAATGATTGTTGAATCAGATTTGTAGAATGTACAGTGTAACTCATTAATGTGAAATCTGAAATATTCCTCGGGTATTACCTACCCGTTAAAATATTTTCATCATTAACAGTTTGTACGAAAGAATTTTTAATCACAATCTTTATGAAAATATATATACATGTATATTTTCTTCATATGTAATCATGGATTTAATGAGTCAATATAATATTAGACTCATTTGATTTTTTTGGTTTGAGCTAAAATAAGTAATCTCTAAAACTATTAAGATCCACATATTCTTCGCAGAATATTGATGAAGTTATGGATTGATACTTCATTGTTCATTGCTGTTGGTACTCCTTGTTATCTATAATGCGTATGATGTTGGTGTTCGTGTGACGGATTGTGAAATTGAGGCTTGGGATGCGGATGTTGTTGTTGGTGGTACTGTTGTTGCCGGTGATTTTGTTGGAGCTGGTACGTTTTGCACCATGTTTTCTAAATTGATTACTCGAGCGCGAAGTTCATTGACTTCTTCTATTACGCCAGGATGATTGGCTGTTTGAACAAGTGGATGAATAAGGTTTAGAATCTGAGTTATGATATAGTCGTGGCGAGATATTTGGGAAATGAGGGTGAAATGGTGTTACGAACAGGTTCGCTGGTAAGTGCTTCAGGTTCTTCGCCAAAAGGAGAATTCGGTTAGTGGATGGGATCACCTTCTGCGCGTCTCCATTGATTAAGTCGACTATGAATCCATCAGATGAATTGGGGATGGATGATTGGTTAATTCATTTTGGTGTCGTTGCTTCCGGAGCTTAGATGACTATCCATTCTGAATAACTGTCGGGATGACTATCGAAATAGCTATTGGAATCTGAGGAACTCAAACTGGTTGAGGGATTCATCTCGTACGATCGGATGAAAGATTTTTGATAAGAAATAGATTATAGGATGTAGTTTAGTATCCTGCAATACATAATTTACATATGCATATATAATACTAAAATCCCATAAGTTACGGAGGAATCTACAGAAAATGTCAGACAAAGTTTACACTAAGAGATACGCTAAGATATGGATTAGTAGATATGCTAAGATATGAATTTTGTCTATACACTATTCATGCAATCATTGCAGTAAGATGTGTCTAGACTAAGAATGATAAGCAGGTAATTTTTCTAAGGATGATAAGCAGATGATTTCCGACAAAAATGATAAGCAAAACTTTTGACATGCAGACACGGTCGAAGTCCAGACTCACTAATGTATTCTAATGACTATCAGTTAGATACGCTAATGCAAGACCTGGTTCGCTAAGACCACCGCTCTGATACCAACTGAAAGGACCCGTCCTAATCCATCCGGACAAAGTCCATATCGATTACAAACGATTCACAATAGTTGGTTACATCGCGAGGTACTTGACCTCTATATGATACATTTTACAAACATTGCATTCGTTTTTAAAAGACAAACTTGCTTTATATCGAAAATTGATGACATGCAAATCATTTCATAATATATTCAACTATAATTGACTAAATAATAATCTTGATGAACTCGACGACTCGAATGCAACGCCTTTTGAAATATGTCATGAATGACTCCAAGTAATATCTTTTAAATGAGCAATTGTACAGCGGAAGACTTCTTTCATACCTGAGAATAAACATGCTTTCAAGTGTCAACCAAAAGGTTGGTGAGTTCATTAGTTTAACATAAATAATCATTTCATAGTTTTAATAGACCACAAGATTTCATATTTCCATTTCTTATAAACATATGTCCCATGCATAGAGACAAAAATATCATTCATATGGATTGAACACCTGGTAACCGACATTCACAAGATGCATATAAGAATATCCCCATCATTCCGGGATCCTCCTTCGGACATGATATAAATTTCGAAGTACTAAAGCATCCGGTACTTTGGATGGGGCTTGTTGGGCCCGATAGATCTATCTTTAGAGTTCGCGTCAATTAGGGTTTCTGTTCCCAAATTCTTAGATTACCAGACTATATAAAAAGGGCATATTCGGTTTAATAATTCAACCATAGAATGTAGTTTCATTTACTCGTGTCTATTTCGTAAAACAGTTATAAAAGCAGCGCATGTATTCTCAGTCCCAAAAATATATATAGCAAAAGCATTTAAAAAGGGAGCAAATGAAACTCACTATACTGTATTTTGTAGTAAAAATACATATGACGACATTGAACAAGTGTAGGGTTGACCTCGGATTCACGAACCTATATCAAGTTTAAATATTAACACATATAATCACAATCAAACAAGTTTTTATATATTTTAATTATATAATATATTACTTATTTATTTTAATAATATTTTTTTTTGTTATTTCAAATGTTATATATAGATATATGTTATATATATATATATATATATATATATATATATATATATATATATATATATATATATATATATATATATATATATATAATTTAATTAATTTTATAATAATATAAATAATAATATTTTAGTTAATATATTAAAACAAATTATTATGTAATATTAGTATACTTTTAATATATAAATATCATTTGTTTGTTTAAATAATAATAATAATAATAATAATAATAATAATAATAATAATAATAATAATAATAATAATAATAGTAATAGTAATAGTAATAGTAATTTTGTAAAGATAATTATATAGTTCCTATAATAATAATAATGTTTCTAGTAATAGTAAAAATGATAGTAATGATAATAATAATGGTAATAGTAATACTACCTCTTAGAAGTAGTCCTTAAAAAATGTCCAAGTCCGGATTTGAACCCACGACGTCCCGATAACAACACCAGACCATCTGCTCTAAATCATTTTTCTATTTTAATTCGTATCTTATTTCTACTTAACCTTATTTCGGCTTTCATCTTCATCATCTAATATCAATATCATCATCACGATTATAACGTCAATTATTCATTATGATCAATCTATCATCATCTTATGATTATCGTCATCCATTATACCCATCGTGTAACCATCATCATAACCATGTATCATCTCGTCATTCATACCGATTATCATAATCATACTCACCATCATAGCTATATCATTTTCATTATTTACCCCGTATCATCTCATCATCATCATTAACACATACCATCATCTAAACTAGTCATTGTCTATAAAAAAAAAAGAATGTAGTAGCAATAATATATCGACAAGCATCCTTAGTTAGCTAGGGTGAATCTTGGGCTAATTTGTAATTGATTTCAATTAACTGGCCCAACAACATGATAAGGTTTTCGGCCCAATTAGTACTCGATAAATATGGCAGCCCAATATTGTTTGGCCGGTTTTTGGTCTTGGCTCGTCAACACACCGAAATAAAAGAAAATACAATTTAATAATGTAATCTTTATTGTCACTGTTTATCATGTAGTAACACCACATCATTTTTCCATTATCTGTCCTAATCAACTTTTTCCTGGTTCACTTCTTCTTCGTTCATCAACTCATAATTGTTCATCATCTTTTTTTTTTTTTTTTTTTTTTTTTTTTTTTTTTTAAGTGGGTTTGAACAATAAGAAGAAAAAAAAATGGTGTTTTGGTGATGGTATAGCACTGGACAGTAGTTTCAGGAACAACAACAATATCGGATGTAATTATTTGAAAGTGGTGGTGTGTGGATGCTTCGGCCAAAACAGAAATAAAAGGAGAGACAAGAAGCTGTATAGCGGCAGTAATGGTTTAGATGGTTCCATTTGAATTAAGAAGAAAGAAAAATATTGTGGTAGTAGTAGCAGATGTCGGTTAATTGGTGGGTTGTGATAGTTTAAATGGGTGGAGGATGGTTTAGCCGTTTAAGAGTAAACAAGGAAAGTGGTGAATGGAAAGCTTGTAGTGGTGAAGGTGGCGATTCAGACAGGAAACAAAAAGAGATAAAAGGACAAAAATATATACCGTAGTAGTAGTCGTGGATGTTGGTGATGTCTTGAGTAGTTCATGATGATGTTCATTATGGTGGTGGTATCGCGGGGTGGTTGTGAAGTGATGGAGGATCGATGGTTTAAATGGTGAGGGTGGTGATGTTAAATGGGTTTCAAAAAAAAAAAAAAAAAAAAAAAAATAGTGAGTGTGGTTTAATGGTGAACATAGTGGGTTTTTTTTTTGTTTTGTTGGTCATGACGGTGATATGGTTCGATATGATATAATCAGAAAACAAAAATAAGTGGATGATCGATGATGGGTTGTGGGTGTTGGATAGTGGTTCTTGCGGTGATTTTAATGGTCGAACCAAAATAGTAGCAATTAGTACAAAAGTGATTTGGTTTGTATGTTGATCGAATGGGTAGCGGGTTAGTTGATAAATGATGGTTGTCGATATGAGAAATATAGTAATAGTTGTGTTCACATGAAAACAGAGAGTAGAAATGGTGGTTTTGATGGAAGAGATGGCTCGTTGATAATTAAAAATGTAAGTGGTAGTGATAGGAGTGTGTCATGCATCTATGTATATATATTTGCTATATTATGGTAAGAATTAGAAACAAAGGTACACGTACACATGTGGGTTAATTATATTAAATCAAAAGTTAGTGATAGGTGGTGGGGATTGTATCATTTGATTAAAGTAATGATCAAACATGGATTGAAATGAATTGTACAGTGAAGCAGCCTCCTAAATGAATTAGTGTGCCGACACTTTTCACGGAATGTTAAATCGTGCTCCGTTGATACTCAGTGGCGGATAAAAAGTATTTCAAAAAAATTCCAAAATTTTAAATTAACTATATTTATTTATTTTGGTCATTATGGTATAAAATTCGATCATTAATTTATTAAACAAAAATTACATCAACTGTCCCTCTCATTTATGGGTGAAATATAAAAAGTGTTAAAACTTAACAAATAGTTCCTAAATACATTTTTAATAAGCCTAAAATTTATAGAACTCATTTTCGGATCACCATTTATTCTAAAATCACATAAGTTCGAATTAAACTTGTCTAATTAATAATCGAAACGTCTAACGAGGATTACAATCATTTAAATATTTATTTTTAATATACTTTATATATATATATATATATATATATATATATATATATATATATATATATATATAGATATATTTCAAATAATAATTATTATAATATCCTATTTCTATATTATTAATTTTTAATTACAACAACATATAATATTTCAAATTATATTTTTATATATACATACACCCATATCTATTTACAATTAATTGTTCGTGAATCGTCGAGAGTGGTCAAAGGTCAAATGAATATATGAAAACAGTTCAAAGTTTTTGAGACCTCAATGTTACAGACTTTGCTTATCGTGTCGGAAACATATAAAGATTAAGTTTAAATTTGGTCGGAAATCTCCGGGTCGTCACATCGGGAGGGCAATCAATAGTACGGAAACACCCTTCGACGTCCAAAATCCAAGTTTTGCTTACCAAAGGATCCGGCTTTCCTTCATACATCGGGGGTTTAGTCCTCATGAAGCTCTTAAGATAACGCTCCATTTCACCATTACTTTGAAGTTCGGAATACCTCCTTTCCATTCTTTCTTCTAACGCACCCATTTGCTCCGCAACGGCGGCCGCAACCCTAGTGTTAAACTCCACGTCATTCGCCTCGGTCTCGTTTCGCGTCGTCATTCTAAAGAATGCAAAACGATTAGTCCACGAACGTGTAAAACCGTACGCACGACACAGCCCCATCTTGCCAAACACTCATCGTACATTACTTGTTAGACACGATTTGCACCCGTAATAAGGTTTGCAAGTTCTTATTACGCACACATGCCGCATCGACTCGTTAGTACAACGACCGTCTCGCTCGATGATATACACAAACACAACCAAAATTCTACGCGGTACAAACACACGCGAGAATTATTATCACAACACAACAACATATTAATAATATCCGCATTACTAATATAAACGTTAGTCAACCTATAGCCAAGGCACTAACCAAACCCATTCCGACCCGTAATCCTACAAGTCCCGCAACAATTTAAGCACACACAAGCCTAAGTCTAGGCACCTATCTCAAGTCACCTAAATCCCTTAGACCATGCTCTGATACCACTTGTAACAACCCAAACCATCCAACGACAAAACCACGTGAAAACAGCAAAATAATTTTTTTTTTCCTGAACAGCATGTTGCGCGGCGCGCCATATAGGCCGCGCGGCGCGCCAAAGTGGACTGTCCAAAAAGTTCTTAAATGCGAAAATGTTTGACTAGTTCCCGACATATTTAGGCGTAACGCTTTTAACCCCATGTTCCGTATATAAAAACTAGCACGTTCTATTAATAAAATTATGTTTACGAAGCGGGGCCCACATCGACCCAAATTACCCTTTAAGTATCAAAATACAATTTTCGACCATAAGACTTTTAATACAAAACAAAGCCGAGCATGGCGATTGGGGATACGCTACCCAATCCTAATAAATCCAAAAGCAAACCTTCTACGCAAACTATGCAAGTCCTCTAATCCTCGCGCTTACCCGAGCCACCATCCGCATGCAATCTATAAAAAGAGTCAACAACAAGAGGGTAAGCTAACGCTTAGTGAATGATAATATACTACATACATATATATGTATAAAATGGACACGCCACAAAATAACAAATACCGCATACCGAGGCATCCATATAAGGCACTACACTAAGCATACCGTACGATCTCTAAGCAATGAGCTAAAGATACAACAACAATATAAGTTCACCAACGACGATGTGAACAACGCCAAATAGCTACACCCGGAGGGTTAGCTACAACACAACAATACATTAATATATAACAATATAAACGAACAAGGTTAACACCTTAACCCAATACCGAGAACCAAATACCACAATGAAGATTGGCCGAACTACACGAGCCTTAGTAATCCGAAACCACACTAGATTACTATCTTCACAACATCGAGGTTGGCCGAACTACACGAGCCTTAGTAATCCGAAACCACACGAGATTACTACCTCAATAAGATGACCGAACTACACGAGTCACCATGAATCCGAACTACACGAGATTCATTTCCACAATACAATAAGATGACCGAAACCACACGCGTCATCATGAATCCGAATACACACGCGATTCACTTCTCAATATTATACCCTTTGCCATTGGGGTTATATCAACCACATCACAACCACGTGTGATAATGTACACGCGAACGCGTACTTCGCCAAAGATGGTCAACCAAAACGCACAACCGTGCCAATTGGACTCATACAAAAGTCCATCAAATCCATCTATATGTGAAGTGAGCTCTATAGCCGAGAATCACTTCACCCGACCCGCACCCATCTTACACATACATATGCACATAGGATATTATCACTCACCTTGAAGTCTTGAAGAAAGCTTCCAAGTAAATCGCAACTCGCCAATGGAAAATACCTATTCCATTATCACAATTACAACAATACACTTAGAGTGGATTTACAAATCAACCCAATTCGTCAATTAGTGCAATTTCGACCCAAATGCACTTCCAAGCACAAACCGTGCCCAAAACTAACCAATAATCACTAACACAAGTGAGAATGGTCCTAATACGCCAATTAAACCCGAACTCAAGTGTTAAACACGCGTCATACCCATTTTGACACTAAAACCCTAGTTTTGACCCATTAAGTCAAAATCTCACCATTTACAAGTTTTAACACCAAAACACATTTAACTCGGTTTAATACTTCAACTTAATCCATTTTAAGTTTATAAACCTCATTAAATCGCCAAATGGGTCATAATCACCACCAAACCCTAATTTGACCCAAAGTCACAATTAGTCAACCAAATAACCTTAAATGGGTTTCAATACTTCCATAATCACTAACTTAAGTAATTAAACTCAATTTCAAGTCCTAAACATGGCCAATTAGTTCACCAACCCAAAATCCACCAACAATTAACAATAAACCCAATTACTAGCATCACTAAACCCATTTCATCATCTAAAAGGGTTTTTCATCAAACTAACTCAAACCCTAACTTGAATATCAAATCAAATAGATGAAATTCGGAGTTTGAGCTTACCTATACCACCACAACGTAGCTAGGAACTAAAGGAACAACTTTAGAACTCGAGCTTTTGATCAATTCGGCCTCCTTCTTCACCAAAACCCTAAATCTCTCTCTAGAATCTCTCTCTCTCTCTCTAAAATAGTTTGAGAGTGACGAATGGATGTGAAAATGATCCAAAACTGATCCAAACCAGCTAATATGGCTCACAAATCCGGTCCCAAGTGAAATTACCCAAATACCCTTCATTTAAACTAATTAAAACAAAGGATTCTGTCAGCGCCAAATGGCGCGGCGCGCCCCAAACCCGCGCGGCGCGCTATCCTACTGAAACAGTTTCTTTTGCATTTTAATTTATATACAATAAAACCCACACCCTTGAACACCATAATACACAAGTATACAAGATAAATATTCGGGTCTTACACTATCAAGCATTGTAACGCTATGGATACTATGAAGAAATACAAGTGTTATTCTGCCGACATTATTCGGTAATATATATCCTTTCTTTTATTAATTTATTATAATATTCTTGTTTAATGTTTATGATTTATTAATATTAGAAATGCTTGTTGCCATGATGTGTGAGTAATTGCTTGATTGTTTGCTATGATTTAATAATGTTAGTTCACGATGATTATCATTTCGTACTCACTTTCTATCTATGATATTAAACCTAGTTATTATCGTCCTTCCACCAATAAACGTGATTAAAACCTTTTATAAAGTCGACAAATATAAGGTAATTAATTATCTGTGTTTATACATTGGTCAAGGTATGAACCCATCGGAAATACTATAAAGTACATGGGGAATTACTATAGGACCAGATCAAGACAATGGTCAAGAGTATAAGACTCGAGAAAATACTGTTGCAACAGTAGAGTACAGTGTTGATGTACTATAAGACCACTTGGGCATGGTCAAGGTTAGAAGCTATGGAACCACTTTAAGTCTAGTACAAGGTGGATAACTAACGGATTTAGTGGGTAGATTTAAGTAAGGACCGGTTTAAGTCGTAAATGGGAGTTTAACGCACTATAATACAAACTAAGCTTATGAATCTTTAAGGATGACTGAGAACCATCAGAGGTTCTAATTTGTCTACAAACCCTTAGATTTTACTAAACCATTGACAGAAAGGGATTCGAAACACAAACACTCACTTGGATGATACACTAAGGTGTTAAGAAAGGTTGGATATTATATATATGGCTATGCTACTTCATTCATGCGCCCAAGGTATGCACTGCATCCAAGATGCGCCACTTATATTCTTAAACCGGATAAAGCGTCGAGAGTTGAGCATAGCCCATCCGATCAGAATCTTCAAAGCCTAGTTCCTCGTGACATGCTAATCGGGAAATCGCTTAGTAGGGAATATAGTGTTCACACTAAGGTATATCTATCCAAAGAGTGTCTCATAATCATCCCGACACTATGTTATCTTAAATCATGGTGAACCACATCTTCTCTGTCCTTAGCTGTTGCATGCTAGCTAGCTTATTTTTATTATATTGCTTTAGTATTATAAACCAAATCAACCCAACTAGATAAGCTCCGTTTCAAATTCGACTACTCAAGGAACAACCCTAGGTCATATTTTCCCTTACTAACCCATAGAAAGGAATAATAGATTTAGGCCCATCATATATAAATTAAACAATCAGCTTCTCCTGTTGATATCCTGAATTAACGTTTTGCGACCTAACGACACCACATAAATACATCGTCCGATTCAGGCATATCAGGAGAAGAGTTAATATTTTAGGCGCCGCTGCAGGGAGCGGTAGTACGATTTGGAGCCTGTTTAGATTAGTTTGTTTTTTAGAGTCCCTTTTGACTGATATTAGCTTTGTCAGAAGTTACTAGTTTACCATAGTTAGGTTATATTAGCTTAATTTAGATTAACTAAAATGTTTAAAATGGACTTCCTTATTATTGAACCTTTAGGATGGTTTAACCTACTTAGACCGCTAAGAATTCTTCCGACACATCCTTTCTTCTATCCGATATCATACATTGTACCCATCTGACGGGATCCACACTTACATGCTAATAGTTCCACGATGGCCGCATGCATCACTCTTGCTGACATCACCAAACCCTCGTTAGAAGGACGAGGAGGACCGATACTCTAACCCGAGGTTAACGGAGCGTCTTTTGTGCTTAAGCATAGCATCATACAACTCATTCAAAATCACTGTCTATTCCATGGCTTACCAATTGACGATCCCAACTCTCACTTAGATAAATTCCTCTCCTTATCCAACTCATATAAGCAAAACGGGGTTGAACAAGATGTAGTTCGTCTGTATCTGTTCCCCTATTACTTAACTCTTTATGCAAAAGCCTAGTTCGAGGGGTTAGAACCCAACTCTATCACCTCATGGGAGGAAATAGCAACAACTTTCTTAATCAAGTACTTTCCCTCATCAAAACAAATCAGATTTAGGAATGATATCGTAAACTTTCAACAAGGATACGATGAATCACTCTACACTGCATGGGAAAGATTCAAACACTTGCTTCGAAGATGCCCAACCACCATCTTAAGAGCTCTGATTAGATTTTGACCTTATACAAAGGTCTGAATCAGAACAACAAGTCTACTCTTGATGATGTTTCTCAAGGTAACTTCATGAACTTCACTGCTGACGAGGCCTGGAGATTGACCGAGGAGATGACTATGCACCATCACAATTGGAACACGGAAGAGCAAATTTCATCAGCAACACCGCTTTCCGCCTCTGCTTATATCGAAAATAAAACCATCAAATTTCTCTCGGACCAAATAGAAAACCTCACCAAAGAAGTTGGAGAGCTAAAGTAACTCCCGCAACATGTGTCTCAAGTGCAATTATGCCAGAATTGTACTAAACCACATTCGACCAAGGTATACGAGGCTGAATGTGAGGACTCTGTTGCCTACACCGATAAGATCCTAGCTCATCCACACAACCCACCCACTAAACCCACTACCCTACCAGAGACAAGTACAGATGATGTCCTACTACGAATCATCCACATGATCATAGCAAGACAAGACGCAGCTGACTTAGTCATGACTAATCACCCGAGTAGTCTTGAAAAACAAATAAGCCAGCTAAATCAACATCTCGATTCTCTAGGTTTTCCTAAAAATGACTCAAAGGTGGCACATAGCCAACCTTCAGTTTCTTCTAAGGAGAAGAAACTAACTAGTACCCGTTCGGTAGTAGTCATTGAATCATCACCTAAACCCAATGGGAAAGCACCTATTCCATTCCCGGGCCGTCTCAAGCATAGACATAACAAGATGAAATCTATCAAGCTTGACGGTAAATTTTTGGACACTGTGTCTAAAAATCCTCATAGTAAGAAGTAGTTTAGGAAACTGCTATCAACCAAGGATAAGGTACCCGAAGTACCCAATGTCCCACTGAACGCGGATTGTTCAGCCATTCTCTTAAATAATCTTCTTAAAAAATTAGGGGATACCAGGCAATTTACCCTTCCTTGTTCTATCTACCAATCTGGTACTATATATTCTCTTGCTGACCTTGGTGCCAACATCAATCTCCTGCCCTACTCACTGTTCCAGAGACTCGAAATTGGAAACCTTAACCCTACCAAAATGAGCATCCAGCTAGCTGACCAATCCACTAGATATCCTAAGGGAATAGCTGAGAACGTCATGGTTAAGGTCAAAAAATTCCTCTTTCCGACTGACTTTGTGGTTATGGACTATAAAGAAGACATGAGAACCCCTATCATCTTAGGAAGGCCTTTCATGAATACAGCCAAAGTGATCGTTGATGTTTATTCACAGACTATCACCTTGAGAGCCCATGGAGAACAAATCACTTTCACGATCGACGAGTCTGTATGTCCTTCTGATGGGAACGCCGAAGTAAATACCATCTCCACTAGGAAAGTCACCTTCTATTTTGAGAATGAAGAGAAGAAGATAGAAGTAGAAGATAAGAAGAATAACCACTCCACACCAACCCAATCTTCACTTCCACCTTATTTTGATCTTTTAATGACTGGAGAAGATTTCATTCTAGAAGAACTCTCTGAACCAATTATACTCGAATCTCCCAACCAGAGTGATGAGGAGGTGGATGAAGAAATTGAAATGAAAAGCCCGAATGAGAAGAAAGAAGTGAAGGATTCTAGCATCGAAGTAGTTGTTAATGTTACTACCATATTGGAGACATCAATGGACATCGTCCCACCTCCATGCCTAGAGTACAACATTACTACCAACATGAAGTCACAAAGAAGAAAGACGGGTTTTGCGTCAGGGCTACCCTGTAAACCATCACTCAAATACAAAATGACATACACATCATTGAGTGATGAGGACCCGTTTGACCAACTCGCACAAATCAAGGAGCTAAAAGAAGTTGATAACTTTGTTATACCTCATGTTAAACAAAGCATTCACTTTAAACCACCTTCTCCTCTCATTGGACATACCTTATTCTATGTCCGCTTCAATCCTTTCAGCATGTTCCAATATTACCTCTTGTGTCCACTGATGGATGCAAGGGAGCTGCCTAGATTTCCTGAGAAATAAGGCTAGAGTCAGGCTCGTGACTCGAACAAAAACAAGCGCTTCTTGGGAGGCAACCCATGTGTTTATTTTTCTATAGCTTTAGTAGTAGTTAGATTAGAATAATTAGGTTAATTGAATAAGTGAAAAGTGAAACTTAAAATAAAATTTTCAATGTTTCTTAGGAAAAATTCACTTCTCCTACTTGTCTTGAGCTTAAATGCATTATTTGCTACATTATTTCAAAAGTCTTAAAATGAAAGGCATTCAACACATTAAGTATGAGATTGAGCTTTTTAGTCATACACTGATTTGTTGAATTTTCAAAAACGTAATTTTGAAACCCTCAAGTTTCCAAATAACTTTTTCATCAAAATGCAAATCAGTGAGTCTATGGCCTAAAGCTTAATCACATGTCTAGGTTTGATCCTTTCCATTTTTACTAGTAATAGACAGTTACTGATGCCTGTGGTGGAGACTCTTTGAATAATGATGAAACGACAAGGAAACCCTTGATTATTTTATTGCAAGTTATTGGTGGATGTTGTATGGAGGATGAGAACACCCTAATGAGCTTGATTACACTTCAAGAAGACTGATTCGAATCCATCAGAAGATGGTTCCGACTCAGTCTACCTTCAGATCCTCAGCTCACAGCCGCACCTAAGGGGAGTAATTCATTTCTTTCTCTTCATTTATTTAGTTTGCTTCGTTATATACTTAAACTATACCCTATCCTAAGCTTATCACTAAGTGTGGGATTCCAACACAATATTGAGCTTAGATACATTTTCCGACATGTTCAAACTCTAAGTGTGGGATTTTAGATCCCTAAAATCTAAGAATGAACATTAGGTACAATGTTCCTCTAAGTGTGGGATAGCGGTGTTGTACACCGTAATTAGCTATGGGATGCTCGGAAAATGTTCTTAACTTAAAAATTTACTAAGCTTTTCGAGTATACCTACCATTTAGATTCTTTGTCCTCAACGTAAATTTTTCAAAAATTTTGACTAAATGATACTTTCTGAAAAAGTACTTTCGAAAATCAAGCGTGTTTGTTCTAAAATTAAGACAAATGAGGACATAAATCTTCTTAAGGATGAACCGATTCTCTAAAAGAGCATTGCATGACTAGGCATTATTGAAATGTCCCATTCTTATTGATTAAAAACGTTCCATATTAATTGATTTCGTTGCGAGGTTTTGACCTCTATATGAGACGTTTTTCAAAGACTGCATTCATTTTTAAACAAACCATAACCTTTATTTCATCAATAAAGGTTTAAAAAGCTTTACGTAGATTATCAAATAATGATAATCTAAAATATCCTGTTTACACACGACCATTACATAATGGTTTACAATACAAATATGTTACAACAAAATAAGTTCCTTGAATGCAGTTTTTACACAATATCATACAAGCATGGACTCCAAATCTTGTCCTTATTTAAGTATGCGACAGCGGAAGCTCTTAATAATCACCTGAGAATAAACATGCTTAAAACGTCAACAAAAATGTTGGTGAGTTATAGGTTTAACCTATATATATCAAATCGTAACAATAGACCACAAGATTTCATATTTCAATACACATCCCATACATAGAGATAAAAATCATTCATATGGTGAACACCTGGTAACCGACAATAACAAGATGCATATATAAGAATATCCCCATCATTCCGGGACACCCTTCGGATATGATATAAATTTCGAAGTACTAAAGCATCCGGTACTTTGGATGGGGTTTGTTAGGCCCAATAGATCTATCTTTAGGATTCGCGTCAATTAGGGTGTCTGTTCCCTAATTCTTAGATTACCAGACTTAATAAAAAGGGGCATATTCGATTTCGATAATTCAACCATAGAATGTAGTTTCACGTACTTGTGTCTATTTTGTAAATCATTTATAAAACCTGCATGTATTCTCATCCCAAAAATATTAGATTTTAAAAGTGGGACTATAACTCACTTTCACAGATTTTTACTTCGTCGGGAAGTAAGACTTGGCCACTGGTTGATTCACGAACCTATAACAATATATACATATATATCAAAGTATGTTCAAAATATATTTACAACACTTTTAATATATTTTGATGTTTTAAGTTTATTAAGTCAGCTGTCCTCGTTAGTAACCTACAACTAGTTGTCCACAGTTAGATGTACAGAAATAAATCGATAAATATTATCTTGAATCAATCCACGACCCAGTGTATACGTATCTCAGTATTGATCACAACTCAAACTATATATATTTTGGAATCAACCTCAACCCTGTATAGCTAACTCCAACATTCACATATAGAGTGTCTATGGTTGTTCCGAAATATATATAGATGTGTCGACATGATAGGTCGAAACATTGTATACGTGTCTATGGTATCTCAAGATTACATAATATATAATACAAGTTGATTAAGTTATGGTTGGAATAGATTTGTTACCAATTTTCACGTAGCTAAAATGAGAAAAATTATCCAATCTTGTTTTACCCATAACTTCTTCATTTTAAATCCGTTTTGAGTGAATCAAATTAGTATGGTTTCATATTGAACTCTATTTTATGAATCTAAACAAAAAAAGTATAGGTTTCTAGTCGGAAAAATAAGTTACAAGTCGTTTTTGTAAAGGTAGTCATTTCAGTCGAAAGAACGACGTCTAGATGACCATTTTAGAAAACATACTTCCACTTTGAGTTTAACCATAATTTTTGGATATAGTTTCATGTTCATAATAAAAATCATTTTCTTAGAATAACAACTTTTAAATCAAAGTTTATCATAGTTTTTAATTAACTAACCCAAAACAGCCCGCGGTGTTACTACGACGGCGTAAATCCGGTTTTACGGTGTTTTTCGTGTTTCCAGGTTTTAAATCATTAAGTTAGCATATCATATAGATATAGAACATGTGTTTAGTTGATTTTAAAAGTCAAGTTAGAAGGATTAACTTTTGTTTGCGAACAAGTTTAGAATTAACTAAACTATGTTCTAGTGATTACAAGTTTAAACCTTCGAATAAGATAGCTTTATATGTATGAATCGAATGATGTTATGAACATCATTACTACCTTAAGTTCCTTGGATGAACCTACTGGAAAAGAGAAAAATGGATCTAGCTTCAATGGATCCTTGGATGGCTCAAAGTTCTTGAAGCAAAATCATGACACGAAAACAAGTTCAAGTAAGATCATCACTTGAAATAAGATTGTTATAGTTATAGAAATTGAACCAAAGTTTGAATATGATTATTACCTTGTATTAGAATGATAACCTACTGTAAGAAACAAAGATTTCTTGAGGTTGGATGATCACCTTACAAGATTGGAAGTGAGCTAGCAAACTTGAAAGTATTCTTGATTTTATGAAACTAGAACTTTTGGAATTTATGAAGAACACTTAGAACTTGAAGATAGAACTTGAGAGAGTTCAATTAGATGAATAAAATTGAAGAATGAAAGTGTTTGTAGGTGTTTTTGGTCGTTGGTGTATGGATTAGATATAAAGGATATGTAATTTTGTTTTCATGTAAATAAGTCATGAATGATCACTCATATTTTTGTAATCTTATGAGATATTTCATGCTAGTTGCCAAATGATGGTTCCAACATGTGTTAGGTGACTCACATGGGCTGCTAAGAGCTGATGATTGGAGTGTATATACCAATAGTACATACATCTAAAAGCTGTGTATTGTACGAGTACGAATACGGGTGCATACGAGTAGAATTGTTGATGAAACTGAACGAGAATGTAATTGTAAGCATTTTTGTTAAGTAGAAGTATTTTAATAAGTGTATTGAAGTCTTTCAAAAGTGTATAAATACATATTAAAACACTACATGTATATACATTTTAACTGAGTCGTTAAGTCATCGTTAGTCGTTACATGTAAGTGTTGTTTTGAAACCTTTAGGTTAACGATCTTGTTAAATGTTGTTAACCCAATGTTTATAATATCAAAAGAGATTTTAAATTATTATATTATCATGATATTATGATGTACGAATATCTCTTAATATGATATATATACATTAAATGTCGTTACAACGATAAACGTTACATATATGTCTCGTTTCAAAATCATTAAGTTAGTAGTCTTGTTTTTACATATGTAGTTCATTGTTAATATAATTAATGATATGTTTACTTATCATAATATCATGTTAACTATACATATAACCATATATATGTCATCATATAGTTTTTTTACAAGTTTTAACGTTCGTGAATCACCGGTCAACTTGGGTGGTCAATTGTCTATATGAAACCTATTTCAATTAATCAAGTCTTAACAAGTTTGATTGCTTAACATGTTGGAAACATTTAATCATGTAAATATCAATCTATATAAACATGGAAAAGTTCAGGTCACTACAATTATCAACCCAACATAATTGTTGTGAGGCACCCAAAAATGGCCAATAAGCATTCATTTTTAATGCTTCACTATCTTTTCCATTGAGAGTGCCGATATTAGCATTTAGAGTTAGAACTTGACCTTGACATACATTTCGAGGCCAATGGTTAGTGAGCGCCATACATGGTGTAGGTGCGATACTCCTTCCGAAATCATTCTGAATAGCGAAGAAAAAAATCCTCCATTTTTGTTTCCACTCCACGCATTTAAACCGACAAACTCACCCTAAAGAGTTGATGAATCAGAAAATACTCACCCATAATTCACTACCAAATACGTTACCCTTTCCACCCTATTTCCTTTCTCATTTCCAATACCTAAAAATTCAAAGAGATAGATCGACCAAGTTTACTTCAAACACTTGTCGAAATATTCCGAAATACCAGACTGTTTTTGATAGGTCACAAAAAGACCTATTTCTGATGAAATACCTTTCTCACTGGGCACAAGAAGAAATAGACAAATTTATGAAGATGGGATATGCGAAAAAAATAAAAATAAAAATAATAATACTAAAAAAAATAAAATAAATTGTTGAGCAAATTCTCAAAAATAAAGAAGAGAAAAATCAAAATCCCCAAAGAAAATGTAGATTGTGACCCAGGAGGATTGCAGAAAAGAAGCAAAGTCTTCGCTGAAAATCAGCACCATCTAAAGGAACTCTTCAACAAAAATAGAGTATCATATTTCATAGAAAAAGTATATCCTCATAAAACCGAAATCTATCGAATCTCTCAAAATTTAAATGATTCAAAATCACCCTTTTCGCCATAACAAAACCTTCACTTTTCTCCGCAAACCAACCTTTAAATCCGCTCTTCCTCTTGCAAGAATGATTAGGGAGAAGATCAGTGCCGTCCTTAACTAACCGGTGGAGATTTGATTCTTGGTCAAGCCTATGACAATACTTGCAGCATGACTAGCTATGAGCGAATTCATTTTATAGATTGATAGGGAATCCCAATACATTTGAGTGATTTGAGTGACCCGTGTAAGGAAGCAAAAGTCATGTAACCTCCTCTCATGCTTGCAGAGATAGTTTCTACCCCTTTTAGAAGACAGTTTGTCTGATCTTGCTCTTATAATAAATAACAAGCCACTTGAATAATAGAACAGAAACCTCAGAATCATCCCTGAACTGAAAATAAAAGAAATGTTTGCTTGAGGACAAGCAAAGTCTAAGTGTGGGATATTTGATATCGGCTAAAAAGTCACGTTTTTACCCCTGATATTAGCCCCATTTATGATAAAGTAAGTGAATTTATCATCTAAATAAGCACTTATTTGCTTCATTTGGTAGATTATATCATTACAAAGGCTATGTTTCAAGAATCACTAAAAACGGATGAAAAACGAGAAAAAACGAGCAAAACCGGCTAAGACGAGTAACTCGCGTTTAAATAACTTATTTTATAATTTTTGGAAAAGTTTATTTACTTAATCTCATGCTGTAGGATATTCAATTACGAATGCGTGGGCGCAAGAATCGTCAAAAACGGAGCTAAAATGAAGATTCTAGAGCGAAAACGGTGAAAGACAAGTTACGATCCAGTGAAATCAGCAAACCAGGGCAGGCCAAACGGCTTGCCAAACGGCCTGCCACTATGGAAAATGGCCTGTCACATAGTTCAAGCAAACGATCACAACAAACGGGCAAGGCTAGCAAATGGCCCCTGCAAACGGCTTGCCAAACGGCCTGCCAGCCGTTTGCAGACAAAAATTTGGAATAATCTAGAATGTGCTTGATCTCTAAGTTTTGCTTGCTCTCTAAGGTCACCTTGGCCACCAAGTTCTCAAGATGCTTTTCTTGGTCACCAATCCCATTTAATTACAACTTTGCCATCAAGCTTTCCTATAATTAGGTGGCTCATCCCACCATTTCAACACACACCTTACACACCAATTCTTCACTTCTCTCTCAAATATCTCTCTATAGTCACTCTCTAGTGATCTATAGGAGATTAGTTCTCTATCTACTTTCTCTCTCTAGATTCTAGAGGGAGAAGAGTACAGAGATTAGGAAATGTAATTATCTCTCTATTGTCACTCTCTAGTGATCAATAGGAGATTAGTATGTAGTTAGTAGTAGAAGCTATCAAGTATTGTAACGCTATGGATATTATGAAGAAATACAAGTGTTATTCTGCCGACATTATTCGGTATTTCTTTTATTAATTTATTATAATATTCTTGTTTGATGTTTATGATTTATTAATATTAGAAATGTTTGTTGCCATGATGTGTGAGTAATTGCTTGATTGTTTGCTATGATTTAATAATGTTAGTTAGGGATGATTATCGTTTCATACTCACTTTCTGTCTATGATATTAAACCTCGTTATTATCGTCCTTTCACCAATAAAGGTGATTAAAACATTTTTTAAAGTCGACAAATATAAGGTAATTAATTATCTGTGTTTATACATTGGCCAAGGTAAGAACCCATCGAAAATACTATAAAGTACATGGGGAATTACTGTAGGACCAGATCAAGACATTGGTCAAGAGTATAAGATTCGAGAAAATACTGTTGCAACAGTAGAGTACAGTGTTGATGTACTATAGGACCACTTGGGAATGGTCATGGTTAGAAGCTATGGAACCACTTTAAGTCTAGTACATGGTGGATAACTAAGGGATTTTGTGGGTAGATTTAATTAAGGACTAGTTTAAGTCATAAGTGGGAGTTTAACGCACTACAATTCAAACTAAGCTCATGAATCTTTAAGGATGACTGAGAACCATCAGAGGTTCTAATTTGTCTACAAACCCTTAGATTTTACCAAACCATTGACAGAAAGGGATTCGAAACACAACCACTCACTTGGATGATACACTAAGGTGTTAAGAAAGGTTGGATATTATATATATGGCTATGCTACTTCATTCGTGCGCCCAAGGTATGCACTGCATCCAAGATGGGCCGCTTATATTCTTAAACCGGATAAAGCGTCGGGAGTTGAGCATAGCCCATCCGATCAGAATCTTCAAAGCCTAGTTCCTCGTGACATGCTAATCGGGAAATCGCTTAGTAGGGAATCTAGTGTTCACACTAAGGTATATCTATCCAAAGAGTGTCTCGCAATCATCCCGACAATATGTTATCTTAAATCATGGTGAACCACGTCTTCTCTGTCCTTAGCTGTTGCATGCTAGCTAGCTTATTTTAATTATATTGCTTTAGTATTATAAACCAAATCAACCCAACTATTGCCTTTACACAATTTGATATTCCGGATAAAAGTGGTGTCTAGAATAAACAGGTTGGACTTGGTTGTTGGATTTTCCGAACAGTCGCCAATTTATTGAGATCAAAAGGATCCTGCCTCTCTACACAAGGTGTACCTGGCCACTAGTCTTGGATAATAAATTGTGTATAAACCCAATCTTAATTACTAAATTATCTAGATAAGCTCCGTTTCAAATTCGACTGCTCAAGGAATGACCCTAGGTCATATTTGCCCTTACTAACTCATATGAAGGAATAATAGTTTATGCCCAGCATATATAAATTAAACAATCAGCTTCTCCTATTGTTATCCTGAATTAATGTTTTGCGACCTAACGACACCGCATAAATAAACCGTCCGATTCGGGCATATCACCGTTACCAAGAGGGAGTAATGGTTTTATTATTTATATTTACCTGGGTATCCTAGCTATAATTCACCTACTTGTCTTCCTTTTAATGGGTAAGTGGTAAGTATAACTTAGGTTCGTATTTTTGTATCTTTTCTTAGTAATGTGGGATACAAGTGCCTAAATAGTTAACCCTAGTGACAAGTGGTGATAGATTAAACTTAACTAAGGTAATACAAACTATAAAGATAAAAAGGGATATGTATGAAAAATAGAGCACTAATGGAGAACTATTACAAGAGTTTAACTTCCTAGAATGAACAGTAAACCTCAATCAATTGGGTTATGAACCTAATCAATTTGTCACTAAGAGTTTAGGCTTTGAAGATTCTGACAAAGACGGATATCCCTACTCCCAACGTTAACCTTAGACGGTTTAAATGACCTTATGGATAGAATCCTAGGTACATGAATAAAGTAGTATATCCCTAAAGGAAAGTCTCAGCTTTTTCTTAATCTTATTTGGTTTAATTACAGTAACATTCCTTAAATACGCAAATTTATCCTGGCATACGACTGACAGGCTGTATGGCAGGCTGTATGACCAGGCAAGCCATTTTGTTTGCCCGTATGCCAAAGCAGTATGGCAGGTCATTTCCCATAGTGGTGAGCCGTATGGCAAGTCGGATGGCAAGCCGTATGACCTGCCCTGGTCTGCCGTTTTTTGCTGGATTGTAACTTGATTTTCTTGATCGTAACTTGGTTTCTTGTCTTTCACCGTTTTCGCTCTATAATCTTCGTTTTAGATCTGATTCTCTTAATTCTTTTTGCACCGGCTTTGTAATCACTTAATCTTCAATTTCTTCCAATGAAGCAAGTATTTTGGCGATAAAGCTTAGAACTTTATAGTTTTTTGGGCCTCATACCGGGGTGAAAACGTGACTTTTTAGCAGATATTAAATATCCCACACTTAGACTTTGCTTGTCCTCAAGCAAACTTCTAGTTATTACTTTAAGAATTCTTTTGGGAGTTTCCTTTCTATTAGCCTAAGTAGTTTTCTTTTTTATTATAAGAGCGAAAAAAATAAGGTAAGTTATCTATGTTAGGGTTAAAACCATCTCTGCAAGCATGCGAGGAGGTTACATGACTTATGCTAGCTTTTACAGGTCACTCAAATCACACATGTCTTTAGGCTTCCCTATAGATCTAAGAATTGAATTCACTCATAGCCAGTCATGTTGCACCCATTGTCATAGGCTTGATAAAGACTGAAATCCTTGCTACTAGTGTGAAAGCGGTAATAACCACATCTTCTAGGTTATTTGTCAGTTCGGGAGGACGGAAAGGAATTTCAGAGTGGTGGTGAAGTTGTTTTAAGGGGTGCGAAAAGGGTAATATAGTCTTTTTAAAGACTTATTTTTGAATTAATTGAAATATAGGTAGGAGTGCTGATATTTTTGAGAAGCATTTTTGAACTTTTCTCTCTTTTGAGTGATATGCATTATTTTTTAGTCAAGTTCTTCTTTGGCGTTTCTATTTATTAGCTCTGCTCCTTTTCTCAGAACTTTAAAAATACACATTTTTTTTATTTTATTTTTTTGGAGATTTTATCTCGAGAAACTTTCTGCCGGTAAAATTTTTACAAGACCTTTGCCATGAAACCTGAGAAGTTCATAACATTGGGTTTTTCAGAAGGAATCTCATTTCTAGATTTTTTGAGTGATAGTAAAGATGATGGAAATGATGGTTTGATGTGGTAGAAGTGTGAAGGTGTGGAAGGTTTATTTTGACAAATGGCTAGCTCTTCTGATTATACACTAATCATATTTCATTACTTGAAAAATGCAGATCTATAGCAAGTTTTGATTCTGAGTACAGACATCGGCACTCTCAACGGAAAATAGTGATGCATTAAAGATGAATGCTTATATGGTCTTATTTGGGGTGCCTCACCATAATCAATTTAGGTCGATAATGTCTGGTCATGCAATGCTCTATTAGAGATCCAGTTCATCCCAACAAGATTTCTACCTTACTTAAGCCTTAACTTTTTTACAAACGTTTTTGGTTTCCGAAAGTACTTTTTTGGAAAGGCTTTCTTTTGTTAGAGTTTTTGATATTTCGCTTAAGAACTCGGAATCTTTGTGATGGGGTTATTTAAATACAACATAAAAAGATTATACCAACATCTCACACTTAGGCAAACATTGTCCCCAATGTTCCTAGTGTATCCCACACTTAGGAGTTTTAGTTAACGATTTAGGAATATTTGTCTAGTGTTTATTTGGGTTGGAATCCCACACTTAGTGATAAGCTAGGATGTGGCATAATTAAAATTTGAGCTAGTAACAAGTTGAAAGGAGTACCCCAAGCGGATGGCTGTTTGTGAAGCTAGGTTGTCTTAGTAATCTTGAAAGTTACGGCCTTTATTTATTAGCTCATTTGTCATCCATTATTCTTCTACTCTACTTTATTGCCCGGGATGCCTCCCGAGAATCGCTTTTGTTTAAGGTCATTGGCTCGACCATAATGATGCCTAAAAAGCAGACATTCCCCTCTGGTAGTTGTAATCGTGGTCTTCTCGAGGGAATGTGAGTCTTGGTGGTTAGATTCGGAGAAAGTGCCATACCAAGAGTGGTAGCAGATTTGGTATTTCTCTTGAAGATCTTCTGAAGGAGAGATAGTGTGTGGTTTCAGCTCGTGACAAATCTTAAAGTTCGATGAGAACATGATCTACGGCTCTGCTGATTAATCCATGAATGTCATTCATTGATGCCATGCTTGTGGTGATTGTTTCTCTGACGGGATGTTCATTTCGGAGGTCTTCAAATAGTTTAAAAAATTGTATCTTCAGTATCTCAAAATCTTTTGAGTGGTGATCTCCATAGTAGGAGTCTGTAGCTTTGCACAAATTTGTTAAGAGGCGAAGCCGAAAAGAAGTGAAAAGCAGTCCCAACCCAAGCATTAATTTTCACCTTCTTGGAGTATATCTCTAGACATCCAGCTTTAAATATGAAACTAGCATCCATAGATTCGTGGAAGATACGTGCTATCTACTTTATAACATAGGTGGCAATGTTGACTCGGTCTGGTTCTGTATGTGAGAAAGGATTGTTACGTCTTCCTTCTTCTGCTACTATGTCTCGTAATTCCTTGATAATCAGATCAGCGTGGTGATCAATCATAACGTATATCACCAGTCTATCTAGTGTGCTTTCGAAATTATCTCTTTCCAAGAGAACAAAGAGGCTGTCAATATATTCGATCATTTGTGAGTCAGAGTGATAAGTAGGGCGACTGGTGTAAAGATCTATATGCTTCTGGATGAGCGTCAGTAGTGTTCGTTGGTTTGCTGAGAACGGAAGTGCAGATCCGGCTAAGGCGTTGTAAACCTTAGAGTAAATGATCTTCTGATCTCGACAAAATCTTGTTTCGAGAATAGTGCGAACTACTAAATTTTGCTCTTGTTGCCTTTCTTCATGGTAGATATGATCGTGAAGATTATTGATAAAGTCTTGAATGCGCCCTTCTAAGATTTCAACATTGTCATCTTCTCTCTGTAGATTGAGGTTGTATTCATCTTCGATAGCAATGATTTGTTGCTTTAAGCGCGGTGTGAAATCAATTGTTGATATATGGATGGCTTCAAGAATATCTTCAAATTCGTCGGTGTCATTGATGAAGGTTATCATGTCGTCAAGATTAGATATGAACGGAATCTGATCTGGAGAAGAGTCCGACTCCTCTTGATCTGGTGAAGAATATGAATCATCCAAAATGTCCTCATTTTGCTCTTCCTCGTCATCATCGGTATAGTTTTGTTCTGTGGATTTGTGTGATGAACGGGTTTCTTCAGTAATCTGGTGTTTCACTTCGACACTGACAGGGTCAATTTCTATATCTTTAACTTTGACCTTAGCAGTTTTCTTTTTGAAAAGAATAATTAAACTGTGATCCTCTGTCTCTAGCCTCATTTATTCTTCGTGATGATTGTGATTGGCTTCCAAGCTTAGAGAAGGTACTATCGCAGTTTCTTTTACGTCTCCCATTTCTTCTTCCTCCTCAGATTCTTCCTCTTCCTCTATTTCTTCACTGGGATCCTCTTCTTCCATTTCTGGGTCGTCAGCACACTGTGATTTGACACCTATTTCGATATCAACGGCTGGTGGTGGGGACTCATCACCAGAAGTGATCCGTCCGGTGGAAATAGCAAACATCTCTGCCTGTCCAGAAAGATTGGTAGGTCGGTCAATTTTGAAGGTAACGCTCTCCCAATGTGATCGTAAGATCAAGGTTTAATTGTACACATCAATGACAGTCCTAGCCATGTTCATGAAAGGTCTTCGTAGTACTATTGGCGTATGTAGGTCTTCCTTAATGTCCATCACTACGAAATCCGTACGATACAAGAATTTTTCGACATTCACCAAGACGTTCTCAACTATACCCTTAGGATATCGAATTTTGTGATCGGCAAGTTGGATTTTTATTTTGGTTGGTGACAAGTCTCCTAACTCTAATCTCTTGTAGAGAGAATAATGGATTAGGTTGATACTTGCTCTTAAATCTGCTAGCGCATGAATGGTTCCAGATTGGTAGATTGAACATGGGAAAATGAATTGGCCCGTATCTCCTAGTTTCTTTGGTAGAGAGTTTATGAGTAATGCTGAGCATTCTTCACTCAGTGTTATTTTGTTGGAATCTAGTATCCTTTTCTTTGTAGAGAGAAGCCTTCGGATGTATCTCTTCTGGTTGGGAACTTTGGACATGGTGTCCAAGAATCTTCCATCAAGTTTGTAGGTATCAGCTTGGATGGTTCTTCCAGTGCCCTTCCAGGATAAGGTACGCGAACTAGAGTTTGAGTGGGCAACTTCTGAGTATATGTCAATTTGTTCTTGAGCCTAGTTGACCTTTTCCGTGGTACTTCCTTTGGGATTATGAAGTCCATTTGTTTAGCTTCTTCTATGTGGGTATTTTGGATAGTATTACTAGGTAATCTTCCTTGTGGTCGGGTTTCAAGGCGTTGCGAAAACTGTCCGAGCTGGGTTTCTATACTTTTGAGCAAAGCCAATTAGTTTCACATGATTATCTCTGTCTGGTCTTGTCTAGACGCGGTTCTCTGATTTAGCTGTGGTTGTCCTCGAATGAACTGAGTCAATTGATCATCAGTCTCAAGAGCAGGGGTGGTTACTTTCAAAATTTGGGTGGTTGGGAAATTTTCCTCAACTGGTGGTCCAGTGAGTGGAAGTGGTTGATCGTAGGTCAATTTAGATTGTTGGAGTGGATAAGGTGGGTAACGATAGCTAAAAGACTGGTTGTTCCTTTGAAATTGGTTAACCCTAGGTGTTTGATTGAATTCGAAATTTGATTAACGAGCTGGGTATTGAACGTAACAGACTGAACTGTCAGAATTCTCGTACTCAACTTGATATTCGTTAGTGGGTTGCGGGTGGTATAATTAACACAGGCCTGAGCCTGGTTTACCTGCTGCGGCTGCGTCTTCAATTCTCCGAGTTGTTTGGCAAGAGACTCCATCTGGTCCGCGAGGAATTTGATGGCTTCCGTCTGATTGTTAAGTGCGGAGAGTGGAGCAGATGATGAAGTTGTTTCACCACTGTTCCAGTCATGATGATGCATTGTCAAGTTCTCGAGCAACTCCCATGCTTCGTCTGCGGTTTGGTTCATCAGATTTCCTTGAGATGCTTCATCGATCATCGTCCTATGATATACCGTAAGACCATTGTACAAGATACAGATTTGGGCTGACTGTTCTAGGTGGTGATTAGGGTATTTCTTCAGCAGGGATTTGAATCCCTCCCATGCAGTGTAAAGAGATTCATTATAACTTTGTTTGAAGTTAATGATGTCATTCTTAAGCTTGGTTTGTTTAGAAGGAGGGAAATATTTGGTTAGGAATTTAGTAGCCATCTCTGTCCATGACGTGATAGAATCTTTTTCCAATCCTTTAACCATGTTTGTGAATGATGAGTGAGAGAATTGGGGAACAAGTATAGCCGGACTATATCTTGTCCTATGATATGGCCGAAACGGACGGTTTTAATTGTGCGGTGTCGTCAGGTCGCAACACGTCAGAATCAACCACCAAGAGGGGGTCACTGTTTTAAATTTATATTTAGCGGGGCCTAAATCGTACTACTTCTTAGTATGAGTAAGGGAAGTATGACCTAGAGTCGTATTTTTGAGATATCAGTAGAATCGAACCTATATTTAAGCCTAAGATAGTTATGAAGGAGTAGTGGTTACTTAATTTTGAGATTTACTAATTTATAAGACAGATAAAGTAAATGCGATAAAATTCATAATCCTGATAAGGTTAAAGTAAGTGCATACTATGATTTCATCAGTTATTCTGCCGAGATTATGGAATGCTGGCTCATAAATAGGCAGAGGCCTTGTATTCATTACACTGGTCCTAAACGCCTCTGTCATAAGGCATGTCACAGGGTACTGCTCTAGGCTTGAAGATTCTGAATAGACAGCAACGTCCCTTACCCCCGACGCCCGTGTAGTCTGACTACAGGCATACACGTTCAGACGACTCATCCAATTGAGCGACTCGGTTGGGTGACGTATTAACATTCCACAAAGGTCTAAACTTTCTTAAGCATAATAGAATACATGGTTTTCCACATCCAAGAGACGTAATGTTTTTCAATGCTTTCGTTGATGATTGGTTTTAAAAGATAGTTAGGCCCTTAAAAAGAGTTCAACCATAAAGAACACCATGGCCAAGTCAAGCTGACTTCCATGAACACATTCGGTTATCCTAACGATCCAATCCTTTATGTGTCTAAACAAATAGTTCCTTAATTAACTAAGAATCCCTCAAGCGGGGTGCAATGCTTGAGACCGCGTTATGGTGCAGTGTACTAATCAACACTGACCGGGTTCCATGGCCTTACTTAGCAGAGTTACAACTTACAACAACCGCTGTGCTTCAGCGTGCACGTACAAAGTTTATATGGTTGGTGACTAGACTAGCATGGTCTGGGACCGACAATGTACTAAGGGTCTAGTCAGATGTTTCACTACGAAAGAATCCTTAGTCGGAATCCAAAGCTCGATAGACTTACTACAACCGGTATGCCTCATTCGATCTTACATTGTATCCGATAGACTTCTCTTACCAAGGAGTGACACAGATAGTGTACTCTGAATCGGGGTTCGCGACTTCCCAATAACAGAGCCAAGAACTACATTCTATTAGGTGGAAAAGCGACTGAGTTTAATGCATAATCGGAAAGCATTTCAACTGCATACACAAACCATAACATTATTTCTGCATTATAACTGCTTACATCATAGCACACACTAAAGATAACTACTCGCTAATCATGGCAACAATATCACAGAACATAATGATAGAAGACATTATATAAAGATAAAGGATAGAAGTACTAGTAGATTAAATGAGTTCCGAATACAAAAGTGATAACTTCAAGACTCCAGACCACTCCTAATACAATCTTTGGCATTCTTCTCTGGGTACTAGGTTTCCCGCACGGAGTCGAAGGCCTTGAGAGTATGAATAATATTGTACAAGAGAGAGAAATAAGTGAATTGAAGTGTGTGTTGGAATGAATGACAAAGACCCTTTAAATAAGCCTGAAATTTGCCTGCAAACGGCTGGCAGGCCATTTGGCAGGCCGTTTGTAGGGCCCGTTTGCCAAGGAAAGCCGTTTAACGTGGCCGTTTGATCTGGACGTTTGGCAGGTCGTTTGCCATACTGGCTAGCCGTTTGGCAGCCCGTTTGGCAAGCCGTTTGGCTTGCTGGTTTGCTAGATCGTAGATTGATTTCTTGTTTTTCACTGTTTTTGCTCTAGAATCTTCGTTTTAGCTCCGATTCTCTTGATTCTTTTGGCATCGTCTTCGTAATTACTTGTTCCTCAATTCTAACTGACGAAGTGGGTATTTTGCCGATAAAGTTCGAATCTTTCTTGTTTTTGGGCCTTAATACCGGGGTAAAAACGTGACTTTTAGCCAATATCAAATATCTCACACTTAGACTTCGCTTGTCCTCAAGCAAACTCTCATTTCCTTAAGAAATCTTTTCAGAGTTTCTTTTCTAATAGCCCAAGTGGTTTGCTTTTATTATAAGAGCAAAAAGATAAGGTGAGTCATCTATGTTATGATTGAAACTATTGTAAGACCCTATTATTTCATCGTACATATGTGTAAATACGGTATGGGTTAAGTGGATGTTCGTTTCATATTTTAAATAAAAGGCAGAATCTGGACTGGGCGACTGGCACGCCGCGCAGCCATTTGGCCCGCCGCGCCGATATGCTGTGACAGCTCACTTCCTTTTAAAATTAGATATTTTGGAGGTAAATTGGTAAAATCACATGGGGTCCGACTTTAAGGCCCTAAACCAGTTGTTGGGGCCTCATTAACTCCATTTCCACCTACATCAACCTCATCCATTCAATTTTAGAGAGACAGGGTTTTTCTAGAGTGAGAGAGCTCAAAATAAGGAAGAAGAAGGTTGAATCGGGTCTAAGTGCAAGCTTTAAAGTTGTTCATCTATCCTTTAGCCTAATTTTGGTAGTAGTGGTATGCTCTAATCTTAACTTCCTTGTTTAATTGTATTAAGGGTTAGGGTTTGGGTAGTGTTGCACGTAAAACCCATTTGTTAGTGAATTAGGGATTTTTGGGTGGAATTAGGTCATGTAGACCCAAAGGTGACTAACTAGGGTGTTCAAAGTGTTAAATTGATGTTTATGAACTTAATTAGTTAGTAAATTGCTAGCACACCAATATGTATGTAAATGGGTGTTGTGTGGGTTAGTGAATGACCTAAAATGGGTGTGTTGACTTTAAATTGGTCAAATGGGTCAAAATGGACCTAAATTAGTTAATGTTTGTGATTAATGCATAAACCTTGTGTTGAAATGTGTTTTAAACCTATCTTGGCTAATATTAGGGTTTTGGTGTGAATTGACCCAATTTTAGGGTTAAGTGTCCAAATGGGTCAAAGTGGCCTAGTAATGGTGAGTGTGTGAGTTTGACCAACTTGAATGAATGAATGATTATATGTACTTTGTAATAGATGTGTTACCTTGAAGTTTCAAGCTTGGTTATCGATTCACCGAAGGCGTAAGGTGAGTGGAATAATTATATGTGTAGGTATATAATGTATCTATTTGTTGTAGCATGAAATGCATAGTGTCGAGGTGTTAAGACCCCACGTTTTACGTGATGAGTGAAGCATCGAGGTGTTAAGATGCCACTCGGGGTGAAGCATCGAGGTGTTAAGATGCCACCTAGGGGTGTAGTGTCTAGGTGTTAAGACACCACTCCATAAAATAATAAAGGGTGAAGTGTCGAGGTGTTAAGACGCCACCCAAGGGTGAAGTATCGAGGTGTTAAGATGCCACTCGGGGGTTAGTGATACGAGGTGCTAAGTACACTAATGTATGTTGTGAACTCCGATGGCCTTTCATGGGCGCCATTCCCTTGTACGATTGGTTAACCATGGTTATTGTGTTGTAAGTGTAAGCATATTATATTATTCGAGTTATATTTATATGCGTTGCTATGCTAGCTTGTGGTATTGGAGATTTCTAGCTCGTATTCGAGATTATAAGCTAATTGTGTTTCTAGCATGTATGCGGTGTTTGTGTAAGTGATTGCAAGTAGGTATATTATATATGTATGTGTATAATTATTGCATTCACTAAGCATTACCTTACCCTCTCGTTGTTTACCTTTTTATAGGTTCGGTTGTGGACAAGGGTAAGGGCATCATCTTGGATTAAAGATCCCGTTGTTGTTAGGGAACGCTTTTGGAGATATTAGCTTTCGGAGTTTGACCGAGACTTGGGTAGTCTAATCCCAAACACCATGCTCGTAGTGTAGTTTGGTACTTAAACTTTTGATGATCGAAACTCATATTTTGTATTAAACTCGTAAAACGGCTGATGTGGACCCCGCTTCGTAAAACTCATTTTTATTAATGGAATGTGTTAGTTTTACATATTTGAATATGTTGTTAAAAGCGTTTTGTCTAATTATGTCGGGAAGTGGCCAATCTTTTTCGCATTTCAAGACTTTTAGGACAGAGCAGTTTGGCGCGCCGTGCGGGGGTCTGGCGCGCCGCGCCAGATGCTGAACAAACACATTTTTTTTTTATTTTGATATTTTCCGCGGGTTCGTTTGTGTTTTGGTTTGGGTTGTTACAACTATCTCTGCAAGTATGCGAGGAGGTTACATGACATATGCTAGCTTTCACGAGTCACTCACATCAGACAAGTGTTTAGCGTTCCCTATAGATCTAAGAAATAAATTCACTCATAGCCAGTCATGCTGCACCCATCGTCATAGGCTTGATAAAGACTCAAATCCTTGCTGCTAATGTGAGAACGGTAGTAATCTTAGCTTACAAGTCATTTATCAAAGATGGAAAAGGAATTTTGGAGTGGTAATGAAGTTGTTTTTGTGGGGTGTGATGGAATACCACATGTAAACAAGTCACAAAAACCATATATGTAAGTATATGTATTCGTGTATATATGTAAAGAAAGCGGAAGCAATTTTTATAATTTGCATGTGTATTTTAACCATTTAAAATGTATTCCATTTCATAGATCTAGTCTTGAAGATATGCTTAAATGTAAATAGAACTAGTTAGGGTTTATACCTTCTCCTAAAATGGAGGTTGAAGCAAGGAGATGAAGATGATGAAGATGCTAGTTTCTCACTTGAAACCTCAAGCCTTTGATACCCACAAACCTTAGTATATCAACACCCACTTCTTGGTTAGGATTTGAGACACAAAATAACAAGAAAATCAAGCTTGAAAGAACCCTTCTTTGCTCCCAAAATTTCGGCCAAAAGAGGATGAAAGGGAGAGTTTGATTTTCAAATTTGCAAGTAGTAATTGTTGTGTGTGTTTCTTTGTGCAAGCATGCTTGTTAGGAGTAAGTTCCAAGTTAATTAAAAGCATGAGGGAGGTGCCTAGGAGCCCTCAAAACCGCCCCCTCCTTCCCCTTTTTTTTTTTTTTATCTTTTATATTTTATAAACTTGTTAAGTTAAATCCCATGATACTTGCACTTTTATATATTAATACATGTACTTGTTTTTATCTTTATAAACCAATTACAAAGATAAATATATATATAACTTGCACATGTATATATATATATATATATATATATATATATATATATATATATATATATATATATATATATATATATATATATATATATATATATATATAATTTTATAAGCCACTTTATAAAATTATAACACACATGTATAAGTTTAATCATAAATAATTAAACTTGCACCTATAATTATCCAAATAATTATTTCTTGCAGTTTATCTTTAGAAAACCAACTTCTAAAGTCTAAGTGTCAAATATTTATTTTAAAGATCCACTCATTAAAATAAATACATAAAAGTGTTGACGGTTTGTTATTGGGTATGACCCGACTTGGATCATAACAAATTGGCCACAATAATTAATTATGTCTCTCGGGCATATGAAATACCTTCAATCTCCCACTTGCACGAGAAACATAAGGAATTAATGCAAGTGACGGATACCACCTAACGACCGTCCATCACCCCCAATGTGTTATGACTTAGTGCCATTCAATAACATCATCCCTTTCGAGTTCCCATCTCGAATATGATTTTAGGTGAATCTTTCAATATATCCTTTTGTCCTAGATGTCATGTTAAATCCAAGAGACATAGAATGATCACTCTCTTATAGATTTAACTTAATCAGGCCTTAGACATCCGACTCTCAACGAATAAGAGGGACAAATTCCATCTTGACTACATACGTCCTAGACACTACACTTTGTACCATACCTGAAGCCTCCCTTATGTACTACCATATTTCAGAATAGCGAAGGAAAGAATCAAGGCACAATATTCGGTGAATATCCGAACCCAATATGTGTCTCAGGTCAGAGGATATAATGATATTCTCCTTTACTCAAGATTACATGTGATCAACCACAAAGGCTCCATATAGTAAATCTTGAGAGCGGGTCTTCCAATATTTGTGTCCCACAAATATCTATGAACCTTGGTTGCAACCTTGCCCCACATTCACCATTTGAATGTTAACCAATCCAAGTTCATAATAGTTTAGACCTCACACTTGCTCCCATAAATGTGATCAACTACGGAATTTAGAATAATAGTTTATTCATGGATAAAATATGCAAAATTGGAACATGACTCATAATTAAATTAATACCATAATTATATTGATGAGTTTGAACTAATTCGATCCGTTACAATACTCAAAATAGATCAATTCCAATCACTAGAATATCGAAGCCCTAATGCACAAACATGTCCCTCATGTTTTGGCCCATGTAAAAGCTTCGTGAGTGGATCCGCAACATTTTGATCTGTGTGAACTTTGTGAATACATATCTTTCCTTTTTCAACTTCATCCCTAATGTAGTTGAATCTCCGCTCAATGTGACGAGTCTTTTGATGAGCACGAGGTTCCTTGATTTGAGCAATCGCACCCTCGTTGTCACAAAAGATCTCAAGAGGGTCCTGAATGGAAGGGACCACTCCTAAGTCGTCGATGAATTTCTTCATCCATGCAGCTTCCTGAGCTGCCAGTGAGGTGGCAATGTACTCCGACTCTGTAGTGGATAACGCAACAACTTCCTGTTTTGAGCTCTTCCAAGAGACTGCACCACCATTTAACATGAAGACATAACCGGATTGTGATCGAGAGTCATCTCGATCAGTTTGGAAACTCGCGTCCACGTAACCTTTTACAGCGAGTTCTTCCTCACCAGACCCATATATTAGAAACATATCCTTGGTCCTTCTAAGGTATTTCAATATACTTTTAACAGCAATCCAATGACTGTTTCCTGGGTTGTTCTGGTATCTACTTGTCAAGCTTAGAGCGCATGACACATCCGGTCTAGTACATATCATTGCATACATGATAGACCCAATAGCGGATGCATATGGGACTTTCTTCATTCTCTCTTGTTCATCTTTCGTGGTAGGACACTGAGATGAACTGAGAATGGTTCCTCTTTAAATAGGCACCAAACCTTTCTTAGAGTTTTCCATCTTGAACCTTTTCAAGATTTTATCAATGTATGCACTTTGACTTAAACCTATCAATCTCTTGGATCTATTCCTATAGATCCCAATCCCCAATATGTATTGTGCTTCTCCAAGATCCTTAATAGAGAAGCAACTCTTTAGCCAAGTTTTGACTTTTTGTATTGTGGTAATATCATTCCCAAACAATAATATATCATCCACATATAGCACAAGGAACATTATAGAGCTCCCACTAGTCTTCTTGTACACACAAGCTTCATCACCATTTTTAATGAAGCCAAATTTCTTTGCCTCTTCATTAAAGCGATGATTCCACATTCTAGATGCTTGTTTTAATCCGTAGATTGACTTCTTTAACTTGCATACCTTCTTAGGATTTTTCGGATCAACAAAACCTTCGGGCTCTACCATATAGACATCTTCCTCAAGATATCCATTTAGGAAAGCGATTTTGACATCCATTTGCCATATTTCATAGTCATAGTGAGCAGCAATGGCAAATAATATCCTAATAGACTTTAGCATTGCCACTGGCGAGAAAGTTTCATCATAATCAACCCCTTGAGTTTGAGTGAAACCTTTTGCTACAAGTCTAGCTTTGTATGTATCCAAGTTTCCATGTATGTCGGTTTTCTTCTTGAAAAGCCATTTGCAATCAACTAGCTTGGAGCTAGGAGGTTGCACAACAAGTTCCCAAACTTGATTTTCATACATGGATTGCATCTCGGCGTTCATGGCTTCCTGCCATTTGTCTTTATCAATCCTTGATAAAGCATCTTCGTAGTTTGTCAGTTCATCCAAATCAACCGTATAGCAACCATCCACGAGAAACCCATATCTCTCGGGAGGATTACTAATCCTACTAGATCTTCGAACGTCTTGTGTACCTTGATCATCCACTTGATCACTTTCAACATCCTCATGTTGAGTACTAGTGCCAACCAATTGTGTATCATCGGCTTGATCTTGTACCTCTACAAGATCTATCTTCCTTTCACCATCACCTTCCATAAGGAACTTGGTTTCAAGGAATTCCGCTTTTCGAGCAACAAATACCGTTTGCTCGGATGGATCATAGAAGTAATATCCCATGTCATCTTTAGGATATCCTATGAAGATACACCTTGTGGATCGAGCATGTAGCTTATTTGCTACATAATGCTTAGGATAAGCTTCACATCCCCATACTTTCAAGTATGAAAAAGAAGGAGGTTTTCCAAACCACATCTCATGAGGAGTTCGTTCCACTTTCTTGGTTGGGGCCATATTTAAAATACGAACCGCGGAGCTTAGACAATAACCCCAAAATGATAGAGGTAACGAGCTTCTTGCCATCATAGATCGAACCATATCCATTAGGGTTCGGTTCCTCCTTTCGGAAACTCCATTAAGTTGGGGTGTTCCGGGTGGAGTAAGTTGTGAGATAATCCCACAACTCCTAAGATGATCTTGGAAGGCATCGCTTAGGTATTCACCTCCTCTATCGGTACGAAGTACCTTAATTGTCCTATTGAGTTGATTTTGTACTTCGTTTTGATATTCTTTGAATGCTTCAAACGTTTCGTCCTTGTGTCTTAATAAGTAGACATATCCGAAACGACTAAAGTCATCAATGAAAGTAACAAAGTATCTTTCACCATTCCTAGTCATGGGTTTAAAGGGTCCACATACATCCGAATGTATTAATCCCAATAAATCTTTAGCCCTTTCATAAGTCCCTTTGAAAGGTGCTTTAGTCATCTTGCCTTGTAAACAAGATTCACATACATCAAACGAATCCATTTCATTTGATTTCAAAAGTCCATTCTTTTGAAGTGTATGCATTCGGTTCTTGTTTATATGGCCAAGGCGACAATGCCATAAATAGGAATCACTCAAATCCCTTTTGAGTTTCTTGGTGCTTGTATGGTATATAGAGCTCGATGATGCGTCATCATGAACCAATTCATAAATTCCATTTGAAGGCGAAGCCTTGAAATAGAATACATTGTCTTTAGAAACATGAATATCATCATTAATAAAATTAACAACGTAACCACATTGTTTTAAGCGAGAAATAGAAATAATGTTTCTACAAAAATCCGGAGCATACAAAACATTTTCTAAAATAAGTTCCAATCCGCTTGGAAACTTCAAAATAAAATCTCCTTGAGCTTTAACATGCACCTTTGCACCATTGCCCATATAGAGACTTGATGTTCCCGCCTTATGATCACTTCTTTTGAACCCCTGCAAAGAATTGCAAATATGAGTTCCACATCCCGTGTCTAATACCCATGTATTAGAAGAAGTAATACTAAGCTCTATATATACCATATATATATTACCTGAGGTTTGCCCTGCATCCCTCTTGTCCTTCAACTCCTTAAGATAGACCGGACAGTTTCGTTTCCAATGACCCATCTCACCGCAACCGAAACATGGGTCTTCTTTGGGGTTTGCCTTCTCGGCTACCTTTTGCTTCTTAGCCTTGTTGATGGTTGGGGTAACCATCTTCCCTTTCCCTTTGCCTTGATGGGCGGGTCCTTTTCTCTTGGCCACCTTTGGCTTAGAGGTGTTACCTTTTGACCTACCTTGATCGATTGCTAACACGGGTAAAGCCCTTTTACCCATGCTAGTTTCCGCCGTTCTAAGCATACCGTGAAGCTCACCTATGCTCTTATCCATCCCATTCATATTGTAATTAATTACAAATTGATCAAACCTTTTTGATAGGGAGTTAAGGATAAGATCGGTGGCTAACTCATTAGATATGTTTAGGTTAAGACGGTTAGCACGATCGATAAGGCTTTTCATCTTAAGTACATAAGATGAAACCGATTGGGTATCGTCCATACGACAAGCATGTAGCGCCCGAACCGTTTCGAATCGCTCGACACGCGCTTGTTGAAGGAACATCTCCTTCAATTACGTTATCATGTCATATGCACTATGATGTTCGAAATCCTTTTGGAGTTCGGGTATCATAGTCCCAAGCATTAAGCATGAGACTTGAAGGGAGTCGTGGCAATACTTATCGTAAGAGGCCATTGCCTCCACATCATTCTCATCCGGTTGATCGGGAATGGGGTCCTCAAGTACATACGCTTTATCCTCTTGTTTGTGGACAATCCGAAGATTGCGGAACCAATCCATAAAGTTGGTATGCTTGAGTTTGTCTTTCTCGAGGAGAGACCGTAACTGTAGTGACCCGAACTTTTTCATGTTTATATATATTAATTGAGATTGATATTTACTTGATTAAATGTTTCCAACATGTTAAGCAATCAAACTTGTTAAGACTTGATTAATTGAAATATGTTTCATATAGACAATTGACCACCCAAGTTGACCGGTGATTCACGAACGTTAAAACTTGTAAAAACTATATGATGACATATATATGGATATATATATAGTTAACATGATACTATGATAAGTAAACATATCATTAAGTATATTAACAATGAACTACATATGTAAAAACAAGACTACTAACTTAATGATTTTTAAACGAGACATATATGTAACGATTATCGTTGTAAAGACATTTAATGTATATATATCATATTAAGAGATATTCATACATGATAATATCATGATAATATAATAATTTAAAATCTCATTTGATATTATAAACATTGGGTTAACAACATTTAACAAGATCGTTAACCTAAAGGTTTCAAAACAACACTTACATGTAACGACTAACAATGACTTAACGACTCAGTTAAAATGGATATACATGTAGTGTTTTAATATGTATTTATACACTTTTGAAAGACTTCAATACACTTATCAAAATACTTCTACTTAACAAAAATGCTTACAATTACATCCTCGTTCAGTTTCATCAACAATTCTACTCGTATGCACCCGTATTCGTACTCGTACAATACACAGCTTTTAGATGTATGTACTATTGGTATATACACTCCAATGATCAGCTCTTAGCAGCCCATGTAAGTTACCTAACACATGTGGGAACCATCATTTGGCAACTAGCATGAAATATCTCATAAAATTACAAAAATATGAGTAATCATTCATGACTTATTTACATGAAAACAAAATTACATATCCTTTATATCTAATCCATACACCAACGACCAAAAACACCTACAAACACTTTCATTCTTCAATATTCTTCATCTAATTGATCTCTCTCAAGTTCTATCTTCAAGTTCTAAGTGTTCTTCATAAATTCCAAAAGTTCTAGTTTCATAAAATCAAGAATACTTTCAAGTTTGCTAGCTCACTTCCAATCTTGTAAGGTGATCATCCAACCTCAAGAAATCTTTGTTTATTACAGTAGGTTATCATTCTAATACAAGGTAATAATCATATTCAAACTTTGGTTCAATTTCTATAACTATAACAATCTTATTTCAAGTGATGATCTTACTTGAACTTGTTTTCGTGTCATGATTCTGCTTCAAGAACTTCGAGCCATCCAAGGATCCATTGAAGCTAGATCCATTTTTCTCTTTCCCAGTAGGTTTATCCAAGGAACTTAAGGTAGTAATGATGTTCATAACATCATTCGATTCATACATATAAAGCTATCTTATTCGAAGGTTTAAACTTGTAATCACTAGAACATAGTTTAGTTAATTCTAAACTTGTTCGCAAACAAAAGTTAATCCTTCTAACTTGACTTTTAAAATCAACTAAACACATGTTCTATATCTATATGATATGCTAACTTAATGATTTAAAACCTGGAAACACGAAAAACACCGTAAAACCGGATTTACGCCGTCGTAGTAACACCGCGGGCTATTTTGGGTTAGTTAATTAAAAACTATGATAAACTTTGATTTTAAAGTTGTTATTCTGAGAAAATGATTTTTATTATGAACATGAAACTATATCCAAAAATTATGATTAAACTCAAAGTGGAAGTATGTTTTCTAAAATGGTCATCTAGACGTCGTTCTTTCGACTTAAATGACTACCTTTACAAAAACGACTTGTAACTTATTTTTCCGACTATAAACCTATACTTTTCTGTTTAGATTCATAAAATATAGTTCAATATGAAACCATAGCAATTTGATTCACTCAAAACGGATTTAAAATGAAGAAGTTATGGGTAAAACAAGATTGGATAATTTTTCTCATTTTAGCTACGTGAAAATTGGTAACAAATCTATTCCAACCATAACTTAATCAACTTGTATTGTATATTATGTAATCTTGAGATACCATAGACACGTATACAATGTTTCGACCTATCATGTCGACACATCTATATATATTTCGGAACAACCATAGACACTCTATATGTGAATGTTGGAGTTAGCTATACAGGGTTGAGGTTGATTCCAAAATATATATAGTTTGAGTTGTGATCAATACTGAGATACGTATACACTGGGTCGTGGATTGATTCAAGATAATATTTATCGATTTATTTCTGTACATCTAACTGTGGACAACTAGTTGTAGGTTACTAACGAGGACAGCTGACTTAATAAACTTAAAACATCAAAATATATTAAAAGTGTTGTAAATATATTTTGAACATACTTTGATATATATGTATATATTGTTATAGGTTCGTGAATCAACCAGTGGCCAAGTCTTACTTCTCGACGAAGTAAAAATCTGTGAAAGTGAGTTATAGTCCCACTTTTAAAATCTAATATTTTTGGGATGAGAATACATGCAGGTTTTATAAATGATTTACAAAATAGACACAAGTACGTGAAACTACATTCTATGGTTGAATTATCGAAATCGAATATGCCCCTTTTTATTAAGTCTGGTAATCTAAGAATTAGGGAACAGACACCCTAATTGACGCGAATCCTAAAGATAGATCTATTGGGCTTAACAAACCCCATCCAAAGTACCGGATGCTTTAGTACTTCGAAATTTATATCATATCCGAAGGGTGTCCCGGAATGATGGGGATATTCTTATATATGCATCTTGTTAATGTCGGTTACCAGGTGTTCACCATATGAATGATTTTTATCTCTATGTATGGGATGTGTATTGAAATATGAAATCTTGTGGTCTATTGTTACGATTTGATATATATAGGTTAAACCTATAACTCACCAACATTTTTGTTGACGTTTAAAGCATGTTTATTCTCAGGTGAATATTAAGAGCTTCCGCTGTTGCATACTAAAATAAGGACAAGATTTGGAGTCCATGTTTGTATGATATTGTGTAAAAACTGCATTCAAGAAACTGATTTCGATGTAACATATTTGTATTGTAAACCATTATGTAATGGTCGTGTGTAAACAGATTATTTTAGATTATCATTATTTGATAATCTACGTAAAGCTTTTTAAACCTTTATTTATGAAATAAAGGTTATGGTTTGTTTTAAAAATGAATGCAGTCTTTGAAAAACGTCTCATATAGAGGTCAAAACCTCGCAACGAAATCAATTAATATGGAACGTTTTTAATCAATAAGAACGGGACATTTCAGTTGGTATCCGAGCGTTGGTCTTAGAGAACCAGAATTTTGCATTAGTGTATCTTATCGAGTTTGTTAGGATGCATTAGTGAGTCTGGACTTCGACCGTGTTTATTTGAAAAATGATTGCTTAACAAATTTTGTTGGAAACTATATATTTTTAACATGTGAATATTATGTGATATATTAATCTCTTAACGCGTTTGATATTATGTGATAGATGTCTACCTCTAGAACAAGTCCCATTGACTCACCTAATAATAATGAAGAGTCAAATGTAAATTAGAATGATTCGTGGACTGATTCACAAGTTCCCGAAGAGGAACCGGAAGAAGAGTCGGAACCGGAAGAAGAATCGGAACCGGAAGAAGAATCGGAACCGGATGAAGAAATAGAACCGGTGGGGGAAATAATAAAACGGTTAAGTAAAAGAAAATCCTCAACCAACCCACCAAGGTTAATTATGGTCAATGGTGTTTCCGCCAAGGAAGCAAAATATTGGGAGGATTACCAATTCTCCGATGAATCGGATTCCGACGAGAATTCCGATGATGTTATAGAAATTACCCCAACTGAATTTAAAAAGGCAAAAGAAAATAATAAGGGAAAGGGCATAAAAATAGAGAAATCTAATTCCAACCCCGATGAACTTTATATGTATCGTCAACGCCCGAAGTCCTTAAGTTGTAACAATGACCCGGGAACCTCTAAACCACCAGGTTTTTCTAAACCAATGTGGACAACGATGGCTCGTATTAGGGGAACATCATATATCCCTAGAAACTTGGCAAAACGAACCAAAACCGAAGAAGAAGAAACGAGCGAGTCGGAATAAGATAGTTGTATTCGTGTGGTGTAATATATGTAATATAGTGTTCTTATGCTTTATGATATATGTAAAAATTGCTTGTATTAATAAGTATTTTTTTATGAAACTAACTCTTGTCTATTTTACAGTTTAAAAACACAAAATGGATAGACAACCCAATATTTTAAGAGACCTACCCGGAGACATGATTGATGAAATCTTGTCTAGAGTCGGCCAGAATTCTTCGGCACAACTATTTAAGGCGAGATCAGTTTGTAAGACATTCGAAGAACGTTCCAAGAATGTCTTGGTTTATAAGAGACTTTCGTTTGAAAGATGGGGGATATCACATTGGGAAACCCATAAGTTACGATGTGTTTACTTTGACGCATATATTGCGGGGAACCCAAATGCTATTTTACGCAACGGGTTAAGAAATTATTTTGACTCAATATATCCGAATATTGGACTTCGTGATTTAGAAAAAGCGGCTAACATGCAACATAAAGAAGCATGTTATGCTTATGGATTAGTAATGTTCGCTTCTCACCAAAGTGAGAACAAGAACATCGGGCTACAACTATTAAACAAAACGTTTCCACAAGTGACGGAGTCGGTAATTGGGGTAAGAAATGAGGTTTTTAGATTATTACGGGACTGTTGGACATTACGTAACCCTCGTCCCTTTGATGACATTACAACACGCTGTCTTATCAACGGCCATAACGGTTATGTTGCACAAGACCAAGGATGGGAAGTAGTCCTAGTAAAACCAGAATGCATGACTTGTTTCTGGACGTATGAATTACGTGTCTTTATTGCCTTTGCTGAACGACTTGTGTACTAGCTAGAATTGTCTTCACAACTATCTTGTATCAAAGTTATTGTGTGCTATATTTCATGCTTTATGTAAAATAAGCGGTATTGTAAGTTTGTAAAATATTGTATAAAAGTTTGAACGCGAAATATTATTATAATCAGTTTTTCATATAGAATTGTAGTAGTTGAATTGTATATTAGCTACTAAGTATGAACTTAACGGGTAGGTACTATCCGAATTTAAACTTATAAAACGCTAATATGAAGAAAAAGCTTTTATAAATGAGTTCATATTATGCTACGAAATACTATTAACTACTCTTAATATTCTGTATGATTAACTTGTTCCATTTAACTATTTTGAAGGAAATGGCACCGACTACTCGACACACCTGAATATGAATGAAGAGAAATTCCGTACTTTTCTAGCTTCAAACATAGCCGCAGTACAGGCTGCGCTACATACCAACAATAACCTTGGATCTAGCAGTACAAGAAATCGTGTAGGATGCACCTACAAAGAATTCACTGCCTGCAAACCTTTGGAATTTGATGGAACCGAAGGACCGATCGGATTGAAACGGTGGACCGAGAAAGTCGAATCGGTGTTTGCCATAAGTAAGTGTACTGAAGAGGACAAAGTAAAGTACGCTACGCATACCTTCACAGGTTCTGCGTTAACATGGTGGAATACCTATCTAGAGCAAGTGGGACAAGATGATGCGTACGCACTACCGTGGTCAGCATTCAAGCACTTGATGAACGAGAAGTACCGTCCCAGAACCGAGGTCAATAAGCTCAAGACAGAACTTAGAGGGTTACGAACCCAAGGATTTGATATTACCACGTACGAAAGACGATTCACAAAATTGTGCCTATTGTGTCCGGGAGCATTCGAAGATGAGGAAGAGAAGATCGACGCGTTTGTGAAAGGATTACCGGAAAGAATCCAAGAAGATATAAGTTCACACGAGCCCGCCTCCATACAACAGGCATGTAGAATGGCTCACAAACTCGTGAATCAAATTGAAGAAAGAATTAAAGAACAGACTGCTGAAGAGGCCAATGTGAAGCAAGTCAAAAGAAAGTGGGAGGAAAACGGTGATAAGAATCACCAATACAACAACAACAGCAATTACAACAATAATCGCAACAATTATCCCAACAATCGCAACATCAATCGCAACTACAACAAACGGCCCAACAACAACAACAACAACAACAGCAACTACAACAATCATCCTGTTGGGATTTAACAAGTTTCATAATACTTAAAACCTTTTAAGAATCATTCAAAGCTGAAGCATGTAAAATTACCAATTGAAACTTGTATATCTTTAACCATATAAAAGTTAAATCCCAAGAAAAGGATCAAGTTGAGAAATAAGCTTACAAACTACAAGCAAGAATAAGATGTTATACCTATTCCAAGCTAGTTGAAAGTGATGAAGATGATGATGTTGAATGGAGCTTCAAATGGATGAAACCTCAAGAGATTATACCCCAAACTTGTAACCAACACCTTGTACTTTGGTTAGGATTTGTTAACACTTGAATCTAGCTTCCAAAAACCAAATTATCAACCCTTTCTTGCCCCTAAACCCCACGGTTTTACAGCTGCTGTATGGGAGAGTTTTTGCAGAATTTTGAAGTGTTAATTGCATGTGTTGGTTCCTACAAGAGTCAAGATGCTTACATATGGAATTGAGAAAGTATGGGTGAAAGATTCCAAGCCTAAAGCATGTGTATCTCATTCCCTATGCCACTTCTCTTTCAAGTATTATTAAATAAGTTTTATAAAAGTAATTAGATTTTATAAAACTCTCCATAGTACTTCCATATGTATATATTTGTTATGTACATTTATTTTATAAAACCAAAACTTTATAAAATGTAACATAACAAAATAAATTATTTAACCTATAAATAATTTAAACTCTTGTTATATATAAATTAATCCATAATTTATTTATATATATACACATCAAGTAATATTTCAGAAAACCATTTTTCTTGAAGTTCAAGTGTCGCGTATTTGATCAATGAACCAATCGTTAAAATCAAAGACGAATAAGGTGTCGGTAAGTTTGTTATTGGGTATGACCCGACTTGGATCATAATATATTAGCCACATTAATTAAATATGTCTCTCGGGCATACGAAATACCTTCAATCTCCCACTTGCACGAGAAACATAAGAAATTAATGCAAGTGATGGATACAGCCTAACACACCGTCCATCACCCCTAATATGTTATGACTTTGTGCCATTCAATAACATCATCCCTTTCGAGTTCCCATCTCGAATATGATTAGGTGAATCTTTCATTATTTTGTCCTAGATGTCATGTTAAATCCAAGAGATACAGAGTGATCACTCTCTTATAGATTTAACTTTTCAGGCCTTAGACATCTGACTCTCAACGAATAAGAGGGACAAATTCCATCTTGACTACATACGTCCTAGATATACACTTTGTAATATACCTGAGTTCTTCCTTATGTACTACCATGTTTCAGAATAGCGAAGGAAAGAATCAAGGCACAGTACTTGGTGAATATCCGAACCCAATATGTATCTCAGGTCAGAGGATACAATGATATTCGCCTTTACTCAAGATTACATGTGATCAACCACAAAGGCTCTATACAGTAATTCTTGAGAGCGGGTCTTCCAATATTTGTTTCCCACAAATATCTATGAACCTTGGTTGCAACCTTGCCCCACATTCAACCTATGAATGTATACCAATCCGAGTTCATAATAGTTTAAACCTCACACTTGTTCCCACAAATGTGATCAACTACGGAATTTAGAATAATAGTTTATTCATGGATAAAATATGCAAAATTGGAACATGACTCATAAATAAATTAATACCATAATTATATTAATGAGTTTGAACTAATTCGTTCCGTTACAATACATAAAATAGATCAATTCCAATCACTAGAAAATCGAAGCCCTAATGCACAAACATGTCCCTCATGTTTTGGCCCATGTAAAAGCTTCGTGAGTGGATCCGCAACATTATGATCTGTATGAACTTTGCGAATACATATCTTTCCTTTTTCAACTTCATCCCTTATGTAGTTGAATCTCCGCTCAATGTGACGAGTCTTTTGATGGGCACGAGGTTCCTTGATTTGAGCAATCGCACCCTCGTTGTCACAAAAGATCTCAAGAGGGTCCTGAATGGAAGGGACCACTCCTAAGTCGTCGATGAATTTCTTCATCCATGCAGCTTCCTGAGCTGCCAGTGAGGCGGCAATGTACTCCGACTCTGTAGTGGATAACGCAACAACCTCCTGTTTCGAACTCTTCCAAGAGACCGCACCACCATTTAACATGAAGACATAACCGGATTGTGATCGAGAGTCATCTCGATCAGTTTGAAAACTCGCGTCCACGTAACCTTTTACAGCGAGTTCCTCCTCACCAGACCCATATATTAGAAACATATCCTTAGTCCTCCTAAGGTATTTTAATATGCTTTTAACAGCAATCCAATGACTATTTCCTGGGTTATTCTGGTATCTACTTGTCAAGCTTAGAGCGCATGACACATCCGGTCTAGTACATATCATTGCATACATGATAGACCCAATAGCAGACGCGTATGGGACTTTCTTCATTCTCTCTTGTTCATCTTCCGTGGCAGGACACTGAGATGAACTGAGAACGGTTCCTTTTTGAATAGGTACCAAACCTCTCTTAGAGTTTTCCATCTTGAACCTTTTCAAGATTTTATCAATGTATGTACTTTGACTTAAACCTATCAATCTCTTGGATCTATTCCTATAGATCCCTATCCCCAATATGTATTGTGCATCTCCAAGATCCTTAATGGAGAAGCGACTCTTTAGCCAAGTTTTGACTCCTTGCATTGTGGTAATATCATTCCCAAATAATAATATATCATCCACATATAGTACAAGGAACATGATAGTGCTCCCACTAGCTTTCTTATATACACAAGCTTCATCACCATTTTTAATGAAGCCAAATTTCTCGGCTTCCTCATTAAAACGATGATTCCACATTCTAGATGCTTGTTTCAATCCGTAGATTGACTTCTTTAACTTGCATACACTTTTAGGATATTTTGGATCAACAAAACCTTCAGGCTGGACCATATAGACATCTTCCGTAAGATATCCATTTAGGAAAGCGGTTTTGACATCCATTTGCCATATTTCATAGTCGTAGTGAGCAGCAATGGCAAATAATATCCTAATAGACTTTAGCATTGCCACAGGCGAGAAAGTTTCATCATAATCAACCCCTTGAGTTTGAGTGAAACCTTTTGCAACAAGTCTAGCTTTATATGTATCCAAGTTTCCATGTATGTCGGTTTTCTTCTTGAAAAGCCATTTGCAATCAACTAGCTTGGAGCTAGGAGGTTGCACAACAAGTTCCCAAACTTGGTTTTCATACATGGATTGCATCTCGGCGTTCATGGCTTCCTGCCATTTATCTTTATCGATCCTTGATAAAGCATCTTCGTAGTTTGTCGGTTCATCCAAATCAACCGTATAGCAACCATCTATGAGAAACCCATATCTCTCAGGAGGATTGCTAATCCTACCAGATCTACGAATGCCTTGTGTATTTTGATCATTCATTTGATCACTATCAACATTTTCATGTTGAGTGCTAGTGTCAACCAATTGTGTATCATCTACTTGATCTTGAACCTCTTCAAGATCTATCTTCCTTTCACTATTTCCTTCCATTAGGAACTTAGTTTCAAGGAATTCCGCCTTTCGAGCAACAAATACATTCTGCTCGGATGGATCATAGAAATAGTATCCCATATCATCCTTGGGATATCCTATGAAGATACACTTCGTGGATCGAGCATTCAACTTATTAGGGACGTAACGCTTAGGATAAGCTTCACATCCCCATACCTTTAAGTATGATAGAGAAGGAGGTTTTCCAAACCACATCTCATGAGGAGTTCGTTCCACTTTCTTGGTTGGGGCCATATTTAAAATACGAGCCGCGGAGCTTAGACAATAACCCCAAAATGACAGAGGTAACGAGCTTCTTGCCATCATAGATCGAACCATATCCATTAGGGTTCGGTTTCTCCTTTCGGAAACTCCATTAAGTTGGGGTGTTCCGGGTGGAGTAAGTTGTGAGATAATCCCACAACTCCTAAGATGATCTTGGAAGGCATCGCTTAGGTATTCACCTCCTCTATCGGTACGTAGTACCTTAATTGTCTTATTGAGTTGATTTTGTACTTCGTTTTGATATTCTTTGAATGCTTCAAACGTTTCGTCCTTGTGTCTTAATAAGTAGACATATCCGAAACGACTAAAGTCATCAATGAAAGTAACAAAATATCTTTCACCTTTCCTAGTCATGGGTTTAAAGGGTCCACATACATCCGAATGTATTAATCCCAATAAATCTTTAGCCCTTTCATAGGTCCCTTTGAAAGGTGCTTTAGTCATCTTGCCTTGTAAACAAGATTCACATACTTCAAACGAATCCATTTCATTTGATTTCAAAAGTCCATTCTTTTGAAGTGTATGTATTCGGTTCTTGTTTATGTGACCAAGGTGACAATGCCATAAGTAGGAATCACTCAAATCCCTTTTGAGTTTCTTGGTGCTTGTATGGTACATTGAGCTACTAGATGATGTGTCATCATGAACCAATTCATAAATTCCATTTGAAGGCGAAGCCTTGAAATAGAATACATTATCTTTAGAAACATGAATATCATCATCAATAAAATTAACAACGTAACCACATTGTTTTAAGCGAGAAATAGAAATAATGTTTCTACACAAATCCGGAGCATACAAAACATTTTCTAAAATAAGTTCCAATCCGCTTGGAAGCTTCAAAATAAAATCTCCTTGAGCTTTAACATGCACCTTTGCACCATTGCCCATATAGAGACTTGATGTTCCCGCCTTATGATCACTTCTTTTGAACCCCTGCAAAGAATTGCAAATATGAGTTCCACATCCAGTGTCTAATACCCATGTATTAGAAGAAGTAATACTTAGCTCTATATATACCATATATATATTACCTGAGGTTTGCCCTGCATTCCTCTTGTCCTTCAACTCCTTAAGGTAGACCGGACAGTTTCGTTTCCAATGACCCATCTCACCGCAACCGAAACATGGGTCTTCCTTGGGGTTTGCCTTCTCGGTGATCTTTTGCTTCTTGGCCTTGTTGATGGTTGGGGTAACCATCTTCCCCTTCCCTTTGCCTTGATAGGCGGGTCCTTTTCTCTTAGCCACCTTTGGCTTAGAGGTGTTACCCTTGGACCCACCTTGATCGATTGCTAACACGGGTAAAGCCCTTTTACCCATGCTAGTTTCCGCCGTTCTAAGCATACCGTGAAGCTCACCTATGCTCTTATCCATCCCATTCATATTGTAATTAATTACAAATTGATCAAACCTTTTTGATAGGGAATTAAGGATAAGATCGGTGGCTAACTCATTTGATATGTTTAGGTTAAGACGGTTAGCACGATCAATAAGGCTCTTCATTTTGAGGACATAAGAGGAGACGGATTGGGTGTCATCCATACGACATGCATGTAGCGCTCGAACCGTTTCGAAGCGCTCGACACGTGCTTGTTGAAGGAACATCTCCTTCAATTGCGTAATCATGTCATATGCACTATGATGTTCGAAATCCTTTTGGAGTTCGGGTATCATAGTCCCAAGCATTAGACAAGCGACTTGCACCGAATCGGCGCAATACTTGTCATAATAAGCCATGCCCTCTATATCTTCCTCATCCGGTTGGTCGGGAATAGGGTCCTCCAACACATACGCTTTGTCCTCAAGTTTGAGGACAATCCTAAGATTACGGAACCAATCCATAAAGTTCGTATGGTTGAGTTTGTCTTTCTCGAGGAGAGACCTTAATGATAGGTTGTTTAGGTTAAGTGGTGCATTTTGCATGTTGTTGTTATTTGCGGCCATCTACAAAATTAACAAAGTTCGTTTAAGTATCGATTTTTAATTTAACATTCAATACCCTTTTAAATTTTAATTGACTTATTAAAAATTAGAAACCAACGGTAAATCAAATTTCGGTTTGGTGACCTTTATCCCGTTATTTGATTTAGCTAGGTAGTCATTATATGACAATTGCAATCCTTTTGCAACTTCTAAGTTATGGGATCATGCAATCCTTTTGTATGGCATATTTATCCCATCAACGCCTATTTGTTCTTCATGCTTCGGTGACCCTAAGTTCATGATTCCCAAATCAAGTCGTCCTACTTGTATAGACTTGTAGACTTAACATACAAGTGGTTAGGTGACCTTTATCCCACATGTATGCGAAGTGTACCTTATTCATATTAGTTCGCTCATGACGGTTAGGTGACCTTTATCCCATCAAGAGTTTCCTAATACGTCTAAGTGTTTCCACAAAAGGATGGCGTTTAACTTGTTTGCCTTGTTAATAAGGGATTTTAAGTTTTCATAAATTCTAGTTTAAGAAAACATTTGCCATACACCAACATGCATTTGGTGTATAGTTCATTATGAAAAGCCAATTTCATGTCTATAAACCATTTTATATATATGATCCTAATCATGATCTTAATAACCGTTTATTAATGTCCTTTTAGCCATTTTTAATTTAACCATTTAAATTGACGTTTTGCATGTCGTTAATAATGTCAATTTTAACCAATTTAAATTGCCATTTTAGATTGTTGTTAACTTGTGTGATTAACTTGTAGCATACAAACATACAATCCACATAATCATACAAAACAACCACGCATGCAAAATCATATGTTCACAATCAAGCCATTTTTGGTAGACATTTGTTTAGCCGAAAACAAATGCCACCGGTTAAGGGTAATTACACAAAGTAGGAGATTTCAAATCTCCCACTTAACCTTGCATCCAAATGCTTCTTCATGTGTTCTTCAAGTCTTCATCATTCTTCATCATTTTACAAAATATATCCTAATACATTTTGTCTAAAAAAATGAAATTACAACCTAATCTATTTTACATACCAAATATAAAATAAATTACATAACCAAATGAATTATTACATGCCAAATGAATAAATATTATTACAAACCAATTGAATAAATATCAATCAACCATGCATGCAACCAAACACAAGGTCAAGGCTTAGATTGTGAACATCATCAACATAAGTGATAGGCAATACAGAATCACAAGTGATTGGAAACACAGAATCACAAGTGATCTGCAATACAGAATCACAAGTGATTGGCAATACAGAATCACAAGTGATCGGCAACACAGAATCACAAGTGATCTGCAACACAGAATCACAAGTGATTGGCAATACAGAATCACAAGTGATTTGCAGTACAGAATGCAGAATCACAAGTGATTTTGGCCAAAATGACAACCACCCAAAACCGAAAATTTTACATTCTACTTCATGCATGTTCATAGAATGCAAAATTATAGTGGGTTTAATAACCATCTCGAAGCATATTTCAACAACTTCGGCTCTAGATACCATTGTTGGGATTTAACAAGTTTCATAATACTTAAAACCTTTTAAGAATCATTCAAAGCGGAAGCATGTAAAATTACCAATTGAAACTTGTATATCTTTAACCATATAAAAGTTAAATCCCAAGAAAAGGATCAAGTTGAGAAATAAGCTTACAAACTACAAGCAAGAATAAGATGTTATACCTATTCCAAGCTAGTTGAAAGTGATGAAGATGATGATGTTGAATGGAGCTTCAAATGGATGAAACCTCAAGAGATTATACCCCAAACTTGTAACCAACACCTTGTACTTTGGTTAGGATTTGTTAACACTTGAATCTAGCTTCCAAAAACCAAATTATCAACCCTTTCTTGCCCCTAAACCCCACGGTTTTACAGCTGCTGTATGGGAGAGTTTTTGCAGAATTTTGAAGTGTTAATTGCATGTGTTGGTTCCTACAAGAGTCAAGATGCTTACATATGGAATTGAGAAAGTATGGGTGAAAGATTCCAAGCCTAAAGCATGTGTATCTCATTCCCTATGCCACTTCTCTTTCAAGTATTATTAAATAAGTTTTATAAAAGTAATTAGATTTTATAAAACTCTCCATAATACTTCCATATGTATATATTTGTTATGTACATTTATTTTATAAAACCAAAACTTTATAAAATGTAACATAACAAAATAAATTATTTAACCTATAAATAATTTAAACTCTTGTTATATATAAATTAATCCATAATTTATTTATATATATACACATCAAGTAATATTTCAGAAAACCATTTTTCTTGAAGTTCAAGTGTCGCGTATTTGATCAATGAACCAATCGTTAAAATCAAAGACGAATAAGGTGTCGGTAAGTTTGTTATTGGGTATGACCCGACTTGGATCATAATATATTAGCCACATTAATTAAATATGTCTCTCGGGCATACGAAATACCTTCACATCCCAACAACAATAATAACCGCAACAACAACAACAATCAGAAGCAGCTATGCCAAAGGTGTGAAAAGAATCACTCGGGGTTCTGCACCAAATTTTGTAACAAGTGTAAAAGAAAAGGTCATAGCGCGGCAAAGTGTGAGGTCTACGGACCAGGGGTTAATAGAACGAAAGTAACAAATGGTGTCGGAACGAGTAATGGCGGAGCAAGTAGTGTCGGAGCAAGTTATGCCAATGTAGTTTGTTATAAATGTGGAAAAACGGGCAACATTATTAGAAATTGCCCGAACCAGGAGAACACGAATGGACAAGGCCGTGGAAGAGTTTTCAATATTAATGCGGCAGAGGCACAGGAAGACCCGGAGCTTGTTACGGGTACGTTTCTTATTGACAATAAATCTGCTTACGTTTTATTTGATTCGGGTGCGGATAGAAGCTATATGAGTAGAGATTTTTGTGCTAAATTAAGTTGTCCATTGACGCCTTTGGATAGTAAATTTTTACTCGAATTAGCAAATGGTAAATTAATTTCAGCAGATAATATATGTCGGAATCGAGAAATTAAACTGGTTAGCGAAACATTTAAGATTGATTTGATACCAGTAGAGTTAGGGAGTTTTGATGTGATAATCGGTATGGACTGGTTGAAAGAAGTGAAAGCGGAGATCGTTTGTTACAAAAATGCAATTCGCATTATACGAGAAAAAGAAAAACCCTTAATGGTGTACGGAGAAAAGGGCAACACGAAGCTACATCTTATTAGTAATTTGAAGGCACAAAAACTAATAAGAAAAGGTTGCTATGCTGTTCTAGCACACGTCGAGAAAGTACAAACTGAAGAAAAGAGCATCAATGATGTTCCCATTGCAAAAGAATTTCCCGATGTATTTCCGAAAGAATTACCGGGATTACCCCCACATCGATCCGTTGAATTTCAAATAGATCTTGTACCAGGAGCTGCACCAATAGCTCGTGCTCCTTACAGACTCGCACCCAGCGAGATGAAAGAACTGCAAAGCCAATTACAAGAACTTTTAGAGCGTGGTTTCATTCGACCAAGCACATCACCGTGGGGAGCTCCTGTTTTGTTTGTCAAGAAGAAAGATGGTACATTCAGGTTGTGTATCGACTACCGAGAGTTGAACAAACTTACCATCAAGAACCGCTACCCACTACCGAGAATCGACGACTTATTTGATCAACTACAAGGCTCGTCTGTTTATTCAAAGATTGACTTACGTTCCGGGTATCATCAAATGCGGGTGAAAGAAGATGATATTCCAAAGACTGCTTTCAGAACACGTTACGGTCATTACGAGTTTATGGTCATGCCGTTTGGTTTAACTAATGCACCAGCTGTGTTCATGGACCTTATGAACCGAGTGTGTGGACCATACCTTGACAAGTTTGTCATTGTTTTCATTGATGACATACTTATTTACTCAAAGAATGACCAAGAACACGATGAACATTTGAGAAAGGTGTTAGAAGTATTGAGGAAGGAAGAATTGTACGCTAAGTTTTCAAAGTGTGCATTTTGGTTGGAAGAAGTTCAATTCCTCGGTCACATAGTGAACAAAGAAGGTATTAAGGTGGATCCGGCAAAGATAGAAACTGTTGAAAAGTGGGAAACCCCGAAAACTCCGAAACACATACGCCAGTTTTTAGGACTAGCTGGTTACTACAGAAGGTTCATCCAAGACTTTTCCAGAATAGCAAAACCCTTGACTGCATTAACGCATAAAGGGAAGAAATTTGAATGGAATGATGAACAAGAGAAAGCGTTTCAGCTATTGAAGAAAAAGCTAACTACGGCACCTATATTGTCATTGCCTGAAGGGAATGATGATTTTGTGATTTATTGTGATGCATCAAAGCAAGGTCTCGGTTGTGTATTAATGCAACGAACGAAGGTGATTGCTTATGCGTCTAGACAATTGAAGATTCACGAACAAAATTATACGACGCATGATTTGGAATTAGGCGCGGTTGTTTTTGCATTAAAGACTTGGAGGCACTACTTATATGGGGTCAAAAGTATTATATATACCGACCACAAAAGTCTTCAACACATATTTAATCAGAAACAACTGAATATGAGGCAGCGTAGGTGGATTGAATTATTGAATGATTACGACTTTGAGATTCGTTACCACCCGGGGAAGGCAAATGTGGTAGCCGATGCCTTGAGCAGGAAGGACAGAGAACCCATTCGAGTAAAATCTATGAATATAATGATTCATAATAACATTACTACTCAAATAAAGGAGGCGCAACAAGGAGTTTTAAAAGAGGGAAATTTAAAGGATGAAATACCCAAAGGATCGGAGAAGCATCTTAATATTCGGGAAGACGGAACCCGGTATAGGGCTGAAAGGATTTGGGTACCAAAATTTGGAGATATGAGAGAAATGGTACTTAGAGAAGCTCATAAAACCAGATACTCAATACATCCTGGAACGGGGAAGATGTACAAGGATCTCAAGAAACATTTTTGGTGGCCGGGTATGAAAGCCGATGTTGCTAAATACGTAGGAGAATGTTTGACGTGTTCTAAGGTCAAAGCTGAGCATCAGAAACCATCAGGTCTACTTCAACAACCCGAAATCCCGGAATGGAAATGGGAAAACATTACCATGGATTTCATCACTAAATTGCCAAGGACTGCAAGTGGTTTTGATACTATTTGGGTAATAGTTGATCGTCTCACCAAATCAGCACACTTCTTGCCAATAAGAGAAGATGACAAGATGGAGAAGTTAGCACGACTGTATTTGAAGGAAGTCATCTCCAGACATGGAATACCAATCTCTATTATCTCTGATAGGGATGGCAGATTTATTTCAAGATTCTGGCAGACATTACAGCAAGCATTAGGAACTCGTCTAGACATGAGTACTGCTTATCATCCACAAACTGATGGGCAGAGTGAAAGGACAATACAAATGCTTGAAGACATGCTACGAGCATGTGTTATTGATTTCGGAAACAGTTGGGATCGACATCTACCGTTAGCAGAATTTTCCTACAACAACAGCTACCATTCAAGCATTGAGATGGCGCCGTTTGAAGCACTTTATGGTAGAAAGTGCAGGTCTCCGATTTGTTGGAGTGAAGTGGGGGATAGACAGATTACGGGTCCGGAGATTATACAAGAAACTACCGAGAAGATCATCCAAATTCAACAACGGTTGAAAACCGCCCAAAGTCGACAAAAGAGCTACGCTGACATTAAAAGAAAAGATATAGAATTTGAAATTGGAGAGATGGTCATGCTTAAAGTTGCACCTTGGAAAGGCGTTGTTCGATTTGGTAAACGAGGGAAATTAAATCCAAGGTATATTGGACCATTCAAGATTATTGATCGTGTCGGACCAGTAGCTTACCGACTTGAGTTACCTCAACAACTCGCGGCTGTACATAACACTTTCCACGTCTCGAATTTGAAGAAATGTTTTGCTAAAGAAGATCTCACTATTTCGTTAGATGAAATCCAAATCAACGAAAAACTCCAATTCATCGAAGAACCCGTTGAAATAATGGATTGTGAGGTTAAAAGACTTAAGCAAAACAAGATACCAATTGTTAAGGTTCGATGGAATGCTCGTAGAGGACCCGAGTTCACCTGGGAGCGTGAAGATCAGATGAAGAAGAAATACCCGCATCTATTTCCAGAAGATTCGTCAACACCTTCAACAGCTTAAAATTTCGGGACGAAATTTATTTAACGGGTAGGTACTGTAGTGACCCGAACTTTTTCATGTTTATATATATTAATTGAGATTGATATTTACATGATTAAATGTTTCCAACATGTTAAGCAATCAAACTTGTTAAGACTTGATTAATTGAAATATGTTTCATATAGACAATTGACCACCCAAGTTGACCGGTGATTCACGAACGTTAAAACTTGTAAAAACTATATGATGACATATATATGGATATATATATAGTTAACATGATACTATGATAAGTAAACATATCATTAAGTATATTAACAATGAACTACATATGTAAAAACAAGACTACTAACTTAATGATTTTTAAACGAGACATATATGTAACGATTATCGTTGTAAAGACATTTAATGTATATATATCATATTAAGAGATATTCATACATGATAATATCATGATAATATAATAATTTAAAATCTCATTTGATATTATAAACATTGGGTTAACAACATTTAACAAGATCGTTAACCTAAAGGTTTCAAAACAACACTTACATGTAACGACTAACGATGACTTAACGACTCAGTTAAAATGGATATACATGTAGTGTTTTAATATGTATTTATACACTTTTGAAAGACTTCAATACACTTATCAAAATACTTCTACTTAACAAAAATGCTTACAATTACATCCTCGTTCAGTTTCATCAACAATTCTACTCGTATGCACCCGTATTCGTACTCGTACAATACACAGCTTTTAGATGTATGTACTATTGGTATATACACTCCAATGATCAGCTCTTAGCAGCCCATGTGAGTCACCTAACACATGTGGGAACCATCATTTGGCAACTAGCATGAAATATCTCATAAAATTACAAAAATATGAGTAATCATTCATGACTTATTTACATGAAAACAAAATTACATATCCTTTATATCTAATCCATACACCAACGACCAAAAACACCTACAAACACTTTCATTCTTCAATATTCTTCATCTAATTGATCTCTCTCAAGTTCTATCTTCAAGTTCTAAGTGTTCTTCATAAATTCCAAAAGTTCTAGTTTCATAAAATCAAGAATACTTTCAAGTTTGCTAGCTCACTTCCAATCTTGTAAGGTGATCATCCAACCTCAAGAAATCTTTGTTTCTTACAGTAGGTTATCATTCTAATACAAGGTAATAATCATATTCAAACTTTGGTTCAATTTCTATAACTATAACAATCTTATTTCAAGTGATGATCTTACTTGAACTTGTTTTCGTGTCATGATTCTGCTTCAAGAACTTCGAGCCATCCAAGGATCCATTGAAGCTAGATCCATTTTTCTCTTTCCCAGTAGGTTTATCCAAGGAACTTAAGGTAGTAATGATGTTCATAACATCATTCGATTCATACATATAAAGCTATCTTATTCGAAGGTTTAAACTTGTAATCACTAGAACATAGTTTAGTTAATTCTAAACTTGTTCGCAAACAAAAGTTAATCCTTCTAACTTGACTTTTAAAATCAACTAAACACATGTTCTATATCTATATGATATGCTAACTTAATGATTTAAAACCCGGAAACACGAAAAACACCGTAAAACCGGATTTACGCCGTCGTAGTAACACCGCGGGCTATTTTGGGTTAGTTAATTAAAAACTATGATAAACTTTGATTTTAAAGTTGTTATTCTGAGAAAATGATTTTTATTATGAACATGAAACTATATCCAAAAATTATGATTAAACTCAAAGTGGAAGTATGTTTTCTAAAATGGTCATCTAGACGTCGTTCTTTCGACTGAAATGACTACCTTTACAAAAACGACTTGTAACTTATTTTTCCGACTATAAACCTATACTTTTCTGTTTAGATTCATAAAATATAGTTCAATATGAAACCATAGCAATTTGATTCACTCAAAACGGATTTAAAATGAAGAAGTTATGGGTAAAACAAGATTGGATAATTTTTCTCATTTTAGCTACGTGAAAATTGGTAACAAATCTATTCCAACCATAACTTAATCAACTTGTATTGTATATTATGTAATCTTGAGATACCATAGACACGTATACAATGTTTCGACCTATCATGTCGACACATCTATATATATTTCGGAACAACCATAGACACTCTATATGTGAATGTTGGAGTTAGCTATACAGGGTTGAGGTTGATTCCAAAATATATATAGTTTGAGTTGTGATCAATACTGAGATACGTATACACTGGGTCGTGGATTGATTCAAGATAATATTTATCGATTTATTTCTGTACATCTAACTGTGGACAACTAGTTGTAGGTTACTAACGAGGACAGCTGACTTAATAAACTTAAAACATCAAAATATATTAAAAGTGTTGTAAATATATTTTGAACATACTTTGATATATATGTATATATTGTTATAGGTTCGTGAATCAACCAGTGGCCAAGTCTTACTTCTCGACGAAGTAAAAATCTATGAAAGTGAGTTATAGTCCCACTTTTAAAATCTAATATTTTTGGGATGAGAATACATGCAGGTTTTATAAATGATTTACAAAATAGACACAAGTACGTGAAACTACATTCTATGGTTGAATTAACGAAATCGAATATGCCCCTTTTTATTAAGTCTGGTAATCTAAGAATTAGGGAACAGACACCCTAATTGACGCGAATCCTAAAGATAGATCTATTGGGCTTAACAAACCCCATCCAAAGTACCGGATGCTTTAGTACTTCGAAATTTATATCATATCCGAAGGGTGTCCCGGAATGATGGGGATATTCTTATATATGCATCTTGTTAATGTCGGTTACCAGGTGTTCACCATATGAATGATTTTTATCTCTATGTATGGGATGTGTATTGAAATATGAAATCTTGTGGTCTATTGTTACGATTTGATATATATAGGTTAAACCTATAACTCACCAACATTTTTGTTGACGTTTAAAGCATGTTTATTCTCAGGTGAATATTAAGAGCTTCCGCTGTTGCATACTAAAATAAGGACAAGATTTGGAGTCCATGTTTGTATGATATTGTGTAAAAACTGCATTCAAGAAACTGATTTCGATGTAACATATTTGTATTGTAAACCATTATGTAATGGTCGTGTGTAAACAGGATATTTTAGATTATCATTATTTGATAATCTACGTAAAGCTTTTTAAACCTTTATTTATGAAATAAAGGTTATGGTTTGTTTTAAAAATGAATGCAGTCTTTGAAAAACGTCTCATATAGAGGTCAAAACCTCGCAACGAAATCAATTAATATGGAACGTTTTTAATCAATAAGAACGGGACATTTCAGTAACGATAGGTTGTTCATGTTAAGTGGTGCGTTTTGCATGTTGTTGTTATTAGCGGCCATCTACAAAATTCAACAAAGTTCATTTTAAGTATCGATTTTAGATTTAATAAACAATACCCTTTTAATATGTTTTATTAAATATTAGAATCCAACGGTAAATCAAATTTCGGTTAGGTGACCTTTATCCCGTCATTTGATTTAGCTAGGTAGTCATAATGACAATTGCAATCCTTTTGCAACTTCTAAGTTATGGGATCATGCAATCCTTTTGCATGGCATATTAATCCCATCAACGCCTATTTGTTCCTCATGCTTCGGTGACCCTAAGTTCATGATTCCCAAATCAAGTCGTCCTACTTGCGTGAACATGTAGACTTAACATACAAGTGGTTAGGTGACCTTTATCCCATATGTATGCGAAGTGTACCTTATTCATATTAGTTCACTCATGACGGTTAGGTGACCTTTATCCCATCAAGAGTTTCCTAATATGTCCAAGTGTTCATACAAAAGGATGGCGTTTAACTTGTTTACCTTGTTTTAGTTAAAGGGATTTTATGTTTTCTACATTCTAGTTTTAGAAAACAAAATGCTATACACCAACATGCATTTGGTGTGTAGTGTTTTATGAAAAACCTATTTTCATGTCCTTTTAGTAAACCAATTACTAGTTATAAACCATTTCATTACCTTTTAAATAAACCATTTTATTTAGGTCTAATAACCAATTATTAGTGTCATTTTGTTATGTTTTATTATAACCATTTATAATGTATTTTGCAAGTTATAAACATATGAAATTGTTGTAGCAACCAAACACATACACAAAACCATACAAGCATGCAAAATAAAAGTCCACAATCATGCCAAAGTGGTAAGCACTTGTTTAGCCAAAACAAGTGTTACCTAAAGGGTTAAACAAGTAAGAGATTTTAAACAAAATCTCCCACTTAATCTTGTAATCTTCAAAGTTCCATCTTGTAATCTTCTTCATGAATCTTCATTTTCTCTTTACAAAAAATATATCCTAATACAATTCTTTTCTAGAAAATGAAATAACAACCTATTCTATTTTACAAACCAAATAGAATGAATTACATCAAGAAATTACAAGATTAATTACAACCAAAATGAATGAATAATTATTACAAACCATAAGAATGAATAATTAACCAAATCACACACAAATCCAACCACAAGGTCAAGGCATGATTGTGAACCAAAACAACAACAAATATTGGCCAAACTTGAAGCTCCAAACCCATTTTGGAAGCCCAAAATTTCGGCCAAACCATTAAACCCACCAAAACTCAAGATTTTTACATTCTACTTTCATGCATGTTGGTAGATTGTAAAATAAATGAGTTTACTAGCCAAAAACAAGAAGCATATTAACAAGACTTTGGCTCTAGATACCATTGATGGAATACCACATGTAAACAAGTCACAAAAACCATATATGTAAGTATATGTATTCGTGTATATATGTAAAGAAAGCGGAAGCAATTTTTATAATTTGCATGTGTATTTTAACCATTTTAAATGTATTCCATTTCATAGATCTAGTCTTGAAGATATGCTTAAATGTAAATAGAACTAGTTAGGGTTTATACCTTCTCCTAAAATGGAGGTTGAAGCAAGGAGATGAAGATGCTAGTTTCTCACTTGAAACCTCAAGCCTTTGATACCCACAAACCTTAGTATATCAACACCCACTTCTTGGTTAGGATTTGAGACACAAAATAACAAGAAAATCAAGCTTGAAAGAACCCTTCTTTGCTCCCAAAATTTTGGCCAAAAGAGGATGAAAGGGAGAGTTTGATTTTCAAATTTGCAAGTAGTAATTGTTGTGTGTGTTTCTTTGTGCAAGCATGCTTGTTAGGAGTAAGTTCCAAGTTAATTAAAAGCATGAGGGAGGTGCCTAGGAGCCCTCAAAACCGCCCCCTCCTTCCCCTTTTTTTTTATCTTTTATATTTTATAAACTTGTTAAGTTAAATCCCATGATACTTGCACTTTTATATATTAATACATGTACTTGTTTTTATCTTTATAAACCAATTACAAAGATAAATATATATATAACTTGCACATGTATATATATATATATATATATATATATATATATATATATATATATATATAATTTTATAAGCCACTTTATAAAATTATAACACACATGTATAAGTTTAATCATAAATAATTAAACTTGCACCTATAATTATCCAAATAATTATTTCTTGCATTTTATCTTTAGAAAACTAACTTCTAAAGTCTAAGTGTCAAATATTTATTTTAAAGATCCACTCATTAAAATAAATACATAAAAGTGTTGACAGTTTGTTATTGGGTATGACCCGACTTGGATCATAACAAATTGGCCACAATAATTAATTATGTCTCTCGGGCATATGAAATACCTTCAGGGTGAGAAAAAAGGGTAATGTAGTCTTTATACAGACTTTTATTTTGATAGATAGGAGTACTGAAGTGTTTGAGAAACACTTTTGAACTTTTTTCTTTTGATAATCATTTTTGGTCAAGTTTTTCTTCGACATTTCTCTTTATAAGTTCTGCTCCTTTTCTCAGAACTTTGAATTTTTTTTTTTAAGATTTCATCTCTAGAAACTTTTTGCCGGTAAACTTTTTCAAGACCTTTTCCATGATACTTGAGAGGTTTATAACATCGGGTTTTCGGAATGAATCTTATTTTCTGGATTTTTTGAGTAATAGTAAAGATGATGTAGATGTGGTGGTGGAGTAGAAGTAGTGGAGGTGCGGAAGGTTTATTTTTGACAAATGGATAGCTCCACGATTTCTGATTCGTGCTTCCTTGCGTGCTTTAGAGATGATTCAAAAACTAGATTTATGTTGGTATTTTTTAGATTTTGAATAAATGTTACGAATAACAACGGCCCTGGTCTAGTTCGGGTTTAGGTCATACACTGGGTATGCCTTTTTGTTTTTAATTTTAAGCAGATAAACTAAATTTCTAAAGTAATCTAAGGTAATTTAAGATAGTCTAAAGTAGTCTTAATCTAAGGTAATCTAATTTAAGGTAATCTAACAAACTATCCTAAGGTTGAATATGTTTTTGGTTCTGGCTACCGATTCCCTGGTATTTCGATAACAGAGCTCCGCACGAACTATTCAACAAACCAAGTGGCCAGGCCGACTACGGAGAGGCAGGATCCTTTTGGTCCCAATATAATTGGAGACTGTTCGGAAAATCCAACAACCAAGTCCGTGTATAATTGTCTTTCTTAGACACCACTAAATGCTTGTGAATAAGTTTGATAGAGAGCAGTGTTGCCTGATACCAGTTCCCTGGCAGCGGCGCCAAAAACTAGCTTCCCTCTTGATATAGCTGAAACGGACGATTTTATTTGTGCGGTGTCTTTAGGTCGCAACACGTCAGAATCAACCACCAAGATGGGGGGGAGGGTACTGTTTTAAATTTATATTAAGCGGGGCCTAAATCGTACTACTCCTTAGTATGAGTAAGGGAAGTATGATCTAGAGTCATAATTTTGAGAAATTAGTAGAATCGAACCTATATTTAAGCCTAAGATAGTTATGAAGGAGTAGTGGTTACTTAATTTTGGGATTTTCTAAATTATAAGACAGATAAAGTAAATGCGATACAATTCATAATTCAGATAAGGTTAAAGTAAGTGCATACTATGATTTCATCAGTTATTCTGTCGAGATTATGGAATGCTGACTCATGAATAGGCAGAGGCCTTGTATTCATTACACTGGTCCTTAACGCCTCTCTCATAAGACATGTCACTGGGTACTGCGCTAGGTTGAAGATTCTGAATAGACAGCAACGTCCCTTACCCTCGACGCCCGTGCAGTCTGACTACAGGCATACACGTTCAGACGGCTCATCCAATTAAGCCATTAGGTTGGGTGACGTATTAACATTCCACAAAGGTCTAAACTTTCTTAAGCATAATAGAATACATGGTTTGCCATATCCAAGAGACGTGATGTGTTTCAATGCTTTCGTTAATGATTGGTTTTAAAAGATAGTTAGGCCCTTAAAAAGAGTTCAACCATAAAGAACACCACGGCCAAGTCAAGCTGACTTCCATGAACACGTGCGGTTATCCTAACGGTCCAATCCTTTATATGTCTAAACAAACAGTTCCTTAATTAACTAAGAATCCCTCAAGCGGGGTGCAACGTTATGGTGCAGTGTACTAATCAACACTGACCGGGTTTCATGGCCTTACTTAACAGAGGTATAGCTTACAACAACCGCTGTGCTTCAGCGTGCACGTACGAAGTTTATATGCTTGGTGACTACACTAGCATGGTCTGGGATTGACAATGTACTAAGGGTCTAGTCAGATGTTTCACTACGAAAGAGTCCTTAGTCGAAATCCAAAGCTCGATAGACTTATTTTAATATAGCATAAAAAGATTATAGCAACATCCCACACTTAGACGAACATTTTCCTCAATGTTCCTTGTGTATCCTGTAGTGACCCGAACTTTTCCATGTTTATATATATTAATTGAGATTGATATTTACAGACTAAATGTTTTCAATGTGTTAAGCAATCAAACTTGTTAAGACTTGATTAAAAGAAATAAGTTTCATATAGACAATTGATCACCCAAGTTGACCGGCGATTCACGAACGTTACAAAATTTTGAAAACTACATGTTGTGGTATATATATATATATATATATATATATATATATATATATATATATATATATATATATATATATATATATATATATATATATATATATGGTTGACATGAGATTATGATGAGTAAGTATCTCACTAAGTACATTAACAATGTGTGATATACATAAGAAATGAGATTACTAAGTTAAGAAACTCGAAATGATATATATAACATGATAACGTCTACTAAATATATATGTATCATATTAAGATATTGATACACTATATTTAACATAATAAAATGATATTTAAATATATCATTAAGTGTGTTAACAATGAACTACATATGTAAAAACAAGACTACTAACTCAAGAATTACGAAACGAGACTTATATGTAACGATTATCGTTGTAACGATATTTTAAGGTATATATCATATTATGAGATATTCATACATCGTAATATCATGATAATATAATAATTTGACATCTCATTTGATATAATAAACATTGGGTTAACAACATTAATTTAGATCGTTAACTTAAAGGTTTCAAAACAACACTTACATGTAACGACTAACGAAGACTTAACGACTCCAATAGAATGTATATACATATTGTGTTTTGATATGTATTCTTACACTTTTGAAAGACTTCAAGACACATATCAAAGTACTTCTACTTAACAAAAATGCTTACAATTACATCCTTGTTCAGTTTCATCAACAATTCTACTCGTATGCACCCGTATTCGTACTCGTACAATACACAGCTTTTAGATGTATATACTATTGGTATATAAACTCCAATGATAAGCTCTTAGTAGCCCATGTGAGTCACCTAACACATGTGGGAACCATCATTTGGCAACTTGCATGAAATATATCATAAAATTACAAAAATATTAGTAATCATTCATGACTTATTTACATGAAAACAAAATTACATATCCTTTATATCTAATCCATATACCAACGACCAAAAACACCTACAAACACTTTCATTCTTCAATTTTCTTCATCTAATTGATCTCTCTCAAGTTCCATCTTCAAGTCCTAAGTGTTCTTCATAAATTCCATAAGTATAGTTTCATAAAAATCAAGAATACTTCCAAGTTTGCAAGTCTACTTCCAAGCTTTCTAATCCATTCCAAGTAATCATCTAAGATCAAGGAACCTTTGTTATTTATAGTAGGTTATCTTTCTAATTCAAGGTAATATTCATATTCAAACTTTGATTCAATTTCTACAACTATAACAATCTTATTTCGAGTGAAAATCTTACTTGAATTGTTTTCGTGTCATGATTCTGCTTCAAGAACTTTCAAGCCATCTAAGGATCCTTTGAAGCTAGATTCATTTTTCTCATTTCCATTAGTTTTATCCAGAAAACTTGAGGTAGTAATGATGTTCATAACATCACTCGATTCAAACATATAAAGCTATCTTATTCGAAGGTTTAAACTTGTAATCACTAGAACATAGTTTAGTTAATTCTAAACTTGTTCGCAAACAAAAGTTAATCCTTCTAACTTGACTTTTAAAATCAACTAAACACATATTCTATATCTATATGATATGCTAACTTACTGATTTAAAACCTGGAAACACGATGAACACCATAAAATCGGATATACGCCGTCGTTGTGAAACCGAGGGCTGTTTTGGTTTGGATGATTAAAAACTATGATAAACTTTGATTTAAAAGTTGTTCTTCTGGGAAAATGATTTTTCATATGAACATGAAACTATATCCAAAAATCTTGGTTAAACTCAAAGTGAAAGTATGTTTTTCAAAATGGTCATCAAGATGTCGTTCTTTCGACGGAAATGACTACCTCTTTAGTAATTGACATGTAACTTAAATTTCTGACTATAAACCTATACTTTTTCTATTTTGATTCTTAAATTAGAGTTCAATATGAAACCATAGCAATTTGATTCACTCAAAATGAATTTAAAATGAAGAAGTTATGGGTAAAACAAGATTGGCTATTTTTGATCTTTTTAGCTACGGGAAATGTTTAACAAATATATACAAATCATATCCTAGCTAACTTATATTGTATTATACATGTATTCTAATATATTATGTAATCTTGGGATACCATAGACACGTATGCAAATGTTTTGACATATCATATCGACCCATGTATATATATTATTTGGAACAACCATAGACACTCTATATGCAGTAATGTTGGAGTTAGCTATACAGGATTGAGGTTGATTCCAAAAATATATATACTTTGAGTTGTGATTTAGCCTGAGACGTGTATACACTTTGTCGTGGATTAATTCAAGATAATATATATCGATTTATTTCTGTACATCTAACTGTGGACAACTAGTTGTAGGTTACTAACGAGGACAGCTGACTTAATACACTCAAATCTTTAAAACATAATAAAAATAGTTGTAATTATATTTTGATCATACTTTGATATATATGTACATATTTGTATAGGTTTGTGAATCGATTCGTGGCCAAGTCTTATTTTCGAGGAAGGAAATATCTGTGAAAGTGAGTTATAGTCCCACTTTTAGAATCTAATATTTTTAGGGTGAGAATACATGCAGGTTTTATAAATGATTTACAAAATAGACACAAGTACGTAAAACTACATTCTATGGTTGAATTATCGAAATCGAATATGCCCTTTTTTATTAAGTCTGGTAATCTAAGAATTAGGGAACAGACACCCTAATTGACGCGAATCCTAAGGATAGATCTATTGGGCCTAACAAACCCCATCCAAAGCACCGGATGCTTTATTACTTCGAAATTTATATCATATCCGAAGGGTGTCCCGGAATGATGGGGATATTCTTAAATATGCATCTTATTAATGTCGGTTACCAGGTGTTCACCATATGAATGATTTTTATCTCTATGTATGGGATGTGTATTGAAATATGAAATCTTGTGGTCTATTGTTACGATTGTATATATATAGGTTAAACCTATAACTCACCAACATTTTTGTTGACGTTTAAAGCATGTTTATTCTCAGGTGAATACTAAGAGCTTCCGCTGTTACATACTAAAATAAGGACAAGATTTGGAGTCCATGTTTGTATGATATTGTGTAAAAACTGCATTCAAGAAACATATATCGATGTAATATATTTCTATTGTAAACCATTATGTAATGGTCGTGTGTAAACAGTATATTATAGATTATCATTATTTGATAATCTACGTAATATTTTTAAAACCTTTATTGATAAAATAAAGGTTATGGTTGTTTTAAAAATGAATGCAGTATTTGAAAAACGTCTCATATAGAGGTCAAAACCTCGCAACGAAATCAATTAATATGGAACGTTTATAATCAATATGAACGGGACATTTCATATCCCACACTTAGGAGTTTTGATTGAAGATTTAGGAGTATTTTTCTAGTGTTTTAATTGGGTTGGAATCCCACCCTTAGTGATAAGCTAGGATGTGGGATAGTTTGAATATTGAGCTAATAGAAAAAAAGAAAGGAATACCCCTAGCAGATGCGGCTGGCTTTCAATCCTTGCATCTTTTATTGATCGGTTCATTTGTTATCCTTTATTCTTCTACTATACTTTATTGTACGGGTTGCCTCCCGAGAAGCGCTTTTGTTTAAGGTCGTTGGATCGACCGTATGTGACACTTTAAAAAAGCAAACGTTCCTCGCTGATGGTTGTAATCTTGTTCTTCTTGAGGGAATGTGAGTATTGGTGGGTAAATCCTGAGAAAGTGTCAGACCAATAGTGGTAAAAGATCCGGTACTTCTCTTTAAGATCTTCAGAAAGATAAGTAGTGCGCAATTTTGGCTCTTGATAAGTCTTGAAGTCCGATGAGAATATGATCCACAGCTCTGCTGGTTGACCCATGAATGTCAATCATAGAAGCAGTGCTGGTGGTGATTGTTTCTCTGATGGAATGCTTATTTCGGAGGTCTTCAAACAATGTTAGAAACTGTATCTTTAGAATCTCGAAGTCTTCGGAGTGGTCTCCACAGTAAGACTCTGTAGCTTTGCACAGATTTGTTAAAAGACGAAGCTGAAATGAAGTGAACAGCAATCCGGACCCGAGCATTAATGTCACTGTCTTTGAGTATATCTCCCGACATCCAGCTTTAAATGCGAAACTTGGATATGTGGATTCGTGGAAGATACGTGATATCTGCTTCTTAACATAGGTGGCAATGTTGACTCAATCTGGTTCCAGATGAGAGAACGGATTGTTGCGCCTTACTTCCTCTGTAACAGCGTCTCGTAACTCTTTGATAATCAGATCAGCATGGTGATCAATTGTTACGTAAATCACTAGTCTGTCTGGTGTGCTTTCAAAATTATCTCTTTTCAAGAGAGCGAAAAAGCAGTGAATATCCTCGATCATTTGCAAATCAAAGTGATAAGTTGGGCGTCCGGTGGAAAGATCCATGTGCTTCCGGATGAGAGTCAGTAGTGCTCGTTGGTTTGCTGAGAACGGAAGTGCAGATCCGGCTAAGGCGTTATAAACCTTAGAGTAAATGATCTTCTGATCTCGACAGAATCTTGTCTCAAGAATAGTGCGAACCACTGAATTGTGCTCTCGTTGCCTTTCTTCTCGGTAGATATGATCGTGAAGAGAATTGATAAAGTCTTGAATGCGTTCTTCTAGGATTTCAACATCGTTGTCTTCTCTTTGGAGATAGAGGTTGTGTTCTTCTCGGATAGCTATAATTCGTTCCGTTAAGCGTAACGTAAAATCAATTGTTGATTTACGGATATCTTCAAATTCATCGGTATCATTGATGAAGGTTATCATGTCTGCGTGTGTGGATATGACCGGAATCCGATCTGAAGAAGAGTCCGGATCCCCTTGATCTGGTTCGGTTGGAGAGTGTGAGTTATTCAGAATGTCTTCATGTTGCTCTTCCTCGTCATCATCGGTATATTGTTCTGCTGAGGATGCGTCTGATGAACGGGTTTCTTTAGATTCCGATTCTCCACTTTGATACTTGCAGGATCAATTTTTATATCCATAACCTCAGCCTTGTCAGTCTTCTTCTTGAAGCGAATGATTAAACTGTGATCTTCCGTCTCAAGCCTCATTAATTCTTCATGACACTCAATGCTTAGAGCGGGTATTGTTGTAGTTTCTTTTACGTCTTCCATTTCCTCCTCCGCTTCAGATTCCTTCTCTTCCTCTATTTCTTCGCTGAGATCCTCTTCTTCCATTTCTGGGTCATCTACAGACTGTGATTCGACACCCATCTCGATATCATCGGCTGGTGGTGAAGACTCGTCATCGGATGTGATCTGTCTGGTGAAAATAGCAAACATCTCTGCCTGTTCAGAAAGATCGGTTGGTCGGTCAATTTTGAAGGTAACGCTCTCCCCATGTGATCGTAAGATCAAGGTTTAATTGTACACATCAATGACAGTCCTAGCCATATTCATGAAAGGTCTTCCTAACATTACTAGTGTGTGTAGGTCTTCCTTGATATCCATCACTACGAAATCCATAGGATACAAGAATTTGTCGACTTTCATCAAGACGTTCTCAACTATGCCCTTAGGATATCGAATTGTGTGATCGGCAAGTTGGATTGTCATTTTAGTTGGTGACATGTCTCCTAACTCTAATCTCTTGTAGAGAGAGTAGGGGATTAGGTTGATACTTGCTCCTAAATCTGCTAGCGCATGAATGGTTCCCGATTGGTAGATTGAACACGGGAATACGAATCGGCTCGTATCTCCTAGATTTGGTGGTAGAGAGTTTCTGAGTAATGCAGAGCATTCTTCACTCAGTGGAATTTTGTTAGAATCTGGTATCCTCTCCTTTGTAGAAAGAAGCCTTTGGATGTAGCTCTTCTGGTTGGGGACTCTGGACATAGTGTCTAGGAATCTTCCATCAAGTTTGAAGGAATCAAGCTTGGATGGTTCCTCCTGTAGCCTTCCAGGATAGGGTACACGAACTGAAGTTTTCAGGGTCAGCTTCTGAGTATATGTCGATTTGTTCTTGAGCCTAGCTGACCTTCTCCGTGGTTCTTCCTCTGGGATTACGGAATCCATTTTCTTTGCTTCTTCTACGTAGGGATTTTGGATAGTATTACTTGGTAACCTTCCCCACGGTCGGGTTTCAACGCGTTGTGATAACTGTCCGAGCTGCGTCTCTAGACTTTTGAGCAGAGCCAATTGATTTCTCATTAGTATCTCCGTCTGATATTGTCTGGCTGCAGTTCTCTGATTTAGCTGTTGTTGTCCTAGAATGAACTGAGTCAACTGATCATCAGCTCCGAGAGTGGGGTTAGTTATTTTTGTAATCTAGGTGGTAGGGGAATTTTCCTCGACTGGTGAACCAGTGAGTGGAAGTGGTTGATCGTAGGTCAATTGAGATTGTTGGGCTGGATAGTGGATAGTGGTAGCGAAAAGGTTGATTGCTTCGCTGAAATTGATTAACCCTAGGTTGTTGATTGAATCCGGGATTTGGTGGATGAGCTGGGTATTAAATGTAATAGACTGAACCGTCAGGGTTTTCGTACTCAACTTGATATTCTTCAGTAGGTTGCGGGTTGGTACAATTAACACAAGCCTGAGCTTGGTTGACCTGCTGCGGCTGCGTCTTCAATTCTATGAGTTGTTTAGCAAGAGATTCCATCTTATCCGTGAGGGATTTGATGGCCTCTGTTTGATTATTAAGTGCAGAGAGTGGGGCAGATGATGAAGTTATTTCACCACTATTCCAGTCATGATGATACATTGTCATGTTCTCGAGCGATTCCCATTCTTCGTCTGTGGTTTGGTTCATCATATTTCCTTGAGCTGCTGCATCGATTGTCATCCTATGATTTACCGTAAGACCATTGTAGAAGGTACAGATTTGGGCTGACCGTTCTAGCTGGTGATTAGTGAAATGTCCCGTTCATATTGATTATAAACGTTCCATATTAATTGATTTCATTGCGAGGTTTTGACCTCTATATGAGACAATTTTCAAAGACTGCATTCATTTTTAAAACAACCATAACCTTTATTTTATCAATAAAGGTTTTAAAAGCATTCCGTAGATTATCAAATAATGATAATCTAAAATATACTTTTTACACGTGACCATTACATAATGGTTTACAATAGAAATATATTACATCGACATATGTTTCTTGAATGCAGTTTTTACACAATATCATACAAACATGGACTCCAAATCTTGTCCTTATTTTAGTATGCAACAGCGGAAACTCTTAGTATTCACCTGAGAATAAACATGCTTTAAACGTCAACAAAAATGTTGGTGAGTTATAGGTTTAACCTATATATATCAAATCGTAACAATAGACCACAAGATTTCATATTTCAATACACATCCCATACATAGAGATAAAAATCATTCATATGGTGAACACCTGGTAACCGACATTAACAAGATGCATATATAAGAATATCCCCATCATTCCGGGACACCCTTCGGATATGATATAAATTTTGAAGTACTAAAGCATCTGGTACTTTGGATGGGGTTTGTTAGGCCCAATAGATCTATCTTTAGGATTCGCGTCAATTAGGGTGTCTGTTCCCTAATTCTTAGATTACCAGACTTAATAAAAAGGGGCATATTCAATTTCGATAATTCAACCATAGAATGTAGTTTCACGTACTTGTGTCTATTTTGTAAATCATTTATAAAACCTACATGTATTCTCATCCCAAAAATATTAGATTTTAAAAAGTGGGACTATAACTCACTTTCACAGATATTTCCTTCCTCGAAAATAAGACTTGGCCATGGATCGATTCACGAACCTATACAAGTATGTACATATATTGTTGGGATTTAACAAGTTTCATGATACTTAAAACCTTTTAAGAAACATATCAAAGCGGAAGCATGTTAGTTACATTTTAACTTGTTAATCTTTAAACCATTTTAAAGTTAAATCCCATGGATCAAGTTGTGAAATAATATGCTTACAAACTACAAGATAGTAATTTAGAAGTTATACCTTCTCCAAGTTAGGAGGTTATTTACTTCCAAGAATGATGAATTTGAAGATGAAAACACCAAGCTTATTCTTCTCCAATATCACCCTTAACCTTGGCTAGACTTTGGTACCTTATAACCTTACTAACCAAGCTAGAAAACTACTTTATTTGAACCTTAAAATCTGGACAGCAAGTACCAAGAAAGATGATGATGAATACTAGTTCCAAAACTATGGAACCTCAAGAGATAATACCCCAAACTTGTAACCAACACTTAGTACTTTGGTTAGGATTTAATCACACTTGAATGGAGCTTATAAAAACCAAATTATGAACTCCTTTGAGCTGCATATACCCCACGTTTTGGACAGCAGAATAGCAGAAGTTTTGTGCAGTTTTTTGATATGTAAATTGCTTCTCTTAGTCCCAAAGTGAGTCAAGATGCATGTTATAGGAATTGGGAAAGCATGGGCATCAAATGGAATCTCTAGCATGCTTCTTGAACTCCCAATGCCACTACAAGGATCATTTTATAATATACATTATATATAAAAAAAAACTGATTTTATAAAATCAGTTTTTATAAAACTTAATTTTATAAAACACATTATATAAACATGTATATTATTTGTTATGTATATTTTATAAAACCAATTTTATAAAATGTGACATAACTTAATTATTTAACCTATAAATAATTAAATCCTTGTTATATAAGTTATTTCATAACTTATATATAAACATATCAAGTAACATTATTTAAGAAACCTTTTCTTTAAAGTTCAAGTGTCGTGTATTTAATCAACGATCCAACCGCTAAAATTAAATACGAATAAAGTGTCGGTAAGTTTGTTATTGGGTATGACCCGACTTGGATCATAACACATTAGCCACATTAATTTAATATGTCTCTCGGTCATACGAAATACCTTCAATCTCCCACTTGCACGAGAAACATAAGAAATTAATGCAAGTGATGGATACAGCCTAACACACCGTCCATCACCCCTAATATGTTATGACTTTGTGCCATTCAATAACATCATCCCTTTTCGAGCTCCCTACTCGAACTGATATATGTAGGTGAATCTTTCATTATATCCTTTCATCATAGATGTCATGTTAAATCCAAGAGATACAGAGTGATCACTCTTTTATAGATTTAACTTTTCAGGCCTTAGACATCTGACTCTCAACGAATAAGAGGGACAAATTCCATCTTGACTACATACGTCCTAGATATACACTTTGTAATATACCTGAGTTCTTCCTTATGTACTACCATGTTTCAGAATAGCGAAGGAAAGAATCAAGGCACAGTACTTGGTGAATATCCGAACCCAATATGTATCTCAGGTCAGAGGATACAATGATATTCGCCTTTACTCAAGATTACATGTGATCAACCACAAAGGCTCTATACAGTAATTCTTGAGAGCGGGTCTTCCAATATTTGTTTCCCACAAATATCTATGAACTTTGGTTGCAACCTTGCCCCACATTCAACCTATGAATGTATACCAATCCGAGTTCATAATAGTCTAAACCTCACACTTGTTCCCACAAATGTGATCGACTACGGAAATTTAGAGTAATTGCTTATTCATGGATGAAATATGCAAAATAGGAACATAACTCAAATAAATTAACACCATAGTTATATTAATGAGTTTGAATAATTTCGTTCCGGTACAATACTTAAAATAGATCATATCCAATCACTAGAATATCGAAGCCCTAATGCACAAACATGTCCCTCATGTTTTGGCCCATGTAAAAGCTTCGTGAGTGGATCCGCAACATTTTGATCTGTGTGAACTTTGTGAATACATATCTTTCCCTTTTCAACCTCATCCCTGATGTAGTTGAATCTCCGCTCAATGTGACGAGTCTTTTGATGAGCACGAGGTTCCTTGATTTGAGCAATTGCACCCTCGTTGTCACAAAAGATCTCAAGAGGGTCCTGAATGGAAGGGACCACTCCTAAGTCGTCGATGAATTTCTTCATCCATGCAGCTTCCTGAGCTGCCAGTGAGGCGGCAATGTACTCCGACTCTGTAGTGGATAACGCAACAACTTCCTGTTTCGAACTCTTCCAAGAGACCGCACCACCATTTAACATGAAGACATAACCGGATTGTGATCGAGAGTCATCTCGATCAGTTTGGAAACTCGCGTCCACGTAACCTTTTACGGCGAGTTCCTCCTCACCAGACCCATATATTAGAAACATATCCTTAGTTCTCCTAAGGTATTTCAATATACTTTTAACAGCAATCCAATGACTGTTTCCTGGGTTGTTCTGGTATCTACTTGTCAAGCTTAGAGCGCATGACACATCCGGTCTAGTACATATCATTGCATACATGATAGACCCAATAGCAGATGCGTATGGGACTTTCTTCATTCTCTCTTGTTCATCTTTCGTGGCAGGACACTGAGATGAACTGAGAACGGTTCCCTTTTGAATAGGTACCAAACCTCTCTTAGAGTTTTCCATCTTGAACCTTTTCAAGATTTTATCAATGTATGTACTTTGACTTAAACCTATCAATCTCTTGGATCTATTTCTATAGATCCCTATCCCCAATATGTATTGTGCATTTCCAAGATCCTTAATGGAGAAGCAACTCTTTAGCCAAGTTTTGACTCCTTGCATTGTGGTAATATCATTCCCAAATAATAATATATCATCCACATATAGTACAAGGAACATGATGGTGCTCCCACTATCTTTCTTATATACACAAGCTTCATCACCATTTTTAATGAAGCCAAATTTCTCGGCTTCCTCATTAAAACGATGATTCCACATTCTAGATGCTTGTTTCAATCCGTAGATTGACTTCTTTAACTTGCATACACTTTTAGGATATTTTGGATCAACAAAACCTTCAGGCTGGACCATATAGACATCTTCCATAAGATATCCATTTAGGAAAGCGGTTTTGACATCCATTTGCCATATTTCATAGTCGTAGTGAGCAGCAATGGCAAATAATATCCTAATAGACTTTAGCATTGCCACAGGCAAGAAAGTTTCATCATAATCAACCCCTTGAGTTTGAGTGAAACCTTTTGCAACAAGTCTAGCTTTATATGTATCCAAGTTTCCATGTATGTCGGTTTTCATTTTGAAAAGCCATTTGCAATCAACTAGCTTAGAGCTAGGAGGTTGCTCAACAAGTTCCCACACTTGGTTTTCATACATGGATTGCATCTCGGCGTTCATGGCTTCCTGCTATTTATCTTTATCAATCCTTGATAAAGCATCTTGGTAGTTTGTTGGTTCATCCAAATCAACCGTATAGCAACCATCTATGAGAAACCCATATCTCTCAGGAGGATTGCTAATCCTACCAGATCTACGAATGTCTTGTGTATTTTGATCATCCATTTGATCACTATCAACATTTTCATGTTGAGTGCTAGTGTCAACCAATTGTGTATCATCTACTTGATCTTGAACCTCTTCAAGATCTATCTTCCTTTCACTATTTCCTTCCATTAGGAACTTAGTTTCAAGGAATTCCGCCTTCCGAGCAATAAATACATTCTGCTCGGATGGATCATAGAAATAGTATCCCATATCATCCTTGGGATATCCTATGAAGATACACTTCGTGGATCGAGCATTCAACTTATTAGGGACGTAACGCTTAGGATAAGCTTCACATCCCCATACTTTTAAGTATGATAGAGATGGAGGTTTACCAAACCACATCTCGTGAGGAGTTCGTTCCACTTTCTTGGTTGGGGCCATATTTAAAATACGAGCCGCGGAGCTTAGACAATAACCCCAAAATGATAGAGGCAACGAGCTTCTTGCCATCATAGATCGAACCATATCCATTAGGGTTCGGTTCCTCCTTTCGGAAACTCCATTAAGTTGGGGTGTTCCGGGTGGAGTAAGTTGTGAGATAATCCCACAACTCCTAAGATGATCTTGGAAGGCATCGCTTAGGTATTCACCTCCTCTATCGGTACGTAGTACCTTAATTGTCCTATTGAGTTGATTTTGTACTTCGTTTTGATATTCTTTGAATGCTTCAAACGTTTCGTCCTTGTGTCTTAATAAGTAGACATATCCGAAACGACTAAAGTCATCAATGAAAGTAACAAAGTATCTTTCACCATTCCTAGTTATGGGTTTAAAGGGTCCACATACATCCGAATGTATTAATCCCAATAAATCTTTAGCCCTTTCATAAGTCCCTTTGAAAGGTGCTTTAGTCATCTTGCCTTGTAAACAAGATTCGCATACATCAAATGAATCCATTTCATTTGATTTCAAAAGTCCATTCCTTTGAAGTGTATGCATTCGGTTCTTGTTTATGTGACCAAGGCGACAATGCCATAAGTAGGAATCACTCAAATCCCTTTTGAGTTTCTTGGTGCTTGTATGGTATATAGAGCTCGATGATGCGTCATCATGAACCAATTCATAAATTCCATTTGAAGGCGAAGCCTTGAAATAGAATACATTATCTAAATAAATATGGATATCATCATTAACAAAATTAAGATTAAAACCACATTGTTTCAAACGGGAAATGGAAATAATGTTTCGACATAAATCGGGTGCATACAAAACATCTTTCAAAATAAGTTCCAAACCACTTGGAAGCTTTAACACAAAGTCTCCTTGAGCCTTCACTTGCACTTTGGCTCCATTACCCATGTAGAGACTTGATGTTCCCGTTTGCTTGCTACTTCTTTTGAACCCCTGCAATGAATTGCAAATGTGAGTTCCACATCCAGTGTCTAATACCCATGTATTAGAAGAAGTAATACTAAGCTCTATATATACCATATATATATTACCTGAGGTTTGCCCTGCATCCCTCTTATCCTTCAACTCCTTAAGATAGATCGGACAGTTTCGTTTCCAATGACCCATTTCACCGCAACCGAAACATGGGTCTTCCTTGGGGTTTGCCTTCTCGGCTACCTTTTGCTTTTTAGCCTTGTTGATGGTTGGGGTAACCATCTTCCCCTTCCCTTTGCCTTGGTAAGTGGGTCCTTTTCTCTTAGCCACCTTTGGCTTAGAGGTCTTACCTTTGGACCCACCTTGATCGATTGCTAACACGGGTAAAGCCCTTTTACCCATGCTAGTTTCCGCCGTTCTAAGCATACCGTGAAGCTCACCTATGCTCTTATCCATCCCATTCATATTGTAATTAATTACAAATTGATCAAACCTTTTTGATAGGGAGTTAAGGATAAGATCGGTGGCTAACTCATTAGATATGTTTAGGTTAAGACGGTTAGCACGATCGATAAGGCTTTTCATCTTAAGTACATAAGATGAAACCGATTGGGTATCGTCCATACGACAAGCATGTAGCGCTCGAACCGTTTCGAAGCGTTCGACACGCGCTTGTTGAAGGAACATCTCCTTCAATTGCGTTATCATGTCGTATGCACTATGATGTTCGAAATCCTTTTGGAGTTCGGGTATCATAGTCCCAAGCATTAAGCATGAGACTTGAAGGGAGTCGTGGCAATACTTATCGTAAGAGGCCATTGCCTCCACATCATTCTCATCCGGTTGATCGGGAATGGGGTCCTCAAGTACATACGCTTTATCCTCTTGTTTGAGGACAATCCGAAGATTGCGGAACCAATCCATAAAGTTGGTATGGTTGAGTTTGTCTTTTTCTAAGAGAGACCTTAATGATAGGTGGTTTAGGTTAAGTGGTGCGTTTTGCATGTTGTTGTTGTTATTGGTGGCCATCTACAAAATTCAACAAAGTTCTTTTAAGTATCGATTTTAAATTTAATAAACAATACCCTCTTATTATAATTGACTTATTAAATATTAGAATCCAACGGTAAACCAAATTTCGGTTAGGTGACCTTTATCCCGTCATTTGATTTAGCTAGGTAGTCATTATATGACAATTGCAATCCTTTTGCAACTTCTAAGTTTTGGGATCATGCAATCCTTTTGCATGGCATATTTATCCCATCAACGCCTATTTGTTCATCATGCTTCGGTGACCCTAAGTTCATGATTCCCAAATCAAGTCGTCCTACTTGTGAAAACATGTAAAATTAACATACAAGTGGTTAGGTGACCTTTATCCCACAAGTGTGCGAATTTTACCTTAAGCATATTAGCTAGTTCATAATGGTTAGGTGACCTTTATCCCATTATGAGTTCACTACTATGTTCAAGTGTTCCCACAAAAGGATGGCGTTTAACTTGTTTACCTTGTATTTGTAAAGGGATTTTAAGTTTTCATAAATTCTAGTTTAAGAAAACATTTTGCAATACACCAACATGCATTTAGTGTATGGTACTTATGAAATCCATTTTCATGTCTTGTAATTAAACCAATTACATGATGTAAACCATTTTATATATATGATCCTTATCATGATCTTAATAACCGTTTATTAATGTCCTTTTAGCCATTTCAATTTAACCATTTTAAATTGTCGTTTTGCATGTGATTAATAACGTCTAATTTAACCAATTAAATTTTAGTTTTGTTTGTTGTTAACTTGTGTGATTAACTTGTAGCATACAAACACACAATCCACAATCATACAAGAAATTAAAACAACCACGCATGCAAAACAAAGATGTTCACAATCTAGCCATTTTGGTAGGCATTTGTTTAGCCGAAAACAAATGCCACCGGTTAAGGGGTTATAACTCAAAGTTAGAGATTTCAAAATCTCCCACTCAATCTTGCATCCAAATGCTTCTTCTTGTGTTCTTCATCTTGCATCTTCATCTTTTACAAAAAAAATATATCCTAATACATTTTTCTCTAAAAAATGAAAATACAACCTAATCTATTTTACATACCAAATATAAAATAAATTACATAACCAAATGAATTATTACATGCCAAATGAATAAATATTATTACAAACCAATTGAATAAATATCAATCAACCATGCATGCAACCAAACACAAGGTCAAGGCTTAGATTGTGAACATCATCAACATAAGTGATAGGCAATACAGAATCACAAGTGATTGGCAATACAGAATCACAAGTGATCGGCAACACAGAATCACAAGTGATCTGCAACACAGAATCACAAGTGATTGGCAATACAGAATCACAAGTGATCGGCAACACAGAATCACAAGTGATTGGCAGTACAGAATCACAAGTGATTTGCAGTACAGAATGCAGAATCACAAGTGATTTTGGCCAAAATGACAACCACCCAAAACCGAAAATTTTACATTCTACTTCATGCATGTTCATAGAATGCAAAATTATAGTGGGTTTAATAACCATCTCGAAGCATATTTCAACAACTTCGGCTCTAGATACCATTGTTGGGATTTAACAAGTTTCATGATACTTAAAACCTTTTAAGAAACATATCAAAGCGGAAGCATGTTAGTTACATTTTAACTTGTTAATCTTTAAACCATTTTAAAGTTAAATCCCATGGATCAAGTTGTGAAATAATATGCTTACAAACTACAAGATAGTAATTTAGAAGTTATACCTTCTCCAAGTTAGGAGGTTATTTACTTCCAAGAATGATGAATTTGAAGATGAAAACACCAAGCTTATTCTTCTCCAATATCACCCTTAACCTTGGCTAGACTTTGGTACCTTATAACCTTACTAACCAAGCTAGAAAACTACTTTATTTGAACCTTAAAATCTGGACAGCAAGTACCAAGAAAGATGATGATGAATACTAGTTCCAAAACTATGGAACCTCAAGAGATAATACCCCAAACTTGTAACCAACACTTAGTACTTTGGTTAGGATTTAATCACACTTGAATGGAGCTTATAAAAACCAAATTATGAACTCCTTTGAGCTGCATATACCCCACATTTTGGACAGCAGAATAGCAGAAGTTTTGTGCAGTTTTTTGATATGTAAATTGCTTCTCTTAGTCCCAAAGTGAGTCAAGATGCATGTTATAGGAATTGGGAAAGCATGGGCATCAAATGGAATCTCTAGCATGCTTCTTGAACTCCCAATGCCACTACAAGGATCATTTTATAATATACATTATATATAAAAAAAAACTGATTTTATAAAATCAGTTTTTATAAAACTTAATTTTATAAAACACATTATATAAACATGTATATTATTTGTTATGTATATTTTATAAAACCAATTTTATAAAATGTGACATAACTTAATTATTTAACCTATAAATAATTAAATCCTTGTTATATAAGTTATTTCATAACTTATATATAAACATATCAAGTAACATTATTTAAGAAACCTTTTCTTTAAAGTTCAAGTGTCGTGTATTTAATCAACGATCCAACCGCTAAAATTAAATACGAATAAAGTGTCGGTAAGTTTGTTATTGGGTATGACCCGACTTGGATCATAACACATTAGCCACATTAATTTAATATGTCTCTCGGGCATACGAAATACCTTCATATATATCAAAGTATGATCAAAATATAATTACAACCATTTTTATTATGTTTTAAAGATTTGAGTGTATTAAGTCAGTTGTCCTCGTTAATAACTTACAACTAGTTGTCCACAGTTAGATGTACAGAAATAAATCGATATATATTATCTTGAATCAATCCATGACCTAGTGTATACACGTCTCAGGCTAGATCACAACTCAAAGTATATATATTTTTGGAATCAACCTCAACCCTGTATAGCTAACTCCAACATTACTGCATATAGAGTGTCTATGGTTGTTCCAAATATTATATATACATGGGTCGATATGATATGTCAAAACATTTGCATACGTGTCTATGGTATTCCAATATTATATAATATATTAGAATACGTGTATAATACAATATAAGTTAGCTAGGATATGATTTGTATAGATTTGTTAAACATTTCCCGTAGCTAAAAAGATCAAAAATATCCAATATTGTTTTACCCATAACTTCTTCATTTTAAATCCATTTTGAGTGAATCAAATTTCTATGGTTTCATATTGAACTCTAATTTAAGAATCCAAAAATAAAAAGTATAGGTTTATAGTTGGAAATTTAAGTTACATGTCAATTACTAAAGAGGTAGTCATTTCCATCGAAAGAACGACATCTTGATGACCATTTTGAAAAACATACTTTCACTTTGAGTTTAACCAAGATTTTTGGATATAGTTTCATGTTCATATGAAAAATCATTTTCCCTAAAAAACAACTTTTAAATCAAAGTTTATCATAGTTTTTAATTATCCAAACCAAAACAGCCCCCGGTTTCACTACGACGGCGTATATCCGATTTTATGGTGTTCATCGTGTTTCCAGGTTTTAAATCATTAAGTTATCATATCATATAGATATAGAACATGTGTTTAGTTGATTTTAAAAGTCAAGTCAGAAGGATTAACTTTTGTTTGCGAACAAGTTTAGAATTAACTAAACTATGTTCTAGTGATTACAAGTTTAAACCTTCGAATAAGATAGCTTTATATGTATGAATCGAATGATGTTATGAACATCATTACTACCTCAAGTTTTCTGGATAAAACTACTAGAAATGAGAAAAATGGATATAGCTTCAAAGGATCCTTGGATGGCTTGAAAGTTCTTGAAGCAGAATCATGACACGAAAACATTTCAAGTAAGATTTTCACTTGGAATAAGATTGTTATAGTTGTAGAAATTGAATCAAAGCTTGAATATGAATATTACCTTGAATTAGAAAGATAACCTAATATAAATAACAAAGGTTCCTCGATCTTAGATGATTACTTGGAATGGATTAGAAAGCTTGGAAGTAGACTTGCAAACTTGGAAGTATTCTTGATTTTTATGAAACTATACTTATGGAATTTATGAAGAACACTTAGAACTTGAAGATGGAACTTGAGAGAGATCAATTAGATGAATAAAATTGAAGAATGAAAGTGTTTATAGGTGTTTTTGGTCGTTGGTATATGGATTAGATATAAAGGATATGTAATTTTGTTTTCATGTAAATAAGTCATGAAAGATTACTAATATTTTTATAATTTTATGAGATATTTCATGCTAATTTCCAAATGATGGTTCCCACATGTGTTAGGTGACTCACATGGGCTGCTAAGAGCTGATCATTGGAGTGTATATACCAATAGTACATACATCTAAAAGCTATGTATTGTACGAGTACGAATACGGGTGCATACGAGTAGAATTATTGATGAAACTGAATTAGGATGTAATTGTAAGCATTTTTGTTAAGTAGAAGTACTTTGATATGTAACTTGAAGTCTTTCAAAAGTTTAAGAATACATATCAAAACACAACATGTTTATACATTCTAATGGAGTCGTTAAGTCTTCGTTAGTCGTTACATGTAAGTGTTGTTTTGAAACCTTTAAGTTAACGATCTCAATTAATGTTGTTAACCCAATGTTTATTATATCAAATGAGATGTTAAATTATTATGTTATCATGATATTATGATGTATGAATATCTCTTAATATGATATATACATTAAAATATCGTTACAACGATAATCGTTACATATAAGTCTCGTTTCGTAATTCTTGAGTTAGTAGTCTTGTTTTTACATATGTAGTTCATTGTTAACACACTTAATGATATATTTAAATATCATTTTATCATGTTAAATATAGTGTATCAATATCTTAATATGATACATATGTATTTAGTAGACGTTATCATAACGATAATCGTTATATATATCATTTCGAGTTTCTTAACTTAGTAATCACATTTCTTATGTATATCACACATTGTTAATATACTTAGTGAGATACTTACTCATCATAATCTCATGTCAACCATATATATATATATATATATATATATATATATATATATATATATATATATATATATATATATATATATATGTCTATATATACCACAACATGTAGTTTTTACAAATTTGTAACGTTCGTGAATCGCCGGTCAACTTGGGTGATCAATTGTCTATATGAAACTTATTTCATTTAATCAAGTCTTAACAAGTTTGATTGCATAACACGTTGGAAACATTTAGTCATGTAAATATCAATCTCAATTAATATATATAAACATGGAAAAGTTCAGGTCACTACAGTACCTACCCGTTAAATAAATTTCGTCCCGAAATTTTAAGCTGTTGAAGTTGTTGACGAATCTTCTGGAAATAGATGCGGATATTTCTTCTTCATCTGATCTTCACGCTCCCAGGTGAACTCGGGTCCTCTACGAGCATTCCATCGAACCTTAACAATCAGTATCTTGTTTTGCTTAAGTGTCTTAACATCACGATCCATTATTTCGACGGGTTCTTCAATGAATTGAAGTTTTTCATTGATTTGGATTTCGTTCAACAGAATAGTGAGATCTTCTTTAGCAAAACATTTCTTCAAATTCGAGTGAAACAACCCAACCCGTAATCCATACGATAAATTTTTTTTATACAACACAATTACACACCAAATAAATATGTAACCCATTTCACGAGTTCCATTTAAAACGCACAACAACTAATTGTTTACAAAAGGCACGAGGGCCACGAATAAGGTTTAGTACAAGTTTGACCCATTACAAATGATAGTTTATAAACCAAACGACGTTCCGAGCATGGTTTGGGACTAAACTACCCAAAAACTAGGCCAACTTCCAAAAGCTCTAACATAACAACAACAAGGGACACCTAGTGCCCAACGACCCCCTTGCCCTTGTCCGCGCCTGCATCTAAAAAGATAAACAACGAGAGGGGTAAGCAAAGCTTAGTGAGTAGAATAAATATATACATGCATATAAGACTTACCCACACGCATCCACGATATAATATAATGCACACAATCGCATAACATCTCGATAAATAAGCTAGTATCGTCAAACCGTACCACTAGCCACATTAATAGCATAAATATCATAATCATAAATCAAATGCTAGCATCATCAACTATAAACCATGGTTAACCAAAATTCTTCGCAAGGGGAATGACTTCGCGAAACAAGTCATCGATGTTCATAACAACCGTTAGCTCCCAAACCCAGCTATGGTATACTAACCCTCGAGGTGTTCCAAAAACGGCTATGGCATCACCCCCAAGTGTTCCTAAAAAAGGCTATGGCATCACTTGATCAACATGTGAGTAAAACACGGCTATTACTCACAATCTTGTACACAAACATGGCTATGTGCACAAATAACACGGATAACAATGTGGGAGTAAAACACGGCTATTACTCGCCACTATATACACAAACACGGCTATGTGTATAAATAACAAACGTAGACAAAAACGGCTATGTCTCGCAACTATGGTCACAAAACGGCTATGTGACACCATCAATACGGCACATAAATCATATACATACATATATAGATATTCCACTCACCTCAAGTCTCTTGTGAAAGCTAACCGAGCTTGCAACCCTTCAATGTAACGTACCTATTACATTATGCATTTATTAACATACAATCTAGTTGAATTAAATGCCAACTTCTAACCCTTGAGCATTTAATGACCCGATTGCATTAAATGACTCAACTATATCAAAACCGCCCATTAATGACCATTCCTTGTCATAAATCACTAAAAGCTAGTGATTAGGGTCTATTAACATCAACTAACACAAACTTGGTGTATTTCATACCCATTTTACCCAATTAGGTCAACTTTGACTAATATGACCCATTTTAACATCATTCGACTTTAAACAAGTGTTTTAATGCTCACAACACCATTAACACTTACAACCCTCATTTCATTAGACCAAACCCTAGATTATGGTAATTAAGGTTTCCTTTCAACAATATAACCCAAAATCCACCCATTTAACCCTCAAATGGGTCACACAAGTTCCATATGAACCAAACCCTAGCTTAAACTAAATAAAACTCAAAACTTAGAGTTGAGACTTACCAAAACTATCCTCTTGTAGCTAATAGCAAGGAGTATAATTTTAATTCTTGCTCCTAGGATTGATTCACAAAACTTCTTCTTCAAATCTCAAGTTTAATCTAAGTGGATTTTAAGTTTTGAGAGGAAATTATGAAAGAAAATAGAAAAGAAATGAGAAATATAGGATAAGTGGTTGATATTAAAAACTCCCATCAGATCTACACGTAAAAAGACCAAATTGCCCCTAAACCCTTTTTAATTTGAGCAGAAATCGGAGTCAGAACTGCAGAGGTGCCGCGGCGCGGCTCCTTTTTGCGGCGCGACATAAAGAAGGAAAAACGACCCTTCTTAACTTAAGTTCTGATCTGGATTTGCTTTGATTGTCGCGTCGCGGCCCCTTTCCTCGCGGCGCGGCATTGGTCTATTCCTGATCACTTCGACAATTTAACATAAATCAAAGGTTCAAACAACAAGCACAACATCTTTCACCCTTCCTATGCACGTCTAAACCTCGACATTTGGTCTCACACGACTCGACGCCAACGCGACACATTCATAAACATGTTCACGCACGCATTCAAAACATATATATATATATATATATATATATATATATATATATATATATATATATATATATATATATATATATATATATATATATATATATATATATATATACATATACACTTATACGACAGCTAGCCCCGTAGCTCATTTAATCACATAATGAACAAGTTATAAGCGTACTACTAATTAAGTACGTACCTTTAAATGCGCACGGGAAAACGGGGTGTTACAACTCTCCCCCACTTAAATCGGAGCGCGTCCTCGCGATCCATGCCGCATGACACGAGGGAAGATAACCCAACACGAATTCTTCGGGCTCCCAAGTAAACTCAGAACCTTTGTTACGACGCCATTGGACCTTAAAGTCCTTACCTCTTTGTTACGCAACATTTTTACCTTCTCATCGAGTATAGCAATCGGCTCTTCAACGTATTCTAACTTGTTGTTTAGCTCAATTTCGTCTAAAGGCATCCATGAAGAATCATCCGTAAGACACTTACGGAGGTGGGAAACATGAAATGTGTTATGGAACCCCGCAAGTTCTTCGGGTAATTCCAAACGATACGCGACTTCACCAACACGAGTTAAAACCTTAAACGGCCCAATAAACCGAGGAGCTAACTTTCCTCGTTTCCGAAACCGAATAATACCCTTCCATGGCGAAACCTTGAGCATCACCATATCACCTTCTTGGAATTCGATCAAACGTCTACGCTTATCGGCGTAAGATTTTTGCCTATCTTGCGCCTTTTTCAAATGTTCCCGAATCATAACAATTTTATCATTTGTCTCCAATACCAAGTTGGAGCTCCCGACTTCCCTTTGTCCCACTTCGCCCCAACAAATCGGGGTTCGACACCTTCTACCATACAACATCTCATACGGTGGCATTCTAATACTAGAGTGAAAACTATTATTGTACGAGAATTCCACCAAAGGTAAATGTTCATCCCAACTACCACTGAAGTCAATGATACATGCACGTAACATATCCTCCAATGTTTGATTCGTACGTTCGGTTTGACCGTCCGTTTGAGGATAGAACGCCGTACTCATATTTACCCTCGTACCCATATCTTCATGAAACTTCTTCCAAAATCGAGAAGTAAAACGCTTATCCCGATCCAAAATGATAGACGCGGGAACGCCGTGTCTTGATATCACCTCCTTAATGAACATCTTCGCAAGTGCCTTCGATGTAATCGCTTCTTTAATAGGAAGAAACAATGCACTTTTCGTCAATCTATCAACAAACACCCAAATAGTATCAAATTGGGTTCTTGCCATTTTTGGCAACTTTGTAATAAAATCCATGGTAATATGCTCCCACTTCCACATCGGGATTTCTAGCGGTTGCAACTTACCATACGGCTTTTGGTGTTCGGCTTTAACTTGCAAACACGTGACGCATTGCTCAACATACTTAACAACATCACGTTTCATGCCCGGCCACCAATAATCTTTCTTCAAATCATGGTACATCTTCGTCGCACCCGGATGTATGGAATACTTAGACTTGTGCGCCTCATCAAGAAGCACCTTTCGGAAATCACCCTTCTTAGGCACCCACACTCTTTCTTGAAAAGACAATAAACCACGCGAACCCATCGTAATGAATTCCGATTGCCCCATAATTCGTTCCGCATGCTTGTTGTGAACGTAAGCCTCTATTTGAATCACACCAAGTTTTTCAAGAAAATCATTAGTAATAATCATACGTAACAATCCCAATCGTAACACCGGGTGGTGACTCTTTCGGCTTAACGCATCCGTGACCACATTCGCTTTGCCCGGATGATAAAGTATCTCACAATCATAATCCTTCACCACATCCATCCATCTACGTTGACGATAATTCAAATCCCGTTGATCAAAAAGATGTTTCAAACTCTTGTGATCTGAATAAATCGTACACTTGACACCATACAAGTAATGGCGCCAAATTTTCAAAGCATGGACCACTACCGCTAATTCGAGATCATGAGTCGGGTATCTCTTTTCATGTTCCTTTAATTGACGAGAGGCGTAAGCGATGACTTTACCTCATTGCATTAGAACACACCCGAGCCCATTCAAAGAAGCATCACAATAGAACGTCATATCATCTACACCTTCCGGCAATACTAAGACTGGAGTTTTACGCAATTTCTCTTTCAATAATTGAAAAGCGACTTCTTGCTCGTTCTCCCAATTGAATCTCGTATTCTTCCTTGTCAACTTAGTTAATGGCGAAGCAATCTTGGAAAAGTCTTGGATAAACCGACGATAATAACCGGCCAATCCGAGAAAACTTCGGATTTCCGTAGGCGTAGTCGGTTGTCCCCAACTCTTCACCGTTTCTATCTTCCCCGGATCTACTTGAATACCATCCTTCTTCACAATATGGCCATGGAATTGAACCTCCCTTAGCCAAAATTCACATTTCGAGAATTTAGCATACAACTTCTCTTCTCTCAATGTCTTCAACACTTCACGCAAATGGTGTTCATGTTCCTTCATACTCCTAGAATATACAAGAATATCGTCAATGAACACAATTACCGACTTGTCCAACATAGGTTGGCACACTCGGTTCATAAGATCCATGAATACTGCCGGTGCATTCGTAAGACCAAAAGGCATAACTACAAATTCAAAGTGCCCATAACGAGTACGAAAGGCCGTTTTCTCGATATCTTCCTCACGGACCCGCATTTGATGATAGCCGGACCGTAGGTCAATTTTTGAGAAGTACGTTGCACCTTGGAGTTGGTCAAACAAATCTTCAATCCGAGGTAATGGATAACGATTCTTGATCGTCACTTTATTCAACTCCCTATAATCGATGCACATCCGCATGCTACCATCCTTCTTCTTTACAAATAAAACCGGAGCGCCCCACGGCGAAGCACTCGGTCGAATAAAACCCTTTTTGAGGAACTCTTGGATTTGATTTAACAACTCTTGCATTTCCGTCGGTGCTAAATGATACGGAGTTTTAGCAATGGGAGTAGCTCCCGGAACCAACTCAATGTGAAATTCAACTTGTCTTTCCGCCGGAACACCCGGTAACTCATCCGGAAAAACGTCTTCAAATTCACTAACCACCAGAATTTCACGAATGGGTGGTGGCTCATTACGAGTATCAACAACATGAGCAAGGAAAGCCATGCCACCGGTAACAACGAGACGACGTGCCCGTGCAAAAGTGCATATCGGCACCGGTCTCCTTCATTTATCACCATGAATAATTAGCTCTCCCCCACTAGGGGTCTTCACATGAATAGATTTCTCATGGCATGCAATATCGGCTCTATAACGATCGAGCCAATCCATACCAACGACAATATCAAAATAACCCAAGGTCATCGGAACGAGATCAATTTCAAAACTTTCGGCACCAAACACAACATTACAATTTTTACACACATCAACCACTAGCGCCGTCTTGCCATCTGCTATTTCAACTTCTATCAGATGACTCAACTTCACTAGCAGTTTATTTAACTTAGGCACAAATCTTGGAGACACGAAAGACAAATTAGCACCACTATCAAAAAGTATCCGTGCCGGATTAGAGTTAACCATGAAAGTACCTGAAACGACTTCGTTGGATTGTTTGGCTTCATCATTCGTCATCAAGTAGTTACGCCCCCTAACCGACCCCGCCGCCTTCTCTAGCCTCTTTACTTGGTCGTTTGATAATTCGGGACATTCCGCCTTCCGGTGCCCCGTCTTTTGACAATTAAAGCACGTGACCGTCTTGGTCAAACAATCATGAGCGTAATGACCCGGCTTCCCACAACTATAACAAGTAGGCGTAAAAGTATTTGAACCACCCTTTCTCACACTTCCGATGCTTTCGGACACACCCTTGCTCTTCTTGTTGGAGTAACTAGGCGCTCCAAATTTTCTTTTACTAGACCCATAACTAACCGGAACCGGACTCGGAGCTTGTGCTTCAAACCCTTTTGCCACCGCCAAAAGCTTAGCGAAAGTTTCAACATGACCGATACTAATTTTACCCTTCAAATCATCTCTAAGGGTTACATGAAAGTCTTCCATTAGCATTTGATCATTTCCCACATACTCGGGGCAAAAACGTGCCTTGGCGAGAAAGTTGGTTTTGAGAGTGTTTAGGTCCAAAGACCCTTGACGCATGTTCCTTACCTCATTTCGCAATTTGGAAAGATCTGCTTGCGTACAATATTCAAGGAAAAACTCTTTCTTGAACTCCGCTCATGATAAACCTACAAAAGCCGCATCACCCACCATATCAATCTTACCATCGAGCTAATCTTTAGCATGTCCCCTTAACAAACTAGTCGCAAGCCTCGTTTTCTTCTCGGGTGGGCACTCGGTAGTACGAAAACAACCTTCAACATCGGAAATCCAAGCCGCACTTTTCATGGGGTCGGGATCCCCGTGAAAGTGAGGAGGCTTAGTCATCAAGAAGTTCTTATAGCTAAACTCCAATTCGCCCACATTTTGAGGTCTAGGAAACCTCCTTTCAACTTCTTCTTTGACGGCATTGGTCATTCGTTCTTGAATCATATCGACAATTTGTTCCGAAACCGACTCTTCGAATATTTGTTTAACCCTTCGTGAGAAAACCGAAACATAGTTTTCTAAAGCGGTCTCAATCTTGGTAGTCATCTCATCTTCCTCCACATGAGAGGGACCACCATTGCCATTCGTATTCGTTCCGTTTCTCATCTTCATTCTAAAGATTAAAAATGGATTAGACATCACCAACAATTTAATACACATATATACCTATGCATATGACCGAACACACCACATCTAGCTCGATACTTGTCGCACATCCTTGCTTGACTTGACTTGCAACCGTAATAGTGGTCGCGACTCACTATTACGCTCACATGCGGTGCCATGCTCAAACGTATCACAACCATCTTGTTCGATGTTCAAAGCATTAACACACGATTAGTAACATCATGACATAGCATAGTTGTCCACTTATGCATCAAAGAACTAATCAAACCCCGCACTGACCCGTAATCCTACAAGTCCCGCATATAATTCAACAACATAAAAGTCTAAGTCTAGGCGCCTATCTCAAGCCACCTAAATCCCTTAGACCATGATCTGATACCGCTTGAAACAACCCAACCCGTAATCCATACGATAAAATTTTTTTATACAACACAATTACACGCAAAATAAATATGTAACCCATTTCACGAGTTCCATTTAAAATGCACAACAACTAATTGTTTATAAAAGACACGAGGGCCACGAATAAGGTTTAGTACAAGTTTGACCCATTACAAATGATAGTTTATAAACCAAACGATGTTCCGAGCATGGTTTGGGACTAAACTACCCAAAAACAAGGCCAACTTCCAAAAGCTCCAACATAACTACAACAAGGGACACCTAGTGCCGAACGACCCCCTTACCCTTGTCCGTGCCTGCATCTAAAAAGATAAACAATGAGAGGGGTAAGCAAAGCTTAGTGAGTAGAATAAATATATACATGCATATAAGACTTACCCACACGCATCCACGATATCATATAACGCACACAATCGCATAACATCTCAATAAATAAGCTAGTATCGTCAAACCGTACCACTAGCCACATTAATAGCATAAATATCATAATCATAAATCAAATGCTAGCATCATCAACTATAAACCATGGTTAACCAAAATTCTTCGCAAGGGGAATGACTTCGCGAAACAAGTCATCGATGTTCATAACAACCGTTAGCTCCCAAACCCGGCTATGGTATACTAACCCCCGAGGTGTTCCAAAAACGACTATGGCATCACCCCCAAGTGTTCCCAAAAACGGCTATGGCATCACTTGATCAACATGTGAGTAAAACACGGCTATTACTCACAATCTTGTACACAAACACGGCTATGTGCACAAATAACACGGATAACAACGTGGGAGTAAAACACGGCTATTACTCGCCACTATATGCACAAACACAGCTATGTGCATAAATAACAAACGTAGACAAAAAGGCTATATCTCGCAACTATGGTCACAAAATGGCTATGTGACACCATCAATACGGCACATAAATCATATACATACATATATAGATATTCCACTCACCTCAAGTCTCTTGTGAAAGCTAACCGAGCTTGCAACCCTTCAATGTAATGTACCTATTACATTATGCATTTATTAACATACAATCGTGTTGAATTAAATGCCAACTTCTAACCCTTGAGCATTTAATGACCCGATTGCATTAAATGACTCAACTATACCAAAACCGCCCATTAATGACCATTCCTTGTCATAAATCACTAAAAGCTAGTGATTAGGGTCTATTAACATCAACTAACACAAACTTGGTGTATTTCATACCCATTTTACCCAATTAGGTCAACTTTGACTCATATGACCCATTTTAACATCATTCGACTTTAAACAAGTGTTTTAATGCTTACAACACCATTAACACTTACAACCCTCATTTCATTAGACCAAACCCTAGATTATGGTAATTAGGGTTTCCTTTCAACAATCTAACCCAAAATTCACCCATTTAACCTCAAATGCGTCACACAAGTTCCATATGAACCAAACCCTAGCTTAAACTAAATAAAACTCAAAACTTAGAGTTGAGACTTACCAAAACTATCCTCTTGTAGCTAATAGCAAGGAGTACAACTTTAATTCTTGCTCCTAGGATTGATTCACAAGTTTAATCTAAGTGGATTTTAAGTTTTGAGAGGAAATTATGAAAGAAAATAGAAAAGAAATGAGAAATATAGGATAAGTGGTTGATATTAAAAGCTCTCATCAGATCTACACGTAAAAAGACCAAATTGCCCCTAAAACCCTTTTTAATTTGAGCAGAAATCAGAGTCAGAACTGCAGAGGTGCGGCGGCGCGGCTCCTTTGTCGCGGCGCGACATAAAGAAGGAAAAATGACCCTTCTTAACTCAAGTTCTGATCTGGATTTGCTTTGATTGTCGCATCGCGGCCCCTTTCCTCGCGGCGCGGCATTGGCCTATTCCTGATCACTTCGACAATTTAACATAAATCAAAGGTTCAAACAACAAGCACAACATCTTTCACCCTTCCTATGCACGTCTAAACCTTGACCTTAGGTCTCACACGACTCGACGCCAACGCGACACATTCATAAACACGTTCACGCACGCATTCAAAACACACACACACACACACACATATATATATATATATATATATATATATATATATATATATATATATATATATATATATATATATATATATACATATACACTTATACGACAGCTAGCCCCGTAGCTCATTTAATCACATAATGAACAAGTTATAAGCGTACTATTGATTAAGTACGTACCTTTAAACGCTCACGGGAAAATGGGGTGTTACATCGAGACATGGAAAGTGTTATGTACAGCCGCGAGTTGTTGAGGTAGCTCCAGTTGGTAAGCTACTGGTCTAACACGATCTATTATCTTGAATGGTCCAATGTACCTTGGATTTAGTTTCCCCCGTTTACCAAATCGAACAACGCCTTTCCAAGGTGAAACGTTAAGCATGACCATTTCTCCAATTTCAAACTCTATAACTTTTCTTTTACTGTCCGCGTAGCTCTTTTGTCGACTCTGGGTGGTTTTCAATCGTTGTTGAATTTGGATGATTTTCTCGGTAGTTTCTTGTATTATCTCCGGACCCGTAATCTGTCTATCCCCCACTTCATTCCAACAAATCAGAGACATGCACTTTCTACCATAAAGTGCCTCAAACGGCGCCATCTCAATACTAGAATGATAACTGTTGTTGTAGGAAAATTCTACTAACGGTAGGTGTCGATCCCAACTGTTTCCGAAATCAATAACACATGCTCGTAGCATGTCTTCAAGCGTTTGTATCGTCCTTTCGCTCTGCCCATCAGTTTGTGGATGATAGGCAGTACTCATGTCTAGACGAGTCCCCAATGCTTGTTGCAACGTCTGCCAGAACCTTGAAACAAATCTACCATCCCTATCAGAGATAATAGAGACGGGTATTCCATGTTTGGAGACAACCTCCTTCAAATACAATTGCGCCAACTTCTTAATTTTGTCATCTTCTCTCATTGGCAGGAAGTGTGCTGACTTGGTGAGACGATCAACTATTACCCAAATAGTATCATAACCACTTGCAGTCCTTGGCAATTTAGTAATGAAATCCATAGTAATGTTTTCCCATTTCCATTCCTGGATTTCAGGTTGTTGTAGTAGACCTGATGGTTTCTGATGTTCAGCTTTGACCTTAGAACACGTCAAACATTCTCCTACATATTTAGCAATATCGGCTTTCATACCCGGCCACCAAAAGTGTTTCTTGAGATCTTTATACATCTTCCCCGCTCCGGAATGTATTGAATATCTGGTTTTATGTGCTTCCTTAAGTACCATTTCTCTCACATCTCCAAACCTTGGTACCCAAATTCTATCAGCCCTATATCGGGTTCCGTCTTCTTGAATATTAAGATGTTTCTCTGATCCTTTGGGAATCTCATTCTTCAACTTTCCTTCTTTTACAACCCCCTGTTGTGCCTCATTTATTTGAGTAGTAAGGTTAGTACGGATAATTATATTCATAGCTTTTACCCGTATAGGTTCTCTGTCCTTTCTACTCAAAGCGTCAGCTACCACATTCGCCTGCCCCGGGTGGTATCGAATCTCAAAATCATAATCATTCAACAGTTCAATCCACCTGCGTTGTCTCATATTCAGTTGCTTCTGATTAAATATATGTTGGAGACTTTTGTGGTTGGTATATATAATACTTTTGACCCCATATAAATAATACCTCCAAGTCTTTAATGCAAAAACAACAGCACCCAATTCCAAATCGTGAGTCGTATAATTTTGCTCGTGAATCTTCAATTGTCTAGACGCATAAGCAATCACCTTCGTTCGTTGCATTAATACACAACCGAGACCTTGCTTTGATGCTTCACAATAAATCACAAAATCATCATTCCCTTCAGGCAATGACAATATAAGTGCCGTAGTTAGCTTTTTCTTCAATAACTGAAACGCCTTCTCTTGTTCATCCTTCCATTCAAATCTTGGATGAATCTTCTGTAGTAACCAGCCAATCCTAAAAATTGACGTATATGCTTCGGAGTTTTTGGGGTTTTCCACTTTTCAACGGTTTCGATCTTTGCTGGCTCTACATGGATACCTTCTTTGTTCACTATGTGACCGAGGAATTGAACTTCTTCCAACCAAAATACACACTTTGAAAACTTAGCATACAGTTTTTCTTTCCTCAATACTTCTAGCGCTTTTCTCAAATGTTCTTCGTGCTCTTGATCATTCTTTGAGTAAATAAGTATGTCATCGATGAAAACAATGACAAACTTGTCAAAATATGGCCCACACACTCGGTTCATAAGGTCCATGAACACAGCTGGTGCGTTAGTCAATCCAAACGGCATAACCATAAACTCGTAATGACCATAACGCGTCCTAAAAGTAGTTTTTGGAATATCATCCTCCTTTACTCGCATTTGATGATATCCAGAACGTAAATCGGTTTTCGAATAAACCGACGAGCCTTGTAGTTGATCAAATAAGTCGTCAATTCTCGGCCGTGGATAACAGTTTTTGATGGTAAGTTTATTCAACTCTATGTAGTCAATACACAACCTAAATGTACCATCCTTCTTCTTGACAAAAAAAAACAGGAGCTCCCCATGGTGATGTGCTTGGTCGAATAAAATCACGTTCTAATAGTTCTTGCAGTTGGCTTTGCATTTCTTTCATCTCGCAGGGTGCGAGTCTGTAAGGAGCACGAGCTATTGGTGCAGCTCCTGGTACAAGATCTATTTGAAATTCAATAGATCGATGTGGAGGTAGTCCCGATAATTCTTTCAGAAATACATCGGGAAATTCTTTTGTGACGGGAACATCATTGATGCTCTTTTCTTCAGTTTGTACTTTCTCGACGTGTGCTAGAACAGCATAGAAACTTTTTCTTATTAGTTTTTGTGCCTTCAAATTACTAATAAGATGTAGCTTTATGTTGCCCTTTTCTCCGTACACCATTAAGGGTTCTCCTTCTTCTCGTACAATGCGAATTGCATTTTTGTAACATACGATCTCTGCTTTCATCTCCTTCAGCCAGTCCATGCCAACTATTACATCAAAACTCCCTAACTCTACTGGTATCAAATCAATCTTAAATATTTCGCTACCCAGTTTAATTTCTCGATTCCGGCATATATAATCTGCTGAAATTAATTTACCTTTTGCTAATTCGAGTAAAAATTTACTATCCAATGGCATCAATGGACAACTTAATTTAGCACAAAAATCTCTACTCATATAGCTTCTATTCGCATCCGAATCAAATAAAACGTAAGAAGATTTATTGTCAATAAGAAACTTACCCGTAACAAGTTCCGGGTCTTCCTGTGCCTCTGCTGCATTAATATTGAAAACTCTTCCGCGGCCTTGTCCATTCGTGTTCTCCTGGTTCGGGAAATTTCTAATAATGTAGCCCGGTTTTCCACATTTATAACAAACTACATTGGCATAACTTGCTCCGACGCTACTTGCTCTGCCATTACTCGTTCCGACACCATTTGTTCCTTTCGTTCTATTAACCCCTGGTCCGTAGACCTCACACTTCGCCGCGCTATGACCATTTCTTTTACACTTGTTGCAAAATTTGGTACAGAACCCCGAGTGGTACTTTTCACACCTTTGGCATAGCTACTTCTGATTGTTGTTGTTGTTGTTGTTGCGGTTGTTATTGTTGTTGGGATGATTGTTGTAGTTGTTGTTGTTGTTGTTGTGCCGTTTGTTGTAGTTGCGATTGATGTTGCGATTGTTGGGATAGTTGTTGTTGTATTGGTGACTCTTATCACCGTTTTCCTCCCATTTTCTTTTGACTAGCTTCACGTTGGCCTCTTTGGCCGCCTGTTCTTTAATTCTTCCCTCAATCTGGTTCACTAGTTTGTGAGCCATTCTGCATGCCTTTTGTATGGAGGCAGGCTCGTGTGAACTTATATCTTCTTGGATTCTCTCCAGTAACCCCTTCATAAACTCGTCGATCTTCTCTTCCTCATCTTCGAACGCTCTCGGACACAATAGGCGCAATTCTGTGAATCGTCTTTCGTACGAAGTAATATCGAATCCCTGTGTTCGTAACCCTCTAAGTTCTGACTTGAGCTTATTGATCTCAGTTCTGGGATGGTACTTCTCGTTCATCAAGTGCTTGAATGATGACCACGGTAGCGCGTAAGCAACATCTTGTCCCACTTGCTCTAGATAGGTATTCCATCATGTTAACGCAATACCTGTGAAGGTATGCGTAGCGTACTTCACTTTGTCTCCTTCAGCACACTTACTTATGGTAAACACCGATTCAACTTTCTCGGTCCACCGTTTCAATCCGATTGGTCCTTCGATCCCATCAAATTCTGAAGGTTTGCAGGCAGTGAATTCCTTGTAGGAGCATCCTACCCGATGTCTTGTGCCGTTAGCTGTATTGCTAAATTCGAGTTATTATTGGTATGTAGTGCGGCTTGTACTGCGGCTATGTTTGAAGCAAGAAAGGCACGAAATTCCTTTTCGCTCATATTCAAGGTGTGTCGAGTAGTCGGTGCCATTTCCTTCAAAATAGTCAAATGAAACAAGTTAATCATACAGAATATTAAGAGTAGTCAATAGTATCTCGTAGCATAATATGAACTCATTTATAAAAGCTTTTTCTTCATATTAGCATTTTATAAGTTTAAATTCGGGTACTACCTACCCGTTAAGTTCATACTTAGTAGCTAATATACAATTCAACTACTACAATTCCATATGAAAAACTGATTCTAATAATATATCACATACAAATATTCTTCAAACTTACAACTTCGCTATATTACATATAACATGAAATATAGTACACTATGATACAGGACAGTTTTGAAGATAAATCTAGTTAATACGCAAGTTGTTCAGCAAAGGAAATAAAGACACGTAATTCATAAGTCCAGAAACAAGTCATGCATTCTGGTTTTACTAAGACGACTCCCATCCTTGGTCTTGTGAAAAATAACCGTTATAACCATTGGCTAGGCAGCATGTTGTAATGTCGTCAAAAAGACGAGGGTTTCGTAATGTCCAATAGCCCCGTAATAATCTAAAAACTTTGTTTCTCACCCCAACTACTGAATCCGTCATTTATGGGAAAGTTTTATTTAAAAGCGGTAATCCGATGTTCTTTTTCTCACTTTGGTAAGAAGCGAACATCACTAACCCGTATGCATAATATGCTTCTTTATGTTGCATGTTAGAAGCTCTTTCTAATTCACGAAATCCTATGTTGGAATATGTTGAGTCAAAATAGGTTCTTAACCCGTAGCGTAAAATTACATTTGGGTTCCCCGTATTTAACGCTTTAAAGAAAACACGGCGTAACTTAAAATCTCCCCAATGTGATATACCCCACCTATCAAAGGAAAGCCTTTTATAAACTAAGGCATTTCTGGAAAGTCTTTCAAATGTTTGACAAGTTAATTTCGCCATAACTAAATGTGCTGATGAATTCTGACCGACTCTAGACAAGATTTCCTCAATCATATCCTCTGGTAGGTCTTCTAAAATATTCGGTTGTCTACCCTTAACGTCCATTTTGTTTTTATACTGTAAAATAGAAAAGGATTAGATTCGTAATAACAAACAATACAAGCAATTTTTACAAAGAACATAAAAGTACAAGCACACTACAATACATTTATTACACAACATGCTCACACCCCTCTAATCTGAATCACTGGTTTCTTCTTCTTTGGACTTGGTTCTTTTTCATAATTTTCTAGGGATATATGATGTTCCTCTAATACTAGCCGTCGTTTTCCACATTGGTTTAGAAAAACCTGGTGGTTTAGAGGTTCCCGGGTTATTGTCACGATATTGAAAATACGGGTGTTGACGGTACATATAAAGTTCATCGGGGTCGGAATCAGATTTCTCTATTTTGATGCCTTTTCCCTTATTATTTTCTTTTGCCTCATTAAATTAGGTCGGGGTAATTTCAATAACATCATCGGAATCCTCATCAGGATTCGATTCATCGAAAAATTGGTAATTTTCCCAATATTTTACTTCCTTAGCAGAAGCACCATTGACCATTATTAACTTTGGTCCATTGGTTGAGGATTTTCTTTTATTTGACCGGTTTTCTGTGGTTCCTACTATTCCCCCCTCCGGAACCTCTTCTTCTTCCGGTTCCTCTTCTTCTGGTTCCTCTTCTTCCGGTTCCTCTTCTTCTGGTTCCGTTTTCTCTTCTTCCGGTTCTTCGGGAACTTGTGAATCTTGCCAATATATATTCGACACTTCGTTATTATTAGGTGAGTCAATGGGATTTGTGCTAGAGGTAGACATCTATCACACAATATCAAACATGTTAAGAGATTAATATATCACATAATATTTACATGTTAATAATATATAGTTTTCAACAAAAATGTTAAGCAATCATTTTTAAAGAAAACACGATCGAAGTCCAGACTCACTAATGCATCCTAACAAACTCGATAAGACACACTAATGCAAATTTTCTGGTTCTCTAAGTCCAATGCTTGGATACCAACTGAAATGTCTCGTTCATATTGATTATAAATGTTCCATATTAATTGATTTCGTTGCGAGGTTTTGACCTCTATATGAAACGTTTTTCAAAGACTGCATACATTTTTAAAACAACCATAACCTTTATTTTATCAATAAAGGTTTTAAATTCATTACGTAGATTATCAAATAATGATAATCTAAAATATACTGTTTACACATGACCATTACATAATGTTTTACAATAGAAATATATTACATTGACATATGTTTCTTGAATGCAGTTTTTACACAATATCATACAAACATGGACTCCAAATCTTGTCCTTATTTTAGTATGCAACAGCAGAAGCTCTTAGTATTCACCTGAGAATAAAAATGCTTTAAACGTCAACAAAAATGTTGGTGAGTTATAGGTTTAACCTATATATATCAAATCGTAACAATAGACCACAAGATTTCATATTTCAATACACATCCCATACATAGAGATAAAAATCATTCATATGGTGAACACCTGGTAACCGACATTAACAAGATGCATATATAAGAATATCTCCATCATTCCGGGACACCCTTCGAATATGATATAAATTTCTAAGTACTAAAGCATCTGGTACTTTGGATGGGGTTTGTTAGGCCCAATAGATCTATCTTTAGGATTCACGTCAATTAGGGTGTCTGTTCCCTAATTCTTAGATTACCAGACTTAATAAAAAGGGGCATATTCGATTTCGATAATTCAACCATAGAATGTAGTTTCACGTACTTGTGTCTATTTTGTAAATCATTTATAAAACCTACATGTATTCTCATCCCAAAAATATTAGATTTTAAAAGTGGGACTATAACTCACTTTCACAGATATTTCCTTCCTTGGAAATAAGACTTGGCCACGAACCTATACAAAGTATGATCAAAATATAATTACAACCATTTTTATTATGTTTTAAAGATTTGAGTGTATTAAGTCAGCTGTCCTCATTAATAACCTACAACTAGTTGTCCACAGTTAGATGTACAGAAATAAATCGATATATATTATCTTGAATCAATCCACGACCTAGTGTATACACGTCTCATGCTAGATCACAACTCAAAGTATATATATTTTTGGAATTAACCACAACCCTGTATAGCTAACTCCAACATTACTGCATATAGAGTGTCTATAGTTGTTCCAAATAATATATATACATGGGTCGATATGATATGTCAAAACATTTGCATACGTGTCTATGGTATTTCAAGATTACATAATATATTAGAATACATGTATAATACAATATAAGTTAGCTAGGATATGATTTGTATAGATTTGTTAAACATTTCCCGTAGCTAAAAAGATCAAAAATATCCAATCTTGTTTTACCCATAACTTCTTCATTTTAAATCCGTTTTGAGTGAATCAAATTGATATGGTTTCATATTGAATTCTAATTTAAGAATCCAAACAGAAAAAGTATAGGTTTATAGTCGGAAATTTAAGTTACATGTCAATTACTAAAGAGGTAGTCATTTCCGTCGAAAGAACGACATCTTGATGACCATTTTGAAAAACATACTTTCACTTTGAGTTTAACCAAGATTTTTGGATATAGTTTCATGTTCATAAGAAAAATCATTTTCCCAGAAGAACAACTTTTAAATCAAAGTTTATCATAGTTTTTTAATTATCCAAACCAAAACAGCCTCCGGTTTCACTACGACGGCGTATATTCGAATTATGATGTTCATCGTGTTTCAAGGTTTTAAATCATTAAGTTAGCATATCATATAGATATAGAACATGTGTTTAGTTGATTTTAAAAGTCAAGTTAGAAGGATTAACTTTTGTTTGCGAACAAGTTTAGAATTAACTAAACTATGTTCTAGTGATTACAAGTTTAAACCTTCGAATAAGTTAGCTTTATATGTATGAATCGAATGATGTTATGAACATCATTACTACCTCAAGTTTTCTGGATAAAACTACTGGAAATGAGAAAAATGGATCTAGCTTCAAAGGATCATTGGATGGCTTAAAAGTTCTTGAAGCAGAATCATGACACGAAAACAGTTCAAGTAAGATTTTCACTCGAAATAAGATTGTTATAGTTGTAGAAATTGAATCAAAGTTTGAATATGAATATTACCTTGAATTAGAAAGATAACCTACTGTAAATAACAAAGGTTCCTTGATCTTAGATGATTACTTGGAATGGATTAGAAAGCTTGGAAGTAGACTTGTAAACTTGGAAGTATTCTTGATTTTTATGAAACTATACTTATGGAATTTATGAAGAACACTTAGAACTTGAAGATGGAACTTGAGAGAGATAAATTAGATGAAGAAAATTGAAGAATGAAAGTGTTTATAGGTGTTTTTGGTCGTTGGTATATGGATTAGATATAAACTATATGTAATTTTGTTTTCATGTAAATAAGTCATGAATGATTACTAATATTTTTGTAATTTTATGAGATATTTCATGCTAGTTGCCAAATGATGGTTCCCACATGTGTTAGGTGACTCACATGGGCTACTAAAAGCTGATCATTGGAGTGTATATACCAATAGTACATACATCTAAAAGCTGTGTATTGTACGAGTACGAATACGGGTGCATACGAGTAGAATTGTTGATGAAACTGAACGAGGATGAAATTGTAAGCATTTTTGTTAAGTAGAAGTACATTGATATGTGTCTTGAAGTCTTTCAAAAGTGTAAGAATACATATCAAAACACAACATGTTTATACATTCTAATGGAGTCGTTAAGTCTTCGTTAGTCGTTACATGTAAGTGTTGTTTTGAAACCTTTAAGTTAACGATCTCAATTAATGTTGTTAACCCAATGTTTATTATATCAAATGAGATGTTAAATTATTATGTTATCATGATATTATGATGTATGAATATCTCTTAATATGATATATACATTAAAATATCATTACAACGATAATCGTTACATATAAGTCTCGTTTCGTAATTCTTGAGTTAGTAGTCTTGTTTTTACATATGTAGTTCATTGTTAACACACTTAATGATATATTTAAATATCATTTTATCATGTTAAATATAGTGTATCAATATCTTAATATGATACATATGTATTTAGTAGATGTTATCATAACGATACTTGTTATATATATCATTTCGAGTTTCTTAACTTAGTAATCTCATTTCTTATGTATATCACACATTGTTAATATACTTAGTGAGATACTTACTCATCATAATCTCATGTCAACCATATATATATGTCTATATATACCACAACATGTAGTTTTTACAAATTTGTAACGTTCGTGAATCGCCGGTCAACTTGGGTGATCAATTGACTATATGAAACTTATTTCATTTAATCAAGTCTTAACAAGTTTGATTGCTTAACACATTAGAAACATCTAGTCATGTAAATATCAATCTCAATTAATATATATAAACATGGAAAAGTTCGGGTCACTACAATTAGGGCATTTCTTCAGCAAGGTTTTGAATCGCTCCCATGCAGTGTAAAGAGATTCATCATAACTTTGTTTGAAGTTAATGATGTCATTCTTCAGTTTAGTTTGTTTAGAAGGAGGGAAATATTTGGTTAGGAATTTAGTAGCCATCTCTGTCCATGACGTGATGGAATCTTTTTCCAGTCCTTCGAACCAAGTTTGAGCATGATGAGTGAGAGAACAGGGAAACAAGTATAGCCGGACTATATCTTGTCCTATCCCTGGCTATTTGTAGGAGTTCAAAAGAGATATGAATTTATCAAGGTGAGAATTAGGATTGTCATTCGGTAATCCATGAAACTGACAGCTATTATGGATGAGCTGGATGATGTGATGTTTTAATTCGAACGAGTGTCCTTGAATCTCTGGAAATATGATTGGTCCTCCTTGACCTTCAATCGAGGTTTTGGTATTTTATGCTAAAGTAACGCGTAACACCATTCGATTTCTGATTCATGCTTCCTTGCGTGCTTTAGAGATTATTGCGTCTGGATCAGGTACGAATAACAACGGCCCTGGTCTAGATCGGGTTTGGGTCATACACTGGGTATGCCTTTTTGTTTTTAATTTTAAGCAGATAAACTAAATTTCTATAGTAATCTAAGGTAATCTAAGCTAGTCTAAAGTAGTCTTAATCTAAGGTAATCCAATTTAAGGTAATCTAACAAACTATCCTAAGGTTGAATATGTTTTTGGTTCTGGCTACCGATTCCCTGGTATTTCAATAACAGAGCTCCGCATGAACTATTCAACAAACCAAGTGGCCAGGCTGACTACGGAGATGCAGGATCCTTTTGGTCCCAATATAATTGGAGACTGTTCGGAAAATCCAACAACCAAGTCTGTGTATAATTTTCTTTCTTAGACACCGCTAAATGCTTGTGAATAAGTTTGATAGAGAGCAGTATTGCCTGATACCAGTTCCCCGGCAGCGGTGCTAAAAACTAGCTTTCCTCTTGATATGGCCGAAACAGACGGTTTTATTTGTACGGTGTCGTCAGGTCGCAACACGTCAGAATCAACCACCAAGAGGGGGGGGTACTGTTTTAAATTTATATTTAGCAGGCCTAAATCGTACTTCTCCTTAGTATGAGTAAGGAAAGTATGACCTAGATTCATAATTTTGAGATATCAGTAGAATCAAACCTATATTTAAGCCGAAGATAGTTATGAAGGAGTAGTGGTTACTTAATTTTGGGATTTTCTTATTTATAAGACAGATAAAGTAAATGCGATAAAATTCGTAATTCAGATAAGGTTAAAGTAAGTGCATATTATGGTTTCACCAGTTATTCTACCGAGATTATGGAATGCTGGCTCATGAATAGGCAGAGGCCTTGTATTAATTACACTGGTCATAAACGTCTCTGTCATAAGACATGTCACTGGGTACTGCACTAGGCTTGAAGATTCTGAATAGACAGCAACGTCCCTTACCCTCGACGTTCGTGCAGTCTGACTACATGCATACACGTTGAGACGGCTCATCCAATTGAGCGACTCAGTTGGGTGACGTATTAACATTCCACAAAGGTCTAAACTTTCTTAAGCATAATAGAATACATGGTTTGACATATCCAAGAGACGTGATGTGTTTCAATGCTTTCGTTAATGATTGGTTTTAAAAGATAGTTAGGCCCTTAAAAAGAGTTCAACCATAAAGAACACCATGGCCAATTCAAGCTGACTTCCATGAACACGTTTGGTTATCCTAATGGTCCAATCCTTTATGTGTCTAAACAAACAGTTCCTTAATTAACTAAGAATCCCTCAAGCGGGGTGCAATGCTTGAGACCGCGTTATGGTGCAGTGTACTAATCAACACTGACCGGGTTCCATGGCCTTACTTAGGAGAGGTACAGCTTACAACAACCGCTGTGCTTCGGCGTGCACGTACGGAGTTTATATGCTTGGTGACTACACTAGCATGGTCTGGGACCGACAATGTACTAAGGGTCTAGTCAGATGTTTCACTACGAAAGAGTCCTTAATCGAAATCCAAAGCTCGATAGACTTACTATAACCGGTGTGCCTCACTCGATCTTACGTTGTATCCGATAGACTTCTCTTACCAAAGTGTGACACAACTAGTGTACTCTGATTCGGGCTTCGCGACTTTCCAATAACAGAGCCAAGAACTACATTCTGTTAGTTGGAAAAGCGACTTAGTTTAAAGCATAATCGGAAAACATTTCAACAGCATACACAAACCATAACATTATTTCGGCATTATAACTGCTTACATCATAGCACACACTAAAGATAACTACTCCTTAATAATGGCAACAATATCACAGAACATAATGATAGAAGATATTATATAAAGATAAAGGATAGAAGTACTAGTAGATTAAACGAGTTCCGAATGCAAAAGTGACAATTTCAAGACTCCAGCCTACTCATAATACAATCTTCGGCGTTCTTCTCCGGGTACTAGGTTTCCCGCAAGGAGTCGAAGGCCTTGAGAGTATGTCTAATATTGTACAAGAGAGAAAAAGAAGTGAATTAAAGTGTGTGTTGGAATGAATGACAAAGACCCTTTAAATAAGCTTGAAATTTGCCTGCAAATGGCTGGTAGGCCGTTTGGCAGGCCGTTTGGCAAGCCGTTTGCAGGGCCCGTTTGTCAAGGCAAGCCGTTTAACGTGGCCGTTTAATCTGGGCATTTGGCAGACCGTTTGCCATACTGGCAAGCCATTTGCAAGCCCGTTTAGTAAGCCGTTTGGCTTGCTGGTTTGCTGGATCGTAACTTGATTTCTTGTCTTTCACCGTTTTTGCTCTAGAATCTTCGTTTTAGCTCCGATTCTCTTGATTCTTTTTGCACCGTCATCGTAATTACTTGTTCTTCATTTATAACCGATGAAGTGAGTATTTTTTCGACAAAGTTCAAATCTTTCTTGTTTTTGGGCCTTAATACCGGGGTGAAAACGTGACTTTTTAGCCGATATCATCCTATCCCTGGCTGTTTGTAGGAGTTCGAAAGAGATATGAATTTATCAAGGTGAGAGTTAGGATCATCATTCGGTAATCCATGCAATTGACAGCCATTTTGAATGAGCTGTATAATGTGATGCTTTAACTCGAACGAGTATCCCTGAATCTCTGGGAATCTGATTGGTCCTCCTTTACCTTTAATCGAGGGTTTGGTATTTTCTGCTAGAGTAACGCGTAACGCCATTCGACTTCTGATTCGTTCTTCTTTACATTCTTTAGAGATTATTGCGTCTGGATCAGGTACGAATAACAACGGCCCTTTTCTAGATCGAGTTTGGGTCATACACTGAGTATGCCCTCTTGTTTTAAGTTTTAGGTAGATAAGCTAAGTTCCGAATTTAATCTAAGATTAATCTAAAGTTATCTCAATCTAAGGTAATCCAAAGTAATCTAGGGTAATCTAAGATAATTATCCTAAGTTCAAATGTGTTTTTGGTTCTTGCTACTGATTTCCTGGTATTTCGATAACAGAGCTTTGCACGAACCATTCAACAAACCAAGTGGCTAGGCTGACTACGGAGAGGAAGAATCCTTTTGGTTCTAATATAATTGGAGACTGTTAGGAAAATCCAACAACCAAGTCCGTGTATAATTGTCTTTCTTAAAAACCAATAAATGCTTGCAAATAGGTTTGATAGAAGCAGTATTGTCTGATACCAGTTCCCCGGCAGCGGCGCTAAAAACTTTTCCACCTTTGATATGACTGAAACAAACGGTTTTATTTATGCGGTGTAGTTAGGCCGCAAGGCATCAAAATTAGCTATCGAGAGGTGAAGCAATAGTTTTAAAATTATATTTAGCGGGGACTAAATCGTACTACTCCTTATTATGGTGAGTAAGGGAAGTATGACCTAGGGTCGAATTTTTAAGATATTAGTAGAATCGAACCTATAATTAAAGCTTAAGATAATTCTAAAGTGAAGAAGTAGTGGTTTATACCTAATTTTAGGTTTTCTAGTTTATAAGATAAAATAAAGTAAATGCGATAAAATTTGTAATTTAGATAAGGTTAAAGCAAGTTCATACTATGGTTTCGTCAATTGCTTTGCCAAGATTATGGAATGCTGGCTCATGAAAAGGTAGTGACCTTGTATTCATTACACTGGTCCTAAACGCTCCTGTCATAAGACATGTCACTGGGTAATGCATTAGGCTTGAAGATTCTGAATAGACAGCAACATCCCTCCCCCGACGCCCATGCAATATGACTACAGGCATACACGTTTAGACGACTCATCCAATTGAGCGAATTGGTTGGGTGACGTATTAACATTCCACAAAAGTCTAAACTTTCTTAAGAATAATAGAATACAGGGTATGCCGTATTCGAGAGACGTGATGTTTTTCGGTGCTTTCGTTAATGATTGAGTTTAAAAATTAGTTAGGCCCTTAAAAAGAGTTTAACCATAAAGAACACCATGGCCAAGTCAGGTTTGACTTCCATGAACACGTTCGGTTATCTTAACGGTCCAATCCTTTATGTGTTTAAACAAACAGTTCCTTAATTAACTAAGAATCCCTCAAGCGGGATGCAATGCTTGAGACCATGTTATGGTGATGTGTACTAATCAATGCTGACCGGGTTCCATGGCTGATGTGCGTAGAGGTGTATACGAAATAGTTATATTTTTATTCCAAAATACTATTAAATACGATACAATTTTACACAAGTTATTTATTTATTTATATAGTGGATATACCTAAACCTTGCTACAACACTTATAGGCAGTGTACCTAATCGTACAGTAGTGTAGTTTTTAGTAAGTCTGGCTCGTTCCACAGGGATCTAGCCAAGTTTAACGCTATATTTTTAAAACTATATTTGTATATATATATATATATATATATATTTATATATATATATATATATATATATATATATATATATATATATATATATATATAGTATTATTATTATAAAAGGGGGTTTTTACCGGTTAATTACCGGTTTGTCGATTTTAAAACTTAAGTCGCAGTTAAAACCTAATGTAAAATATAAAAAAATAAATATAACTTAATTTAAAGTGTAAAGTAAATAACAATAATTAAAGTACGATAATTAAAAGTGCGATAAATAAATTGAAAGTAAATAAAAGTTGCGATAATTAAAAAGTACGTTAATAAAAAGTGCGATAAAAAAAATGACAGTAAATAAAAGTGCGATGAAATATGAAATAAAAGAATTATGCTTATTTAAACTTCCATAATCATGATGTTTGACATGTTGATTTTAAATTATTACCATGGGTTAATTGTCCTTTGTCCTGGATTATTCGATATGTCCATACGGTTTTGTCCATAATAGTCCATCAGTCATAAATATAAAGTGCGAGAGTCTTCGTCAAATTATCCTTATACCCTAAGTCAACTATTCCAACTAATTGGGGATTCGAACTGTAACAAGGTCTTAATACTTTGTTTAATGAATACACCAGGTTATCGACTGCGTGTAGTCCAAGGTTTTACTACTTTGTTAACAATTATACCAATTACCCTTGAATGTAATCCACCCCTGTTTTAATGAGTCCATTAACTATTAATTCATTCTCCTGTCCGGTAAAATGTACGATAATTTGTATTTATAGATATCCCGCCCACCGTACCCGATTAAGCGTATGTGGTTATATATAGATACGTCAAATTGTAACCTTTATATTAAATTGACGAGGTATCGTTTAGTTAATATAAAGCCCATTAATAGCCCATAGTCTAATTTCCACAAGTGTCGTTCTTTTGTCCAAACCACAATTATGGTACAAAGCCCAATTACCCAATCTTAATATTTAGCCCAACATCACGATTACTTTGGCATTAAAAAAGCATAAAAATAACTTAGCTACGAGACATTAATTTAAAAAGGTTGAACATAACTTACAATGATTAATAATAGCGTAGCGTTACATGGACAGAATTTTGACTTACACACTTACAACATTCGCTAACATACCCTTATTATTATTAATCTTAAATTAAAATTAAAATTATAAATTAAAATTATATATATATATATATATATATATATATATATATATATATATATATATATATATATATATATATATATATATATATATATATATATATATATATATATATATATATATATATATATATATATATATATATATATATATCGTAAGAGATAGAGAGGATAGAAAAATATGTCTTATTTTCGGCCAAAACACGCGAACTTTGTAGGACCTGAGCTGATACAGTGCACCATACGATCGCATGGTTTTTGGTCTTCCTGGCCATGCGATCATATGGGGTTCTTTTACAGCTCACATACTTTTGTTTTTTATTTGCCGACGGTTTTAATAAATAAATATAATATATATATAATTTTAAGAATTATTTATATATTATATTATATTTATGTGCATAGTTGACTTGTAATTTTTAGTCCGTTGCGTCGCGCGTTGAGAGTTGACTCTGGTCCCGGTTTCAGATTTTCAAACGTCCTTGCGTACAATTTAATATCTTGTACTTTGCGTTTTGCGGCTCGTACTCTTGTAACTTTTAGACGTTTCTCATCAATAATTTGAACCACTTTGATTGTACTTTGTACTTTTGAGCTTTTTGGTCGTTTGCGTCTTCAATTCGTCAAATCTGTCTTTTGTCTTCACCTTTTATTATTTAAACGAATATCACTTGTAAATAGAACAATTGCAACTAAAAGCTTGTCTTTCTTGAAGGATAATGCTATGAAATATATGTTCATTTTTAGCATCATCAAATATTCCCACACTTGAGCGTTGCTTGTCCTCAAGCAATATAGTCTTGAAATAAAAATACTAGAATCACTTCTTTATTCTTCACACTTTCTACATCAGTGATTTCGATTTGGCGGTATGAACAATGATAGTAACGTTGTGGTTTACAGTCCCACATGACTATAAAAATTTTGATCCTTTAGGAAATTGGATCTTTATGAAAACATTTGATCTTTTTAAAATTTAATCTAGCTTTTACCCTAAATAAGTTTTCCAGAATAACCCTTCACCGGTGTTTGTAAATTGTTTTTGTGGGTTTGGTGGGTTTCAGATTTGAAAATTTTAGCTCAAAACTTGCGGTTTTGTGTCACCCACTTGCTAACCTTGTATTGGGAAAGCAACATGTCCAGTATACTTGCTCCGTATATTACCTTTCGGTAAACTACCTTCCGGTTGTAAAGGAAAGCGTTGAACAAGCAACTGTTAAGGCAATGTCCCGTGACATGCTTTTGATTATGGTCTATATCGTGTCGGATGCAATTACTATCCTTTGTAGGAGCAATAGTAAAGATCACCCTATAGTTTTTCGGTTTGGCACAAGGTCCTATCTTCGACCATGCTATGCAACCACCGTTCTTACGGTTGACACCCGATTTGGTTCAGGTGACCTAATGAATTCCAGATGAATTCCTAGGATTTTACGTTCAATGGTAATGAACGCATTGAAAATGGGTTTTCAGAAAACAAATCGGTTTGTAATTTTGATCAAAATATTTTCTCGTTCAAGCTCGAGTTTAGATATCATCGAATTCCATGAGTTTGAATTCTCAATCTTTAAGGTCAATCTCAAGGATTGAGTAATATCAGTCTTAAAAGCTTATTTTTGATCTTTAAGGAGATTATCCTTTCTGGAGATCTGATTGATTAGTCTTATAAGCTAATTTGCACGGTGCCCCCCATTATACGAGGCAGATCCTCTCATGGTTAGGATAAGTCTTACCACTTGGCGACCCTGTTTGATGCTGAGGTCCGTGGATTTCCAGCTGATTTTTGAGAAAACGTTTCAAGGTTTTTTGTAGACTCTACAACTGGTCTGGACGACAACTTCCTGACCTAAATCAAGAAGAGCGTGTATTTTTCTCTCGGAAGACTTTACTTCCTTTTATATTACAATAAACTGGGTAAAACTGATAAATATCGTCCAAAACAAAAGTATCTTCAATTATTTGTACAAAAATATGTGTCATATGTTCTAAATAACTTGGTAAATTTTTCCCACACTTGGCTTTTATTTTCCTTTCTTTGCCTTTTTATTTTCCTCTATTCCATTTTAAATGAATTCTAACATTTTAAGTTGTTTCTCAATTTATGTCCTTTACGAGGTAATAATAATTTTGGTGTTAACACCTAGTTTTATCGTTCATAAATATGTATAAACATTATTTTGAATTCATTTATTTGAAAATTTTGAAAATTTTTACTAGAATTGGGTAGTCAGTATATAAGACTAGGGTTGTTCTTTATTATCAGAGAGCACTAGATTCTAATACAACTACTGCATTACTAGTATTTTTAATGGTAACCAAGTGTTTAAATTTAAAATTTTAAAAATTCGAAAGAATTTAACCCCTTCTCACACTTAAGATCTTGCAATGCCCTCATTTGCAAGAAATCAGTAATAATTTAAATTATTGAGGGTGATTAGCGTAGAAAAATGATTAAATTTTATCAAAGTTTCCAAACATATTGGCGTTTGTTTGTTGAATGATAAATGGTGCACATCATTTGTTCATTCCGTCTTGTTGTTACATCACATTTGTTTTTCATTTTGTCGTCAAAATTAGTAGCTTTAGCTGAACTTAATGACAGTCTTTGAAAATGTGCTGTTTTACCCTGTTGTGTACAATTGACAATATACATACATACAAATAATAACATGCATGGTAATTTGAAATGGGACTTAACATCCCATTTTTAAATCAAATATGAAATATTAGTACAACATAATAAAAATGTTAAAACTTACATAAAAGTATCACAATATTATATGTTTAAACATAAATAAATAAAAATAATAAAAAAATAAACAAAATAAAAATCACCAACGGGAACAATATCAATCTGGATAGGGGTTCCGGTTCATGTCGTCGGTCGGGTTCCACGGTTGGTTATGTGTGTGCTAATAGGCCTGGTTAGGGTCGTAGAGAGTAAATGGTGGTCGCATATCCGGCTGGTGTGGAGGATAGTAAGCAGGTCGGGTCGGTACGTAGTTATGTGGTACCTGAGATGATAGCTGGCTCATGATCTGATGTTGATGGTAGTGCCATCTATCATGCTGTCGTTGCCTAGAATGCTCGTACACATTTTTGGTGTGCCACTGCTCGAACTGACTAAATCTAGCCTCGTTTGTCATTTCTACCTCATCTATACGCTGATAAACGTCAGTCATAGCTTCCCTAATGACATCCCTAATGTTATCCAGTTCCTCCATTTCCTCATATGAACCTCTCTCTATATGTGGATGACAACCATCATATGGTACTGCCTGATTGCATCTGCTCTTTAATACATTTGCACCCTGATAGACCTTCAATCCTAAAGTATCAACCTGTTCTCTACACACCATCAGTGGACCCCCTTGATCCCTATCTACACCCAAATACTCTCCAATGAGAGTAACAAAAATACCTCCTCCTATTATTCCCCCGTCCTGTATTCCTACCACCATTTTGGACAGATAAAAACCAACACAATAGGGGATATTAACAACGCTTCTAGTGTTTTGAATACACTTAAGGTAAAATAAATCATGTAAGGTCATCTTCTCCTTATTTTTACCTCTTTGTGTAATCGAATTAGCTAAAAATCTATTTATAATACGAAGCTCTGCTTTGTTAATATCTAAATAGGAGTGTCTTCCTCCCAGCATAAAAACATTATAATTTGACATACGCCTCCAGACGGCGTCCGCTTCAAAATTCCTATCTACCCTTTCACTATGATAAATCAAATTTGTACAATCAGGTAGTAGCAATTCACCAGGAGTGTAAATCTGTAAAGCCCTGGCCATGTCCAGCATGGACATCCTATACATCCTACGGCCAAGTAAAAATCTAAGAAAATTCCTATCGTCTAACCTAATTACATCCGCATTAAGTGAAATAGTACTCATAAGCTCAACACACCACTCTTTATATACAGGCCTACAAATGGTGAATAAACATTCACAATCGGGAAAAGAAGAGCTGCCATACCTTTGGATCAGATGCTGTCTAACTTTGTTACTTTGGTACGTCGGGTAATCTCTCCAACTTTGATCAAATCTCAAATTGGGATGCAACTGTTCTTCATGAATCGTTGGGTGTTCTATTATTGGATGAATCGAAAATTGTACGTAGGCATTAACATATTCTTGTTGCGGATCATAATAGGGTATGTGTTGATCATTATGATATTGTTGTTCCTGTTGTTGTTCCTGTTCAGGTTCTGGTTCATATTGCATTTCTGGTTCAGGTTCCGGAGCAGGTTGCCTAGATGATGATGATGCACCATCAGTATCGGTATATCTCTGCAAAACACATTAAACACAAAATTTGAGCATCCAAATATGCATTAGTGTTAGCAAAATAATGTAGTGACCCGAACTTTTCCATGTTTATATATATTAATTGAGATTGATATTTACATGACTAAATGTTTCCAACGTGTTAAGCAATCAAACTTGTTAAGACTTGATTAAATGAAATAAGTTTCATATAGACAATTGATCACCCAAGTTGACCGGCGATTCACGAACGTTACAAATTTGTAAAAACTACATGTTGTGGTATATATAGACATATATATGGTTGACATGAGCTTATGATGAGTAAGTATCTCACTAAGTATATTAACAATGTGTGATATACATAAGAAATGAGATTACTAAGTTAAGAAACTCGAAATGATGTATATAACGATTATCGTTATGATAACGTCTACTAAATACATATGTATCATATTAAGATATTGATACACTATATTTAACATGATAAAATGATATTTAAATATATCATTAAGTGTGTTAACAATGAACTACATATGTAAAAACAAGACTACTAACTCAAGAATTACGAAACGAGACTTATATGTAACGATTATCGTTGTAACGATATTTTAATGTATATATCATATTAAGAGATATTCATACATCAAAATATCATGATAACATAATAATTTAACATCTCATTTGATATAATAAACATTGGGTTAACAACATTAATTGAGATCGTTAACTTAAAGGTTTCAAAACAACACTTACATGTAACGACTAACGAAGACTTAACGACTCCATTAGAATGTATATACATGTTGTGTTTTGATATGTATTCTTACACTTTTAAAAGACTTCAAGACACATATCAAAGTACTTCTACTTAACAAAAATGCTTACAATTACATCCTCGTTCAGTTTCATCAACAATTCTACTCGTATGCACCAGTATTCGTACTCGTACAATACACAGCTTTTAGATGTATGTACTATTGGTATATACACTTAAATGATCAGCTCTTAGCAGCCCATATGAGTCACCTAACACATGTGGGAACCATTATTTGGCAACTAGCATGAAATATCTCATAAAATTACAAAAAAATTAGTAATCATTCATGACTTATTTACATGAAAACAAAATTACATATCCTTTATATCTAATCAAAATACCAACGACCAAAAACACCTACAAACACTTTCATTATTCAATTTTCTTCATCTAATTAATCTCTCTCAAGTTCCATCTTCAAGTTCTAAGTGTTCTTCATAAATTCCATAAGTATATTTTCATAAAAATCAAGAATACTTCCAAGTTTGCAAGTCTACTTCCAAGCTTTCTAGTCCATTCCAAGTAATCATCTAAGATCAAGGAACCTTTGTTATTTATAGTAGGTTATCTTTCTAATTCAAGGTAATATTCATATTCAAACTTTGATTCAATTTCTACAACTATAACAATCTTATTTCGAGTGAAAATCTTACTTGAACTGTTTTCGTGTCATGATTCTGCTTCAAGAACTTTCAAGCAATCCAAGGATCCTTTGAAGCTAGATCCATTTTTCTCATTTCCAGTAGTTTTATCCAGAAAACTTGAGGTAGTAATGATGTTCATAACATCATTCAATTCATACATATAAAGCTATCTTATTAGAAGGTTTAAACTTGTAATAACTAGAACGTAGTTTAGTTAATTCTAAACTTGTTCGCAAACAAAAGTTAATCCTTCTAACTTGACTTTTAAAATTAACTAAATACATGTTCTATATCTATATGATAAGCTAACTTAATGATTTAAATCCTGGATACACGATGAACACCATAAAATCGAATATACGCCGTCGTAGTGAAACCGGGGGCTGTTTTGGTTTGGATAATTAAAAACTATGATAAACTTTGATTTAAAAGTTGTTCTTCTGGGAAAATGATTTTTCATATGAACATGAAACTATATCCAAAAATCTTGGTTAAACTCAAAGTGAAAGTATGTTTTTCAAAATGGTCATCAAGATGTCGTTCTTTCGACGGAAATGACAACCTCTTTAGTAATTGACATGTAACTTAGATTTACGACTATAAACCTACACTTTTTCTGTTTGGATTCTTAAATTAGAGTTCAATATGAAACCATAACAATTTGATTCACTCAAAACGGATTTAAAATGAAGAAGTTATGGGTAAAACAAGATTGGATATTTTTGATCTTTTTAGCTACGGGAAATGTTTAACATATCTATACAAATCATATCCTAGCTAACTTATATTGTATTATACATGTATTCTAATATATTATGTAATCTTGGGATACCATAGACACGTATGCAAATGTTTTGACATATCATATCGACCCATGTATATATATTATTTGGAACAACCATAGACACTCTATATGCAGTAATGTTGGAGTTAGCTATACAGGGTTGAGGTTGATTCCAAAAATATATATACTTTGAGTTGTGATCTAGCCTGAGATGTGTCTACTCTGGGTTGTGGATTGATTCAAGATAATATATATCGATTTATTTATGTACATCTAACTGTGGACAACTAGTTGTAGGTTATTAACGAGGACAGCTGACTTAATACACTCAAATCTTTAAAACATAATAAAAATTGTTGTAATTATATTTTGATCATACTTTGATATATATGTACATATTTGTATAGGTTCGTGAATCGATCCGTGGCCAAGTCTTATTTCCGAGGAAGGAAATATCTATGAAAGTGAGTTATAGTCCCACTTTTAAAATCTAATATTTTTGGGATGAGAATAAATGCAGGTTTTATAAATGATTTAAAAAATAGACACAAGTACGTGAAACTACATTCTATGGTTGAATTATCGAAATCGAATATGCCCCTTTTTTTAAGTCTGGTAATCTAAGAATTAGGGAACAGACACCCTAATTGACGCGAATCCTAAAGATAGATCTATTGGGCCTAACAAACCCCATCCAAAGTACCGGATGCTTTAGTACTTCGAAATTTATATCATATCCGAAGGGTGTCTTGGAATGATGGGGATATTCTTATATATGCATCTTGTTAATGTCGGTTACCAGGTGTTCACCATATGAATGATTTTTATCTCTATGTATGGGATGTGTATTGAAATATGAAATCTTGTGGTCTATTGTTACGATTTGATATATATAGGTTAAACCTATAACTCACCAACATTTTTGTTGACGTTTGAAGCATGTTTATTCTCAGGTGAATACTAAGAGCTTTCGCTGTTGCATACTAAAATAAGGACAAGATTTGGAGTCCATGTTTGTATGATATTGTGTAAAAACTACATTCAAGAAATATATGTCGATGTAATATATTTCTATTGTAAACCATTATGTAATGGTCACGTGTAAACAGTATATTTTAGATTATCATTATTTGATAATCTACGTAATGGTTTTAAAACCTTTATTGATAAAATAAAGGTTATGGTTGTTTTAAAAATGAATGCAGTCTTTGAAAAACGTCTCATATAGAGGTCAAAAACTCGCAACGAAATCAATTAATATGGAACATTTATAATCAATATGAACGGGACATTTCAAATAACAATTTAAAACAATTACAATAACATGTTTAATCCATATTAAACTCATACTCATTTTCACAATTTTAACAATTCTACACTTTTTCAAATTAGCATTTATGAAAATGTTTACAAAGTTCATAAGTATTCAACTCAAATAACATGTTAAAATAACCATTACTAGCAATTAAACAAGTTTCCAAAGGCATTTACATCAATTTAATCAAGTTCATGAATTTTAGACTTAAAAAGTCTATTTAATTCTCAAAAATCATGTTTAGGATCAAAGTTTGGATCATTTAGCTACCTAAACATGTTACACTACTTAATTTAGCAATAATTCATGACAAAAATCGGCCATAACCTGTTTATATCAAAAAGCCCCAAATTGCTCAAGAACACAAACCCTAGATTTCTAAAAATTTTGAAGTTTTTGGATTCAAATCATGTTAAATAGCATCAATCTAGGTTATACATGCATAATATACTAACAATTTAACTCTAATTACACTAGAAATTAACAAAAATTAAATTAGGTAAAATTTAGCTCAAGAACACTAAAATTCAATTTTAAAGAGTTTTAGGGGTGAAATCTTTACCTTTTTTGAAAAACTTCTGAACAATTTCATTATTAGAGCAAGAAATTTGATGAATTTTGGTGAAAAATGGGGAATTTTTTAGAGGGTTTTGATGGTTGTTCGTGTATGTGTGTGTGTATTATGTTGAAGACAGACAGCTCGCTAGCTTTTGTTCCTGACCAGATTTCTGGCCTCATGCGATCGCATGAGGTTACAGGGTAAATCTCATGCGATCGCATGAGGTCCCTGCTTTTTTTTTAATATAAAAAGCTTATACTTTTAAAACAAATAATTAATTAAAAATTAAAATTTTGTTTCTTTTTAGGATGAGGGCGATTCGGATCGTTGTCCTAGTCCGTCCCTCGCTTTTTAAGCGTCGTTTTAAAAGCAAAGATTTTTGAATTTTTTAATGTTTTTGGCATACTTTAGATCAATAAGATTAAAAATAATGATAATAAAATTTCTCGTCCCGCCCTCGGGTAAAGCAATTTCGGTTCAATGACCTAGTCTTCAACTCACGACGAATTTTAAAAATCATATTTTTAGCTTAGTGAAATAAAGTAAATTTTTGTTTTTAAATTCACACCAAACTTAAATTTAAAATGCATAAAATTAAACATTTCATATTAATATTATTAATATTTTTATATATTAATTTTACAAACTTATATTAAAAATATTAATTTTTTAAAATATTTAAAAACTTAAATATATAGATTTTAAAAATTTACAATAATAATATAATATTTATATATTAATTTTAAAAACAAGGTAAAGATAAAATTAAAAATCTTTTTGGTTTTTTTATCCCTCTTTAATCAATCAAGTATTATCAAAAATATACACCCTTCTTTTGGGTAAAGTAATTTCGGCTATGTTACCTAGTTTTACTCCTGACGAATTTCTGAAATACTTTGGATTGATTGATTAAAGATATTTATACCTTAAGAATAAACGGTAAATTTCGCAGTGATGTAATAAATTTTTGTATGATATCAATAATTTTGGTTACGCATACCTAATTTTATTGAATACCAATTTAATACTTTATAGCAAACGATTCAGCGTTTATTATCAAAAGGTTAAAAGCAATAAATAAAAAAAACAAAAATAAAAACTGTACATACTTACCTATGAGAAAGAATTCTCAGAGACCTGCTTTAGCTGACTCATAGGAGAGTCGTGTGTTTTGGTTTTCCATAGCTACATAAGCGTAACCTCGATTCTTCAATATCTTTTCTTCTAAACATATAAACGGTCCTTCTCTGCATAGAGTAACAAATTCGGTATTTGAATATGTTTGATTGTTCGAACATTTACCTTCGTGTGACCATTTTCCGCATTTATAACATCTTTCAAGGTGTCGTGCTCTTCTTTTTTTTTTGCAGATTTTGATTTTCCTTTATCAAAATGTGTCTTATGATGATCTTTCCTGAGTTCTTTTCTTACTCCGTCCATTTTGCCTCTTATGAATGATACCAGTTCACTCGAAAGGGTGTCATTATTACGTTTAGTAATCATAGCATGTAGCATTAGACCATGGTTCAGATCAAAGGAATTCTTCATCTTGTAAAACCTAAAAAAAATAAAAATTCAGAATGGAGGGAGAAGACTAGTTCTTTAGGGTCTGCTAGGGAAAGACCATTCGGATTCCATTTTCAGAAACTACACAAAAACAGAATGTCTAACTCTAACAGAAATACATATTATCCTTAAAAGACTTGATTCTCCCCACACTTAGTTAGCTGTGGTGTCAAAATTGTGATTAACTTCGTTGTCAACTTCCATTGGATCATGTATGTAATGTTTAACTCTGTGACCATTAACTTTAAATTCAATCCCATTTGAATTTATTAACTCTACTGTTCCATATGGGAAAACTCTTTTGACTATGAATGGTCCAGACCATCTTGATTTCAATTTTCCATGAAATAGCTTGAATCTTGAATTGAAAAGAAGAACTCTGTCTCCTTCTTTAAATTCTTTTGAACTTCTGATTCCTTTATCATGCCATTTCTTCATTCTTTCTTTATAGATTAACAAATTTTCGTATGCTTCATGTCTTAATTCTTCTAATTCGTTTAATTGACTTAACCGTAGACGTCCGGCTTCATGTAAATCAAGATTACATGTCTTCAAAGCCCAAAATGCTTTATGTTCAATTTCTACTGGAAGATGACATGCTTTTCTGTAAACGAGTCTAAAAGTTGTGGTTCCAATTGGAGTTTTGTAGGCTGTTCTAAAAGCCCAGAGTGCATCATCCAATTTTATGGACCATTCCTTCGGATTTGATCCTATGGTTTTCTCTAGAATACGTTTTAAAGCTCGGTTGGTATTTTCAACTTGTCCACTTGTTTGTGGATGATAAGCGGTTGAGATTTTATGAGTTACCTCATATCTTTTGAGAACTTTCTCAAGTTGATTATTACAAAAATGAGTACCCCGATCACTTATTAAAGCTTTCGGTGTTCCAAACCTTGCAAAAAGACGTTTTAAAAAGTTGACTACAACTCGTGCATCGTTAGTTAGGAGAGCTTGTGCTTCCGCCAATTTAGATACATAATCAATGGCAACGAGAATATAGAGATTATTATGAGATTTTGGAAATGGACCCATAAAGTCAATACCCCAAATGTCAAATACTTCACATACTTGAATGACATTTTATGGCATTTCATCATGTTGACTTATTTTTTCGGCCCTTTGACAAACATCACAGGATTTACAGAGAAGGTGTGCGTGTTTGAAAATTGTAGGCCAATAGAATCCAGCATCGTAAACTTTTCTTACTGTGAGTTGAGGCCCATAATGCCCTCCTGTTGGTCCTGTGTGACAATGGTTTAAGATTTGACTAGCTTCATCTCCGAATACGCATCGGCGTATTATTCCATCGGGATAACTTTTAAACAAATGTGGATCTTCCCAGAAATAGTGTTTTATATCACTGAAGAATTTATTTCATTTTTGGTTCGACAACCCTTTTTCAAGGGATCCACATACTAAGTAGTTTGCATAGTCTGCAAACCATGGAATTTCACTATAATCTATCTTCAATAGATATTCATCAGGAAAGTTATCTTGTATGGCCAATTCATTTAGAACTTCTAATTCGGGATTTTCAAGACGAGAAAGATGATCAGCTGCGAGATTTTCTGCTCCCTTTTTGTCTCAGATTTCAATATCGAACTCTTGTAAGAGTAAGATCCAACGGATTAATCTTGGTTTGGCATCTTGTTTCGAAAATAGGTATCTAAGAGCAGAATGATCGGTATAGACCACCGTTTTAGCTAGAACGAGATATGAACGAAATTTGTCAAAATCAAAGACAATGGCAAGGAGTTCTTTTTCAGTAGTTGTATAATTTGTTTGTGCTCCTTGTAATGTCTTACTAGTGTAATAAATAGGTTGAAATCGTTTTTCAATCCTTTGTCCTAAAACGACTCCCATTGCAAAATCACTTGCATCGCACATAAGTTCAAATGGTAGATTTCAATTTGGAGTTATCATGATCGGCGCATTAGTGAGTTTTTCTTTAAGAATATTAAAAGATTTGATGCATTCATCTAAAAAGATGAATGGAGCATCTTTTTCTAGGAGTTTATTCATAGGAGTGGCAATTTTAGAAAAATATTTTATGAAATGTCGGTAAAAACCAGCATGCCCTAGAAAACTCCTAACTCCTCTAACATTGGTGGGATGTGGAAGTTTAGCATTTACATCTACTTTAGCTCTATCCACTTCAATTCCTTCCTTTGAAATTTTATGACCAAGAACGATGCCTTCTTTAACCATGAAATGGCATTTCTCCCAATTAAGAACTAGATTTGATTGCTCACATCTAATAAGCATTCGTTCAAGATTAACTAGACATGTTTCAAAAGTATCACCGAAGACTGAAAAGTCATCCATGAAAACTTCCTTGCATTCTTCTATCATGTCGTGAAAAATCGCCATCATGCACCTTTGAAAGGTTGCAGGGGCGTTACAAAGTCCAAATGGCATGCGTTTATAAGCAAAAGTACCATAAGGGCACGTGAATGTGGTTTTCTCTTAATCCTCGGGTGCTATTGGAATTTGAAAATATCCGGAAAAACCGTCAAGAAAACAATAGTAACTATTTCCGGATAATCTTTCCAACATTGGATCAATGAAAGGTAAGGGAAACTGATCTTTTCTGGTGGCGTCATTTAATTTTCTATAATCAATACAAACACGCCATCCTGTTACAGTCCTAGTAGGAATAAGCTCATTTTTTTCATTTGTGATGACAGTCATGCCACCCTTCTTAGGTACACATTGAACTGGGCTTACCCATGGAGTATCAGAGATTGGATAAATTAAACCTGCATCTAGCAGTTTAATAATTTCTTTCTTAACAACATCGTACATATTAGGATTTAGTCTTCGTTGGCGTTGCACATACGTTTTATGACCTTCTTCCATAAGGAATTTATGTGTGTAATACGAATGACTTATGCCTTTAATATCATGAATCTTCCATGCAATAGCTGGTTTATGAGCTTTTAGCACAGAAATGAGTTGAGATTTTTCATTTTCAGTAAGAGAGGACGATATTATTATAGGTAATTCAGATTCGCCATGTAAATAAGCGTATTCCAAATGGTTTGGAAGTGGCTTTAACTCTAATGTTGGTGGTTCTTCTATCGATGATTTATATCGATATCTGTCTTCTTCTTTTAGAATTTGAAGTTCTTCTATTGTTGGTTCGTATCCATTAGCCATGAGTGTAGCTAACATTTCAGTTTCATCAATTGGTTCAGTTCCTTCTCCTAAGGAACATTCTCCTGTTCCTTGTAATTCTGAAAATTCTTCTAACAATTCTGCATGTGAATCTATAGTTTGAATATAATAACATGTATCATCTGCAGATTGCGGTTGTTGCATGGCTCTATCAATAGAAAAGGTAACACTCTCGTCCTCTATACTTAGGGTCAGTTTCTTACCAAACACGTCTATTATTGCTTTAACCGTGTTTAAGAATGGTCTTCCTAATATGAGAGGAACTCGAGAATCTTCTTCCATGTCCAGAATAACAAAATCTACTGGAAATACTAAAGTACCAACTTTAACTAGCATGTTTTCCATTATCCCTCTAGGATATTTTACTGATCGATCGGCTAGTTGTATGCTTATTCGTGTTGGTTTTAATTCTCTGAGGTCTAGTTTAGCGTATAGTGAATATGGCATTAAATTTATACTAGCACCTAAATCTGCCAATGCTTCTATTAAACTAAGACTACCCAGAAAACATGGAATTGTGAAACTTCCTGGATCTGATAATTTTTCTGGTATCTTATTCAACAGCACTGCAGAACAATTAGCATTCATAGTAACAGCCGAGAGTTCTTCCATTTTCTTTCTATTTGTGATTAGATCTTTCAGAAATTTAGCATATCTAGGCATTCCTAAAATCACATCAACGAAAGGAAGATTTACATTTATTTGTTTAAACATATCCAAGAATTTAGATTGCTCGGCTTCAAGTCTTTCTTTTCTCATTTTACTCGGGTAAGGAAGTGGTGGTTGGTATGGTTTAACCTAAGGTTTAGCCTTAACTGTGTTATCATCATTAACCTTTTCAACTACCGGTTCTGTTTCATTTTCTTGCTCAGGTTGTGGTTCCTGTGGAGTAGGAATAGAGTCATCAGAAATTTCAGGTATTTCAGGTGGTTTAAGTGTAATACCACTTCTCGTGGTAATGGCTTTAGCTGTTTCATTCCGGAGGTTAGCATTTGTATCACTAGGTAGACTCCTCGATTTTCTTTTACCTATCAACCTTGCTAGGTTGCTTACTTCTTGTTCCAGATTTTGGATTGAAGCTTGTTGATTTCTAAATGCTTGGGCATTTTGTTCATTGGTTTGTTTCTGAGATGTTAAAAATTGAGTTTGAGATTCAACTAGTTTTGACATCATATCTTCTAAATTTGGCTTTTTATCATCGGTTTGTGGTGGTTTATTTTGAAAAATAGGTCTTTACTAATTGTAAGTATTATTAGATACTTGTTGATTGCTAGGACCTCGTTGGTTGTTGTATGGAAAATTTCGGTTATAATTCTGATTTTGATTGTAGATTGGTCTTGGCTGTTGATAATTATATTGATAATTATTTCCAGGCCTTTGGTTTATATATGAAACATTCTTTCTTTGTTCCATTGTTTGTTCAATACTGAGACAATCTTTTGTCAAATGCGGTCCTCCACACTGCTCACACGAGTGAATATCCTTAGTCATCTTTTCCATTCGTCTCTCGACAGCATCTATCTTTGCGAAAATGGAATCTAAGTCATGAATAGAATCGGCTCTAGCCACTTTAGATGATCTAACGATATCTTTTTCTTGGTGCCATTCATGTGAATGGGAAGCAGTGTTATCAATAATTTTGTAAGCTTCAGTTGTGGTTTTCTTCATAATGGAACCACTAGCTGCTATGTCGATGTCTTTACGTGTAGTGATGTCACATCCTTGGTAGAATATTTGTACTATTTGATAAGTGTCTAAACCATGTTGCGGACATCCTCTCAACAACTTTCCAAATCTTGTCCATGCCTCATATAGAGTTTCATTTGGCTTTTGCGTGAACGTAACTATTTCTCCATGAAGTCTCACGGCTTTAGATGCCGGAAAGAATTGTTTAAGAAATTTTTCAACTAAGACATCCCATGTATCAATCGCCCCTTCAGGTAACGATTCTAACCAATCTTTGGCTTCTCTCTTTAAAGTCCAGGGAAATAACATGAGATAGATCTGTTCATCCTCCACTTCTCGGATTTTAAATAGAGTACAGATATTATTAAAGGTACGAAAATGTTCGTTGTGATGACCCGGAGATTTGCGACCAAACTTAAACTTAATCTTTATATGATTTCGACAAGATAAGCAAAGTCTATAATATTAAGTTACAAAATTTTGAAACTGTTTACATGAATTCATTTAACCTCTTACCAGTCCCAACGATTCACGAACAACTGTTTGTAAATGAATATATATGCACATGGTTTCTATACCTAATTAATATTATGTGAAATTAGAAACATATAAGTTATTATATTATTATTACTTTTATTATTACAATCATAATTAATAATATTAATACTATTATGAGTAATATTATTATTATCATTTTATTTTTTTATCATAAATATTATTAATTATTAATAAATTTATTAAGATAATCACATTATTATTATTATAACTCTCATTATTATAACTCTTATTATTATTAAGTATTTTGATTATTATTAATATTATTAATTATTAATTATTGATATTATTGATATTATTTATATAAAATCACATGTGTACTGAATTAGAATCAAAAACCGTTTGATGTATCAATCATACTGTATATAATTTTTGTAATTGTCTGCTAAGATTACAAATTGAAATCAGTGATCCAAAACAAGCCAAATTTTGTTTGAAATCATTTTCAACCTTTATTAATTTTATTATTATTTTTTTAAAGTGTTTTTGTTGTCTTATGGAAATAAAATCGAGTACCCATTTACTTTTGCTGTTACACTAACTACTTGTTTTCTGTTTAGTACAAAGCTCACAACTTACTACACCGTGATCATCATCCCTAATTATCAATCATCATTATCAAACCTTCTATTTCTATATCTATTCGACCAAAGTTCGAGCACCACCCTCTCTAACATCTCTCTTTACCTTCTTCTTGAACGTGAACCTAAATCAAACTTCCATCTTTTTATATCTCTATAGATATATACATATGTACACCTTAACCCCCATTTGCTTGTTTTCTAATGTTGATCAACCAAACCAAATAAAGCACCATCACGAACATCATCTATATGTACATACATATTTTCCTTCTTCGTTTTCTATTTCAATCCGACAACCAAGGAAAACATAGCCACCACCATGAGCAAGAACATAACCACCACCATGACAACCGAGAATAAGCCATTCACCACTTGATCATCACCGGTGAGTTGTTGTTGGTTTGAATTCGTAAACAATACCATCACCTTTCTTTCTCTCTATCTCACATACCATCACCTTTCTTTCTCTCTATCTCACATACCATCACCTTTTATATTTTCTTTGTGTTTACCACATTATGTAATACCCACTTGCTATCACCTTTTCGATAGTGGGTGATATGGGATTTAATAATTCAATAAAGTTGAAAAGCTATCGGAAAAGATTTACGGTTAGAAGAATAAATCCATTAATCTATACAACCACATGCAGCCATAATTTTTTTTTCTGTTTCATACGTAAACTGAAACCATCATAGTTCAATTGGGGTCGAGAGCCTAGAGTTCTGATGGGCCAAGTTTCCTCTTCTTGCTGGGCTTACGAACTGTATTGGGTCACTAACAAATCCATTTGTTTTATGAAGCCCAATATATTCCCACCGCTATCATCGCTATTGTTTCTGCTCAACAGATATACTTGCAGCTGCTATATAGTCGTTTCTTCTACATCCTCAGAGATCTGCTACAGGACCGCTATTACTCAATTAATACTTTTACGTTTTTTTTAATATCAAACCACTAACCACTTGAACCATAACCTTCATCACTGCTACTTTCACTTCCTTTTCCTTCTATTTATTTCGTAAACCCATCACAATCTGTAATCGTATGATTCTGTTAAAAACAGACCATAATGATACGGTTGGATCATAATGATGAGAGTAATATGATTGAGATGATTAAAGTGATGTTATATAGTGCTTCTCTTTTGTTTTGGCCGACATCTATCAAGCAAAGAACTACCCCACTTATTCTTATATTCATTAGTGGAGATATATTAATCCAATAAAGAATTGTGCAATGATTAAGTGGGACGTAACGGCAAGAACCTTAGTCGATGGTTTGATAATGCTAGTGAACGGTTTAATGAAAATAAATTAAAGTTATTTGGGGTCAACTTAAACTGATTATGGATCGGTTTAATGGTTGGGTCGTATAGGACTTAAATGGGGATTACAAAATGGATTATTAAAGTTGAGCCAAAAAGATAAAAGTGGAAAAGAGAAACGGAAATAATACGAGTTATAAATATATGTGTGGGATATAAAACAGATATATGATAAAGGAGGAATGGTTAAGGTGTTGTGTTGGTGAACGGGAGGTTGCGGGTTTGATCCCAGGCAACGGCAAATTTTTTTTAAGAAAAGGCTTATAAGGTAGTTCCCATTTTATTTATTTGTTATTATTATTACTATTATTATTATTATTATTATTAATTATTGTTATTACAAGTATTATAATTATTATTATTAATATCATTACTAATGTATGTATTATTATTTTTAACATGATTGGGATTATTATTAGTATCATTTTATAGTTATTAGGATTATTATTATTATTAACATAAGTATCTTTATATAAATATTAGAGTTATTATTATTATTATTAACATATGTACTATCATAAATATTATCATTATTATTAGTATGATTACAATTATTAGTATTATTATTATTATTAAAAATTACTATTATTACTATTATTATTATTATCATTTCTACAAAAATTATTATTATGAAATCACTAAAACTATCATTATTATTGTTATCAGTATTATATATATCATTATTATTAATAATTATGATTAAAAAAAGTTTTTAAATGACGTTGCTAAGATTATAAGTATTAAAATAAAGATTATAAAATATACTTAACTTACATAACTTAACTATATTAATAATTCTATATATAAAATGAAAATATATAAATAATTAATTAAACTTATAAATTATTAAATATAACAAGTACATCACTAATAATAATATATAAGATTATTCGATTACAATTATGTGTGTTAATATATATACAAATGATATAGGTTCGTGAATCCGAGGCCAACCCTGCATTGTTCAATGTCGTCATATGTATTTTTACTACAAAATACATTATTGTGAGTTTCATTTACCCTTTTTACTCATTACATTTTTGGGCTGAGAATACATGCAAATGCTTTATTAACTGTTTTACAATATTTATATGTGTGAGTTTCATTTGCTCCCTTTTTAAATGCTTTTGCAATATATATTTTTGGGACTGAGAATACATGCACTGCTTTTATAAATGCTTTACGAAATAGACACAAGTACTTAAAACTACATTCTGTGGTTGGATTATCTAATCGAATATGTCCCTTTTTATTAAGGCTGGTAATCTAAGAATTAGGGAACAGACACCCTAATTGACGCGAACTCTAAAGATAGATCTATTGGGCCCAACAAGCCCCATCCAAAGTACCGGATGCTTTAGTAATTTGAAATTTATATCATGTCTGAAGGAGGATCCCGGAATGATGGGGATATTCTTATATGTATATTGTGAATGTCGGTTACCAGGTGTTCAATCCATATGAACGATATTTTTGTCTCTATGCATGGGACGTATGTTTATGAGAAATGGAAATATGAAATCTTGTGGTCTATTAAAATTATGAAATGATTGTTTATGTTAAACTAGTGAACTTACCAACCTTTTGGTTGACACTTTAAAGCATGTTTATTCTCAGGTACGAAAGAAATCTTCCGCTGTGCATTTGCTCATTTTAAAGATATTACTTGGAGTCATTCATGACATATTTCAAAAGATGTTGCATTCGAGTCGTTGAGTTCATCAAGATTATTATTGAGTCAATTATAGTTAGATATATTATGAAATGGTATGCATGCCGTCAACTTTTGAAGTAATGAAAGATTGTCTTTTCAAAAACGAATGCAATGTTTGTAAAATGTATCATATAGAGGTCAAGTAACTCGCGATGTAATCAACTGTTGTGAATCGTTTATAATCGATATGGACTTCGTCCAGATGGATTAGGACGGGTCCTTTCAGTTGGTATCAGAGCGGTGGTCTTAGCGAACCAGGTCTGCATTAGTGTGTATAACTGATAAATCATTAGGATGCATTAGTGAGTCTGGACTTCGACCGTGTCTGCATGTCAAAAGTTTTGCTTATCATTTTTGTCAGAAATCATCTGTTTATCATCCTTATGAAATTACCTGCTTATCATTCTTAGTCTAGACACATATTACTGCAATGATTACATGAATAGTGTATAGACAAAATTCGTATCTTAGTGTATCTGCTAATTCATATCTTAGCATATCTGTTACTGTAGACTTTACCTGACAACTTCCGTAGATTCCTCTGTAACTTATGGGATTTTAGTATTATATATGCATATATAAATTATGTATTGTAGGGTACTAATCTACATCCTATAATCTATTTCTTATCGAAAATCCTTCATCTGATCGTACGGGATGAATCCCTCAACCAGTTTGAATTCCTCGGATCCCGACAGCTATTCCGATATGAAGTTCCACCTAAACTCCGAAAGGTGTCATCAGAATGAATCAATCAATCAGCCATCCCCAATTCATCTGATGAGTTCGTAGTCAACTTAATCAATGGAGACGAAAAGAAGACGATACTTTCCACCAACCGAATTCACCTCTTGACAATGAACTTGAAGCGTTTACTGGCGAACCTGTTCGAGACACCATTTTCAGTCTCATTTCCAGGGTAACTCGACAAGATTATATTCTATCCACAATTCTGAACCTTATTCATCCGCTCGTTCCGACCGACAATCATTCTGGAATAATAAGTCAATGAACTTCGCGATCGAAAAATCAATTTGGAGAATATGGTGCAAAATGTACCAGCTTCAGCAACATCACCGGCACCAACAGTACCATCAGTAACAGCACCAGTACCATCAACAATCCATGCTTCAATATCACTATCTGTACTTCGAATATTATCTTCGTTCTACGTATCGTTCTACCTCATTTATCTTCGTTTGACATGGCGAATATGTAATCTCTAAAGTTTTAGAAATTATTTATTCTAGTTCCAACCGAAAAGCAAATGAGTTTAATAGCATATTAACTCATTAAATCCGTGAATACACCTGAAGAAAATATATATGTATATATGTTTTCATAAAGACTGTAATTAAAAAAAAAATTCTCTTGTACAAACTGTTAATGGTGAAAATATTTTAACGGGTAGGTAATACCCGAAGAATATATAAATTTTACATTAATAAGTTACATTATACGATCTTCGAATCTGTTTCAACAGTCATATACTATCCTACTTACATCCACCGATATACAAATCCGTTCACCACAGAATAACCATATTCATCCAATTTCATATTTGAATTTTCATTTATCAGAATCCAACAAGTGGCATAATGAAGAAAAACATTTGACAAAATAAAATTTATTAGAAACAAACAAATTAACTATGAGAAATTTTATTAAGAATCCACGCTAACTGTTCCTAGCTAATTGTTCCTAGCTAACTGATTACATATTATTTATCGCAATTTAATTATCGCAATTTACATTCTCGCAATTTTATTTATCGTCATTTAATTTCTGTTATTTATTTTACGCACTTTATTTATCGTCATTCTGTTATTTACGCATTTTAAATATCGGGACACGTATACAATGTTTTGACATATCATATCGACCCATCTATATATATATATATATATATATATATATATATATATATATATATATATATATATATATATATATATATATATATATATATATAGTTTGAGCTGTGATCGAGTCTGAGACGTATACGGGTCACGATACATATTAATTAATTTGAATATTATATATTAAACTATATATGAATTACTGGACTATTACTGTGGACTATCAACTGTGGACTACCAACACTGGAGAATTAAAATGAATTAAAATATTGATTATAACATATGAAACTAAACAATTCTTCAAGTTTGCCACTTGATTTCATTCTAAACCCCATTCGTATCATCACAATTACAATCTGCGTTCAAATCTTTCATGATTCTTGAAAACACCTTAATCGATAGGATGAATCAACCGCACTTCATCTACGGGAGAAAAGATTGATGCATATAGTTATGCACTTGAAAAACTCTCGAAAACTGAGTAAACGTTTAACACGTAGTTGTGCTAATTCCTTAGTGTTATTATTACCCAAAATAACTTGATTATCCCTTTTCAAAGTAGCGAATTTTGTCACAGCTCCAGCAAGACAATTTCGACTATTCGTTCGGAACAACCTTATTATAACCTTGATATATATGCGTGCTCTTTTATTGATTATCGGGGAACCTTTTATATTCCACCATATTACCATCATCGTTTAATCATCTAAAAACACAATTCTCCTGAAACCACCTAGGATTTATAACCGATAATTCAGTTATCATAGCATTAAATGCAGAGGAAACAGAAAAATTGTAGATGGTCTAAACGGCAAAAGTTTGATGATAAAGAAGGGAGTGTTAGAAACGCTCGATAGAAAATTTGGTACTGAAAAACAGATTGAGCAAACCATGAAGGAGACCAAGGCCAAATACAAGTAACATACCATATGTTCCAAAGAATCCACGTAATTCTGAATCCGATGAAACCTTCAACGAATATCTTGCTCCGTACCCATGTTAAAATCTTGCGGAAAATCTTTCTCCATCAACCATCGAACTTAGAAATTCCAAAATATCATCATAAATATCTTTGATATTTCTGCGGATATTTTCATAAATATTATAATCCGAAATTATATACCTCTTCGTACTTCCTGTGTATCATTATATTGGAAATATTCAATAGAAAATTTAGTACCGAAAAGAAGATTATGCAAAACTATGAAGAAAGCCGTGGATAAATCACAAAGAATGAGTTTGACTTTAAAGAATCCAAATGATTCAATGTCTGTTAAAGTCTTTAGTGAATATCTTGCTCCTTACTCTAAACCCTTGCAGACAATAGTTTCTATCATCCTCTGATCTTAGATATTCCGAGATATTATCGTATCTTTCATTATAAATATCTTCGATATTTCTGAATATATTTTTATAACTATTCATATCTGAAATTATTAGTCTCTTCATGTTATCAGTATTACATCATATAGAAACTGTTAGTTTCTATATTCTGTAAACTTTCGAATTTAAAATATAAATGTTTATGAAGTAGTGTTGGAAACTGATGCATGAGTTAATATAATATAATGACACTTGATCAACGTGATTATATTACTGTAATTCATGCTGAGTTTCTAATGGAACGTGATGATTCACAGAACATACCGTCATCATGTGCCATTTACACGACTCTTACATTCTACTCAATCTCTAAACATAGTAAGAACATATCATATTAATAGTTCTATCTTTCTGGATATTCTGGTAATTTACCAAATCAAGATCGTGCCATTACGATTTCCTTCTCAGAACATTAACTATGTTCAATTCAAAATCCATACCTACGAATTCCGAACCATTATTTGCTTGATTTGTAGTCGGGAAGAGGAGACAAAAGTATGGAACCCTTGAATATAAAAGAAAATATAAAGCTCGACAACAACACATAAATTACAAACCGTGCATATCAATACGTATTGCCACGTAAAGGCACGGGGAAAATTAAAAACACTATAACCCCAAGGTAATAGTAGAAGTGAATAAAATCCTCCGATGGTAAATGAAAGAGAACAATGAGAGATACGAAAGTTAGGAGTATATCAAGGATCAGAACGAGTTAGAGCATATTAATGAATACATTAAAGTATGAGATGAGGGAGAAAGAATAGAAGGTGTGAGTTGTAAGGAAACAACGGGGGTGGATTTATAGTAAGATATCCGTCAGAACAATCAAAACAGATGATCGCATTTAAATCGAATCCTAATTCACTTGATTACCGAAGAATCAAATCTTATTACGAAGATTTTCTCCAAATCTCTTGAACTTGGAAATCAATCCTATCTACGTCAAAAGATACGACGAATCCATACATACTAATTTCACTCTTTGGTGATAGCTTCACTCGTACTCTCCACGAAATCAAATGGTTTTATCCATATTACTCAATGATGATAAAACTCTATTTATCAACACATATTTGCCATGAAAACATTCTTATTGTTATCCATGACGAACTCTATCAAATTTCGGGGACGAAATTTCTTTAACGGGTAGGTACTGTGATGACCCGGAGATTTCCGACCAAACTTAAACTTAATCTTTATATGATTTCGACAAGATAAGCAAAGTCTGTAATATTAAGTTACAAAATTTTGAAACTGTTTACATGAATTCATTTAACCTTTTACCAGTCCCGACGATTCACGAACAACTGTTTGTAAATGAATATATATGCACATGGTTTCTATACCTAATTAATATTATGTGAAATTAGAAACATATAAGTTATTATATTATTATTACTTTTATTATTACAATCATAATTAATAATATTAATACTATTATGAGTAATATTATTATTATCATTTTATTTTTTTTATCATAAATATTATTAATTATTAATAAATTTATTAAGATAATCATATTATTATTATTATAACTCTCATTATTATAACTCTTATTATTATTAAGTATTTTGATTATTATTAATATTATTAATTATTAATTATTGATATTATTTATATAAAATCACATGTGTACTGAATTAGAATCAAAAACCGTTTGATGTATCAATAATACTGTATATAATTTTTGTAATTGTCTGCTAAGATTACAAATTGAAATCAGTGATCCAAAACAAGCCAAATTTTGTTTGAAATCGTTTTCAACCTTTATTAATTTTATTATTATTTTTTTTAAAGTGTTTTTGTTGTCCTATGGAAATAAAATCGAGTACCCATTTACTTTTGCTGTTACACTAACTACTTGTTTTCTGTTTAGTACAAAGCTCACAACTTACTACACCGTGATCATCATCCCTAATTATCAATCATCATTATCAAACCTTCTATTTCTATATCTATTCGACCAAAGTTCGAGCACCACCCTCTCTAACATCTCTCTTTACCTTCTTCTTGAACGTGAACCCAAATCAAACTTCCATCTTTTTATATCTCTATAGATATATACATATGTACACCTTAACCCCCATTTGCTTGTTTTCTAATGTTGATCAACCAAACCAAATAAACCACCATCACGAACATCATCTATATGTATATACATATTTTCCTTCTTCGTTTTCTGTTTCAATCCGACAACCAAGGAAAACATAGCCACCACCATGAGCAAGAACATAACCACCACCATGACAACCGATAACAAGCCATTCACCACTTGATCATCACCGGTGAGTTGTTGTTGGTTTGAATTCGTAAACAACACCATCACCTTTCTTTCTCTCTATCTCACATACCATCACCTTTCTTTCTCTCTATCTCACATACCATCACCTTTTATATTTTCTTTGTGTTTACCTCATTATGTAATACCCACTTGCTATCACCTTTTCGATAGTGGGTGATATGGGATTTAATAATTCAATAAAGTTGAAAAGCTATTGGAAAAGATTTACGGTTAGAAGAATAAATCCATTAATCTATACAACCACTTGCAGCCACAATTTTTTTTTTCTGTTTCATACGTAAACTGAAACCATCATAGTTCAATTGGGGTCGAGAGCCTAGAGTTCTGATGGGCCAAGTTTCCTCTTCTTGCTGGGCTTACGAACTGTATTGGGTTACTAACAAATCCATTTGTTTTATGAAGCCCAATATATTCCCACCACTATCATCGCTATTGTTTCTGCTCAACAGATATACTTGCAGCTGCTATATAGTCGTTTCTTCTACATCCTCAGAGATCTGCTACAGGACCGCTGTTACTCAATTAATACTTTTGCGTTTTTTTTTATTATCAAACCACTAACCACTTGAACCATAACCTTCATCACTGCTACTTTCACATCCTTTTCCTTCTATTTATTTCGTAAACCCATCACAATCTGTAATCGTATGATTCTATTAAAAACAGACCATAATGATACGGTTGAATCATAATGATGAGAGTAATATGATTGAGATGATTAAAGTGATGTTATATAGTGCTTCTCTTTTGTTTTGGCCGACATCTATCAAGCAAAGAACAACCCCACTTATTCTTATATTCATTAGTGGAGATATATTAATCCAATAAAGAATTGTGCAATGATTAAGTGGGACGTAACGGCAAGAACCTTAGTCGATGGTTTGATAATGCTAGTGAACGGTTTAATGAAAATAAATTAAAGTTGAACCGAATCCTTTAAAATTATTTGGGGTAAACTTAAACTGATTATGGATCGGTTTAATGGTTGGGCCGTATAGGACTTAAATGGGGATTACAAAATGGATTATTAAAGTTGAGCCAAAAAGATAAAAGTGGAAAAGAGAAACGAAAATAATACGAGTTATAAATATATGTGTGGGATATAAAATAGATATATGATAAAGGAGGAATGGTTAAGGTGTTGTGTTGGTGAACGGGAGGTTACGGGTTTGATCCCAGGCAACAGCAAATTTTTTTTAAGAAAAGGCTTATAAGGTAGTTCCCATTTTATTTATTTGTTATTATTATTACTATTATTATTATTAATTATTGTTATTACAAGTATTATAATTATTATTATTAATATCATTACTAATGTATGTATTATTATTTTTAACATGATTAGGATTATTATTAGTATCATTTTATAGTTATTAGGATTATTATTATTATTAACATAAGTATCTTTATATAAATATTAGAGTTATTATTATTATTAACATATGTACTATCATAAATATTATCATTATTATTAGTATGATTACAATTATTAGTATTATTATTATTATTAAAAATTACTATTATTACTATTATTATTATTATCATTTCTACAAAAATTATTATTATGAAATCACTAAAACTATCATTATTATTGTTATCAGTATTATCTATATCATTATTATTAATAATTATGATTAAAAAAAAAGTTTTTAAATGACGTTGCTAAGATTATAAGTATTAAAATAAAGATTATAAAATATACTTAAATTACATAACTTAACTATATTAATAATTCTATATATAAAATGAAAATATATAAATAATTAATTAAACTTATAAATTATTAAATATAACAAGTACATCACTAATAATAATATATAAGATTATTCGATTACAATTATGTGTGATAATATATATACAAATGATATAGGTTCGTGAATCCGAGGCCAACCCTGCATTGTTCAATGTCGTCATATGTATTTTTACTACAAAATACATTATTGTGAGTTTCATTTACCCTTTTTACTCATCACATTTTTGGGCTGAGAATACATGCAAATGCTTTATTAACTGTTTTAAAATATTTATATGTGTGAGTTTCATTTGCTCCCTTTTTAAATGCTTTTGCAATATATATTTTTGGGACTGAGAATACATGCACTGCTTTTATAAATGCTTTACGAAATAGACACAAGTACTTAAAACTACATTCTGTGGTTGGATTATCTAATCGAATATGTCCCTTTTTATTAAGTCTGGTAATCTAAGAATTAGGGAACAGACACCCTAATTGACGCGAACTCTAAAGATAGATCTATTGGGCCCAACATGAAATGTCCCGTTCTTATTGATTAAAAACGTTCCATATTAATTGATTTCGTTGCGAGGTTTTGACCTCTATATGAGACGTTTTTCAAAGACTGCATTCATTTTAAAACAAACCATAACCTTTATTTCATCAATAAAGGTTTAAAAAGCTTTACGTAGATTATCAAATAATGATAATCAAAAATATCCTGTTTACACACGACCATTACATAATGGTTTACAATACAAATATGTTACAACAAAATAAGTTTCTTGAATGCAGTTTTTACACAATATCATACAAACATGGACTCCAAATCTCGTCCTTATTTAAGTATGCCACAGCGGAAGCTCTTAATAATCACCTGAGAATAAACATGCATAAAACGTCAACAAAAATGTTGGTGAGTTATAGGTTTAACCTATATATATCAAATCATAATAATAGACCACAAGATTTCATATTTCAATACACATCCCATACATAGAGATAAAAATCATTCATATGGTGAACACCTGGTAACCGACATTAACAAGATGCATATATAAGAATATCCCCATCATTCCGGGACACCCTTCGGATATGATATAAATTTCGAAATACTAAAGCATCCGGTACTTTGGATGGGGTTTGTTAGGCCTAATAGATCTATCTTTAGGATTCGCGTCAATTAGGGTGTCTGTTCCCTAATTCTTAGATTACCAGACTTAATAAAAAGGGGCATATTCGATTTCGATAATTCAACCATAGAATGTAGTTTCACGTACTTGTGTCTATTTTGTAAATCATTTATAAAACCTGCATGTATTCTCATCCCAAAAATATTAGATTTTAAAAGGGGGACTATAACTCACTTTCACAGATTTTTTACTTCGTCGGGAAGTAAGACTTGGCCACTGGTTGATTCACGAACCTATAACAATATATACATATATATCAAAGTATGTTCAAAATATATTTACAACACTTTTAATATATTTTGATGTTTTAAGTTTATTAAGTCAGCTGTCCTCGTTAGTAACCTACAACTAGTTGTCCACAGTTAGATGTACAGAAATAAATCGATAAATATTATCTTGAATCAATCCACGACCCAGTGTATACGTATCTCAGTATTGATCACAACTCAAACTATATATATTTTGGAATCAACCTCAACCCTGTATAGCTAACTCCAACATTCACATATAGAGTGTCTATGGTTGTTCCAAAATATATATAGATGTGTCGACATGATAGGTCGAAACATTGTATACGTGTCTATGGTATCTCAAGATTACATAATATACAATACAAGTTGATTAAGTTATGGTTGGAATAGATTTGTTACCAATTTTCACGTAGCTAAAATGAGAAAAATTATCCAATCTTGTTTTACCCATAACTTCTTCATTTTAAATCCATTTTGAGTGAATCAAATTGCTATGGTTTCATATTGAACTCTATTTTATGAATCTAAACAGAAAAAGTATAGGTTTATAGTGGGAAAAATAAGTTACAAGTCGTTTTTGTAAAGGTAGTCATTTCAGTCGAAAGAACGACGTCTAGATGACCATTTTAGAAAACATACTTCCACTTTGAGTTTAACCATAATTTTTGGATATAGTTTCATATTCATAATAAAAATCATTTTCCCAGAATAACAACTTTTAAATCAAAGTTTATCATAGTTTTTAATTAACTAACCCAGAACAGCCCGCGGTGTTACTACGACGGCGTAAATCCAGTTTTACGGTGTTTTTCGTGTTTCCAGGTTTTAAATCATTAAGTTAGCATATCATATAGATATAGAACATGTGTTTAGTTGATTTTAAAAGTCAAGTTAGAAGGATTAACTTTTGTTTGCGAACAAGTTTAGAATTAACTAAACTATGTTCTAGTGATTACAAGTTTAAACCTTCGAATAAGATAGCTTTATATGTATGAATCGAATGATGTTATGAACATCATTACTACCTTAAGTTCCTTGGATAAACCTACTGGAAAAGAGAAAAATGGATTTAGCTTCAACGGATCCTTGGATGGCTCGAAGTTCTTGAAGCATAATCATGACACGAAAACAAGTTCAAGTAAGATCATCACTTGAAATAAGATTGTTATAGTTATAGAAATTGAACCAAAGTTTGAATATGATTATTACCTTGTATTAGAATGATAACCTACTGTAAGAAACAAAGATTTCTTGAGGTTGGATGATCACCTTACAAGATTGAAAGTGAGCTAGCAAACTTGAAAGTATTCTTGATTTTATGAAACTAGAACTTTTGGAATTTATGAAGAACACTTAGAACTTGAAGATAGAACTTGAGAGAGATCAATTAGATGAAGAAAAATGAAGAATGAAAGTGTTTGTAGGTGTTTTTGGTCATTGGTGTATGGATTAGATATAAAGGATATGTAATTTTGTTTTCATGTAAATAAGTCATGAATGATTACTCATATTTTTGTAATTTTATGAGATATTTCATGCTAGTTGCTAAATGATGGTTCCCACATGTGTTAGGTGACTCACATGGGCTGCTAAGAGCTGATCATTGGAGTGTATATACCACTAGTACGTACATCTAAAAGCTGTGTATTGTACGAGTACGAATACGGGTGCATACGAGTAGAATTGTTGATGAAACTGAACGAGGATGTAATTGTAAGCATTTTTGTTAAGTAGAAGTATTTTGATAAGTGTATTGAAGTCTTTCAAAAGTGTATAAATACATATTAAAACACTACATGTATATACATTTAACTGAGTCGTTAAGTCATCGTTAGTCGTTACATGTAAGTGTTGTTTTGAAACCTTTAGGTTAACGATCTTGTTAAATGTTGTTAACCCAATGTTTATAATATCAAATGAGATTTTAAATTATTATATTATCATGATATTATCATGTATGAATATCTCTTAATATGATATATATACATTAAATGTCTTTACAACGATAATCGTTACATATATGTCTCGTTTAAAAATCATTAAGTTAGTAGTCTTGTTTTACATATGTAGTTCATTGTTAATATACTTAATGATATGTTTACTTATCATAGTATCATGTTAACTATATATATATCCATATATATGTCATCATATAGTATTTACAAGTTTTAACGTTCGTGAATCACCGGTCAACTTGGGTGGTCAATTGTCTATATGAAACATATTTCAATTAATCAAGTCTTAACAAGTTTGATTGCTTAACATGTTGGAAACATTTAATCATGTAAATATCAATCTCAATTAATATATATAAACATGGAAAAGTTTGGGTCACTACAGTACCTACCCGTTAAATAAATTTTGTCCCGAAATTTTAAGCTGTTGAAGGTGTTGATGAATCTTCTGGAAATAGATGCGGGTATTTCTTCTTCATCTGATCTTCACGCTCCCAGGTGAACTCAGGTCCTCTACGAGCATTCCATCGAACCTTAACAATTGGTATCTTGTTTTGCTTAAGTCTTTTAACCTCACGATCCATTATTTCGACGGGTTCTTCGATGAATTGAAGTTTTTCGTTGATTTGGATTTCATCTAACGGAATAGTGAGATCTTCTTTAGCAAAACATTTCTTCAAATTCGAGACGTGGAAAGTGTTATGTACAGCCACGAGTTGTTGAGGTAACTCAAGTCGGTAAGCTACTGGTCCGACACGATCAATAATCTTGAATGGTCCAATATACCTTGGATTTAATTTCCCTCGTTTACCAAATCGAACAACGCCTTTCCAAGGTGCAACTTTAAGAATGACCATCTCTCCAATTTCAAATTCTATATCTTTTCTTTTAATGTCAGCGTAGCTCTTTTATCGACTTTGGGCGGTTTTCAACCGTTGTTGAATTTGGATGATCTTCTCGGTAGTTTCTTGTATAATCTCCGGACCCGTAATCTGTCTATCCTCCACATCACTCCAACAAATCGGAGACCTGCACTTTCTACCATAAAGTGCTTCAAACGGCGCCATCTCAATGCTTGAATGGTAGCTGTTGTTGTAGGAAAATTCTGCTAACGGTAGATGTCGATCCCAACTGTTTCCGAAATCAATAACACATGCTCGTAGAATGTCTTCAAGCGTTTGTATCGTCCTTTCACTTTGCCCATAAGTTTGTGAATGATAGGCAGTACTCATGTCTAGACGAGTTCCTAATGCTTGCTGTAATGTCTGCCAGAATCTTGAAATAAATCTACCATCCCTATCAGAGATAATAGAGATTGGTATTCCATGTCTGGAGACGACTTCCTTCAAATACAGTCGTGCTAACTTCTCCATCTTGTCATCTTCTCTTATTGGCAGGAAGTGTGCTGATTTGGTGAGACGGTCAACTATTACCCAAATAGTATCAAAACCACTTGCAGTCCTTGGCAATTTAGTGATGAAATCCATGGTAATGTTTTCCCATTTCCATTCCGGGATTTCGGGTTGTTGAAGTAGACCTGATGGTTTCTGATGCTCAGCTTTGACCTTAGAACACGTCAAACATTCTCCTACGTATTTAGCAACATCGGCTTTCATACCTGGCCACCAAAAATGTTTCTTGAGATCCTTGTACATCTTCCCCGTTCCAGGATGTATTGAGTATCTGGTTTTATGAGCTTCTCTAAGTACCATTTCTCTCATATCTCCAAATTTTGGTACCCAAATCCTTTCAGCCCTATACCGGGTTCCGTCTTCCCGAATATTAAGATGCTTCTCCGATCCTTTGGGTATTTTATCCTTTAAATTTCCCTCTTTTATAACTCCTTGTTGCGCCTCCTTTATTTGAGTAGTAAGGTTATTATGAATCATTATATTCATAGATTTTACTCGAATGGGTTCTCTGTCCTTCCTGCTCAAGGCATCGGCTACCACATTTGCCTTCCCCGGGTGGTAACGAATCTCAAAGTCGTAATCATTCAACAATTCAATCCATCTACGCTGCCTCATATTCAGTTGTTTCTGATTAAATATGTGTTGAAGACTTTTGTGGTCGGTATATATAATACTTTTGACCCCATATAAGTAGTGCCTCCAAGTCTTTAATGCAAAAACAACCGCGCCTAATTCCAAATCATGCGTCGTATAATTTTGCTCATGAATCTTCAATTGTCTAGAGGCATAAGCAATCACCTTCATTCGTTGCATTAATAAACAACCGAGACCTTGCTTTGATGCGTCACAATAAATCACAAAATCATCATTCCCTTCAGGCAATGACAATATAGGTGCCGTAGTTAGCTTTTTCTTCAATAACTGAAACGCTTTCTCTTGTTCATCCTTCCATTCAAATTTCTTCCCTTTATGCGTTAATGCAGTCAAGGGTTTTGCTATTCTGGAAAAGTCTTGGATGAACCTTCTGTAGTAACCAGCTAGTCCTAAAAACTGGCGTATGTGTTTCGGAGTTTTCGGGGTTTCCCACTTTTCAACAGTTTCTATCTTTGCCGAATCCACCTTAATACCTTCTTTGTTCACTATGTGACCGAGGAATTGAACTTCTTCCAACCAAAATGCACACTTTGAAAACTTAGCGTACAATTCTTCCTTCCTCAATACTTCTAACACCTTTCTCAAATGTTCACCGTGTTCTTGGTCATTCTTTGAGTAAATAAGTATGTTATCAATGAAAACAATGACAAACTTGTCAAGGTATGGTCCACACACTCGGTTCATAAGGTCCATGAACACAGCTGGTGCATTAGTTAAACCAAACGGCATGACCATAAACTCGTAATGACCGTAACGTGTTCTGAAAGCAGTCTTTGGAATATCATCTTCTTTCACCCGCATTTGATGATACCCGGAACGTAAGTCAATCTTTGAATAAATAGACGAGCCTTGTAGTTGATCAAATAAGTCGTCGATTCTCGGTAGCGGGTAGCGGTTCTTGATGGTAAGTTTGTTCAACTCTCGGTAGTCGATACACAACCTGAATGTACCATCTTTCTTCTTGACAAACAAAACAGGAGCTCCCCACGGTGATGTGCTTGGTCGAATGAAACCACGCTCTAAAAGTTCTTGTAATTGGCTTTGTAGTTCTTTCATCTCGCTGGGTGCGAGTCTGTAAGGAGCACGAGCTATTGGTGCAGCTCCTGGTACAAGATCTATATGAAATTCAACAGATCGATGTGGGGGTAATCCCGGTAATTCTTTCGGAAATACATCGGGAAATTCTTTTGCAATGGGAACATCATTGATGCTCTTTTCTTCAGTTTGTACTTTCTCGACGTGTGCTAGAACAGCATAGCAACCTTTTCTTATTAGTTTTTGTGCCTTCAAATTACTAATAAGATGTAGCTTCGTGTTGCCCTTTTCTCCGTACACCATTAAGGGTTTTCCTTTTTCTCGTATAATGCGAATTGCATTTTTGTAACAGACGATCTCTGCTTTCACTTCTTTCAACCAGTCCATACCGATTATCACATCAAAACTCCCTAACTCTACTGGTATCAAATCAATCTTAAATGTTTCGCTAACCAGTTTAATTTCTCGATTCCGACATATATTATCTGCTGAAATTAATTTACCATTTGCTAATTCGAGTAAAAATTTACTATCCAAAGGCGTCAATGGACAACTTAATTTAGCACAAAAATCTCTACTCATATAGCTTCTATCCGCACCCGAATCAAATAAAACGTAAGCAGATTTATTGTCAATAAGAAACGTACCCGTAACAAGCTCCGGGTCTTCCTGTGCCTCTGCCGCATTAATATTGAAAACTCTTCCATGACCTTGTCCATTCGTGTTCTCCTGGTTCGGGCAATTTCTAATAATGTGGCCCGGTTTTCCACATTTATAGCAAACTACATTGGCATAACTTGCTCCGACACTACTTGCTCCGCCATTACTCGTTCCGACACCATTCGTTCCTTTCGTTCTATTAACCCCTGGTCTGTAGACCTCACACTTCGCCGCGCTATGACCATTTCTTTTACACTTGTTGCAAAATTTGGTGCAGAACCCCGAGTGATACTTTTCACACCTTTGGCATAGCTGCTTCTGATTGTTGTTGTTGTTGCGGTTATTATTGTTGTTGGGATGGTTGTTGTAGTTGCTGTTGTTGTTGTTGTTGTTGTTGTTGGGCCGTTTGTTGTAGTTGCGATTGATGTTGCAATTGTTGGGATAATTGTTGCGATTATTGTTGTAATTGCTGTTGTTGTTGTATTGGTGATTCTTATCACCATTTTCCTCCCACTTTCTTTTGACTTGCTTCACATTGGCCTCTTCAGCAGTCTGTTCTTTAATTCTTTCTTCAATCTGGTTCACTAGTTTGTGAGCCATTCTACATGCCTGTTGTATAGAGGCGGGCTCGTGTGAACTTATATCTTCTTGGATTCTTTCCGGTAATCCTTTCACAAACGCGTCGATCTTCTCTTCCTCATCTTCGAATGCTCCCGGACACAATAGGCACAATTCTGTGAATCGCCTTTCGTACGTGGTAATATCAAATCCTTGGGTTCGTAACCCTCTAAGTTCTGTCTTGAGCTTATTGACCTCGGTTCTGGGACGGTACTTCTCGTTCATCAAGTGCTTGAATGCTGACCACGGTAGTGCGTACGCATCGTCTTGTCCCACTTGCTCTAGATAGGTATTCCACCATGTTAATGCAGAACCTGTGAAGGTATGCGTAGCGTACTTCACTTTGTCCTCTTCAGTACACTTACTTATGGCAAACACCGATTCGACCTTCTCGGTCCACCGTTTCAATCCAATCGGTCCTTCGGTTCCATCAAATTCCAAAGGTTTGCAGGCAGTGAATTCTTTGTAGGTGCATCCTACACGATTTCCTGTACTGCCAGATCCAAGGTTATTGTTGGTATGTAGCGCAGCCTGTACTGCGGCTATGTTTGAAGCTAGAAAAGTACGGAATTCCTCTTCATTGATATTCACGGTGTGTCGAGTAGTCGGTGCCATTTCCTTCAAAATAGTCAAATGGAACAAGTTAATCATACAGAATATTAAGAGTAGTTAATAGTATTTCGTAGCATAATATGAACTCATTTATAAAAGCTTTTTCTTCATATTAGCGTTTTATAAGTTTAAATTCGGGTAGTACCTACCCGTTAAGTTCATACTTAGTAGCTAATATACAATTCAACTACTACAATTCTATATGAAAAACTAATTATAATAATATTTCGCGTTCAAACTTTTATACAATATTTTACAAACTTACAATACCGCTTATTTTACATAAAGCATGAAATATAGTACACAATAACTTTGATACAAGATAGTTGTGAAGATAATTCTAGCTAGTACACAAGTCGTTCAGCAAAGGCAATAAAGACACGTAATTCATACGTCCAGAAACAAGTCATGCATTCTGGTTTTACTAGGACTACTTCCCATCCTTGGTCTTGTGGAACATAACCGTTATGGCCGTTGATAAGACAGCGTGTTGTAACGTCGTCAAAGGGACGAGGGTTACGTAATGTCCAACAGTCCCGTAATAATCTAAAAACCTCATTTCTTACCCCAATTACCGACTCCATCACTTGTGGAAACGTTTTGTTTAATAGTTGTAGCCCGATGTTCTTGTTCTCACTTTGGTGAGAAGCGAACATTACTAATCCGTAAGCATAACATGCTTCTTTATGTTGCATGTTAGCCGCTTTTTTTAAATCACGAAGTCCAATATTCGGATATATTGAGTCAAAATAATTTCTTAACCCGTTGCGTAAAATAGCATTTGGGTTCCCCGCAATATATGCGTCAAAGTAAACACATCGTAACTTATGGGTTTCCCAATGTGATATCCCCCATCTTTCAAACGAAAGTCTCTTATAAACCAAGACATTCTTGGAACGTTCTTCGAATGTCTTACAAACTGATCTCGCCTTAAATAGTTGTGCCGAGGAATTCTGGCCGACTCTAGACAAGATTTCATCAATCATGTCTCCGGGTAGGTCTCTTAAAATATTGGGTTGTCTATCCATTTTGTGTTTTTATAATGTAAAATAGACAAGAGTTAGATTCATAAAAAAAAAAATACTTATTAATACAAGCAATTTTTACATATATCATAAAGCATATATTACACCACACGAATACAACTATCTTATTCCGACTCACTTATTTCTTCTTCTTCAGTTTTGGTTCGTTTTGCCAAGTTTCTAGGGATATATGATGTTCCCCTAATACGAGCCGTTATTTTCCACATTGGTTTAGAAAAACCTGGTGGTTTAGAGGTTCCCGGGTCATTGTTACAACTTAAGGACTTCGGGGATTGACGATACATATAAAGTTCATCGGGATTGGAATTAGATTTCTCTATTTTTATGCCCTTTCCCTTATTATTTTCTTTTGTCTTTTTAAATTCAGTTGGGGTAATTTCTATAACATCATCGGAATTCTCGTCGGAATCCGATTCATCGGAGAATTGGTAATCCTCCCAATATTTTGCTTCCTTGGCGGAAACACCATTGACCATAATTAACCTTGGTCGGTTGGTTGAGGATTTTCTTTTACTTAACCGTTTTATTATTTCCCCCACCGGTTCTATTTCTTCATCCGGTTCCGATTCTTCTTCCGGTTCCGATTCTTCTTCCGGTTCCTCTTCGGGAACTTGTGAATCAGTCCACGAATCATTCCAATTTACATTTAACTCTTCATTATTATTAGGTGAGTTAATGGGACTTGTTCTAGAGGTAGACATCTATCACATAATATCAAACGCGTTAAGAGATTAATATATTACATAATATTCACATGTTAAAAATATATAGTTTCCAACAAAATTTGTTAAGCAATCATTTTTCAAGTAAACACGGTCGAAGTCCAGACTCAGTAATGCATCCTAACAAACTCGATAAGACACACTAATGCAAAATTATGGTTCTCTAAGACCAACGCTCTGATACCAACTGAAATGTCCCGTTCTTATTGATTAAAAACGTTCCATATTAATTGATTTCGTTGCGAGGTTTTGACCTCTATATGAGACGTTTTTCAAAGACTGCATTCATTTTAAAACAAACCATAACCTTTATTTCATCAATAAAGGTTTAAAAAGCTTTACGTAGATTATCAAATAATGATAATCAAAAATATCCTGTTTACACACGACCATTACATAATGGTTTACAATACAAATATGTTACAACAAAATAAGTTTCTTGAATGCAGTTTTTACACAATATCATACAAACATGGACTCCAAATCTCGTCCTTATTTAAGTATGTCACAGCGGAAGCTCTTAATAATCACCTGAGAATAAACATGCTTAAAACGTCAACAAAAATGTTGGTGAGTTATAGGTTTAACCTATATATATCAAATCATAATAATAGACCACAAGATTTCATATTTCAATACACATCCCATACATAGAGATAAAAATCATTCATATGGTGAACACCTGGTAACCGACATTAACAAGATGCATATATAAGAATATCCCCATCATTCCGGGACACCCTTCGGATATGATATAAATTTCGAAATACTAAAGCATCCGGTACTTTGGATGGGGTTTGTTAGGCCCAATAGATCTATCTTTAGGATTCGCGTCAATTAGGGTGTCTGTTCCCTAATTCTTAGATTACCAGACTTAATAAAAAGGGGCATATTCGATTTCGATAATTCAACCATAGAATGTAGTTTCACGTACTTGTGTCTATTTTGTAAATCATTTATAAAACCTGCATGTATTCTCATCCCAAAAATATTAGATTTTAAAAGTGGGACTATAACTCACTTTCACAGATTTTTTACTTCGTCGGGAAGTAAGACTTGGCCACTGGTTGATTCACGAACCTATAACAATATATACATATATATCAAAGTATGTTCAAAATATATTTACAACACTTTTAATATATTTTGATGTTTTAAGTTTATTAAGTCAGCTGTCCTCGTTAGTAACCTACAACTAGTTGTCCACAGTTAGATGTACAGAAATAAATCGATAAATATTATCTTGAATCAATCCACGACCCAGTGTATACGTATCTCAGTATTGATCACAACTCAAACTATATATATTTTGGAATCAACCTCAACCCTGTATAGCTAACTCCAACATTCACATATAGAGTGTCTATGGTTGTTCCGAAATATATATAGATGTGTCGACATGATAGGTCGAAACATTGTATACGTGTCTATGGTATCTCAAGATTACATAATATATAATACAAGTTGATTAAGTTATGGTTGGAATAGATTTGTTACCAATTTTCACGTAGCTAAAATGAGAAAAATTATCCAATCTTGTTGTACCCATAACTTCTTCATTTTAAATCCGTTTTGAGTGAATCAAATTTCTATGGTTTCATATTGAACTCTATTTTATGAATCTAAACAGAAAAAGTATAGGTTTATAGTCGGAAAAATAAGTTACAAATCGTTTTTGTAAAGGTAGTCATTTCAGTCGAAAGAACGACGTCTAGATGACCATTTTAGAAAACATACTTCCACTTTGAGTTTAACAATAATTTTTGGATATAGTTTCATATTCATAATAAAAATTATTTTCCCAGAATAACAACTTTTAAATCAAAGTTTATCATAGTTTTTAATTAACTAACCCAAAACAGCCCGCGGTGTTACTACGACGGCGTAAATCCAGTTTTACGGTGTTTTTCGTGTTTTCAGGTTTTAAATCATTAAGTTAGCATATCATATAGATATAGAACATGTGTTTAGTTGATTTTAAAAGTCAAGTTAGAAGGATTAACTTTTGTTTGCGAACAAGTTTAGAATTAACTAAACTATGTTCTAGTGATTACAAGTTTAAACCTTCGAATAAGATAGCTTTATATGTATGAATCGAATGATGTTATGAACATCATTACTACCTTAAGTTCCTTGGATAAACCTACTGGAAAAGAGAAAAATGGATTTAGCTTCAACGGATCCTTGGATGGCTCGAAGTTCTTGAAGCAGAATCATGACACGAAAACAAGTTCAAGTAAGATCATCACTTGAAATAAGATTGTTATAGTTATAGAAATTGAACCAAAGTTTGAATATGATTATTACCTTGTATTAGAATGATAACCTACTGTAAGAAACAAATATTTCTTGAGGTTGGATGATCACCTTACAAGATTGAAAGTGAGCTAGCAAACTTGAAAGTATTCTTGATTTTATGAAACTAGAACTTTTGGAATTTATGAAGAACACTTAGAACTTGAAGATAGAACTTGAGAGAGATCAATTAGATGAAGAAAAATGAAGAATTAAAGTGTTTGTAGGTGTTTTTGGTCATTGGTGTATGGATTAGATATAAAGGATATGTAATTTTGTTTTCATGTAAATAAGTCATGAATGATTACTCATATTTTTGTAATTTTATGAGATATTTCATGCTAGTTGCCAAATGATGGTTCCCACATGTGTTAGGTGACTCACATGGGCTGCTAAGAGCTGATCATTGGAGTGTATATACCACTAGTACATACATCTAAAAGCTGTGTATTGTACGACTACGAATACGGGTGCATACGAGTAGAATTGTTGATGAAACTGAACAAGGATGTAATTGTAAGCATTTTTGTTAAGTAGAAGTATTTTGATAATTGTATTGAAGTCTTTCAAAAGTGTATAAATACATATTAAAACACTACATGTATATACATTTTAACTGAGTCGTTAAGTCATCGTTAGTCGTTACATGTAAGTGTTGTTTTGAAACCTTTAGGTTAACGATCTTGTTAAATGTTGTTAACCCAATGTTTATAATATCAAATGAGATTTTAAATTATTATATTATCATGATATTATCATGTATGAATATCTCTTAATATGATATATATATATACATTAAATGTCTTTACAACGATAATCGTTACATATATGTCTAGTTTAAAAATCATTAAGTTAGTAGTCTTGTTTTTACATATGTAGTTCATTATTAATATACTTAATGATATGTTTACTTATCATAGTATCATGTTAACTATATATATATCCATATATATGTCATCATATAGTTTTTACAAGTTTTAACGTTCGTGAATCACCGGTCAACTTGGGTGGTCAATTGTCTATATGAAACATATTTCAATTAATCAAGTCTTAACAAGTTTGATTGCTTAACATGTTGGAAACATTTAATCATGTAAATATCAATCTCAATTAACATATATAAACATGGAAAAGTTCGGGTCACTACACAACATGCCCCATCCAAAGTACCGGATTCTTTAGTAATTCGAAATTTATATCATGTCCGAAGGAGGATCCCGAAATGATGGGAATATTCTTATATGTATATTGTGAATGTCGGTTACCAGGTGTTCAATCCATATGAACGATATTTTTGTCTCTATACATGGGACGTATGTTTATGAGAAATGGAAATATGAAATCTTGTGGTCTATTAAAATTATGAAATGATTGTTTATGTTAAACTAATGAACTTACCAACCTTTTAGTTGACACTTTAAAGCATGTTTATTCTCAGGTACGAAAGAAATCTTCCGCTGTACATTTGCTCATTTTAAAGATATTACTTGGAGTCATTCATGACATATTTCAAAAGATGTTGCATTCGAGTCTTTGAGTTCATCAAGATTATTATTGAGTCAATTATAGTTAGATATATTATGAAATGGTATGCATGCCCTCAACTTTTGAAGTAATGAAAGACTGTCTTTTCAAAAACCAATGCAATGTTTGTAAAATGTATCATATAGAGGTCAAGTAACTCGCGATGTAATCAACTGTTGTGAATCGTTTATAATCGATATGGACTTCATCCGGATGGATTAGGACGGGTCCTTTCATTCGTTTGGATCTTCCTTCTGCGCACCACTAAATTGGCATTGATTAGATACCATGTGTAGGATTTATCCTTTGATTTCATAATCTGGCTCATTAATGTCTGGTTGAGTAATTGCGTGACCTTGGCTAGTGCGTTTAGCTCTCATTCGGTCTTTCATACTTAGAGGTTCCAGATTTTCCATGATTGAATTTGTTGAATCTGAATCACTAGAGGATTTTGACTTAATGGTTTCATCCTCAACAATATCTGGATGAGTGATTTGTGGTTCAGGAGGAATGATTAGTGGTTCAAGATCTCTGAATTGTCCCTGAATATCCTCCGGATTCTCAATTGTGAGGTCGGGTTCAAAAAATGGATTATCGAAAATTTGAATTGCAGTACTTGGTTGACTGGATGACGATTCTAAAGAAAAATCAACGGCGACAATATTAGCTAGATGTCTTGATCGAGTTACAGGTGGTGAACGTATAAAAGGTGGTGAATGTTTTGCTCGGTGCATTCACAGAATATCCTATTAGTTATAAAAGATAAAAATTATATAAGTTATCAAATTAATAGACTTTTCTGATTATGCCCACGTTTCGAATAGCTAATAGATGCAGCAGGTAGCCAGGACCCTTTAAATCGGAAGCCCACAACTCACCACTAACAAATCCAACTATTACTACGAACCAAAAAATTTTGGATGTCTATGAATTTAACCACTTAAAATAATTTTTCGTTTTGAAATTTTAGAGAAGAAAAAGAAAATTCTATGTCCTAAAAACTAGAGCGTCGAGAAATAAGAAAGAAAAAGAGCGCGTCGAAAAACGTCGAAAAATAAAAGGTCGAAAAATAAGCGTCGAAATATAATAAAATGCAGCGTCGAAACTTAAAAGTCTAAAAACTAAATATAAAAACTTACGTCTAAAGGTATTAAAGCTTAAAAGGAATTCTATATCCAAAAAGGCAATAACTTAAAAAGTACTAAAATCTTAAAACGGCGTCGCAAAATTCTAAAGCACCTAAATCTTAGTCTAAAGAAAAAGCACTTAAGGGATTTTACGGTCAAGCTTAAAAATCTAGAAATAAAAATAACTATGGCAAATACTAAATTAAAAACTAAGTACGAACGATAAATATACAAATTACGATTAAACGATTAAAATATACAATTTATAAAAAGATATAAAAAGTGATAAAATTACAATTTTATAAAAATATTATTTTTATATTATTATTTTATAAAAGTATTAATTTTTATATATTAATAAAACTAAATAAAACTTAATATTACAAATTAATTAATAAACTAAAACTAAATATTAAATAATAAAAGCTTAATCTTAATTAATAATAATAATAATAATTATTAATTACAACCCTAATTCGACCAGACTGATGTACCAGGCCTGTCAAATCACTCCATGCAATCACATGGAGTGCTAGTTAAATTTTCATGCGGTCGCATGAATTAGGAAACCAGGCCAGAAGTTGTGGGCTGCTACAGTACCGGGCCGTATACTTTTTATATTTATATTTTTGATTTTTAATTTTCTGTTTTATATTTATATATAGTATTTATATAAAATAAATAAAAACTTATATTTAAAAACTAAAATAGAAATAAAAATACTTTATAATTTTATATATTTTGAACAACTCTTAAAAATATATATATTTTGTTTTCCTTTTTATATTTTTGTATTTTTAATATTTAAAACGTATTTTTACAAAAAAAAATTAAAACTTAATAAAAATCTTTTTTTTATATATAGCGTTTCGGTTCCGGCGTTTAAGAAGTCCCCGGCAGCGGCGCCAAAAATACTTGATGTGCGTAGAGGTGTATACGAAATAGTTATATTTTTATTCCAAAATACTATTAAATACGATACAATTTTACACAAGTTATTCATTTATTTATAGAGTGGATATACCTAAACTTTGCTACAACATTTATAGCAGTGTACCTAATCGTACAGTAGTGTAGTTTTTAGTAAGTCCGGTTCGTTCCACAGGGATCAAGCCAAGTTTAACGCTATATTTTTAAAACTATATTTGTATATATATATATATATATATATATATATATATATATATATATATATATATATATATATATATATATATATATAAGTAGTATTATTATTATAAAAGGGGGTTTTTACCGTTTAATGACCGGTTTGTCGATTTTAAAACTTAAGTCGCAGTTAAAACCTAATGTAAAATATAAAAAATAAATATAACTTAATTTAAAGCGTAAAGTAAATGACAATAATTAAAGTACGATAATTAAAAGTGCGATAAATAAATTGACAGAAAATAAAAGTTGCGATAATTAAAAAGTATGATAATAAAAAGTGCGATAAATAAAATGACAGTAAATAAAAGTGCGATGAAATATGAAATAAAGGAATTATGCTTATTTAAACTTCCATAATCATGATGTTTGACGTGTTGATTTTAATTTATTACCATGGGTTAATTGTCCTTGGTCCTGGATTATTCGATATGTCCATACGGTTTTGTCCATAATAGTCCATCAGTCATAAATATAAAGTGCGAGAGTCTTCGTCAAATTATCCTTATACCCGAAGTCAAATATTCCAACTAATTGGGGATTCGAACTGTAACAAGGTCTTAATACTTTGTTTAATGAATACACCAGGTTATCGACTGCGTGTAGTCCAAGGTTTTACTACTTTGTTAACAATTACACCAATTACCCTTGAATGTAATCCACCCCTGTTTTAATGAGTCCATTAGCTATTAATTCATTCCCGTATCCGGTAAAATGACCGATAATTCATATTTATAGATATCCTGCCAACCGTACCCGATTAAGCGTATGTGGTTATATATAGATACGTCAAATTGTAACCTTTATATTAAATTGACGATGTATTGTTTTATCACACCCCCAGTTAGGGCCTAGGCAAAATGTGACTTAATACCAAAATATACCAACATATTATAATAACGAGAACAATACTAAATGAGAAAATTAACTTTAATGAGTACGCAGCGGAAAATGAAATGTCGTTACAAAGGAAATAAGTAAATGTTTAAATTCAATAGTAAAATATGAGATAATCTCTTGATCCTATGTCCAAGTAGCATCACATAAGCAGTAGATAAGTAAGCTTGAATCAAACAGCACCTGAAACAAAATATGCTAAAGTGTCAACCAAAAAGGTTGAGTGAAGTTCATAGGTTTAACAAAAGTTTGACCGTTGTTTTAGACCACAAGATTTAGTTTGTAAGGTTGATCTCCCACAGGATCTAAGGTTATGCCAAAGCGTGATATTTAGACTAAACGTTTAAGTTTGCCCCATGAAAAGTTGTGTCTGTCCTTGTCGGTTTTAATTTCATTATCAAGTAATACAAAGAGTTAGTCAAATGTATCGGGGACGTTACTCCCGATAGGCCTACCCCCAATAATTAAGCATGCCGCAGCAATTAAAAATATCACTGTAGGGACTTAGTCGGACATAGCCGGGTATAGCATAGTTTAACAGTTTGGTACTTGTGTCTAAAGTGTAAAAAGTAAAAACAGCATGTGTCTCACCCCAAGTAAAGTAAGTAAGTTTGCTAGCAGTAAAGAGGGGCTATGAATTCACCTTAGTAAGTAGAGAGAGAGTTATTCCTCGGAATAAAGAGTTGAATGAGTGAGCAGGAAATTCAACCTATGACATTTAAGAGTAGTTAAGTGTTTTGCCCATGATTGAGTTTAAGTACGTGTTTATGTATAGTTTGTTTCACTAAGTTTCCATTCCTAGTAAGTTTCTATTTTTAGAAAGTTTTCATTTTTAGAAAGTTTCCTATTTTTAGTAGGTTCCTTATTTTAGTAAGTTTCTATATTTATAAAGTTTCTACTTAAAGATTATTTTCCATTTTAGGATACTTGCCGTATTAGATAAGCTTCCAATCACCCCTTTCCCTTTAAATGGCCATTTCAGATCTAGGGGCTTGAGCCATAGGACCCTTTAAATCGGAAATCCAAACCCTCTGCCTAGAGTCTCATAGAAACCATTCGTCAAGAAAGTTCGAAGATCTATACATCTCTAATACATATCCCAAAATGTTCTTAAGTGTTATAATATAAGTAGTAGGTTATAGGTGCTAATAATAGTAACAGTGTATACATGTTAATTAATAGTATAAGTAGTATTAGGGTTTCATTATTTAGAGTTAGTTATTTAAAGTAGTATTTAACTAACTAGGGTTTAGTAATTAATGTCCCAGGGTTTCATAAATTAGGTTTTAGTAAATTAGGTTTTCATTTAATGTAGTAATGATTAGGTAATGATTAGGGTTTAATAATTAAAGTGGTATTAATTAATTAGGGTTAGGTTTAATTAATTAGGTTTTTAATAAAACTAGGGTTTTGATTAAAGTAGTATAATTTAAATTAGGGTTTAGGTTTAATATATATATATAATATATATATATATATATATATATATATATATATATATATATATATATATATATATATATATATATATATATATATGATGTCGTGTATATATATATGTATACAAAAATTTATTTTTTTACAAGTATATATATATATTTATAATATATATATATATATATATATATATATATGTCGATTTATATGTATGTATATATAAGTTTATTATGTTTCCTTAATTAAACACAAACAAGTTTCCTAAGTGTATCTAGGGTTTTAAAGATCAAAGTTTCCTTCCTTCTTTTTCTTTTTCTAGTCGACACATACACACACATGTGTATATTTATATTTTTTTTACATGTATAGATCTAGGTTTGTTCTTATGTTTATATGTTTACGAATTTATATGAATATAGATTAAAACAAAGATCAAAGAATTAAGGAAATAGTTTAGGGTTTTATATTATACCTTTGAAGATCCAAGAAGATTAACAAAGAAAAGAAGAACTTGATGAAGATGGAAGATCAAAGCCTTGAATATCTTGAAAAACACCTTGAAGATTCTTGAAGATCAAGAAGAACGCGAAGAACACTTGAAGATTACTTGAAAACCCTCAAGGATTTCGATGGGTGGTGGTGATGTTTTTCGGTTTTGGCCGAAAAATAGAGAGGGAGAGAGAGATTTTTGAGTGAGGGATTTAATTGTGATTTGGTACATGGAATGGTTTAGCCTAGGTCCCTATTTATAGGAGTGTTAGGATTATTCTAGAATTAGGGTTTTATAAGGAATTACTTATGGATCAAGTTAGCTTGATGTGGAGGTTAAGGTGGTGATGGGTGCCGAAAATTTGAGGGGTAAATGGGTAATTTTACCCTTAAAAATCGGCTAGGGCTTTTAGGTGATTAGGGTTTACATTTTTCACTTTAAACCTTGCACTTTAATTTAGCTTAATAACCCTTAATTATCCAAGTTTATTTATTTTAAATACACAAGTCTTTATAGTTATTTATTTACTCACAAAAGTTATTAACTTATTATTTTTATTAACTTGTACAAAGTCAATTATCGTATTTTATAATTCTTAACGCTCAACCTTTATCGATTAAAATTTAATTATTAAGTTTAATTATTTTATTGGGCATTTAATAAGGAAAAGTATTGAATAGAAAAATGAGGAATATAGAATGGAAAAATGAGAGTCGTTATAGTACCTCCCCGTTATTTAAAACTTCGTCCCGAAGTTTTTAGGTAGATTCCTCGTTTGCATCAGCAGTTGAGAAGAGATGGGGATATTTCCGTTTCATGTGGTCTTTGCGTTCCCAGGTATATTCGGGGCCTCTACACGAATTCCACAGGACTTTAACGATAAGTATGTTGCTTTACGCGTTTGTTTGACCTCTCCTTCCATGATTTCTATAGGTTCTTCAACGAAATGCATTTTCTCATTAATGCGAACATCATCTAGAGGAATAATGAGTGTGTCATCAGCAAGACACCGTTTAAGATTTGAGACATGAAACACATCATGTACTTGACTGAGTTCGGTTGGTAGTTCTAATCGATATGCCACAGGACCGACCCTTTCAGTGATTGTGAAAGGTCCTACATATCGTGGACTGAGTTTACTTCGCTTACCGAAGCGAACAACACCTTTCCAAGGGGATACTTTCAACATGAATTTATCTCCAACTTGGTATTCGATGTCTTTTTGTTTCTTATCAGCATAGCTCTTCTGTCGGCTATGGACAGTTTCTAAACGTTGCTTAATCTGAACGATCTTTTCGGTAGTTTCGTGGATAATTTCAGGTTCAGTTAAATGTCTGTCCTCAAGTTCATCCCAACACAGAGGGGATCTACACTTCCATCCATATAAAGCTTCAAAAGGTGCAACTTAAATGCTAGAGTGATAACTGTTATTGTAAGAAAATTCAACCAAAGGTAGGTGTCTATCCTAACCTTTACCGAAATCGATTGCATAAGCACGTAGCATATCTTCCATGGTTTGAATTGTCCGTTCACTTTGACCATCAGTTTGAGGATGATAGGCTATACTCATGTCGAGTTGAGTTCCAAGAGCAGATTGTAAAGTTTTCCAGAATCTAGAAACAAATCGACTGTCGCGATCAGAAATAATCGAGATAGGAACACCATGACGTGAGACGATTTCTTTAAAATAAAGCTGTGCTAATCTCTCCATCTTGTCGGTTTCCTTGATCGGTATGAAATGTGCAGATTTAGTAAGACGATCAACTACGACCCAAATAGTATCGTTACCATTTGCAGTCTTAGGTAACTTAGTAACAAAGTCCATAGTGATGCACTCCTACTTCCACTGCCAAATATCGAGTTATGTCAACAGACTAGAAGGCTTTTGATGCTCGGCCTTGACCTTCAAACAAGTAAGACACTTACTAACATAAGTAGCAATGTCGGCTTTCATGTTAGGCCACCAGTAGAATTGCTTCACATCGTGATACATTTTACTGGAACCGGGATGAATAGAATATCTAGTCTTATGAGCTTCATCCAAGACTAGTTCACGGAGATTACCGAAATGAGGAACCCAAATTCTATTGCCAAAGTACCGTGTACCATCAGCTTTCACTTGAAGTTGGTTCTCAAAACCAATGGATCCTTCACCTTCGATAAGTGTCGGTTTAATGGCTTCCAATTGAGCTTCACAGATTCGTGAGATAAGATTTGATTTGATTTTCAGGTTTAGAGCACGAACACGTTTAACATCATCTTTCCGACTAAGGGCATTCGCAACTACATTCGCCTTGCCAGGATGATAGTTCAACTCACAGTGATAATCGTTCAATAACTCGAGCCATCGGCTTTGCCTCATGTTCAGCTGTTTCTGATCAAAGATGTGTCAAAGACTTTTATGATCAGTGTACACCATAAAATGGGTACCATACAAATAATGTCTCCATATCTTTAATGCAAATACCACAGCACCTAACTCAAGGTCATGTGTGGTATAGTTCTCTTCATGTTTCTTCAACTGCCTAGATGCGTAGGTAATAAACTTTTCACGTTGCATTAAAACACAACCAAAGCCTTGCTTCGAAGCATCGCAGTAAACAACAAAGTCGTCAGTACCTTCAGGTAAAGAAAGAATCGGGGATGTGGTCAATTTCTCCTTCAGAATCTTGAAAGCAGATTCCTGTTCTTCGGACCACTCAAATTTCTTCCCTTTTTGAGTTAGCTTTGTAAGAGGTTTAGCAATGAGGGAAAAATCTTTTATGAACCTTCGATAGTAACCGGCAAGTCCCAAAAACTGGCGAATATGTTTTGCAGTCTTTGGTATCTCCCAGTTTCGAACAGCAGCAATCTTAGCTGGATCGACATGTATTCCTTCTCTATCAACAACATGTCCAAGAAATTGTACGGTTTTGAGCCAAAAATCGCACTTAGAAAATTTTGCATAGAGTTGTTCCTTTCTTAAGAGTTCAAGAATCATACGCAAATGTTGCTCATGTTCTTTATCACTCTTAGAATAGATCAAGATATCGTCAATGAACACAATAACGAATTTATCGAGGTAAGGCTTACAGACATGATTCATAAGATCCATGAATACAGCAGGAGCATTGGTCAAACCAAAAGGCATGACACAGAATTCATAATGTCCATATCGAGTACGAAAAGCAGTCTTAGGAATATCGGATTCCTTGACTTGGAGTTGGTGATAACCAGATCTCAAATCAATTTTTGAATAGACGCTCGACCCTTGAAGTTGGTCGAATAGATCATCAATACGCGGCTAAAATGTCCCGTTCATATTGATTATAAACGTTCCATATTAATTGATTTTGTTGCGAGGTTTTGACCTCTATATGAGACGTTTTTCAAAGACTGCATTCATTTTTAAAACAACCATAACCTTTATTTTATCAATAAAGGTTTCAAAAGCATTACATAGATTATCAAATAATGATAATCTAAAATATACTGGTTACACACGACCATTACATAATGGTTTACAATAGAAATATATTATATCGACATATGTTTCTTGAATGCAGTTTTTACACAATATCATACAAACATGGACTCCAAATCTTGTCCTTATTTTAGTATGCAATAGCGGAAGCTCTTAGTATTCACCTGAGAATAAACATGCTTTAAACGTCAACAAAAATGTTGGTGAGTTATAGGTTTTACCTATATATATCAAATCGTAACAATAGACCACAAGATTTCATATTTCAATACACATCCCATACATAGAGATAAAAATCATTCATATGGTGAACACCTGGTAACCGACATTAACAAGATGCATATATAAGAATATCCCCATCATTTCGAGACACCCTTCGGATATGATATAAATTTCGAAGTACTAAAGCATCCGGTACTTTGGATGGGGTTTGTTAGGCCCAATAGATCTATCTTTAGGATTCACGTCAATTAGGGTGTCTGTTCCCTAATTCTTAGATTACCAGACTTAATAAAAAGGGGCATATTCGATTTCGATAATTCAACCATAGAATGTAGTTTCACATACTTGTGTCTATTTTGTAAATCATTTATAAAACCTGCATGTATTCTCATCCTAAAAATATTAGATTTTGAAAGTGGGACTATAACTCACTTTCACAGATATTTCCTTCTTCGGAAATAAGACTTTGCCACGGATCGATTCACGAACCTATAACAAATATGTACATATATATCAAAGTATGTTCAAAATATATTTACAACATTTTTAATACGTTTTACTGTTTTAAGTTTATTAAGTCAGCTGTCCTTGTTAGTAACCTACAACTAGTTGTCCATAATTAGATGTACAGTTTTAAATCGATATATATTATCTTGAATCAATCCACGACCCAGTGTATACATGTCTCAGGCTAGATCACAACTCAAAGTATATATATTTTTGGAATCAACCTCAACCCTATATAGCTAACTCCAACATTACTGCATATAGAGTGTCTATGGTTGTTCCAAATAATATATATACATGGGTCGATATGATATGTCAAAACATTTGCATACGTGTCTAAGGTATCCCAAGATTACATAATATATTAGAATACATGTATAATACAATATAAGTTAGCTAGGATATGATTTGTATAGATTTGTTAAACATTTCCTGTAGGTAAAAAGATCAAAAATATCCAATCTTGTTTTACCCATAACTTCTTCGTTTTAAATCCGTTTTGAGTGAATCCAATTGCTATGGTTTCATATTGAACTTAAGTTTATGAATCTATACAGAAAAAGTATAAGTTTATAGTCGGAATAACAGGTTACAAGTCATTTTTGTAAAGGTAGTCATTTTAGTCGAAAGAACGACGTCTAGATGACCATTTTGGAAAACATACTTCCACTTTGAGTTTAACCATGATTTTTGGATATAGTTTCATGTTCATAAGAAAAATCATTTTCCCAGAAGAACAACTTTTAAATCAAAATTTATCATAGTTTTTAATTAACTAACCCAAAACAGCCCGCGGTGTTACTACAACGGCGTATATCCGATTTTATGGTGTTTTTCGTGTTATCCGGTTTTAAATCATTAAGTTAGCATATGATATAGATATAGAACATGTGTTTAGTTGATTTTAAAAGTCAAGTTAGAAGGATTAACTTTTGTTTGCAAACAAATTTAGAATTAACTAAGCTATGTTCTAGTGATTTCAAGTTTAAACCTTCGAATAAGATAGCTTTATATGTATGAATCGAATGATGTTATGAACATCATTACTACCTCAAGTTTTCTGGATAAAACTAATGGAAATGAGAAAAATAGATCTAGCTTCAAAGGATCCTTGGATGGCTTGAAAGTTCTTGAAGCAGAATCATGACACGAAAACAAGTTCAAGTAAGATTTCCACTCGAAATAAGATTGTTATAGTTATAGAAATTGAATCAAAGTTTGAATGTGAGTATTACCTTGTATTAGAAAGATATCTTACTGTAAATAAGAAAGATTTCTTGAAGTTGGATGATCACTTTACAAGATTGGAAGTAAGCTAGCAAACTTGGAAGTATTCTTGATTTTATGAAACTAGAACTTATAGAATTTATGAAGAACACTTAGAACTTGAAGATAGAACTTGAGAGAGATCACTTAGATGAAGAAAATTGAAGAATGAATGTGTTTGTAGGTGTTTTTGGTCGTTGGTATATGGATTAGATATAAAGGATGTGTAATTTTGTTTTCATGTAAATAAGTCATGAATGATTACTCATATTTTTGTAATTTTATGAGATATTTCATTCTAGTTGTCAAATGATGGTTCCCACATATGTTAGGTGACTCACATGGGCTGCTAAGATCTGATCATTGTAGTGTATATACCAATAGTACATACATCTAAAAGCTGTGTATTATACGAGTATGAATACAGGTGCATACGAGTAGAATTGTTGATGAAACTGAACGAGGATGTAATTGTAAGCATTTTTGTTAAGTAGAAGTATTTTGATAAGTGTCTTGAAGTCTTTCAAAAGTGTATTAATACATATTAAAACACTACATGTATATACATTTTAACTGAGTCGTTAAGTCATCGTTAGTCGTTACATGTAAATGTTGATTTGAAACCTTTAAGTTAACGATCTTGTTAAATGTTGTTAACCCAATGTTTATTATATCTAATGAGATGTTAAATTATTATATTATCATGATATTATGATATATTAATATACCTTAATATGATATATATACATTTAAATGTCGTTACAACGATAATCGTTACATATATGTCTCGTTTCGAAATCATTAAGTTAGTAGTCTTGTTTTTACATATGTAGTTCATTGTTAACACACTTAATGATATATTTAAATATCATTTTATCATGTTAAATATAGTGTATCAATATCTTAATATGATACATATGTATTTAGTAGACGTTATCATAACGATAATCGTTATATATATCATTTCGAGTTTCTTAACTTAGTAATCTCATTTCTTATGTATATCACACATTGTTAATATACTTAGTGAGATACTTACTCATCATAATCTCATGTCAACCATATATATATATATGTCTATATATACCACAACATGTAGTTTTTACAAATTAGTAACGTTCGTGAATCGCCGGTCAACTTGGGTGATCAATTGTCTATATGAAACTTATTTTATTTAATCAAGTCTTAACAAGTTTGATTGCTTAACATGTTGGAAAAATTTAGTCAAGTAAATATCAATCTCAATTAATATATATAAACATAGAAAAGTTCGGGTCACTACAGTACCTACCCGTTAAATAAATTTCGTCCCGAAATTTTAAGCTGTTGAAGGTGTTGACGAATCTTCTGGAAATAGATGCGGGTATTTCTTCTTCATCTGATCCTCATGCTCCCAGGTGAACTCAGGTCCTCTACGAGCATTCCATCGAACCTTAACAATCGGTATCTTATTTTGCTTAAGTCTTTTAACCTCACGATCCATTATTTTAACGGGTTCTTCAATGAATTGAAGTTTTTCATTGATTTGGATTTCATCCAATGGAATAGAGAGATCTTCTTTAGCAAAACATTTCTTCAAATTCGAAACGTGGAAAGTGTTATGTACCACCGCGAGTTGTTGAGGTAGCTCCAGTTGGTAAGCTACTGGTCCGACACGATCTATAATCTTGAATGGTCCAATGTACCTTGGATTTAGTTTCCCCCGTTTACCAAATCGAACAACGCCTTTCCAAGGTGAAACCTTAAGCATGACCATTTATCCAATTTCAAACTCTATATCTTTTCTTTTACTGTCCGCGTAGCTCTTTTGTCGACTCTGGACGGTTTTCAATCGTTGTTGAATTTGGATGATTTTCTCGGTAGTTTCTTGTATTATCTCTGGACCCGTAATCTGTCTATCCCCCACCTCATTCCAACAAATCATAGACCTGCACTTTCTACCATAAAGTGCCTCAAACGGTGCCATCTCAATACTAGAATGATAACTGTTATTGTAGGAAAATTCTGCTAACGGTAGGTGTCGATCCCAACTGTTTCCGAAATCAATAACACATGTTCGTAGCATGTCTTCAAGTGTTTGTATCGTCCTTTCACTCTGCCCATCAGTTTGTGGATGATAGGCAGTACTCATGTCTAGACGAGTCCCCAATGCTTGTTGCAACGTCTGCCAGAACCTTGAAACAAATCTACCATCCCTATTAGAGATAATAGAGACGGGTATTCTATGTCAGGAGAGAACCTCCTTCAAATACAATCACGCCAACTTCTCCATTTTGTCATCTTCTCTCATTGGCAGGAAGTGTGCTGACTTGGTGAGACGATCAACTATTACCCAAATAGTATCATAACCACTTGCAGTCCTTGGCAATTTAGTAATGAAATCCATGGTAATGTTTTCCCATTTCCATTATGGGATTTCATGTTGTTGTAGTAGACCTGATGGTTTCTGATATTCACCTTTGACCTTAGAACACGTCAAACATTCTCCTACATATTTAGCAATATCGGCTTTCATACCCGGCCACCAAAAGTGTTTCTTGAGATCTTTATACATCTTCCCCGCTCCGGGATGTATTGAATATCTGGTTTTATGTGCTTCCTTAAGTACCATTTCTCTAACATCTCCAAACCTTGGTACCCAAATTCTATCAGCCCTATATCGGGTTCCGTCTTCCCGAATATTAAGATGTTTCTCTAATCCTTTGGGTATCTCATTCTTCAACTTTCCTTCTTTTACAACCTACTGTTGCGCCTCCTTTATTTAAGTAGTAAGGTTAGTACGAGTAATTATATTCATAGCTTTTACCCGTATAGGTTCTCTGTCCTTTCTACTCAAAGCGTCAGCTACCACATTCGCCTTCCCCGGGTGGTATCGAATCTCAAAATCATAATCATTCAACAGTTCAATCCACCTGCGTTGTCTCATATTCAGTTGCTTCTGATTAAATATATGTTGGAGACTTTTGTGGTCGGTATATATAATACTTTTGACCCCATATAAATAATGCCTCCAAGTCTTTAATGCAAAAACAACAGCAACCAATTCCAAATCGTGAGTCGTATAATTTTTTTCGTGAATCTTCAATTGTCTAGACGCATAAGCAATTACCTTCGTTCGTTGCATTAATACACAACCGAGACCTTGCTTTGAGGAGTCACAATATATCACAAAATCATCATTCCCTTCAGGCAATGAAAATATAGGTGCCGTAGTTAGCTTTTTCTTCAATAACTGAAACGCCTTCTCTTGTTCATCCTTTCATTCAAATTTCTTCCTTTTTTGCGTTAATGCAGTGAAGGGTTTTGCTATTTTGGAGAAATCTTGGATGAATCTTCTGTAGTAACCAGCCAATCCTAAAAATTGACGTATATGCTTCAGAGTTTTTGGGGTTTCCCACTTTTCAACGGTTTCGATCTTTGCCAGGTCTACCTGGATACCTTCTTTGTTCACTATGTGACCGAGGAATTGAACTTCCTCCAACCAAAATGCACACTTTGAAAACTTAGCCTACAGTTTTTCTTTCCTCAATACTTCTAGCACTTTTCTTAAATGTTCTTCGTGCTCTTGATCATTCTTTCAGTAAATAAGTATGTCATCGATGAAAACAATGACAAACTTGTCAAGATATGGCCCACACACTCGGTTCATAAGGTCCATGAACACAGCTGGTGCGTTAGTCAATCCAAACGGCATAACCATAAACTCGTAATGACCATAACGCGTCCTAAAAGTAGTTTTTGGAATATTATCCTCCTTTACTCGCATTTGATGATATCCAGAACGTAAATCGATTTTCGAATAAACCGACGAGCCTTGTAGTTGATTAAATAAGTCGTCAATTCTCGGCAGTGGATAACGGTTTTTGATGGTAAGTTTATTCAATTCTCTGTAGTCAATACACAACCTAAATGTACCATCCTTCTTCTTGACAAACAAAATAGGAGCTCCCCATGGTGATGTGCTTGGTCGAATGAAACTACGTTCTAATAGTTCTTGTAGTTGACTTTACAGTTCTTTCATCTCGCTGGGTGCGAGTCTATAAGGAGCACGAGCTATTGGTGCAGCTCCTGGTACAAGATCTATTTGAAATTCAATAGATTGATGTGGAGGTAGTCCCGGTAATTCTTTCGGAAATACATCGGGAAATTCTTTTGCGATGGGAACATCATTGATGCTCTTTTCTTCAGTTTGTACTTTCTCGACGTGTGCTAGAACAGCATAGCAACCTTTTCTTATTAGTTTTTGTGCCTTCAAATTACTAATAAGATGTAGCTTTGTGTTGCCCTTTTCTTCATACACCATTAAGGGTTCTCCTTCTTCTCGTACAATGCGAATTGCATTTTTGTAACATACGATCTATGCTTTCATCTCCTTCAGCCAGTCCATGCCAACTATTACATTAAAACTCCCTAACTCTACTGGTATCAAATCAATCTTAAATATTTCGCTACCCAGTTTAATTTCTCGATTCCGGCATATATAATCTGCTGAAACTAATTTACCGTTTGCTAATTCGAGTGAAAATTTACTATCCAACCGAGTCAATGGACAACTTAATTTAGCACAAAAATCTCTACTCATATAGCTTCTATCCGCACCCGAATCAAATAAAACGTAAGCAGATTTATTGTCAATAAGAAACGTACCCGTAACAAGCTCCGGGTCTTCCTGTGCCTCTGCCGCATTAATATTGAAAACTCTTCCGCGACCTTGTCCATTCGTGTTCTCCTGGTTCGGGCAATTTCTAATAATGTGGCCCGGTTTTCCACATTTATAACAAACTACATTGGCATAACTTGCTCCGACACTACTTGCTCTGCCATTACTCGTTCCGACACCATTTGTTTCTTTCGTTCTGTTAACCACTGGTCCATAGACCTCACAGTTCGCCGCGCTATGACCATTTCTTTTGCACTTGTTGCAAAATTTGGTGCAGAACCCCGAGTGATACTCTTCACACCTTTGGCATAGCTGCTTCTGATTGTTGTTGTTGTTGCGGTTGTTATTGTTATTGTGATGATTGTTGTAGTTGTTGTTGTTGTTGTTTTGCCGTTTGTTGTAGTTGCGATTGATGTTACGATTGTTGGGATAGTTGTTGTTGTTTTGGTGACTCTTATCACCATTTTCCTCCCACTTTCTTTTGACTAGCTTCACGTTGGCCTCTTCGGCCGCCTGTTCTTTAATTCTTCCCTTAATCTGGTTCACTAGTTTGTGAGCCATTCTACATGCCTTTTGTATGGAGGCAGGCTCGTGTGAACTTATATCTTCTTGGATTCTCTCCGGTAACCCTTTCACAAACGCGTCGATCTTCTCTTCCTCATCTTCGAACGCTCTCGGACACAATAGGCACAATTCTGTGAATCGTCTTTCGTACAAAGTTATATCGAATCCCTGTGTTCGTAACCCTCTAAGTTCTGACTTGAGCTTATTGACCTCGGTTCTAGGATGGTACTTCTCGTTCATCAAGTGCTTAAATGCTGACCACGGTAGCGCGTAAGCAGCATCTTGTCCCACTTGCTCTAAATAGGTATTCCACCATGTTAACGCAATACCTGTGAAGGTATGCGTAGCGTACTTCACTTTGTCTCCTTCAGCACACTTACTTATGGCAAAGACCGATTCAACTTTCTTGATCCACCGTTTCAATCCGATTGGTCCTTCGGTCCCATCAAATTCTGAAGGTTTGCAGGCAGTGAATTCCTTGTAGGAGCATCCTACACGATTTCTTGCGCCGTTAGCTGTATTGCTAGATTTAGAGTTATTGTTGGTATGTAGCGCAGCCTGTACTGCGGCTATGTTTGAAGCAAGAAAGGCACGAAATTCCTCTTCGCTCATATTCAAGGTGTGTCGAGTAGTCGGTGCCATTTCCTTCAAAATAGTTAAATGAAACAAGTTAATCATAAAGAATATTAAGAGTAGTCAATAGTATCTCGTAGCATAATATGAACTCATTTATAAAAGCTTTTTCTTCATATTAGTGTTTTATAAGTTTAAATTCGGGTACTACCTACCCGTTAAGTTCATACTTAGTAGCTAATATACAATTCAACTACTACAATTCCATATGAAAAACTTAATTATAATAATATATCACATACAAATATTCTTCAAACTTACAACTTCACTATATTACATATAACATGAAATATAGTACACTATGATACAGGACAGTTTTGAAGATAAATCTAGTTAATACGCAAGTTGTTTGTGACAACCCGAAAATTTCCAACCAAATTTAAACTTTAATCTTTATATGTTTCCGACACGATAAGCAATATTTGTTAAGTTAAATTTCAAGAATTTTAAACTATGCTCATACATTCATTCAACCTCGAACAAGTTCCAACGATTCATGAACCATTAAACGAATATGATTATATATGTATATGTGTAAGACCCGAATAATTGAAGTGTACATATGTGTAAATAAGTGTATTGTGCGGTACTCGAATCGGGGTTGGTTGTATATATTAAAAAAGGCAAAAGAAGCTGGACTGGGAGGGTTGCGCGCCGCGCGGATTGGTGGCGCGCCGCGCCATATGACTGGCAGATTCTCCCTTTCTTTTAAATTAGATATTTTGTGGGTATTTTGGTAAATTCACATCAAGGCCGAGTTTAATGCTTGGTTCAGTAGTTTGGGAGCTCATTTACTCCCTTGTTCACCAACCTTATCACCTCCCAATTTATTTTAGTGAGAGAGTGAGTTTTAGAGAGGGAAAGCTCATTTTGAAGAGGAAGAAGAGGGTTTCTTGCTAAAGCCCAAGTTCTAAAGTTGTTCATCTCGTCATTATCTTCGTTTTGGTAGTTGTGGTATGCTCTAATCTTAATTCCTTTGTTTAATTCGATTTAGGGCTAGGGTTTGAGTCAAAGGTGGACATAAAACCCACTTTTGGTTAATTTGGGTATTCTTGGGTAATTTGGGTCATATAGACTCAATATTGAGTTAACTAGGGTTTTGGAAGTGTTAATTGTTGTTATGAAACCCTAATTGGCTAATAATTTGCTAGAACACCTTAGGGAAGTGTAAATGGGTGTGATTTGGGTATAAATGACCCAAAATGGGTGTATTGACTTTTATTGAGTCAAACGGGTCAAAATGGACCAAGATTGGTTAACGTTAGTGTTTTGTGTTAAAATCTAGTGATTTAAAGTGTATGAAGGCCTTGAGTGCCAAGAGTTAGGGTTTTTGGTAAGAATGACCCAAATTAGGGTTAAGTGTCAAAATGGGTCAAGATGACCTAGGATGATGTGTGTTATGAGTTTAGGCCAAGTCGATTGATTGATTATGTGCTTGTGAAATAGGTACGTTACCTCGGAATTCAAGCTTGGTTTAGTAATCACCGACGGCATAAGGTGAGTGGAATATCTATATATGTATGTATATGATTTATGTACCGTGTTGATGGTGTCACATAGCCGTTTTGTGACCAAGGTTGTGGGACTTAGCCGTATTAGTCCATGTTTTGTACTAAGGCACATAGCCGTGTTTGTGCATTTAGTGGCGAGTAATAGCCGTGTTTTACTCCCACGTTGTTATTTGAGTTACCCGTACACATAGCCGTGTTGGTGTACGAAAGCGTGAGTAATAGCCGTGTTCTACTCACATTGAGCAAGTGATGCCATAGCCGTTTTTGGAACACTTGAGGGGTGATGCCATAGCCGTTTTTGGAACACCTCGGGGGGTTAGCATGCCATAGCCGTTTTTGGAAGCTAACGAATGTTATGAACATCGATGACTTGTTTCGCGAAGTCGTTCCCTAGCGAAGAGATTGGTTAACCATGATTTATTGTTGTTCATACTAGCATTTGATTATTGTTATGAGTATTTATGCTATGATTATTGCTAGTGATACGTTTGGTGATACTAGCTTGCTTATCGAGATTTGTTATGTGTTATTTGATATCGTGGATGCGTGTGGGTAAGTTGTATATGCATGTATATATATGTTTTACTCACTAAGCTTTGCTTACCCTCTCGTTGTTTACTATTTTTATAGGTTCCGGTGTGGACAAGGGTAAGGGCATCCGGTTGGATTAGAGATCCCGTCTTGTTTAGTGACGCTTTTGGGATGTGACGATTTTGGAGTTTGACCGAGACTTGGGTAGTTTAACCCCAAACACCATGCTCGTTGTATCGTTTGGCAAATAAACTTTTCGTGGTCGAAACTCTAATTTGTATTAAACATTGTATTTTTAACTTAGTGGCGTTTTGGGCACGTGTGGGCCCCACTTTGTAAAACTCGCTCAAACCTTAGTTATGTGCTAGTTTTACATATATGAATGTATGGTTAAAAGCGTTTTGGCTAAAAATGTCGGGAACTAGTCAAACATTTTCGTTAAATAGACTTCCGGGGACAGCGGGCTGTCCAGGTGATTTGGCGCGCCGCGCGGTCACCTGGCGCGCCGCGCAGATGATCTGCACCAGAAAATTTTTTTTTTTTGTTTGCAATTTCGTCGTGTTTGGTCGGTTACGGTTTGGGTTGTTACAAGTGGTATCAGAGCATGGTCTAAGGGATTTAGGTGACTTGAGATAGGCGCCTAGACTTAGACTTTGTGTGCGTGTTTATGCGGGACTTGTAGGACTTTGGGTCGGATCGGTATGATTAGTGCATAGGTTTATGTGAACTAATCATGCGCTATTTGTTTGTGTTGTGTTTAGCAATCATCAAGCGAGATGGACGTTGTACTAGCGAGTTAGCGCGACGTGCTTGCGTGGTAATGACTAGCTACCATTACTACGGGTGCAAATCGGGTCAAACAAGCAATGTACGATGATTGTTGAGCAAGATGGGGTAGTGTGGTGTATACGTATGTAATTGGGTATAATTGTCCTTTCGTTTCATGGTTTAACCTAATTCGTTTTATAGAATGAAGACGAGAAACGGTCCTGATCATGAAAACGGGAGTACAAGTGAAGACGCCGAGTTCTCGACCAAGGTCGAGGCCGTCTTTAAGAAGTTGAAATCGGATTTTCTTGCGGATGTCCGAAGGGTCTTCCAAGAGTCGGTCGATGGGCAAGTGACCGAAATGATAAATGAACGATTGAAGGCCACTATTGAAGAGGCCCTTGATGCTAGAAACGTTTATCCTCGAGGTGAAGGGGGTGATGGAAAGAGAGACTTCCACTACAAAAATTTTAAGGATACTCAACCTCCGACGTTTAATGGGGTGAGGGATCCGTTGAAAAGTACTTGTTGGATTTCGGACATCGAGGGGGCCTTCCGTACCGCGGAGTGTCCTCCCGAGAAGAAGGCGAGGTTTGGGTCTAGCATGTTACGTGAAGAAGGCAAGTTGTGGTGGGATGATAAAATCAATTTGTATGGCGAGGAGCAATGCATGGGCTTGTCGTGGGAGGAGTTCAAGAAAGAGTTTTTCAAGGAATACCGAACTTCATCCGATCTTGATCGAATTCGGGACGAGTTGCATCATTTGCAACAAGGTTCCATGGATTTAGTTACCCTCAAGTCTACATTCTTGGCAAAGACTCGTTTTTGCCCGGAGTATGTGGGTGATGATCATAAGCTTATGAAAGATTTTTATCGTACTTTGAATGCCGACTACAAGAGCAAGATTAGCCGGGGTATGGCTAAGACTTTCGATGAATTGTTTGAGTTGGCTCGGGGTTTTGAGCCGGAGGTGCCTAGGAAGAGTGATTTTGTTTTCTCGAAAAGGAAGTTTGAAGGTTCGAGCTATTCGAATTTTTCAAACAAGAAGTCTAAGAAAGGCACCGAGAGCGTTAATAGTGTGAAGAAGGGTGGCACGGGTACTTTTGCGCCCACTTGTTTTAATTGTGGGAAGTCGGGTCATTACGCCCGTGAATGCACGGTCAAGACGGTTACGTGTTTTAATTGCGGTAAAGTGGGGCACAAGAGGCCGGAATGCCCCGAGTTGAATAATGATCATGTTAAGAAGATTGAGAAGGCGGCGGGGTCGGCTAGAGGGCGAAACTACTTGATGACGAACGATGAAGCCAAACAATCCAACGAAGTTGTTTCAGGTACTTTCATGGTTAATTCTAATCCGGCAAGGATTCTTTTTGATAGCGGTGCAAATTTGTCGTTTGTGTCTCCTAAATTTGTGCCTAAACTTGATAGTCCGCTAGCTAAGTTAAGTCGTCCGGTAGAAGTCGAAATAGCGGACGGCAAGACGGTGCTAGTGGTTGATGTGTGTAAAAATTGTGATGTTGTTTTTGGTGCCGAAACTTTTAAAATTGAACTTATTCCAATGACCTTGGGCGACTTTGATATCGTTGTTGGTATGGATTGGCTCGATCGTTATAGAGCCAATATTGCATGCCATGATAAGTGTATTCGTGTGAAGACCCCAAGTGGGGGAGAAATGATTATTCATGGCGATAAGAGAAGAAGACCGGTGCCGATATGCACTTTTGCACGGGCACGTCGTTCCGTTGTTACCGGTGGCATGGCTTTCCTTGCTTATGTTGTTGATACTCGTAATGAGCCACCACTTATTCGTGAAATTCCGGTAGTTAATGAGTTTGAAGACGTTTTTCCGGATGAGTTACCGGGTGTTCCGGCGGAAAGACAAGTCGAGTTTCGCATTGAGTTGGTTCCGGGGGCTACTCCCATTGCTAAAACTCCTTATCGTTTAGCACCAACGGAAATGCAAGAGCTATTGAATCAAATTCAAGAGTTGCTAGAGAAGGGTTTTATCCGACCGAGTGCTTCGCCGTGGGGCGCTCCGGTCTTATTCGTGAAAAAGAAAGACGGTAGTATGCGCATGTGCATCGATTACCGTGAGCTAAATAAAGTGACGATCAAGAATCGTTATCCATTACCTAGGATTGACGATTTGTTTGATCAACTTCAAGGCGCGACGTATTTCTCCAAGATCGATCTACGGTCCGGCTATCATCAAATGCGGGTCCGTGAGGAAGACATTGAGAAAACGGCTTTCCGAACGCGTTATGGGCATTATGAGTTTGTGGTTATGCCTTTTGGTCTTACGAATGCACCGGCGGCATTCATGGATCTTATGAACCGGGTGTGCCAACCTATGTTGGACAAGTCGGTTATTGTGTTCATTGACGACATACTAGTCTACTCGAAAAGTATGCACGAACATGAACGTCACTTGCGCGAAGTTTTGAAGACGTTAAGAAAGGAGAAGTTGTATGCAAAATTCTCTAAATGTGAATTTTGGCTAAGAGAGGTCCAATTTCTTGGCCACATTGTGAACGAAGGCGGTATCCAAGTGGATCCGGGGAAGATTGAGACGGTGAAGAGTTGGGGACGACCGACTACGCCCACGGAGATCCGAAGTTTTCTCGGATTGGCCGGTTATTATCGTCGGTTTATCCAAGACTTTTCTAAGATTGCTTCTCCATTAACAAAGTTGACAAGGAAGAGTGCTAAGTTCAATTGGGAAAACGAGCAAGAAATTGCTTTTCAATTATTGAAAGAGAAGTTGTGTCAAGCTCCGGTGTTAGTGTTACCGGAAGGCGTCGAAGACATGGTGGTTTATTGTGATGCTTCCTTAAATGGGCTCGGGTGCGTTCTTATGCAAAGGGGTAAAGTCATTGCTTATGCCTCTCGACAATTAAAGGAACACGAAACGAGGTACCCGACTCATGATCTTGAAATGGCGGCGGTTGTGCATGCGTTGAAAATTTGGCGCCACTACTTGTATGGTGTCAAGTGTACGATATATTCGGATCATAAGAATTTGAAACACCTTTTTACTCAAAGGGATTTGAATTATCGTCAACGTAGATGGATGGATGTGGTGAAAGATTATGATTGTGAGATACTTTACCATCCGGGTAAGGCGAATGTGGTCGCGGATGCGTTAAGTCGAAAGACTCAACATCCGGCGATACGGATAACATCGTTACGTTTGATTATCACTAACGACTTTCTTGAAAAGATGGTTGAAGACCAAATAGAGGCTTATGTTCACGATAAGCACACGGAACGAATTGTGGGCCAATCGGAGTTTATTACTATGGGTCCGCGGGGTTTGTTGTCCTTTCAAGGAAGGGTGTGGGTGCCTAAGACGGGTGATTACCGACGGGTGCTACTCGATGAAGCACATAAGTCGAAATATTCCATTCATCCGGGCGCGACGAAAATGTATCATGACTTGAAGAAAGATTATTGGTGGCCGGGCATGAAACGCGATGTTGTAAAATACGTCGAACGATGTGTTACTTGTTTGCAAGTTAAAGCCGAGCATCAAAAGCCGTATGGTAAGTTGCAACCGTTAGAAATCCCGAAGTGGAAATGGGAGCACATTACCATGGATTTCATCACTAAGTTGCCTAAGACGGCGAGGACTCAATATGATTCGATTTGGGTTATAGTGGATCGGTTGACGAAAAGCGCTTTGTTTCTTCCCATTAAAGAAGTAATATCGTCGGAGGCCTTGGCTAAGTTGTTTATCAAGGAAGTGGTCTCGCGACATGGCGTTCCTATATCTATTATTTCGGATCGAGATACCCGTTTTACATCTCGATTTTGGGAAAAGTTTCATGAAGATATGGGTACACAATTAAAGTTGAGCACGGCGTATCATCCTCAAACGGACGGTCAAACCGAGCGTACGAATCAAACTTTGGAAGATATGCTACGGGCGTGCATCATTGATTTTGGTGGTAGTTGGGATGAGCATTTACCCTTGGTGGAATTCTCATACAATAATAGTTTTCATACTAGTATCGGGATGCCACCTTACGAGATGCTTTATGGCCGAAGGTGTCGAACTCCCATTTGTTGGGGAGAAGTGGGTCAAAGAGAAATCGGAAGTACCGATTTGGTTTTAGAGACGAATAACAAGATTGATATTATTCGCGAACATTTGAAAAAGGCTCAAGATAGACAAAAGTCGTATGCCGATAAACGTAGACGAACGATCGAATTCCAAGAGGGCGACATGGTAATGCTTAAGGTTTCGCCATGGAAGGGTATTATTCGATTTCGAAAACGGGGAAAGTTAGGTCCTCGGTTTATTGGGCCGTTTAAAGTCTTAGCTCGTGTTGGTGAAGTTGCATATCAATTGGAATTGCCCGAAGAGCTTGCGGGGATCCATAACACGTTTCATGTTTCCCACCTCCGTAAGTGTCTTGCGGATGATTCCTCATGGATGCCTTTAGACGAGATCGAACTAAACAACAAGTTGGAATATGTTGAAGAACCAGTCGCCATACTCGATGAGAAAGTTAAGAGGTTGAGACATAAAGAAGTGAGGACTTTTAAAGTCCAATGGCGGCGTAGCAAGGGTTCCGAGTTCACTTGGGAGCCCGAAGAGTTCGTATTGGTTTATCTTCCCTCGTGTCATGCGGCTTGGATTGCGAGGACGCAATCCGAATAAGTGGGGGAGAGTTGTAAGACCCGAATAATTGAAGTGTACATATGTGTAAATAAGTGTATTGTGCGGTACTCGAATCGGGGTTGGTTGTATATATTAAAAAAGGCAAAAGAAGCTGGACTGGGAGGGTTGCGCGCCGCGCGGATTGGTGGCGCGCCGCGCCATATGACTGGCAGATTCTCCCTTTCTTTTAAATTAGATATTTTGTGGGTATTTTGGTAAATTCACATCAAGGCCGAGTTTAATGCTTGGTTCAGTAGTTTGGGAGCTCATTTACTCCCTTGTTCACCAACCTTATCACCTCCCAATTTATTTTAGTGAGAGAGTGAGTTTTAGAGAGGGAAAGCTCATTTTGAAGAGGAAGAAGAGGGTTTCTTGCTAAAGCCCAAGTTCTAAAGTTGTTCATCTCGTCATTATCTTCGTTTTGGTAGTTGTGGTATGCTCTAATCTTAATTCCTTTGTTTAATTCGATTTAGGGCTAGGGTTTGAGTCAAAGGTGGACATAAAACCCACTTTTGGTTAATTTGGGTATTCTTGGGTAATTTGGGTCATATAGACTCAATATTGAGTTAACTAGGGTTTTGGAAGTGTTAATTGTTGTTATGAAACCCTAATTGGCTAATAATTTGCTAGAACACCTTAGGGAAGTGTAAATGGGTGTGATTTGGGTATAAATGACCCAAAATGGGTGTATTGACTTTTATTGAGTCAAACGGGTCAAAATGGACCAAGATTGGTTAACGTTAGTGTTTTGTGTTAAAATCTAGTGATTTAAAGTGTATGAAGGCCTTGAGTGCCAAGAGTTAGGGTTTTTGGTAAGAATGACCCAAATTAGGGTTAAGTGTCAAAATGGGTCAAGATGACCTAGGATGATGTGTGTTATGAGTTTAGGCCAAGTCGATTGATTGATTATGTGCTTGTGAAATAGGTACGTTACCTCGGAATTCAAGCTTGGTTTAGTAATCACCGACGGCATAAGGTGAGTGGAATATCTATATATGTATGTATATGATTTATGTACCGTGTTGATGGTGTCACATAGCCGTTTTGTGACCAAGGTTGTGGGACTTAGCCGTATTAGTCCATGTTTTGTACTAAGGCACATAGCCGTGTTTGTGCATTTAGTGGCGAGTAATAGCCGTGTTTTACTCCCACGTTGTTATTTGAGTTACCCGTACACATAGCCGTGTTGGTGTACGAAAGCGTGAGTAATAGCCGTGTTCTACTCACATTGAGCAAGTGATGCCATAGCCGTTTTTGGAACACTTGAGGGGTGATGCCATAGCCGTTTTTGGAACACCTCGGGGGGTTAGCATGCCATAGCCGTTTTTGGAAGCTAACGAATGTTATGAACATCGATGACTTGTTTCGCGAAGTCGTTCCCTAGCGAAGAGATTGGTTAACCATGATTTATTGTTGTTCATACTAGCATTTGATTATTGTTATGAGTATTTATGCTATGATTATTGCTAGTGATACGTTTGGTGATACTAGCTTGCTTATCGAGATTTGTTATGTGTTATTTGATATCGTGGATGCGTGTGGGTAAGTTGTATATGCATGTATATATATGTTTTACTCACTAAGCTTTGCTTACCCTCTCGTTGTTTACTATTTTTATAGGTTCCGGTGTGGACAAGGGTAAGGGCATCCGGTTGGATTAGAGATCCCGTCTTGTTTAGTGACGCTTTTGGGATGTGACGATTTTGGAGTTTGACCGAGACTTGGGTAGTTTAACCCCAAACACCATGCTCGTTGTATCGTTTGGCAAATAAACTTTTCGTGGTCGAAACTCTAATTTGTATTAAACATTGTATTTTTAACTTAGTGGCGTTTTGGGCACGTGTGGGCCCCACTTTGTAAAACTCGCTCAAACCTTAGTTATGTGCTAGTTTTACATATATGAATGTATGGTTAAAAGCGTTTTGGCTAAAAATGTCGGGAACTAGTCAAACATTTTCGTTAAATAGACTTCCGGGGACAGCGGGCTGTCCAGGTGATTTGGCGCGCCGCGCGGTCACCTGGCGCGCCGCGCAGATGATCTGCACCAGAAATTTTTTTTTTTTTGTTTGCAATTTCGTCGTGTTTGGTCGGTTACGGTTTGGGTTGTTACAATATGTGTATATATATTATAACTTGAAACGTAAACAAAATATTAGATTAAATACTTTATATGATTGTATCTGTTTCAAAATGTTATCAATGGAATTAGAAGATAAGATCAAATGATTGAATTATCAGATATATTGAATTATGATTACAAGTCTCTGTTGAAAGTCCCACGTTGATTTGAGAAATCTTTTCATTTTAACAATATTCGGAAAATGGTAAAGTGATTTATAAATAAGAACAAATTGTCAATCATTGAGAACTAGACAAAGGATAGTGGAAGGTTGAATCTCATAAAGACTCTATTGATCTATTTAGTTTCAAACGTACAAAAACGTTTTCAGTTTAAAAAGAACTTTATTATTAAAACGTATATAACTTTTATAAATATCTAGAACCACTTTTGACAACTCATTACTTAACTAGTATGATAAAGATAACGATATTTATATTTTATTTTATTAAATATATATAACAATTTAAATTAATATTATATATATTTATACGCGTATTATACGTACATAATTTTATACTTTTACTATACTTAAACTTTACCTTTACTTTATTTTTACTTTACTTTAACTTTAATAATTCACTTTAATAATTCATACTTTAATAATTCACTTTAATAATTCATACTTTAATAATTCACTTTAATAATTCATACTTTAATAATTCACTTTAATAATTCAAAAATCTATTATAAATAGAATTCAATAGGTTTCATTATTTCATAGAAACTTGAAAATATTTTTCTCTAAACTCTCTCAATCGATTTACATATATATATATTTACTCCGTATTATTTCAAGATATTATTAGTATACATAAAATATTACGACGGAGTGCTGTCCGAGTGATTTCGAAATTGTTTTTCGAGTGGGAAAGGATTAAGGAAATTATGGGTTATAGCTATGGAGGTGATTGAGTATGGTTCATGGGTATGCTCGTGAGGTCAATATAGTGTTTATCATTTCCATTGCGTCTACGTACCTTTCCTGCAATATTGAATCTCAATATTGATACGTGAGTACTCATAATTTAACTTTTACATACTAATAGTGTATCCCTGACTAGCGCTCGAGTATTTAGGATTATGCATGCTTGTACTTTTGATATTGCCCTTAGATATGTTAGGTTGAATCTTGAATTAGTTACACTTACGGTTGAGATAAGGTATAAGATATGCATGTCCTTGGAAAGCTAGCGAAAAATTAAGAACTTTTCCTTTAGATATCGAATGGTTTCGATGAACGGATTAGAAGTTATAATCAATTGAATTTTTGATATTTTTATTAAAAATGATTATTATTATCGTCGTTTTTATTGTCGTTCTAGTTTTATCTTATTATTATCATTATTATTATCTTTATCAATAAAAGGGTTTTATCATTAAAAATTGTTATTTTTTTATTATTATTACTATCGTTATTATCGTTAAAGTTATAATTAGTTTATTATTATTATCCAATTATTATTATTATTATTATTATTATTATTATTATTATTATTATTATTATTATTATTATTATTATTATTATTATTATTATTATTATTATTATTATTATTATTATTATTATTATTGGTATTATTATTATTATCATTATTAATATATATATCATTATTTAAAAATGGTTATTGTTATTGTTATTATTATTATTACTATATTATCATTAAGATAATTATTAGTATTATCGTTAATAATGTTATAGTAACTATCATTATTAATATTAGTGTAATTAAAACAAATATTTGTAATACCTAATTATTTTGATTACTATTATTCTCATTATTATGAACACGATATAAAAGACGATTAAAAGCTATTAAACGAAACGATTAGGAAATAATGGGTAAGAGTATCATGATGAAATTAAAATATTATAAGATATTGATTTTTAGATAAAATTATTGTTCTTATTATTTTTATCATTACTATTATTATTAAAAGTATCGTTAGTATTAAAACTATCATTTTAACAAAAATTATCATTTTAATAGAAATGTCATTGTTACTATAAAATATCATTATTATTATTATTTTAAATAGAATTATTATTTTAAAGATAATATTAAAAATTATCGTAAATATTAAAGTTATCATAATTAGAATTATCGTTTTATCATAATGTCATCTTAGTAATTATAAATATTGATATTTTTATAATAATAATTATTATTACAAAATAATACAACTTTTACTTACTATCATTATAGATATTATTTTATCAAATAAATATGTGATACAAACATATTTTACTACGTGTAATAACTTACTTTAATAATACCTATCATATTATCTTTATAATATTAAATGAACCCTATAAATTTTATTACTTAATATATATAAAAGTATATTTTATTATATAAATTTAATATAAAATTTTATTTATTAATAAATAAATTATATTATTTACTCTAATAAATCTTTTAAAAATATTTAAAATATAAAACGACGATAATTAAACTATATATTAATCATGTATAGATTTTTGGAAATTATTTTGAGTCAAATTTACTTTTGTTGACTTTTGCATATTAGTCTCGAACATTAGGATTGTGGTACACTATGTCTTGACCTAATTTGTTAGACAAATATTGACCAACACATAAATATATATAATTAATTTAGGTTCGTGAATCCGAGGCCAACCTTGCACTTGTTCAATGACGTTATATGTATTTTTACTACGAAATACAGTATGGTGAGTTTCATTTGCCCTTTTACCCTTTATATTTTTGGGCTGAGAATACATGCGCAATTTTTATAACTATTTTACGAATTAGACACAAGTACGTGAAACTACATTCTATGGTTGAATTATCGAAATCAAATATGCCCTTTTTTTATTAAGTCTGGTAATCTAAGAATTAGGGAACAGACACCCTAATTGACGCGAATCCTAAAGATAGATCTATTGGGCCTAACAAACCCCATCCAAAGTACTGGATGCTTTAGTACTTCGAAATTTATATCATGTCCGAAGGAGGATCCCGGAATGATAGGGATATTCTTATATGTATCTAGTTAATGTCTGTTACCAGGTGTTCACCATATGAATAATTATTTTTGTCTCTATGCATGGGACGTATATTTATGAGAACTGGAAATGAAATTCTTGTAGTCTATTAAAATGATGGAAATAAATGATTATGATAAACTAATGAACTCAGCAACCTTTTGGTTGACACTTTAAAGCATGTTTATTCTCAGGTGTTAAAGAAATCTTTCGCTGTGAATTTGCTCATTTTAAAGATATTAATTGGAGTCTTTCATAGCATATTACGAAGAACGTTGCATTCGAGTCATTGAGTTCATCAAAGATTATTATTAAATCAATTTATAGTTGGATAGTGGATATTATGAAATGGTATGCATGCCTGTCAATTTTCGATGTAAAGAAAGATTATCTTTTAAAAACGAATGCAATGTTTGTAAAATGTATCATATAGAGGTCAAATACCTCGCAATGTAATCAACTATTATGAATCGTTTATAATGTATATGAATGGGTCCTTTCAGTGTTTAGCAAAGGAAATAAAGACACGTAATTCATAAGTCCAGAAACAAGTCATGCATTCTGGTTTTACTAAGACGACTTCCCATCCTTGGTCTTGTGGAATATAACCGTTATGACCATTAGCTAGGCAACATGTTGTAATGTCATCAAAAGGACGAGGGTTTCGTAATGTCCAACAGCCCCGTAATAATCTAAAAACCTTGTTTCTCACCCCAACTACTGAATCCGTCACTTGTGGAAAAGTTTTATTTAAAAGCTGCAATCCGATGTTCTTTTTCTCACTTTGGTAAGAAGCGAACATCACTAACCCGTAAGCATAACATGCTTCTTTATGTTGCATATTAGAAGCTCTTTCTAATTCACGAAATCCTATGTTGGGATATGTTGAGTCAAAATAGGTTCTTAACCCGTAGCGTAAAATTGCATTTGGGTTCCCCGCATTTAACGCTTTAAAGAAAAAACGGCTTAACTTACGGTCTCCCCAATGTGATATACCCCACCTATCAAAGGAAAGCCTTTTATAAACTAAGGCATTTCTGGAAAGTCTTTCAAACGTTTGACAAGTTAATTTCGCCATAACTAAATGTGTTGATGAATTCTGACCGACTCTAGACAAGATTTCCTCAATCATATCCTCTGGTAGGTCTTCTAAAATATTCGGTTGTCTACCCTTAACGTCTATTTTGTTTTTATTCTGTAAAATAGACAAGGATTAGATTCATAAAAACAAACAATACAAGCAATTTTTACATAGAACATAAAAGTACAAGCACACTACAATACATTTATTACACAACATGCTCACTCCCCTCTAATCTGAATCACTGGTTTCTTCTTCGAACTTGGTTCTTTTTCCTAATCTTCTAGGGATATATGATGTTCCTCTAATACGAGTCGTCGTTTTCCACATTGGTTTAGAAAAACCTGGTGGTTTAGAGGTTCCCAGGTTATTGTCACGATATTGAAAATACGGGTGTTGACGGTACATATAAAGTTCATCGGGGTCAGAATCAGATTTCTCTATTTTGATGCCTTTTCCCTTATTATTTTCTTTTGCCTCATTAAATTGGGTCGGGGAAATTTCTATAACATCATCGGAATCCTCATCAGGATCCGATTCATCAGAAAATTGGTAATTTTCCCAATATTTTGCTTCTTTAGTGGAAACACCATTGACCATTATTAACTTTGGTCCATTGGTTGAGGATTTTCTTTTATTTGACCGGTTTTCTGTGGTTCCTACTATTCCCCCCCTCCGGAACCTCTTCTTCTTCCGGTTCCGTTTCCTCTTCTTCCGGTTCTTCGGGAACTTGTGAATCTTGCCAATATATATTTGACTCTTCGTTATTATTAGGTGAGTCAATGGGATTTGTGCTAGAGGTAGACATCTATCACACAATATCAAACATGTTAAGATATTAATATATCACATAATATTTACATGTTAATAATATATAGTTTCCAACAAAAATGTTAAGCAATCATTTTTAAAGAAAAAACACGGTCGAAGTCCAGACTCACTAATGCATCCTAACAAACTCGATAAGACACACTAATGCAAATTTTCTGGTTCTCTAAGACCAACGCTTGGATACCAACTGAAATGTCCCGTTCATATTGATTATAAACGTTCCATATTAATTGATTTCGTTGCGAGGTTTTGACCTCTATATGAGACATTTTTCAAAGACTGCATTCATTTTTAAAACAACCATAACCTTTATTTTATCAATAAAGGTTTCAAAAGCATTACGTAGATTATCAAATAATGATAATCTAAAATATACTATTTACACACGACCATTACATAATGGCTTACAATAGAAATATATTACATCGACATATGTTTCTTGAATGCAGTTTTTACACAATATCATACAAACATGAACTCCAAATCTTGTCCTTATTTTAGTATGCAACAGCGGAAGCTCTTAGTATTCACCTGAGAATAAACATGCTTTAAACGTCAACAAAAATGTTGGTGAGTTATAGGTTTAACCTATATATATCAAATCGTAACAATAGACCACAAGATTTCATATTTCAATACACATCCCATACATAGAGATAAAAATCATTCATATGGTGAACACCTGGTAACTGACATTAATAAGATGCATATATAAGAATATCCCCATCATTCCGGGACACCCTTCGGATATGATATAAATTTGGAAGTACTAAAGCATCCGATACTTTGGATGGGGTTTGTTAGGCCCAATAGATCTATCTTTAGGATTCGCTTCAATTAGGGTGTCTGTTCCCTAATTCTTAGATCACCAGACTTAATAAAAAGGGGCATATTCGATTTCGATAATTCAACCATAGAATGTAGTTTCACGTACTTGTGTCTATTTTGTAAATCATTTATAAAACCTGCATGTATTCTCATCCCAAAAATATTAGATTTTAAAAGTGGGACTATAACTCACTTTCACAGATATTTCCTTCCTCGGAAATAAGACTTGGCCATGGATCGATTCACGAACCTATAACAAATATGTACATATATATCAAAGTATGTTCAAAATATATTTACAACATTTTTAGTACGTTTTACTATTTTAATTTTATTAAGTCAGCTTTCCTTGTTAGTAACCTACAACTAGTTGTCCATAATTAGATGTACAGAAATAAATCGATATATATTATCTTGAATCAATCCACGACCCAGTGTATACACGTATTAGGCTAGATCACAACTCAAAGTATATATATTTTTGGAATCAACCTCAACCCTGTATAGCTAACTCCAACATTACTGCATATAGAGTGTCTATGGTTGTTCTAAATAATATATATACATGGGTCGATATGATATGTCAAAACAATTGCATACGTATCTATGGTATCCCAAGATTACATAATATATTAGAATACATGTATAATACAATATAAGTTAGCTAGGATATGATATGTATAGATTTGTTAAACATTTCCCATAGCTAAAAAGATCAAAAATATCCAATCTTGTTTTACCCATAACTTCTTCGTTTTAAATCCGTTTTGAGTGAATCCAATTGCTATGGTTTCATATTGAACTTAAGTTTATGAATATATACATAAAAAGTATAAGTTTATAGTTGGAATTACAGGTTACAATTCGTTTTTGTAAAGGTAGTCATTTCAGTCGAAAGAACGACGTCTAGATGACCATTTTGGAAAACATACTTCCACTTTGAGTTTAACCATGATTTTTGGATATAGTTTCATGTTCATAAGAAAAATCATTTTCCCAGAAGAACAAATTTTATTATTTAAACGAATATCACTTGTAAATAGAACAATTGCAACTAAAAGTTTGTCTTTCTTGAGGGATAATGCTATGAAATATATGTTCGTTTTTAGCATTATAAATGGCCTTACTTAGCAGAGGTATAACTTACAACAACCATTGTGCTTCAGCGAGCACGTACGATGTTTATATGCTTGGTGACTACACTAGCATGGTCTAGGACTGACAATGTACTATGGGTCTAGTTAGATGTTTCACTACGAAAGAGTCGTCAGTTGGAATCCAAGGCTCGGTGGACTTACTACAACAGGTGTGCCTGAGTCAAACTTACGTTGTATCAGATAGGCTTCTTTTACCAAGGGGTGACATAGATAGTGTACTCTAAATTGGGGTTCGCGACTTCCCAATAACAGAGCCGATAACTACGTTCTATTAGTTGGAAAAACAATTTAGTTTAAAGCATAATCAGAAAGCATCTTAACGACATGGTAACGATATCACAAATCATAATAATGAAATACATTATATAAAGACAACGGATAGAAGTACCAGTAGATTGAACGAGTTCTGAATACAAAAGTGACAACTTCAAACTCCAGACTGCTCCTAATACAATCTTCCACGTTCTTCTCCGGGTACTAGGTTTCTCGCACGGAGTCGAAGACCCTGAAAGTATGATTAATATTGTAGAAAGAGAGAGAGAGAGAGAGAGAGAGAGAGAGAGAGAGAGAGAGAGAAGTGAATTGGAGTGTGTGTAAAAGTGGATGACAAAAGCTCCTTAAATAAGCAAATTTATCCTGGCATACAGCTGGCAGGTCGTATGGCAGGCCGTATGACCAAGCAAGCCGTTTTGTGTGCCCGTATGCTAAGGCCATATAGCAGGCCGTTTCTCATAGTGGCAGGCCATATGGGAAGCTGTATGTCCTACCCTGGTCTGCTGGTTTTTTTTGCTGGATCGTAACTTGGTTTCCTTAATCGTAACTTGGTTTCTTGTTTTTCATCGTTTTCGCTCTAGAATCTTCGTTTTAGCTCCGATTCTCTTGATTCTTTTTGAACCAGCTTCGTAATAACTTGATCTTCAATTTATTCTGAAGCGAGTTTTTTGGCGATAAAACTTGAAACTTTATAGTTTTTTGGGCCTCAATACCGGGGTGAAAACGTGACTTTTTAGCCGATATCATAATTGATCTCATGTATATCACACTTTATCCCACTTTTTAGCCAAAACAAACAGTTTTATTTTTGGGTGTCGTTAGGTCGTAAAACGTCAAAATCAGTTATCAAGAGGGAGTAATGGTTTTATACTTTATATTTAGCTAGGTTTCCTAGCAATAATTCACCTACTTGTCTTCCTTTTAAGGAGTAAGTGGTAAGTGTAACTCAGGTTCATATTTTTTTTTATGTTTGCTCAGTAATGTGGGATAAAAGTGCCTAAATAGTTAACTTTAGTGACAAGTGGTGATAGATTAAACTTAACTAATGTAATACAAATTATAAAGATAAAAAGGGATATGTATGAAGAATAGAGCACTGATGAAGAACTATTACAAGAGTTTAACTTCCTAGAATGAACACTAAACCTCAATCATTTGGGTTATGAACCTAATCAATTTGTCACTAAGAGTTTAAGCTTTGAAGATTCTGGCTAAAATGGATATCCTTACTCCCAAAGTTAACCTTATAGGGTTTAAATGACCTTATAGATAGAATTCTAGGTACATGAATAAAGTGGTATATCTCTAAAGGAAAGTCTAAGCTTTACTTAATCCTAGTTGGTTTAACTACAGTAACATTCCTCCACTTAATACTAAGCTATGCCTTAACATTAACATATGTGCAATCTTAGATATTCTAAGGTACTGCTAATTGGATTAGAGGTCTCTCCTTTGCGATCACTTACTCAACCCCTGATCATCTTACAACATCTCAAGAACGTTGCTTCTGATGTGAATCATGCTTTTTAGTAAGCCAGTTTTCACTGAAATCTATATTGCCTACTCTAATCACAACCTAAATGGGCAGCTCTTCTTTGACGGATAAATGATTAACCATACGTAGGTATTATATTCCTATTATGACGTTAAGCACACATAACTACTTACCTTGTATCCTAGGGTTGATCAGGCCCTAATACTAGGTTATAGCCACATGAATAAGTGGAAAGGGTGGTCCATAAATTAGACTTCTAAACCATCAAGGTCTCAACATAACAATATGTTGAGTCCCCAAAGTGATGAAGGATTTAAATTTGACAAAACATCATCTATGTACATTAAAGTGTTATGTGCAGCCAGCATATGTTTATTTACGTATAGATAACATTTTTTCCTATTTCTAGTGTTTTAGTATGCTGCCCAGTCTACCAGTACAAGGTAGACAGTATTCTTCAAATAAGCACATGATGACTGCCCAGCAAATCATGAAGATCAAGTGAATCAGCATAGAAGAACCAGCATAGCTGGTAAGCAGCATACTACACGAAGACAACTATGCCCGATTACAAGCGTAAAAGTTTCCTGAGTGGCCTACATCAAGGGTACTATTAAACAGAAGTAGAAGACAACGTTGAACAGAAAAGGACATGTGTCGGCAGCTGACAAGTGACCTTACAAGACCACTATGGAATGCAAAAGTTTAACACATGTGCAGACATGTGTAATACTTTATCAACGCCTAGGGAACCTAACATTTTATTTGTTTATTCAAATAGTGGTGCCAAACTGAACTGGGGTGTTCCTGCAAATAGCTACCAAAGTGGAAAGAAGAGAGCACGCTCTCTAATGCAGTTGTCCCCATAAGTACAGACATCTTATGTACCAATGGACAATAGAACAATTACATGTATAATAGGACTACTATAAATAAAAGTATCCACTATTGTAATACTTAGCGGTGTGGGTTATTTAATTAGAGTCCAAACGTGTAATACCTTAAGATATCCTCTCTAACTATAACTTAGGTGTAATCTGTAATCAACCAACTGTTATTCCGCCAAACACAGTTGTGATTGTTTGTGATTTATATCAATAAAGAATAACTGTTGAAAATTACCCTTGACTCTTATTTAAATTGCATGCTTGAATACTAAACTGTTATATCTGTTAACTTAATTAAAAGAATTGTATTCACCCCCCCTCTATAATACTCTTGTTGTTAATCAACGGATCAACAATTGGTATTAGAGCTTCAGTCTTGATAATCTCATATCTTGGATCTGAATTCTCTAATGGCTTCATATTCCAATACTGCTTACCTTGAAAATGGTTCATCCAATAGACCACCCAAATTTGATGAAGATTAGTATGAAACCTGGAAATCTAGGTTCGTGTTCTATCTTGAGTCTATTGACCCACTCATGCTTGACATTGACACAGATGGTCCATTCATCCCTACTGAAACACTTGATAGTGTTCTTGCTACAACAGATACTCCTTCTATCCCTAGCAAAGAAGTTGTACTTCCCTCATCTAGATGCGAAGCTGAGGACAAATATCGTGTTGGACTTGACCCTAAGATCAAAACCATGATATCTATAAATTTACCTGACCATGTGTTCAAACTGGTTAAGGGAAAAACAACAACTAAGGTAATTTTAGACTATCTTGATGTTACATATGATGGTAAAGAGAAGGTTAGGCAAAACAAGATCATTTCTTTTAAAAGAGAATATGAAATATTCTTTTCCTACAATAGCAAGACCCTTAAACAAACCTTCATTAGGTTTAACTCCTTAGTTGCTGACCTGGATACCTTAAAAATCAAGTATAATGATTTTGAACAGGTCAAAAAAATTCATTGACTCACTGCTTGCTAAATGGAAACCTGTTACTGACCCTTTAAGAACCACACAGACCTTGAAGAATTTTGACATGTCATCTCTGTATGGTACTATCTGGAACCATGAGAAGGCAAAAGTCAAACTTGAACTTAATTTGAAAGAAAACTTGAAGTCTGCCCCCACTACTTCAAAATTTGAAAATTTAGATGATACTGCTCTTGTTGCTGCTGCTAAAAAGAAAGCTCAAAATGCTTTACTGGTTAAAACGTTGATAGCAAAAGAAGAGGTAACTGAAGATGATGAGGGTAGTGGTACTGGGTATGGGAAAAACAGTGATGATGATGATGATGATGTTGAAGGGTTTGCTGAAGGTATGGCTTTACTAGCTAGGTAGTTCAATAAATTTAACCGTAGTAGGACCAGTAAACCATACAAAGTGAGTAAGAAACCAAGTGCTAGGTATGTTAGTAAATCAGTTAAGGGCCCCAAATCTGAGTGTTACAATTGTGGGAAGGTAGGATACCTTGCATCTGAGTGCATGTCCAGGAAACCTTCATCACATGCCAACTCGTTCTCTAAAGCTGAAAAATACAAGAACAAGTACAAGGCAATGAAGGCCTAAATGAAGGAGAAATCAAAGGCTAATAAGAAGGAGAAGAAATCAGTAAAGGTGCTAGTTGCTGAACATCATGATTGGGATGAAACCAGTTCATCTACATCTTCTAATAGTGAAACTGATGAAGATTGTGCTGGTTATGCTTCTGGTAAAAAGCTGTGTTTGATGGCCAAAGAGGTTGAGGAATTTGATGAGGAAGATAGTGGTAGTACATTTTTGGCTAATATGAGGGAAGCTAACTTGAAAAAGGATTCACCTCAATGGAAATCTGAAATGCTGTATAAGGTTGATAATTTTCGAACTTATACTGATGATGAAAAAGCTGAAATGTTTGATTATCTAAGAGTTGACTTATGAAGAGGCAGTAAACGTGAAGAAGTTTTTAAAACTGGTATTAAATCTTTAAATGAAAAACTTAAAGGCAAAACTGATGAAATTAAAATCTTGAAAGATGAAATTTTCAAACTTGAAAAACAGAATTTTGCTTTAAAGCCTCCTCACATTGAAGCAGCAGATGTGAAGAACCAGCTGAATGACCTTAAAACGGTTGTTGCTTCATGGTGTAAATCTGCTCAATGCATAACTAAGTGTGTTAATGAGCAGCTGCCTGCCCAAGTAGAGGCTTTCTTGGCTGGTGACTATGCTGCTACTGCTGACCTTGCAGAAGTCGCATTTATGGACCCTACTCTTGAAACTAATCCTGAAGCTGTCTTGCCAAATACTTTTGCCAAGATAGTTAAGGGTAAAACGGTCTTAACCAATAAGTTTGTCAGACCTACAGTGACCCCACCACCGTCCATGAAAGATATCTTGGAGAGTGAAGTTAAAGCTAAGGAAATCAGTATTTCATATGATGAGATTACTGATCCCTCAAGCATTTACTACATGACTCCCAAAGAAAGACAAATCAAGAAAGAAATAACTGGTCTGCTGTAGAAATTCATACTGGTCAACCAGTAGCAGCAGACAAACCAGTAACTTCCAAAAATGGTAAGTCAAAATCTAAAGGCAAAGAAGTTAACCACGTTAATGGTACTGGTTCCAAGCCAAAAGCTGCCCATATGGAAAAGCTAAGCCAAAAGTTAATGGTATCGGATAAATAGTCACGTTTTTACCTCCAATATTAGCCCCATTGATTATAAAGTAATTAACTTTATCATCTAAATAAGCATTTATTTTCTTCATATGGTATATTATGTCATTACAAAGGCTATGTTTCAAGAATCACTAAAAACGGATGAAAAACGAGGAAAAACGAGCAAAATCGGCTAAGACGATTAACTCGCGTTTAAATAACTTATTTTATAATTTTTGGAAAAGTTTAATTACTTAATCTCATGTTGTAGGATATTCAATTACGAACGCGTGGGCGCAAGAATCGTCAAAACGAAGCTAAAACGAAGATTCTAGAGCGAAAATTGTGAAAGACAAGATAGAATCCAACAAACCCCTTCTCAAAAGGCTTGCCATAATGAAAAAATCTCTGCCAGCAAATGGGCACCAAAAACGGCTTGCGTTGGCAAACGGACATCAAAAACGGCCTTGGCAAACGGCTTGCCAAACCCTTGCCAAACGGCCTGCCAAACGGCATGCCAAACGGCCAAACAGGGGTTTTTCAGCAATGGGGGTTTCATCCCACCATTTCAACACACACCTTCTTCACTTCTCTCTCTAAATATCTCTCTATAGTTGCTCTCTAGTGATCTATAGGAGATTAGTTCTCTCTCTACTTTCTCTCTCTAGTTTCTAGTGAGAGAAAAGTACATAGAGATTAGGAAATGTAATTATCTTTCTATTGTCGCTCTCTAGTGATCAATAGGAGATTAGTATGTAGTTAGTAGTAGAAGCTATCGAGCATTGTAACGCTATGGATATTATGTGGAAATACAAGTGTTATTCTGCCGACATTATTCGGTAACATCTATCCTTTCTTTTATTAATTTATTATAATATTCTTGTTCGATGTTTATGATTTATTAATATTAGAAATGCTTGTTGCTATGATGTGTGGGTAATTGCTTGATTGTTTGCCATGATATAATAATGTTAGTTAGGGATGATTATCATTTCATACTCCCATTCTGTCTTTGATATTAAACCTCGTTATTATCGTCCTTCCACCAATAAACGTCATTAAAACCTTTTATAAAGTCGACTATTATAAGGTAATTAATTATCTGTGTTTATACATTAGTCAAGGTATGAACCCATTGGAAATACTATAAAGTACATGGGGAATTACCATAGGACCAGATCAAGACATTGGTCAAGAGTATAAGACTCGAGCAAATACTGTTGCAACAGTAGAGTACAGTGTTGATGTACTGTAAAACCACTTGGGCATGGTCAAGGTTAGAAGCTATGGAACCACTATAAGTCTAGTACATGGTGGATAACTAAGGGATTTATTGGGTAGATTTAAGTAAGGGCTGGTTTAAATCATAAATGGAAATTTAATGCACTACAATACAAACTAAGCTTATAAATCTTTAAGGATGACTGAGAACTATCAGAGGTTCTAATTTGTCTATAAACCCTTAGATTTTACCAAACCATTGACAGAAAAGGGATTTGAAACACAATCATAACCACTCACTTGAGTGATACACTAAGGTGTTAAGAAAGGTTGGGTATTATGTATATGGCTATGCTACTTTATTCGTGCGCCCAAGGTATGCACTGCATCCAAGATGGGCCACTTATATTCTTAAACCGGATAAACCGTCAGGAGGTGAGCATAGTCCATCCAATCAAAATCTTCAAAGCCTAGTTCCTCGTGACATGCTAATCGGGAAATCGCTTAGTAGGGAATCTAGTGTTCACATTGAGGTATATCTATCCAACGAGTGTCTCGCAATCATCCCAACACTACGTTATCTTAAATCATGGTGAACCACATCTTCTATGTCCTTAGCTATTGTATGCTAGCTAGCTTATTTTAATTATATTGCTTTAATATTTTAAATACAATTATAAATCAAACCAACCCAACTATTGCCTTTACACAATTTGATATTCTGGATAAAGGTGGGGTCTAGAATAAACCGGTTGGACTTAGTTGTTGGATTTTCCGAACAGTCACCAATTTATTGGGACCAAAAGGATCCTGCCTCTCTACACAAGGAGTACCTGGCCACTAGTCTTGGATACTAATTTGTGTATAAACCCAATCTTAATTACTAAATTATCTGAATAAGCTCCATTTCAAATTCGACCACTCAAGGAACGACCCTAGGTCATATTTGTCCTTGCTAACCCATAGGAAGGAATAATAGATTTAGGCCCAACATATATAAATTAAACAATCAACTTCTTCTGTTGATATCTTGAATTGATGTTTTGCGACCTAACGATACCGCATAAATAAACCGTCTGATTTGAGCATATCATCAGGAGAGAGTTAATTTTTGGCGCCGTTGCTGGGGAGCGGTAGTACAATTTGGAGCCTGTTTAGATTAGTTAGTTTTTAAGAGACCCTTTTGACTAAGAATATCTTTGTCAAAAGTTACTAGTTTACCGTAGTTAGGTTAGATAATACTAGCTTAATTTAGATTAATTAAAGTTTAAAATGAACTTCCTTATTAGTGAACCTTTAGGATGGTTTAACCTGCTTAGACCACTAAGAATTCTTTCGACACATCCTTTCTTCTATCCGATATCATACCTTGTACCCATCCGACGAGATCCACACTTACCTGCCGATAGTTCGACGATGGCCGCACGCATCACTCTTGCTGACATCACCAAACCCTCGTTAAAAGGACGAGGAGGACGATATTCTATCCAGAGGTTAACAAAGCATCTTTTGTGCTTAAGCATAGCATCACTCTCAAGGTAACTTCATGAAATTCACTGCTGACGAGGCCTGGAAATTGATCGAGGAGATGACTATACACCATCACGATTGGAACAAAGAAGAGCAAATTTCATCAGCAACACCGCTTTCCGCCTTCGATCCTATCAAAAATAAAACCATCAAATTTCTCTCGGACCAAATAGAAAACCTAACCAAAGAAGTCGGAGAACTAAAGAAACTCCCGCAACATGTGTCTCAAGTGAAATTATGCGAGAATTGTACTAACCCACATCCAGCCAAGGTATACGAGGCTGAATGTGAGGACTCTGTTGTCTACTCTGATAAGATCCTAGCTCATCCGCACAACCAACCTAACAAACCCACTACCCCACCAGAGAAAAGTCCAGACGATGTCCTACTGCGAATCATAAAAATGATTACAGCAAGACAAGACGAAACTGACTTAGTCATGACTAATCACTTGAGTAGTCTTGAAAATAAAATAAGCTAGCTAAATCAACGTCTCGATTCTCTAGGTTGTCCTAAAAATGACTCAAAGGTGGCACATAGCCAACCTTCAGTTTCTTCTTAGGAGAAGAAACTAACTAATACCCATTCGGTAGTAGTCATTGAGTCATCACCTAAAACACCCATTCCATTCCCGGGCCATCTCAAGCAAAGACATAACAAGATGAAATCTTTCAGGCTTAACGGTAAATTTTTGTACACTGTGTCTAAAAATCCTAATAGTAAGAAGTATTTTAGGAAACTCCTATCAACCAAGGATAAGGTACCTGAAGTACCCAATGTCTCGCTGAACGCGAATTGTTCAGCAATTCTCTTAAATACTCTTCCTGAAAAACTAGGGGATATCGGACGATTTACCTTTCCTTGTTCTATCTACCAATCTGGTACTATCTATTCTCTCGCTGACCTTGGTGCCATCATCAATATCATGCCCTACTCACTGCTCCAGAAACTCAAAATTGGAAACCTTAACCCTACCAAAATGAGCATCTAGCTAGTTGACCAATCCACTAGATATCCTAAGGGAATAGCTGAGAACGTCATGGTTAAGGTCGAAAAATTCCTCTTTCTGACTGACTTTGTGGTTATGGACTATAAAGAATACATGAAAACCCCTATCATCTTAGGAAGGCCTTTCATGAAAATAGCCAAAGCGATCATTGATATTTATTCACGGACTATCACCTTGAGAGCCCGTGGAGAAGAGGTTAGTTTCACGATGAAGAGAAGAAGATAGAAGTAGAAGACAATAAAAATAACCACTCCACACCAACCCAATCTTCACTCCCACCTTATTTTGATCTTTTAATGACTAGAGAGGATTTCGTTCTAGAAGAACTCTCTGAACCAATTATTCTTGAAACTCCCGACCAGAGTGATGAGGAGGTAGATGAAGAAATTGAAATGAAAAGCCCGGATGAGAAGAAAGAGATGGAGGATTCTAGCATTGAAGTAGTTGCTAATGTTGTTACCGTATTGGAGACGTCAATGGACATTGTCCTACCTCCATCCTTAGAGTATAACGTTACGACCAACCCGAAGTCACAAAGAAGAAAGACGGGTTTTGTGTCAGGGTTACCTTTTAAACCATCACTTAAATACATAACGACATACACATCATTGAGTGATGAGGACCCCTTTGACCATCCCATTCCAATAAAGCAGGTAAAAGAAGTTGATAGCTTTGTTATACCTCAAGTTAAACAAAACATTCACTTCAAACCACCTTCTCCTCTCAGTGGGCATACCTTATTTTATGTCTGCTTAAATCTCATCGGTATGTTTTAATATTACCTTTTGTGTCTACTGATGGATGCAATGGAGCCGCCTAGATTTCCTGAGAAATAAGGCTAGAGTCAGGCTCGTGACTTGAACAAAAACAAGCGCTTCTCGAGAGGCAACCCGTGTGTTTATTTTTCTATAGCTTTAGTAGTAGTAAGATTAGGATAATTAGGTTAATTGAATAAGTGAAAAGTGAAACTTAAAATAAAGTTTCCAACGTTTCTTAGGAAGAATTCACTTCTCCTACTTGTCATGAACTTAATTGCAATATTTACATTATTTCAAAAGTCTTAAAATGAAAGGCAGTCAACACTTTAAGTGTGTGATTAAGCTTTTTAGTCATACACTGATTTGTTGAATTTTCAAAAACCTAATTTTGAAACCCTCAAGTTTTCAAATAACTTTTTCATCAATAACTCAAATCAGTGAGTCTATGGCCTAAAGCTTAATCACCTGTCTAGGTTTGATCTTTTCTATTTTTACAAGTAATAGACAGTTATTGATGCCTTTGGTGGAGACATTTTGAATAATTATGAAACGACAAGGAAACCCGTGATTATTTCATTGTAAGTTATTGGTGGATGTTGAATGGAGGATGAGAATGCCCTAGTGAGCTCGAGTACACTTCAAGAAGACCAATTTGAATCTAGCAGAAGATGGTTCTGACTCCGTCTTAATGGAATTCAACATAACAACAAGTTCTTAATGTCAACCTAATCACAAAACCATTTTATGATAGTTAAAGAAAGCGGAAGCATGATTGTTTATAAAAACAAGTTTATATGTTAAACCATTTTAAATGAATTCCATATTGTTATCAAGTCTTGAATATATGCTCACATATAAGAACAAATAGAGAAGATATATACCTCCTTAAGCTAGTTGAGGGTTGTTTTCAAATGAGCAAGATGATGATGAAGATGATGAATATTGCAACCTCTAACTTGAAGCCTCAAGTGTGTAATACCCACAAGCCCTTTTGCACCAACACCACCTTTGATTAGTTAGGATTTTAGACACTTGAATGACCAAAATTACCAAGCTAAACCCCCTCCTTTTTCTTGTAAAAATTCGGCCAGTAGCATAGGAGGAGAGAAAGAGAGGTTTTTCAACTTATTACTTGGATAATTTGGTTAAGAATACTTGGTTTAAGTGTTAAGCATGCACCCTTAAGAGTTGTGATCTCAAAAGTAACAAAACTAGGCATGTGATGTCTCCTTGGAGACCACAAAAACCGTCCACCATGGGGTTTATAACAAGATTTATATTTTATAAAACTTGTTATAAAATACCTTGTAATTATATATAAAACTTGTTATATAAAAATGCATTTGTTAAGTTACTTACATTTTATAAACCAATTTATAAAATATATCACAACATAATTATCTAAACCTATAAATAATTAAATATAAATTATCTGTGATGACCCGGAAATTTTCGAACAAATTTAAACTTTAATCTTTATATTATTCCGACACGATAAGCAAAGTTTGTTAAGTTGAATCTCAAGAATTTTAAACTATGTTTATACATTCATTTAACCGCGACCAAATTCCAATAATTCAATAACCATTATATGAACGGACATGATTATATATGTATATGTGAATATATTATAACTTGAAAACGTTAACAAAGTATTAGACGTATAATACTTTACACGAATGTATTTGTTTCGATATAGGTTTAATATAATTATCAACAAAATTAAAAGATAATATCAAATGATTGATTTATCAGATACATTGTATGATCGTGAGTCTCTATTGAGAGGTCCACTTTGATTTAGGAAACCTTTCCTTTTTAACGATATTGGAAATAAATGGTAAAGTGAACAAATATGTCAATTAACGATTACTGGACAAAGGTTAGTAGAGATTAACTTTCAACACAATGATTGTCTCGTGTCTCTTGATAAAGTTAATTATTTAGTTTTCTTAATATTGAAAACTTTTTACGACATAGATGAAACCTTTTAAAGAATGATTTTGAATATAACTAATTCTGGAAAACTAAATTATATTTATTCGATTTAGGTCAAATATATGAAAGCGTTCTTCGAAATAATAGATTTTTAATTATTATAATGCTTCGATAAAAAGATGTGAATGTAATTAGTTTTAGAGAACTATAGTTATTCGATTTAGTATGGGCACGTTTTTTGATATAATAGAATTTGATTGTTAAAATGTTTTTATGGATTTTCAATGATATGAAAATGAAAATAAAGATAAAATAAAGATTTCTAATGAGCACTAAAATACTACAACATTTCATCTCAAGATTTCAAGTTAAAATGATGGATATTACTAAACCTGTGCACTTGCACGAGAAAAATCATAACTAAATCATACTGACTCGAAAAAGGGTGATTCCAGTATCCAGACGTCCGTAACTCAAAAATCTACAACTTTCGTGAAGACACTATACGCGGACAGCGTACCTATCTACGCGAAACGCGTAATGTTTATCGACATAAAAAGTTTGTCGACATAAAAAGTGATGGCGACTTACCTTTTTATTATTATTATATTATATATTATATTATTATATTATTATTTTACATATATAGATATATATGAACGAAGTACTTATTAGGAACTAAAAAAAAACACTCACACTCTCACATAAATAAATCACTCTGTATATTTTCTAGCTTAAAATTTTAAATTAGTAGTATGGTACTGTAACAAGTGATACATGGGTATTTTAATTTGGGTTACAAACCGATTATAACTAAGGAAACTATGGGTTATTGCCAAGGAGGTTATGGGTAATATTCGGGGATATATTTATGAATCAAACCTAGTGTTTATCATCTCCGTTACGTCTACGTACTTTCCTACAATATTGAATCTCAATATTGATATGTTGAGATCTACGATTATTTGATAATCCGAGTTTCGGTCACATTACGATGAACAACTTTATATGCTGCTAAGGTGAGTTTCATTTGCTCCCTTTTTAATTTCTTTGCAATTTACATTTTTGGGCTGAGAATACATGCGCTGTTTTATAAATATTTTATGAAATGAATACAAACACTAAAACGGATTTTGCGTGAGTTTCATTTGCTCCCCTTTTACTCTTTACATTTTTGGGGCTGAGAATACATGCAAATGTTTTATTAACTGTTTTACAATAATTATATGCGTGAGTTTCATATGATCCCTTTTTACTCTCTACATTTTTGGGCTGAGAATACATACAAATGCTTTATTAACTGATTTACAATATTTATATGCGTGAGTTTCATTTGCTCCCTTTTTAATTGCTTTTGCAATCTATATTTTTGGGCTGAGAATACATGCAATTTATTTTAAACGCAATGGATACAAGTACATACTTAATTCTACACTGAGTTTGAACCGAAAATCCCTTAGCTTTGGTAACTAGTAACTGCCAGTTATAAGAACTGGTGGGCGCGAGTAGTAGTATATGGATCCATAGGGCTTGATATCCCCGTCCGAGCTAGAGCGCTAGCCTTTTAACGGACGTATGCTATTTGAGAAGCGTACACGTTGGTTTGCGTGTATTATTAAGATGATTATACAAAGGGTATAAAATATATATACGTTAAGTTTAGTTACCAGGGTGCCCAATTTCGTAGAATATTTTGATAAACGTTTCTGGATGAAACAACTGAAAACTTGTGATTCACCTTTATAAACAGATTATGCATAACACTAAAACTATGAACTCACTAACCTTTGTGTTGACACTTGTTAGCATGTTTATTCTCAGGTTTCCTAGAAGTCTTCCGCTGTTTGCTTATATGTTATACAAGCCATGTGCATGGAGTCATACATGATTTATTCAAGAAAACGTTGCATTCACAAAATCATCACCATCCATCTTATTTTGACTGCATTGTCAACGGAAATACTATTGTAAACTATTATTTACGATGATTGTTTATATGTAGAAATCATCAAATGTCGAAAACCTTTAATTTAAATATTCATATATGGTGTGCCTTTTCAAAAGAATGCAATGTTTACAAAACGTATCATATAGAGGTCAAATACCTCGCAATGAAATCAATGAATGATGTGTTCGTCCATATGGATTTGGAGCGATCGTCACAGTTGGTATCAGAGCGTTGGTCCTAGCGAACCAGGTCTTGCATGAATGTGTCTAACTGATAGTTGTTAAGATGCATTCGTAAGTCTGGACTTCGACTGTGTTTGCATGTCAAAAGTTTTGCTTATCATTTCTTGTCGTAAATTACCTGCTTATCATTCCTAGTCTAGACACGTCTTACTGCATTTATTGCATAAATAGTGTATAGACAAAAATTCATATCTTAGAGTATCTGTTACTGTAAACTTTTCCTGACATCTTCCGAAAATTTCTCCGTGATTTATGGAATTTGGTATTATATATACGTATGTAAATTATGTAATGAAGAATACCAAACTAAATTCTATAATCTAATTCATATCAAAAATCATCTCCCTAATTATACAAGATGGATCCCTATCTAGTTCAAATTCCTTAAACTCTGACAGCTATTCCGATATAGATATTCACCTGAATTCTGAAGATAGTGTAACCGGAATGGATCAACCAATTTGCCATCATCTATTCTGGATGAATTGGGGATGGGTTCGTAGTCTACTTAATCATTGGAGGCAAGAAGAAGGTGATCCCTTCCCTCCACCACATTGTCCTCTTGGCGAAGAACCTGAAGCACTTACCGGCGAACCTGTTCGAGACACTATTTTCTCTCTCATTTCCAGAGTATCTCGTCACGAAAATATACTATCTCAAATTCTGGATCTTATTCATCCGCTCGTCCGAACTGCCAATCATCCCGGTGTAGTAGAAGAAGTCAACGAGCTTCGCGCTCGGGTAGTGGCTTTGGAGAATACGGTGCAAAGGTTATAAGCACTAGCAGCATCACCGGCATTAACAGTACCACCAACAACAACACCAACAGTACCATTATCAACACCAACAACATCCGTATCGCAAACCTCAACTTTACAATCTGTTCCACGAGCATCAACGTCATACGCACCGTAGTTACCAAGAAATACCATCAACAATAACCGATGAAGTATTAACTCATTTCCCCTGAAGAAATTTTATGTATATTTAATATATATGAATTTTGAAATCAAAATAAATTTTTTCGTACTAAGCTATTACGTGTGAATCTTAACTGGTAGGTACTACCCGGTTAGTTCATATTACTAATATGAAATGATGTACATCCTTCCTTAACACCTTAACCATCGTTAACTACAATCTCTGTTTCAATCTAATGAATTTCATTTCATAATAAACCAAGTGTATTATTCAATTACATAATTGATTTTACATTTTCATTTTTGATGTACTCGAAACTATCCAGAAAACATCATATGTGCCTTGTAAGGTTCATAAGAATTTCACGAGCATTAACATCCTTCACCAATGAATATCAATAAGAATAAATAATGAAGTATTGATTTCATTAGCGAAATACTCCGCAAAGATTAAGTAATCTTTAATATTTTAGAGATTATTCATTTCTAATTCCAGCCAAAAATCAAATGAGCTTAATATGATATTAACTCATTAAATCTGTATTACATCTGAAGAAAATATACATACATATATTTTCATAAAAATGGTAATAAAAATTCTTTTGTACAAAGTATTAATTGTGAAATCTTTAACGGGTAGGTAATACTCTGGAAATATATAAGTTCACAATTAATATGTTATACTGTACATTCTTCAACTTTGATTCAAAAATTATTAACTATGCTCACAGCGATATACAATCGTTTCCATACAAATTCAATTACATATTCTGATATTGACGGATCAGAATCCAAGCCAAGATTTAATGGGTGACATCATTCTTAGATCTCTACATCTTTTAAAGCTATACTTTGACTTCAAAATGGCGAAAGATCCTTTAGCATTGTTATTACCGAAAATAATCTTGCAATCCCTGTTTAAAGTATCCAGTTTTACCACACTTCTAACCAGTCAACTTCTACTTTTCAGATTAGCCTTATTATAACCTTGATATATACGTTTTTGTTACTGGGGAACCTTTCATGTTCCACCACATTAGCAGTAAATTTACCAACAACTTCATTGATCTTTGACCTCCCGAAAAATCCTTATACTCATTGAAACCGTATCATGTACTCATCCACATCTTGTAACGGCAATTGACATACCAACTATCGGGAATTAGCAATCAGTATTTTGAAATCTTGTAGCACGTCTACGCCAACAGTTATATGTGTACATATAACGTCTACCTCCTGGACTTACATACTTCAAATGTGAAGTTTCAAAAAAAACACCCCAAACTACGAAACTAGTTCTCCGAATTTTGGAAAAATGTTGATGAAGCAGCAAAAACTGTAAACGACCTTAACAGTTAAAAGTTTGATGATAAAGAATAGTATGGTGGTAAAGCTGAGAAAAAGAGAAGGTTTGGAACTGGAAAACGGATTGAGCAGACCATGAAGGAGGCTGTGGACAAATCACAAAGATGAAATCTACCTTCAAAGAATTCAAATGATTCAGTGTCTGCTGAAACCATTAGTAAGAACCTTACCCCTCATTCGAAACCTTCACAGACAGATTTTCCGCATCATCCTCTGATATTAAAAATTCTAAGATATCATCGTATATTTAATTATAAATATCCTCGATATTTCTGGAGATATCTTCATAACTATTCTTATCTGAAATCATTCATCTCTTCACGCTATCTTTATTACATCATAAAAGAAACTATTTTAGTTTCTAAATTCTGAAACCTTCAAGTTTAAAATATGAATGTTTTGAAGTATTGTTGGGAACTGAAACATGAATTAGTATAATATAATGACACTTGATCAACGTGATTATATTACAGTAAGTCATGCTGAGTTTCTAATGGAACGTGATAAAGGTTTACAGATCCCACCCTCATCATGAACCATGTTACATAACTCTTTCATTCTATATAATCTCTAAATATATCAAGAAAATATATTTCTTGATGATTCGGTCTTTTACGGATATTATGGTAATTTGATAAATCAAGATCGTGCCATTACAGTTCCCTTCTTAGAACATTAACTATGTTCATTTCAAAATCCATACCTACTAATTCTGGACCATTATCCACTTGACTTAAGGTCGGGAAGAGAAAACGAAAGCATGAAGCTCCGAAATATAATGAAGAATATAAAGTCCGATAACAACCCCGAAATTACAAATCGTGTATATCAATGCGTATAGCAATATAAAGACACGGGAGAATGAAAAACACTATAACCCCAAGGTAATAGTAGAAGAAAATAACTTCCTCTGGTGGCAGATGAAAAAGAAGAATGAAGGATACGATAGCCAGGAAAATATCAAGAATCAGAACTGGATTAAGTATTTTCACAATCTATTGGGATGTATGAAATAAGAAAGAAGATTATAGGAGTGGTGAAAATAAATGAAACGGAAGAGGTCAATTTATAGCAAAATATCAGACATAGCAATCGACGCAGATTACGCATTTAATCAAAGAAAATCCTAATTTCCGCAAATTCCGAAGAATCAAATTTTATTTAGATTATGAAGATTTTCTATTCCTTAAATTCCGAAAATCAATCGTAACTACGTCAAAAGTTAAGACGAATCTCTATTCTTTCATTTCACTCTTTTACGATAACTTCTCTCATACGCTTCGAGTAATTGGATTGTTTTATCCATATTATTCAACAGTGATAAAACTTTATTTATCGACTCATATTCATCATAAAAACATTTTTATTGTTAGCCATGACAACCTCACTCAAATTTCGGGACGAAATTTCTTTAACAGGTAGGTACTGTGATGACCCGGAAATTTTCGAACAAATTTAAACTTTAATCTTTATATTATTCCGACACGATAAGCAAAGTTTGTTAAGTTGAATCTCAAGAATTTTAAACTATGTTTATACATTCATTTAACCGCGACCAAATTCCAATAATTCACGAACCATTATATGAACGGACATGATTATATATGTATATGTGAATATATTATAACTTGAAAACGTTAACAAAGTATTAGACGTATAATACTTTACACGAATGTATTTGTTTAGATATAGGTTTAATATAATTATCAACAAAATTAAAAGATAATATCAAATGATTGATTTATCAGATACATTGTATGATCATGAGTCTCTATTGAGAGGTCCACTTTGATTTAGGAAACCTTTCCTTTTTAACGATATTCGAAATAAATGGTAAAGTGAACAAATATGTCAATTAACGATTACTGGACAAAGGTTAGTAGAGATTAACTTTCAACACAATGATTGTCTCGTGTCTCTTGATAAAGTTAATTATTTAGTTTTCTTAATATTGAAAACTTTTTACGACATAGATGAAACCTTTTAAAGAATGATTTTGAATATAACTAATTCTGGAAAACTAAATTATATTTATTCGATTTAGGTCAAATATATGAAAGCGTTCTTCGAAATAATAGATTTTTAATTATTATAACGCTTCGATAAAAAGATGTGAATGTAATTAGTTTTAGAGAACTATAGTTATTCGATTTAGTATGGGCACGTTTTTCGATATAATAGAACTTGATTGTTAAAATGTTTTTATGGATTTTCAATGATATGAAAATGAAAATAAAGATAAAATAAAGATTTCTAATGAGCACTAAAATACTACAACATTTCATCTCAAGATTTCAAGTTAAAATGATGGAAATCACTAAACCTGTGCACTTGCACGAGAAAAATCATAACTAAATCATACTGACTCGAAAAAGGGTGATTCCGGTGTCCAGACGTCTGTAACTCAAAAATCTACAACTTTCGTGAAGACGCCATACGCGAACAGCGTACCTATCTACGCGAAACGCATAATGTTTGTCGACATAAAAAGTTTGTCGACATAAAAAGTGATGGCGGCTTACCTTTTTATTATTATTATATTATATATTATATTATTATATTATTATATTATTATTTTACATATATATATATATATATGAACGAAGTACTTATTAGGAACTAAAAAAAAACACTCACACTCTCACATAAATAAATCACTCTGTATATTTTCTAGCTTAAAATTTTAAATTAGTAGTATGGTACTGTAACAAGTGATACATGGGTATTTTAATTTGGGTTACAAACCGATTATAACTAAGAAAACTATGGGTTATTGCCAAGGAGGTTATGGGTAATATTCGGGGATATATTTATGAATCAAACCTAGTGTTTATCATCTCCGTTACGTCTACGTACTTTCCTACAATATTGAATCTCAATATTGATATGTTGAGATCTACGATTATTTGATAATCCGAGTTTCGGTCACATTACGATGAAAAACTTTATATGCTGCTAAGGTGAGTTTCATTTGCTCCCTTTTTAATTGCTTTGCAATTTACATTTTTGGGCTGAGAATACATGCGCTGTTTTATAAATATTTTATGAAATGAATACAAACACTAAAACGGATTTTGCGTGAGTTTCATTTGCTCCCCTTTTACTCTTTACATTTTTGGGGCTGAGAATACATGCAAATGTTTTATTAACTGTTTTACAATAATTATATGCGTGAGTTTCATATGATCCCTTTTTACTCTCTACATTTTTGGGCTGAGAATACATACAAATGCTTTATTAACTGATTTACAATATTTATATGCGTGAGTTTCATTTGCTCCCTTTTTAATTGCTTTTGCAATCTATATTTTTGGGCTGAGAATACATGCAATTTATTTTAAACGCAATGGATACAAGTACATACTTAATTCTACACTGAGTTTGAACCGAAAATCCCTTAGCTTTGGTAACTAGTAACTGCCATTTATAAGAACTGGTGGGCGCGAGTAGTAGTATATGGATCCATAGGGCTTGATATCCCCGTCCGAGCTAGAGCGCTAGCCTTTTAACGGACGTATGCTATTTGAGAAGCGTACACGTTGGTTTGCGTGTATTATTAAGATGATTATACAAAGGGTATAAAATATATATACGTTAAGTTTAGTTACCAGGGTGCCCAATTTCGTAGAATATTTTGATAAACGTTTCTGGATGAAACAACTGAAAACTTGTGATTCACCTTTATAAACAGATTATGCATAACACTAAAACTATGAACTCACCAACCTTTGTGTTGACACTTGTTAGCATGTTTATTCTCAGGTTTCCTAGAAGTCTTCCGCTGTTTGCTTATATGTTATACAAGCCATGTGCATGGAGTCATACATGATTTATTCAAGAAAACGTTGCATTCACAAAATCATCACCATCCATCTTATTTTGACTGCATTGTCAACGGAAATACTATTGTAAACTATTATTTACGGTGATTGTTTATATGTAGAAATCATCAGATGTCGAAAACCTTTAATTTAAATATTCATATATGGTGTGCCTTTTCAAAAGAATGCAATGTTTACAAAACGTATCATATAGAGGTCAAATACCTCGCAATGAAATCAATGAATGATGTGTTCGTCCATATGGATTTGGAGCGATCGTCACATTATCCAAATAATTTATCTCAAGTGATGATATTTTAGAAAACAGATTTTCTAAAGTCCAAATGTCGCATATTTATTTAACGATCCAATCGTTAAGATTAAATACATATAAGGTGTCGGTAAGCTTGTTATTGGGTATTACCCGACTTGGATCAAAACATATTAGCCACATTAATTTAATATGTCTCTCGGGCATATGAAATACCTTCAATCTCCCACTTGCACGAGAAACATAAGAAATTAATGCAAGTGATGGATACCACCTAACGACCGTCCATCACCTCCAATATGTTATGACTTTGTGCCATTCAATAACATCATCCCTTTCGAGTTCCCATCTCGAATATGAATAGGTGAATCTTTTCATTATATCCTTTCATCCTAGATGTCATGTTAAATCCAAGAGGCACAGAGTGATCACTTTCTTATAGATTTAACTTTATCAGGCCTTAGACATCTGACTCTCAATGAATAAGAGGGACAAATTCCATCTTGACTACATACGTCCTAGATATATACTTTGTATCACACTTGAGCTCTTCCGTGTGAACTACCATATTTCAGAATAGCGAAGGAAAGAATCAAGGCACAACACTTAGTGAATATCCGAACATAATATGTATCTCAGGTCAGAGGATACAATGACATTCACCTTTACTCAAGATTACATTTGATCAACCACAAAGGCTCCATTTAGTAAGTCTTGAGAGCGAGTCTTCCAATATTTGTTTCCCACAAATATCTATGAACCTTGGTAGCAACCTTGCCCCACATTCAGCCTATGAATGTATATCAATCCAAGTTCATAATAGTCTAAACCTCACACTTGTTCCCACAAATGTGATCGACTACGGAATTTAGAATAATTACTTATTCATGGATAAAATATGCAAAATGGGAACATGACTCAAGATTAATAAATTAAAACCATAATTATATTAATGAGTTTGAACCACTTCGTTCCATTACAATACATAAAACAGATCACAACCAATCACTAGAATATCAAAGCCCTAATGCACTAACATGCCCTTGATGTTTTGCACCATGTAAGAGCTTCGTGAGTGGATCCGCTATATTAAGATCTGTGTGGACTTTGCGAATACCTATCTTTCCCTTTTCAACTTCATCCCTTATGTAGTTGAATCTCCGCTCAATGTGACGGGTCTTTTGGTGAGCACGAGGTTCCTTGATTTGAGCAATCACACCCTCGTTGTCACAAAAGATCTCAAGAGGGTCCTGAATGAAAGGGACTAATCCTAAGTCGTCGATGAATTTCTTCATCCATGCAGCTTCCTGAGCTACCAATGAGGCGATAATGTACTCCGACTCTGTAGTGGATAATGCAACAACATCCTGTTTTGAACTCTTCCAAGAGACCGCACCTCCATTTAATGTGAAGACATAATCGAATTGTGATCGAGAATCATCTCCATCAATTTGGAAACTCGCATCCACGTAACCTTTTACATCGAGTTCCTCCTCACCAGACCCATATATTAGAAACATATCCTTAGTCTCCTAAGGTATTTCAATATACTTTTGACAGCAATCCAATGACTGTTTCTTGGGTTATTCTGGTATCTACTTGTCAGGCTAAGAGCGCATGACACATCCGGTCTAGTGCATATCATTGCATACATGATTGACCCAATGGCAGACGCATATGGGACTTTCTTCATTCCCTCCTTTTCATCTTTCGTGGTGGGTCACTGAGATGAACTAAGGAGCGTTCCTCTTTGAATAGGTACCAAACCTTTCTTAGAGTTCTCCATCTTGAACCTTTTCAAGACCTTTTCAATGTATGCACTTTGATTCAAACCTATCAATTTCTTGGATCTATCTCTGTAGATCCCAATCACCAAAATGTATTGTGCTTCTCCAAGATCCTTAATGGAGAAGCATTTACTTAGCCAAGTTTTAACACCTTGCATTGCCGGAATATCATTTCCAAATAACAATATATCATCCACATATAGTACAAGGAACATGATAGTGCTCCCACTAGCTTTCTTCTATACACAAGCTTCATCACCATTTTTAATGAAGCCAAATTTCTTGGCCTCCTCATTAAAATCATGATTCCACATTCTGGATGCTTGTTTCAATCCGTAGATTGACTTCTTTAACTTGCATAGCTTTTTAGGATATTTTGGATCAAGAAAACCTTCATGCTGAACCATATAGACATCTTCCTCAAGATATCCATTTAGGAAAGCGGTCTTGCCATCCATTTGCCATATTTCATAATCATAATGAGTAGCAATGGCAAATAATATCCTAATAGACTTTTGCATTGCCACAGGCGAAAAAGTTTCATCATAGTCAACCCCTTGAGTTTGAGTAAAACCTTTTGCTACAAGTCTAGCTTTATATGTATCCAAGTTTCCATGTATGTCGGTTTTCATTTTAAAAACCATTTAAAATCAACTAGCCTTGAGCCAGTAGGTTGTGCAACAAGTTCCCAAACTTGGTTGTCATACATGGATTACATCTCAGCGTTCATGGCTTCCTGCCATTTATCCTTATCAATCCTTGATAAAGCATCTTGGTAGTTTGTTGGTTCATCCAAATCAACCACATAGCAACCATCCATGAGAAACCTTTATCTCTCAGGAGGATTACTAATCCTACCAGATCTGCGAATGTCTTGTATACTTTGATCATCCATTTGATCATTCTCAACATTTTCATGTTGAGTGCTAGTGTCAACCAATTGTGTATCATCTACTTGATCTTGAACCTCTTCAACATCTATATTCCTTTCACTATTACCTTCCATTAGGAACTTACTTTCAAGGAATTCGGCCTTCCGAGCAACAAATACATTTTGCTCAGTTGGATCATAGAAATAGTATCCCATATCATCCTTGGGATATCCTATGAAGATACACTTCGTGGATCGAGCATTCAACTTATTAGGGACGTAACGCTTAGGATAAGCTTCACATCCTCATACCTTTAAGTATGACAGAGATGGAGGTTTTCCAAACCACATCTCATGAGGAGTTCATTCCACTTTCTTGGTTGGGGCCATATTTAGAATACGAGCGGCAGAGCATAGACAATAACCCCAAAATGATAGAGGTAATGAGCTTCTAGCCATCATAGATCGAACCATATCTATTAGGGTTCGGTTCCTCCTTTCGGAAACTCCATTAAGTTAGGGTGTTCCAGGAGGATTGAGTTACGAGATAATCCCACTACTTTTAAGATGATCTTGTAAAGCATCGCTTAGGTATTCACCTCCTCTATCGGTACGAAATACCTTGATTGTCTTATTGAGTTGATTTTGTACTTGTTTTTTATATTCCTTGAATGCTTCAAAAGTTTCGTCCTTGTGTCTTAACAAGTAGACATATCCGAAACGACTAAAGTCATCAACGAAAGTGACGAAGTATCTTTCACCTTTCCTAGTCATGGGCTTAAAGGGTCCACATACATCCGAATATATTAATCCCAATATGTCTTTAGCCATTTCATAGGTCCCTTTGAAAGGTGCTTTAGTCATTTTGCCTTGTAAACAAGATTCACATACATCAAATGAGTCCAGTTCAATTGATTTCAAAAGTCCATTCTTTTGAAGTGTATGCATTCGATTCTTGTTTATGTGACCAAGGCAACAATGCCATAAGTAGGAATCACTCAAATCCCTTTTGAGTTTCTTGGTGTTTGCATGGAACCTTGAGCTATTGTATGTTATGTCGTCATGAACCAATTCTTAAATACCATTCAAAGGCGAAGCCTTAAAATAGAACACATTATCTAAATAAACATGGAAATCATCATTAATGAATTTAAGATTAAAATCATATTGTTTCAAACGGGATACAGAAATAATGTTTCGAGATAAATCGGGTGCATACAAAACATTTTTCAAAATAAGCTCCAAACCACTTGGAAGCTTCAAAACAAAGTCTTCTTGAGCTTTCACTTGCACCCTTGCTCCATTTCCCATGAAGAGACTTGTTGTTCCCTCATCTTGATTACTTCTTTTGAACCCCTGCAAAGAATTGCAAATATGAGTTCCACATCCTGTGTCTAATACACATGTATTAGAAGAAGTAATACTAAGCTCAACGTATACCATATATACATTACCTGAGGTTTGCCCTGCATCCCTCTTTTCTTTCAACTCCTTTAGATAGATCGGGCAGTTGCGTTTCCAGTGACCCATCTCATCGCAACCAAAGCACGGATCTTCCTTGGGGTTTGCTTTACCAGCAATCTTTTGCTTCTTGTTATTGTTGGTTGGGGTAACCATCTTCCCCTTTCCCTTGCCCTTGCCTTGGTAGATGGGTCCCTTCCTCTTAGCCACCTTTGGCTTAGAAGTGTTATTGTTTTTGGACCCGCCTTCATTGATCATAAGCACGGGTGAAGTCCTTTTACCCATGCTTGCTTCGGCCGTCTTAAGCATGGCATGTAACTCACCAATGCTCTTATCCCAACCATTCATATTGTAATTCATTACAAATGTGTCAAACCTTTTTGACAAAGAATTAAGGATAAGGTCCGTGGCTAATTCATTAGACACGTTGCAATTTAGATGATTCGCTCGATCAATTAGGCTTTTCATCTTAAGGACATAAGATGAAATGGATTGGGAGTCGTCCATCCAACATGCATGAAGCGCTCGGACCGTTTCAAAGGGCTCGACACAAGCTTGTTGAAGGAACATCTCCTTCAATTGTGTGATCATGTCATATGTACTATGATGCTCGAAGTCCTTTTGGAGTTTGGGTATCATAGTCCCAAGCATAAGGCAAGAGACTTGCACTGAATCGGTGCAATACTTATCCCAATAAGCCTTGCCTTCCGTATCATCCTCATCGGGTTGATCGGGAATGGGGTCTTCTAACACATACGCCCTATCCTAGAATTTGAGGACAATTCTTAGATTGCGAAACCAATCCACGAAATTCGTATGGTTGAGTTTTTCCTTTTCGAGGATTGACCTCAACGATAGGTTGTTAAAGTTGATTGGTGCGTTTAGAATGTTGTTGTTATTGGCGGCCATCTACAAAATTTAACAAAGTTGTTTAAGTATCAATTTTAATTTAACAACCAATACCCTTTAAATCCAATTGATATTTATTAAATTTTAGAATCCAACGGTAAACCAAATTTCGGTTAAGTGACTTTTATCCCATCATTTGATTTAGCTAGGTAGTCATTATATGACAATTGCAATCCTTTTGCAACTTCTAAGTTATGGGATCATGCAATCCTTTTGCATGACATATTTATCCCATCAATGCCTATTTGTTCCTCATGCTTCGGTGACCCTAAGTTCATGATTCCCAAATCAAGTCGTCATACTTGTGTAAACGTGTATATTTAACATACAAGTGGTTAGGTGACCTTTATCCCACAAGCATGCGAAATTCACCTTAATCATATTAGTTTGCTCATAATGGTTAGGTGACCTTTATCTTATTATGAGTTCCCTAATATGCCTAAGTGTCACACAAAAGGATGGCGTTTAACTTGTTTGCCTTGTTAGTAAGGGATTTTAAGTTTTCATTATTTCTAGTTTAAGAAAACTTTTATGCCATACACCAACATGCATTTAGTGTATGGTACTTATGAAAAACCATTTTCATGTCTTGTAATTAAGCCAATTACATGATATAAACCATTTTATATATGTGATCCTTTTATGTTCTTAATAACCGTTTATCAATGTCCTTTTGCCACTTTTAATTTAACCAATTAAATTGTCATTTTGCATGTCGTTAATAATGTCTAATTTAACCAATTAAATTTTCATTTTGCTTGTTGTTAACTTGTGATTTACTTGTAGCAACCAAACATACAAACACAATAAACAACCATGCATGCAAAACAAATATGTTCACAATCAAGCCAATTTGGTAGACATTTGTTTAGCCGAAAACAAATGCCACCGGTTAAGGGGTTATAACACTAAGTAGGAGATTTTAAATCTCCCACTTAATCTTGCATCCAAATGCTTCTTCTTGTGTTCTTCCAAGTCTTCATCATCTTCATCTTTTTACAAAATATATCCTAATACATTTTGTCTAGAAAATGAAATACAACCTAATCTATTTTACATACCAAATATAAAATAAATTACATAACCAAAATAATATTATTACAAACCAATTGAATAAATATTATTACAAACCAAATGAATGAATAACAAATCAACCAAACAAGCATGCATTCAAACATAAGGTCAAGACAATGATTGTGAACATTAATATACAACATAATATGACCAAATGGCAAGTTCCAAACCCATTTGGAACCTCCCAATAATTCGGTCAAACCCTCATGCCTACCGAAATCCATTAATTTTTGCATTTTACTTTCATGCATGTTAGTAGAATGCAAAGTTGATGGGTTTTAAAGACCATATATAAGAAGAATATTTCATAGACCTCGGCTCTAGATACCATTGATGGAATTCAACATAACAACAAGTTCTTAATGTGAACATAATCACAAAACCATTTTATGATAGTTAAAGAAAGCGGAAGCATGATTGTTTATAAAAACAAGTTTATATGTTAAACCATTTTAAATGAATTCCATATTGTTATCAAGTCTTGAATATATGCTCACATATAAGAACAAGTAGAGAAGATATATACATCCTCAAGCTAGTTTAGGGTTGTTTTCAAATGAGCAAGATGATGATGAAGATGATGAATATTGCAACCTCTAACTTGAAGCCTCAAGTGTGTAATACCCACAAGCCCTTTTGCACCAACACCACCTTTGATTAGTTAGGATCTTAGACACTTGAATGACCAAAATTACCAAGCTAAACCCTCTCCTTTTTCTTGTAAAAATTCGGCCAGGTGCATAGGAGGAGAGAAAGAGAGGTTTTTCAATTTGTTACTTGGATAATTTGGTCAAGAATACTTGGTTTAAGTGTTAGCATGCACCCTTAAGAGTTGTGATCTCAAAAGTAACAAAACAAGGCATGTGATGTCTCCTTGGAGACCACAAAAACCGTCCACCATGGGGTTTATAACAAGATTTATATTTTATAAAACTTGTTATAAAATACCTTGTAATTATATATAAAACTTGTTATATAAAAATGCATTTGTTAAGTTACTTACATTTTATAAACCAATTTATAAAATATATCACAACATAATTATTTAAACCTATAAATAATTAAATATAAATTATCCAAATAATTTATCTCAAGTGATGATATTTTAGAAAACCGATTTTCTAAAGTCCAAGTGTCGCGTATTTATTTAACGATCTAATCGTTAAGATTAAATAAATATAAGGTGTCGGTAAGCTTATTATTGGGTATGACCCGACTTGGATCAAAACATATTAGCCACATTAATTTAATATGTCTCTCGGCAATATGAAATACCTTCACATCTACCTTTAGATCCTCATCTCACTCCACACCCAAGGGGAGTAATTCATTTCTTTCTCTTCATTTATTTATTTTGCTTCGTTATATCCTTAAACTATACCCTATCCTAAACTTATCACTAAGTGTGGGATTCCAACCCAATATTGAGCTTAGATACATTTTTCGACATGTTTAAAATCTAAGTGTGGGATTTTAGCTCCCTAAAATCTAAGAATGAACATTAGGGACAATGTTCCTCTAAGTGTGGGATAGCGGTGTAGTACACCGTAAATAGCTACGGGATGCTCGGAAAATGTTCTTAACTTGAAATTTTACTAAGCTTTTCGAGTATACCTACTATTTAGATTCTTTGTCTTCAATGTAAATTTTTCAAAAATTTTGACTAAATGATACTTTCTGAAAAAGTACTTTCGAAAATCAAGCATGTTTGTTCTAAAATTAAGACAAATGAGGACATAAATCTTCTTAAGGATGAACTGATTCTCTAAAAGAGCATTGCATGAATAGGCATTATTGACCCAATATAATTGTTGTGAGGCACCTAAAAATGGCCCAATAAGCATTCATTTTTAATGTTTCACTATCTTTTCCGTTGAGAGTGCCGATGTTAGCATTTAGAGTTAGAACTTGACCTTGACATACATTTCGAGGCCAATGGTTAGTAAGCGCCATACGTGGTGTATGTGCGATACTCCTTCCAAAATCATTCTGAATTAAGAAGACAAAAACCATCCGTTTCCATTTCCACTCCACGTATTTAAACCGACCAACTCACGTCAAAGAGTTGATGAATCAGAAAATACTCACCTCAAATTCATTAACAAATACGTTACCCTTTCCAACCTCTTTCCTTTCTCATTTCCAGAATCTAGAAATTCAAAGAGATAGATTGACCAAGTTTACTTCAAACACTTGTCGAAAAATTCTGAAATTCCAGACTGTTTTTGATAGGTCAAAAAAACCTATTTCTGGTGAAATACCTTTCTCTCTGGGCACAAGAAGAAATAGACAAAGTTATGAAGATGAGATATGGCGAAAAAGGAAAAAAAATGAGCAAAGCCTCAAAAATAAAGAAGAGAAAAGTCTTCATATAAAAGCATAAATCTCCAATAAAATGAAGATTGTGACCCAGAGGATTGCAGAAAAGAAGCAAAGTCTTTGCTGAAAATCAGCACCCTCTACAGGAACTCTTCAACAAAAATAGAGTACCAACTTTCATGGAAAAAGTATATCCTCATGAAAACAAAATCTATCGAATCTCTCTAAATTTAAATGATTCAAAATCACCATTTTCGCCCTATCAAAACCTTTGCTTTTCTCCGCAAACCAACCTTTAAACCCGCTCTTCCTCTTGAAAGAATGATTAGGAAGAAGATCAATGCCGTAATTATCTAACTGGTGGAGATTTGATTCTTGGTCAAGCCTATGATAATACTTGTAACATGACTGGCTATGAGCGAATTCATTTCATAGATTGATAGGGAACCCCAAACACTTGATTGATTTAAGTGACCCGTGTAAGGAAGCCAATGTCAGGTAACCTCCCCTCATGCTTGCAGAGATAGTTTCTACCCCTTTTAGAAGACAGTTTGTCTGATTTTGCTTTTATAATAAATAACAAGCCACTTGAATAATAGAATGGAAACCTCAGAAGCATCCTTGAACTTAAAATAAAAAAGAGGTTTGCTTGAGGACAAGCAAAGTCTAAGTGTGGAATATTTGATATCGGCTAAATAGTCAAGTTTTTACCCCCGATATTAGCCCCATTTATGATAAAGTAATTGAATTTATCATCTAAATAAGCATTTATTTTCTTCATTTGGTATATTATGTCATTACAAAGGGTATGTTTCAAGAATCACTAAAAAAAGGATGAAAAACGAGGAAAAACGAGCAAAATCGGCTAAGACGATTTACTCGCATTTAAATAACTATTTTATAAATTTTGAAAAAGTTTAATTACTTAATCTCATGTTGTATGATATTCAATTACGAATGCGTGGGCGCAAGAATCGTCAAAAACGGAGCTAAAACGAAGATTCTAGAGCGAAAACGGCGAAAGACAAGATACGATCTAGCAAACCCCTTGCCAAACAGCTTGCCATAATGAAAAACGGCCTGCTAGCAAACGGGCACCAAAAACGGCTTGCCTTGGCAAACGGGAATAAAAAACGGCCTTGACAAACGGCTTCCCAAACCCGTTTTCAAACGGCCTGCCAAACGGCCTGTCAGGGGTTTTTCAGCAATTTAATTACAAGTTTGCCACCAAGCATTTCCTATAAATGGGGGTTTCATCCCTCCATTTCAACACACACCTTCTTCACTTCTCTCTCTAAACATCTCTCTATAGTCGCTCTCTAGTGATCTATAGGAGATTAGTTCTCTCTCTAGTTTTTAGAGAGAGAAAAGTACAGAGTTTAGAAAATGTAATTATCTCTCTATTGTCACTCTCTAGTGATCAATATGATATTGGTATGTAGTTAGTAGTAGAAGCTATCGAGCATTGTAACACTATGGATATTATGAAGAAATACAAGTGTTATTCTGCCGACATTATTCGGTAACATCTATCCTTTCTTTTATTAATTTATTATAATATTCTTGTTCGATGTTTATGATTTATTAGAAATGCTTGTTGCTATGATGTGTGGTTAATTGCTTTATTGTTTGCCATGATTTAATAATGTTAGTTAGGGATGATTATCGTTTCGTACTCTCTTTCTGTCTATGATATTAAACCTCGTTATTATCGTCCCTCTACCAATAAACAGGATTAAAACCTTTTATAAAGTCGACTATTATAAGGTAATTAATTATCTCTATTTATACATTGGTCAATGTATGAACCCATTGGAAATACTATAAAGTACATGGGGAATTACCATAGGACTAGATCACACATTAGTCAAGAGTATAAGACTCGAGGAAATACCGTTGCAACAGTAGAGTACAGTGTTGATGTACTATATGACCACTTGGGCTAAGTCAAGGTTAGAAGCTATGGAACCACTATAAGTCTAGTACATGGTGGATAACTAAGGGATTAATTGGGTAGATTTAAGTAAGGGCTGGTTTCAATCCTAAAAGGAAATTTAACGCACTACAATAAAACTAAGCTTATAAATCTTTAAGGATGATTGAGAACTATCAGAGGTTCTAATTTGTCTACAAATCTTTAGATATTACCAAACCATTGATAGAAAAGGGATTCGAAACACAATCATAACCACTCACTTGGGTGATACACTAAGGTGTTAAGAAAGGTTGGATATTATATATATGGCTATGCTACTTTATTCGTGCGCCCAAGGTATGCACTGCATCCAAGATGGTCCGCTTATATTCTTAAACTGGATAAAGCGTCGGGAGTTGAGCATAGTCCATCCGATCAGAATCTTCAAAGCCTAGTTCCTCGTGACATGCTAATCGGGAAATCGCTTAGTAGGGAATCTAGTATTCACACTGAGGTATATCTATCCAACGAGTGTCGCGCAATCATCCCAACACTACGTTATCTTAAATCATGGTAAACCACGTCTTCTCTGTCCATAGCTGTTGCATGCTAGCTAGCTTATATTAATTATATTGCTTTAATATTTTAAATACAACTATAAATCAAACCAACCCAACTATTTCCTTTACACAATTTGATATTCCGGATAAAGGTGGTGTATAGAATAAACCGGTTGGACTTGGTTGCTAGATTTTCCGAACAGTCGCCAATTTATTGGGACTAAAATGATCCTGCCTCTCCACACAAGGTGTACCTGGCCACTAGTCTTGGATACTAAATTGTGTATAAATCCAATCTTAATTACTAAATTATCTGAATAAGCTCCGTTTCAAATTCGACTGCTCAAGGAACGACCCTAGGTCATATTTGTCCTTGCTAACCCATAGGAAGGAATAATAGATTTAGACCCAGCATATATAAATTAAACAATCAACTTCTTCTGTTGATATCCTGAATTGACGTTTTGCGACCTAACGACATCGCATAAATAAACCGTTCGATTTGGGCATATCATGTAGCATATGTCGTTGGACTTAAACACAATTTACTCAGCATAAGCCAACTGACAAACAAAAGAAAGATAGTCCAATTTAGAAGGAAAATTGGCACTATTTTTAATAAGACAGGGAAGCCACTGCTGACAGTCAAAAGACTTGAAAACATGTATCCGGTGACATGAACACAACAGTCACAACCACTGATACTTGTTTTTATTCAAAGGCAGTAGACAACCTCAAGTGATTATGGCACAAGAGACTCTCACATCTCAATTTCCAAGATATTCACAAATTATCAAGCAAAAGTTTAGTGTCTGGGCTACCCACCATGTCTTATGTGAAGGACATATTATGTCCTGGTTATGAAAAGGGGAAGCATCACCATGCATCATTAAAGTCAAAGCAGATTTCATCTGTTGAGAAAGCGTTTCACCTACTTCATATGGATCTTTTTGGTCCTGTTAATGTAGCCAGCTGTAGTGGGAAGAAGTGTACACCGGTTATTGTTGATGAATTTTCTAGATACACTTGGGTATTATTTTTGAAGCAAATGAGTGAAGCTGTTGATGAAATTATTAATTTTATCAAAAGAATGGAGTTATTGAATGGGCAATTGGTGAAGCAGCTAAGAAGTGATCATGGTACAGAATTCAGAAATGCAATATTAGAAGAATTTTGTGCTAACAAAAGAATTTCACAGAACTTTTCTGCTGTGAGAACACCTCAATAAAATGGTGTTGCAGAAAGAAGAAACTGAACACTCATTGAAGCAGTAAGATCTATGTTGGCTGAGTCTGGGTTGAAAAATTCATACTAGGCAGAAGCTGTGAATACTGCCTGTTTTACCCAGAATAGATCTTTAATATTAAAAAGACATTAGAAAACTGCTTATGAAGTTCTCAAAGGAAGAAGACCCTAAATTTTATTTCTTCATGTATTTGGCACTCCCTGTTACATTCTAAACAATAGGAACCAGCTTGGTAAGTTTGATGTTAAAGCTGATGAAGGAATATTTCTTGGATATTCCAACATATCAAATGCATATAGGGTCTACAACAAAAGAAGGGGCTGTTTTGAAGAATCCCTTAATGTAACATTTGATGAAACTGACCCTACTTCATCTTCTAGTCAAGAAGATGAGGAGTTACTGTTTAAAGAGCCTACTCAGAAAGATCTAGATGATGAAGAAGAATCAGTAGCAATTCCCTCTCCAATCCATGCTGCTAGGTTCTCTGTTGATGAGATGGAATATTCTGTTCCATCTGTGTCTAAGCCAAGTGGACCTACTAGCGCTACTGAAGTATTACAACTTAAGCAGAGGTCTACTGGTTCTAAAGAATCAAAAGTTGGTACTGATTCCACTAATAATGAAAAATAGTATCCTACTGCTGAGCATGCTGCTGAACCAACTGATGATCAACATGCTGTGTGCTCCATAACAAGCTCACCTATTCATAACACTAGATGGACTAGGGAGCATCTAGTTGAGTAGATTATTGGTAATCTGGCTAGTGGTGTTCAGACAAGGAGGCATGCAACCAGCAATTTCTGTATGCATGCGAATTTTGTGTCTACCATTGAACCTACTTGTCCTGAAGAAGCAATGAACGATCCTAGCTGGGCAGGAGCTATGCACGAAGAAATCTCCCAGTTTGATAGGAATAAGGTATGGACATTGGTACCCAAACCTGATGATGATATAAAGAAAATCATTGGTACCAAGTGGGTGTTTAAGAATAAGATGGATGAAGATGGGATTGTGGTAAGAAATAAAGCTAGGTTGGTAGCTCAAGGGTTTAGATAGGAAGAAGGGTTGGATTATGGAGAGACATATGCACCAGTGGCTAGGATAGAAGCAATGAGATTGTTCTTAGCATATGCTGCTAAGATGAACTTTAAGGTGCTCCAGATGGATGTTAAATCTGCATTTCTAAATGGAAAGATGCAAGAAGAAGTCTATGTCAATCAGCCACCTAGTTTTGTAAGCAGTAAATATCCAGACCATGTTCACAAGTTAGACAAAGCTCTTTATGGCCTGAAACATGCACCAAGAGCATGGTATGAGACACTTCATGTGTATCTCACTGGTTTAGGCTTTAAAGTTGGAACAATTGATACCACCCTATTCTCTAAAGTAATAGATGGAGATCTCTTGCTGGTACAGATATATGTAGATGATATTATTTATGGTTCTAAGAATGAAAAACATTGTCAAAGGTTTTCAAAACTTATGTCAAAGATATATGAAATGAGTTTACAAAGAGATTTTCAATACTTTCTTGGATTGCAAATTAAACAACTCGATGATGGAATTTTTATAAGTGAAGATAAATATATCAAAGATATGTTGAAGAAATCTAGTCTGACCTGTTTAAAAGACATAGGTACTCCAATGGCAGCATCCATTAAAATAGATGCTGATCCCAATGGTGAACCAGTCAATATCACTGAAGATAGAGGTATTATTGGGTACCTACTTTATCTCATAGCCAGCAGAGCCACATGTCTATGTGCCAGATATCAAGCTGACACTAAAGAGTCACATTTGCTGGCAGTAAAAAGGATATTTAGGTATCTGAAAGGTAGTGCTAAACGTGGTCTTTGGTATCCCAAAGACCAAGATTTTGAACTAATTGGGTATTCAGATGCTGACTTTGCAGGGTGTAAATTGACAGGAAAAGTACTACTAGTGGTTGCAAGGTACTGGGCAGTAGATTAGTCAGCTGGACAAGCAAAAAGTAAAATATTGTGTCCACATCTACTGCTGAGGCATAATATGTCTCTGCTGGTAGTTGTACTGCTCAAGTACTGTGGATTTAAAGGCAGCTAATGGACTTTGATGTTCATGTTACAAAAACTCCAATCTACTGTGACAACACTAGTGCAATTGCCATCACCAAAAATTCTGTGATGCACTCAAGGACAAAGCACAATGATGTTCGATATCAATACTAAATATCTACTCGTGGAGGGAGGGGAGGCAATAGATTCATCACTTCATAAGGGATCATGTTCAAAAAGGAGATGTGGAGCTACACTTCATTTCAAGGGACCAGCAGTTAGCAGATCTTTTCACAAAGCCCTTAGATGAGAAACGTTTTAACTACCTCATCTCTGAGCTGGGTATGCTTGAACTTTAAAATAAAAGACAACTTTATTGGTGTGCTGGTTCAACAGCATATAGGGCAAACTAGTATGACACATTTTATTGTCTACTGCCTATATGTAAAACATTCAGCACAACAAGGTCTTTTATGGTGGTTATACATTGTGTACAATGAAGTAATAAATAGCTCACAACATTAAATTGATACCTTAAAAATGGACCTAATTTAACTCCAATGATTTAAATTAAATACACGACATATCAAATGTAACAAAGGAATTTTTGTATTAAATACAAAATTTATTTTGTGTTCTTTAACTTCAAATTTGAATTAAAGCCTACTACATTTAATGCTTAATGGAGATCATGAGTGTCCAACCCAATTAAACGTCATGTCAACAGCCTGATGTCCCTCGAAAACGTGCCATACTGTCACATCTGCCCACGCGCCTACAGATGAAAGTTGCCATTTTATTTCTCCTGAACTTTTTCAAGCAATCCAAAAGGTTAAATAGGGTGATCCACTTTCCATTTTACCCTTCAATTATTTGCCTTTCAAAATTCCCTTTTCTCTCAAAATCCCCAAAACTTCAAACCTTCAACATTAATCTTCAATCTTCAACAATGGCAGACCAACCACAACAACCAATTTTGAACCAACCCGAGGAAGAAAAACAGCAACAACTGTAACCAGAACAACCACATCAGCAACAACAACAACCACAACCTCAACCAGAAGAGCACAATGAACCAGAACCATTGTTTGCTCTGCAACCAAGTCTTGTAAAGGCTGAACCTGCACCAGATCATGATAAAATTTGCCTATCTAGAGGCAGTGCTGCTCATTCTCTCTCTATTCCAAAGTCTAAAACTAACATAGGCTATGAGTCCATTATCGATTATGTGAGGCAATCTCCAATTGCCATATCCATCACCGACTTTCCTTCATGATTTTATCCGGCATGCTTAGGCAGATTCTGGTATACAGCAAGAATGACCAACACTCAACAAGTTACTCCATGTGTTCGAGGCATGGTGAATGTAACCCTAACTTTCTCCATAACCGTTGATGCTATTAGACGAGCTCTTCAATTTCCAGGTGGACCATTAGTTGATTCACCATCAAGTGATGATTTTAGGAGAGCAGTACTAGAATTCATTGATTATGCTGGTCCAGTAGCCCACAGCCAATTAAGGCAAAATATGTCACCCTTGTGGTATTACTTTTTTGGTTTGCTGACTCAATGCATGAGTCAAAATTCTAGAGGTTTTGACCAGTGCTCTGATTTTGAGCTCAAGATTGGTCATGGGTTGATATTCAATTGAAATATCAATTATGCTGCTGAAATATTCTTAAGATTATGGGAAATGGTGATTGCACCAATGAGAAGTGAATTAATTCCCTTTCCAAGGTTTTTGAGCCTTGTGTTTGAAAATGAGACGGGTGATGCATATAAGAACATTACTGATCCCTCTATCGAATTGACATTAAAACAAGGGGGGATGCCAAAAGAAGCACCAACTGCTCCACATATAGGTCCATCATCAGGAATGCTCTAGTACCTTGTTGCTAAAGGTGGAGCTACCCAATTGACTTCCTCTAGTCATGCACCAGCTGAGGGGGAGGGACCTCAGTGCAAGCCAGCTACATGAAAGAAGTGGCCAGCTACCACAACTGGAACAACCACCATTGTAGAAACTGGTAAAGCAGTAGTTGTATTAGAATCTAGTGCTCTCTGATAATAAAGAACATCTCTAGTCTTATATACTGACTACCCACTTCGAGTTTTGGAATCTGTTGCTCATCCATTGATTTGTAACAAGCAATTCTAAATGTTCTATAGCTTGCTCCAAGCATGCCAAAGGGGAGAAAGCACCAGTATCAACTAATGTTCCTGAAAAAGAGATAGCTATGGAACCTGATGCGTCTCTAGACTAAACAGCAGAAATAACTAATATAATTGAAATTCTTTTATCGACTAACTTAAATGTTGAAAGTGGAGTTAAAGGTATGCCCTTTGCTCTCAAGCTGACTGGTTTTAAAACTAGTGTTAAGAGGAGTAGCAACCCATACTCTTCTAACCAGGCACTTCTACATTTTTCAACCGGCAGAGAACATAACTGACCCTCAAAGCAGACTTGAGCTGGCTCCTCATCGTGTTGAACCAGCTCAGGTTACTGCACAGCCAAGTTGCAACTTGGATCATGATAAGAGTCACACTTATAAATCTAAACCAGCTAAAACTCTTACACAATCTGGGTAAACATGTGTTGCCACTGAGTCAGCAGAGTCACAACTGCACTTACAGACACCATATTCTGTCTAAATCAAAGAGCTAACTAAAACACAAGTTTTTCCCTAGAGACCATGCAGCAGGTGTTTTGAGACCAAGGTACTGATTCTACTGTCACTACTAAAACTCCTAAGGCTGCTATTTCTGATGAAAAGCCCGAGTTTGTTCCAAGGGTACCAGATCCAGAAGAGGTTGTGCCCATATTTGTCTATAAGGGAGTATCTATTGATCCCAAAATTGCACTCCTGGTGGACCAGCAAACGATTGATCCTCAAAGTGCTCTAGTTAAGGCCAGCAAATTGCCTGATCAGGAACTGGCTCAACTGCTTCATAAGCTAGATGATGATGCTGGAGAGGAGGTCTACGAGAGAATTGCTACACGTGATAACATTAATGAATAATCATACTATCATTTCTTTTGTAAGGCTCCTGCTGCTTCTCCATGGCCTGGTACTTGGAGACCTATCAAGTTTCAATATGATATTGCCACTGGTAAGGTTGTCATGGAAGATATTCCTGATTAGCCAGTACCTTCTGATTCCTCAGCTTCTTCCTCATCATCTTTCTCTAGTGATGATGATGATGCTGATAAAAGTACTGGTAAGGAAGAGCTAATAGTTTCTGATAATGCTACTGGCTCCAAAGACAAACCAGTGGATCTTGATGATGATGAAGCTGAATCTGCTAAAATGGATACTAGTGGTTCTAAGCCTTCTGGTGAAGGTAAAAATGATGGTGATCATGGTGATGAGTCAGATTCTGACCTTCCACCTCCACCACCCCACAGTGGTACTCCAATTCAAGCTACTACTGCACAACCACCACCTAGTGCAGTTGATGTTGCTGAAATGGAAGGGTTATCTACCCTTGTCGTGTACAGGACAGTTGCCAGAATTACCCCTGATATAAATAATACCATCAGGGAAACCATCGTTGATAATTTTACTAAAGCAACTAGACGTGCTAGCTGTATTACTACCTCAGCTATTGAAGCCCAACTACGTCAAACTATTACCTTTGATGACTTAGCAGTTGACGCTATCAGACAACATTATGAAGAAGAAGAACTAAAGCAGCAAATCATCTCTCACAACGAGTATACTGATCATATCGCCATACTTCAAGCAGAATTGGTTCTTGAAAGGTCAAGGGTTCTATTCTTGAATGAAGAGTATAGGGTGTTGGAAGAGAGTGGAATCCTATGAAAAAAAAATGGCCACTATGATTCCAACTTCTGCTTATGTTTGACTGGTTGAGACAATGCATCGAATGGCTGATCTTAAAGTTGATGTACGAGCAAGTGTAAATCAAATTGCCATAAGTGTGGCAAGAAATGAAGTTATAATGTCCAAACTTTGTCTTCAACAATATGGTGTTGACCCTGGTGCAAATCTATCTCATGTTGATGCTGAATGGAACAACTTTGCATATTTTATGCCTGAATTAGATATTGATCTAGATCTTTCTGTTCCCCCAGGCTCTACTTCGGCCCCTGCTGATGACAAAAAGGAGGAGAAGAAATCTAAACGAAAAAAGAAAAAAAAAATTTGAGGGGGAGCATGAGCATGAAAAGGAAGAACTAGCCCTAAACCCAACAACGCTTATACTGAAGCAGGTGCTAAGGGTGGGGTGAATCTCAACCCAACATTCCTACCACATCTATGGATGATATTGGTTCTGGTAGTAAGCTCAGTGATACTGTGTCTGAACTGGCTCTTGCTAAATCTTTAGCTGTCTCTCAATGCATTGAAAAGAAACTGAAATGAAAATTGGAGAGACACCAGAATAAACAGCAGAAAATAAATGTGCCTTTAACACCAAGTTTGAGGCCTATGCTGAAAAGAAGAAGCAGAAAATTGAGCATAGTAGATATCTCTCACTTACGCTTCTTGAAATTCACAACTGTCTGCTTATCATTGAACAACATAAAAAGGCTAAACGAAAATGAAATGCTAAGTTCATGGTGAAGTATGACAAGAAAAAGGCAAAGATGTATGCTGAGCGAGCTGAAAGGATAAGAAATGTGTCTGCTGAAAGATTGAAAAAGTATATGGATTCTGATAGGCCCAGAGGAGAGAAAACACATGTATTTTTGCAGTGGCTGGCTAACATGATGAAATCTAGCCACTCTCCTTAATCAGCAGTCCCCACTCAGCCAACTACACAACCACAGCCAGTAGAAGTTGTTCATCTTGATGATGATGAGAAGCCAGTAGAGACAAATTTGTCTGCTACTGAGGGGGAGCAACTTGCTATAACTCCCCTACTGCATACACAAGAACTAGTATCAACACAAGAACCATCAGTTGAACCCAAGCCAATTGTTAAACAAAGGGTAAAATCTACCCCTAGGGATAACCAACCCCTATGGAAAGAGCCCTTATTCGAGGCAGCTGATGAAGGTACTGGGGCAACTATTGTACCAGCTGATACTAATCAGTGAGCTGGTAATGAAGACACAACAAGGAGTGCTATGGTAGAAGACCCAGCCAGTAGTGTGCTGCTGGGTGATATAAGAAATGAAGACCCAGTAAAGGAAGATGAGCTGGGAGTTAATGCTGATAATGATTCTGCTATTGCTGACTTTACTGTCTAGGGTAGTGACAACTCAACCTTTGTACTAGCTCCACTACTAGCAGACATTCATACTCATTTTGATAGGACACTGGGTGATCTCCACTTCTATGACCAGTGGGCCCTTTGACCCGGTAGAATTACCATATAAATATACTCCATCTTCCTCAAAGAAAAAAGATAAACATACAACTTGGGAAGATAAACCAGTTGCACGAAAGAAGCCTGCTCCTAGAAAGATGAATCCAAATGAAAGGGAGGCTTATAGGCTTGAAATTTCTGTTGATGAGTTGCTGAGCATACATGCAGCAGGGAGAACAGAAAGAATACGCCAAATCAGAATGTTGTACCATCCTCTTGACCAATAATTCTACATTGATGTTATGGATTGCAACATTGATATTGGTGTGTTGTTAACACATAGTGGCGAGAGACTCCATAATGATGAGAAAAAGGCACTCTTTTATGAGGCTGTACAATTGGGTATGGATTTACAACAATACTGCAACCTCATTTATTTACAACAATACTGCAACCTCATGGATTTAATTCTGACAAAACATCAATTATGTACACTAAAATGTTATGTGCAGCCAACATAGGTTTATTTACGTATAGACAACATTTGTTGCTATGTATAGTGTTTTAGTATGCTGCCCAGTCTACCAGCACAAGGTAAACAGTATTCTTCAAATAAGCACATGATAAGTGCCCAACAAATCATGAATATCAAGTGAATAAGCATAGAAGAACCATTATAGCTGGTAAGCAATATACTACAAAAAGACAGCTATGCCCCACTACAAGAATAGTAGTTTCCTGAGTGGTCAACATTAGGTATACTACTCAACAGAATTTAAAGACAAAGTTGAACAGAAAAGGACACGTGTCGGCGGCTGACAAATGACCTTACAAGACCACGATGGAATGCAAAAGTTTAACGCATGTGCTGACATGTGTAATACTTTGTCAATGCCTAGGGAACCCCACATTCTATTTGTTTATTCAAATAGTGGTGCCAAACTGAATTGGGGTGTTCCTATAAATAGCTACCAAAGAGGAAAGAAGAGAGCACGCTCTCTGATGCAGTTTTCCCCACAAGTATAGACATCTTATGTACCAATGGACAATAAAACAATTACATGGATAATAGGACTACTATAAATAGAAGTATCCACTATTGTAATACTTAGTGGTGTGGGTTTATTTAATTAGAGTCCAAATGTGTAATAACTTAAGATATCCTCTCTAGCTATAACTTAGGTGTAATCTTTAATCAACCCACTATTATTCCGCCAAGAACAGTTGTGATTCTTTGTGATTCATATCAATAAAGAATAACCGTTGAATATTACCCATGACTCTTATTTAAATTACGTGCTTGAATACTAAACTGTTATATATGTTGAGATAATTAAACGAATTGTATTCACCCCCTCTACAATACTTCTATTGTTAATCAAGTGACCAACACAATAGCATAAGTTTTAGATAAGATATTCAACATATAATAAAAAATTGCAATGGATAGATAAGCATGCAAGATGAAAGCAACTTAAAGTAATAAAATAACTTTATTAGATTAAGGAAGGTGTTCACTGTTTACAGACGAGATCTGGACCATTACAAGTGCTGACATCCTCTAGACCGTTTCTAGTACAATCTCCGGCATTCACCTCCGGGTACTTAATTTCCCGCTCGGAGGTGAGAAGGCCTTGAAAGCTCTAGTGAGAGAAAGTGTATTGTAGTGAGAGAGTGTGTAGAGGTATGTGAAAATTGGATGACAAGTGACCTCTAAATAAGCTTGAATTTTGCCTGCATACGACTGGCATGCCGTATGGTAAGTCATATGGCCTGCCCGTATGGGCTGGCAAGCCGTTTGACCTGGGCGTATGGTGGCAGACCATTTTCCTTTATGGCAAGCCGAATGGCAAGCCGTATGGCCTGCCCTGGTCTTCTGTTTTTGCTGGATCGTAACTTGATTTCCTTGATCGTAGCTTGGTTTCTTGGATCGTAACTTGTCTTTTACCGTTTTCGCTTTAGAATCTTCGTTTTAGCTCCGATTCTCCTGAATCTTTTTGCACTGTCTTCGTAATTACTAATTCTACTAAATTAACTGACAAAGTGAATATTTTGTCGAAAAAGCTTGGAACTTTATTAATTTTGGGCTTTAGTATCGAGGCAAAAATGTGACTTTTTAGCCGATATCAAATATCCAACACTTAGACTTTGTTTGTCCTCAAGCAAACTTTCGAGCTTTAAGCACATAAGATTCCTATTCATAGTGATCAAGTGATCTTCTTTTCGCAAGACGTAAGAGTGAAAACTCAGTTTTATCCTTTTTGTTATTCCCAAATCTTTTTTCGTAAGCATGAGAGGAGGTTACATAACTGAGGCTATCTCACTTGTGTCACTCAATTCTCAAAAGTGTATTGGGTGTCCTATAATTCTAAGAAATGAAATCACTCATAGCCAGTCATGTTTGCATTCTTCGTCATAGGCTTGATCAAGACTCAAATCTCCATCACTTATTTGAGAGAATTTTCAGTTATTGGCTCGGTTTTCTTTATGTGAAGAGATGGTGATTGGAGGTATGGGTTGTAAAGGGTTTGGATAGATAGGAGTTCTTTAAGGAACGATCTTTGATAATCCTTTCAGCTTTTTATCAGGAATTTCGGAATGAGCATCCTTCTTTTTGACTGCCAGGAGTTCTTTTCTCGAATCTTTTTGGTTCTGCTCCTTTTCTCAGAACCTTTATTCATCATCAATTTTTTTTTGGCAAGCATGTTTTACTTTTCTTTTCGAGGTCTCCTTTTATTGGCAGTCTCCTTGATACTTGACTTAGATGCTCGCATTTTTCTAATGTGGTTTTATAGAGGATTTCCTAGAAGTTATGATTTCGTCGAGATTTATTTCTTTATTTATGAAGTGAATGAAAAGAATAGGTAGCGGTAGATGAATGTAGTGACCCGAACTTTTCCATGTTTATATATATATTAATTGAGATTGATATTTACATGATTAAATGTTTCCAACATGTTAAGCAATCAAACTTGTTAAGACTTGATTAATTGAAATATGTTTCATATAGACAATTGACCACCCAAGTTGACCGGCGATTCACGAACGTTAAAACTTGTAAAAACGACATGACGATATATATATGGATATACATATGGTTAACATGAGATTATGATAAGTAAGTATCTCCATAAGTATATTAACAATGAGTTATATACATATAAACAAGACTACTAACTTAAGGATTTCGAAACGAGACATATATGTAACGATTATCATTGTAACGACATTTAAATGTATATATATCATATTAAGATATATTAATATATCATAATATCATGATAATATAATAATTTAACATCTCATTAGATATAATAAATAATGGGTTAACAACATTAATTGAGATCGTTAACTTAAAGGTTTCAAAACAACACTTACATGTAACGACTAACGATGACTTAACGACTCAGTTAAAATGTATATACATGTAGTGTATTTAGATGTATTAAAATACTTTTGGAAGACTTCAAGACATATATCAAAACACTCGTACTTAACAAAAATGGTTACAGTTACTTTCCCATTCTTTTCTTTTATCAAGAATTCTAGTCGTATTCTTACCCGTATTATACACAGCTTCAAAACGTACTTACTATGGGTATATACCAATAGGAACTAGCATGGGATTCCACTCTTGATTATGTCATGTATGACTAATCAATTTTAACTTCTACCATGAGCTAGTCAACTAACTAGAACTCCTTTTAACCCCACTCACCAATTACCACTCATCATTCACTCCATTTCACTTCCAATTCTCTTTCTAATTCTCTCTCAACACACACTATTATGAACGTATTTTTCCAGTAGTTAATCATCATCTTCATCAAAAATCACTTCAAGAATCAAGCTATAATCATCATAGGAAGAACACTTCAAGAACACTTCAAAAATCCCTTCAAGTTTACTAATTTACTTCCAAGCTTTCTAATCCATTCCAAGTAATCATCTAAGATCAAGAAACCTTTGTTATATACAGTAGGTTATCTTTCTTATTCAAGGTAATATTCATATTCAAACTGTGATTCAATTTCTATAACTATAAACTATCTTAATTCGAGTAAAAATCTTACTTGAACTTGTTTTTGTGTCATGATCCTACTTCAAGAACTTTCAAGCCATCCAAGATCCTTTGAAGCTAGATCATTTCTTGTCACTTCCAGTAGGTTTACCTACTAAACTTGAGGTAGTAATGATGTTCATAACATCATTCGATTCATATATATAAAACTATCTTATTCGAAGGTTTAAACTCGTAATCACTAGAACATAGTTTAGTTAATTCTAAACTTGTTCGCAAACAAAAGTTAATCCTTCTAACTTGACTTTTAAAATTAAATAAACACATGTTCTATATCTATATGATATGCTAACTTAATGATTTAAAACCTGGAAACACGAAAAACACCGTAAAACCGGATTTACGCTGTCGTAGTAACACTGCGGGCTGTTTTGGGTTAGTTAATTAAAAACTATGATAAACTTTGATTTAAAAGTTGTTATTGTGAGAAAATGATTTTTATTATGAACATGAAACTATATCCAAAAATTATGGTTAAACTCAAAGTGGAAGTATGTTTTCTAAAATGGTCATCTAGACGTCGTTCTTTCGACTGAAATGACTACCTTTACAAAAACGACTTGTAACTTATTTTCTGACTATAAACCTATACTTTTTCTGTTTAGATTCATAAAATAGATTTCAATATGAAACCATAGCAATTTGATTCACTCAAAACGGATTTAAAATGAAGAAGTTATGAGTAAAACAAGATTGGATAATTTTTCTCATTTTAGCTACGTGAAAATTGGTAACAAATCTATTCCAACCATAACTTAATCAACTTGTATTGTATATTATGTAATCTTGAGATACCATAGACACGTATACAATGTTTCGACCTATCATGTCGACACATCTATATATATTTCGGAACAACCATAGACACTCTATATGTGAATGTTGGAGTTAGCTATACAGGGTTGAGGTTGATTCCAAAATATATATAGTTTGAGTTGTGATCAATACTAAGATACATATACACTGGGTCGTGGATTGATTCAAGATAATATTTATCGATTTATTTCTGTACATCTAACTGTGGACAACTAGTTGTAGGTTACTAACGAGGACAGCTGACTTAATAAACTTAAAACATCAAAATATATTAAAAGTGTTGTAAATATATTTTGAACATACTTTAATATATATGTATATATTGTTATAGGTTCGTGAATCAACAGTGGCCAAGTCTTACTTCTCGACGAAGTAAAAATCTGTGAAAGTGAGTTATAGTCCCACTTTTAAAATCTAATATTTTTGGGATGAGAATACATGCAGGTTTTATAAATGATTTACAAAATAGACACAAGTACGTGAAACTACATTCTATGGTTGAATTATCGAAATCGAATATGCCCCTTTTTATTAAGTCTGGTAATCTAAGAATTAGGGAACAGACACCCTAATTGACGCGAATCCTAAAGATAGATCTATTGGGCCTAACAAACCCCATCCAAAGTACCAGATGCTTTAGTACTTCGAAATTTATATCTTATCCGAAGGGTGTCCCGGAATGATGGGGATATTCTTATATATGCGTCTTGTTAATGTCGGTTACCAGGTGTTCACCATATGAATGATTTTTATCTCTATGTATGGGATGTGTATTGAAATATGAAATCTTGTGGTCTATTGTTACGATTTGATATATATAGGTTAAACCTATAACTCACCAACATTTTTGTTGACGTTTAAAGCATGTTTATTCTCAGGTGAATATTAAGAGCTTCCGCTGTTGCATACTAAAATAAGGACAAGATTTGGAGTCCATGTTTGTATGATATTGTGTAAAAACTGCATTCAAGAAACTGATTTCGATGTAACATATTTGTATTGTAAACCATTATGTAATGGTCGTGTGTAAACAGGATATTTTAGATTATCATTATTTGATAATCTACGTAAAGCTTTTTAAACCTTTATTTATTAAATAAAGGTTATGGTTTGTTTTAAAAATGAATGCAGTCTTTGAAAAACGTCTCATATAGAGGTCAAAACATCGCAACGAAATCAATTAATATGGAACGTTTTTAATCAATAAGAACGGGACATTTCAGTTGGTATCAGAGCGTTGGTCTTAGAGAACCAGAATTTTGCATTAGTGTGTCTTATCGAGTTTGTTAGGATGCATTAGTGAGTCTGGACTTCGACTGTGTTTACTTGAAAAATGATTGCTTAACAAATTTTGTTGGAAACTATATATTTTTAACATGTGAATATTATGTGATATATTAATCTCTTAACGCGTTTGATATTATGTGATAGATGTCTACCTCTAGAACAAGTCCCATTGACTTACCTAATAATAATGAAGAGTCAAATGTAAATTGGAATGATTCGTGGACTGATTCACAAGTTCCCGAAGAGGAACCGGAAGAAGAGTCGGAACCAGAAGAAGAATCGGAACCGGAAGAAGAATCGGAACCGGATGAAGAAATAGAACCGGTGGGGAAAATAATAAAACGGTTAAGTAAAAGAAAATCCTCAACCAACCGACCAAGGTTAATTATGGTCAATGATGTTTCCACTAAGGAAGCAAAATATTGGGAGGATTACCAATTCTCCAATGAATCGGATTCTGACGAGAATTCCGATGATGTTATAGAAATTACCCCAACTGAACTTAAAAGGGCAAAAGAAAATAATAAGGGAAAGGGCATAAAAATAGAGAAATCTAATTCCAACCCCGATGAACTTTATATGTATCGTCAACCCCCGAAGTCCTTAAGTTGTAACAATGACCCGGGAACCTCTAAACCACCAGGTTTTTCTAAACCAATGTGGAAAATGACGGCTCGTATTAGGGGAACATCATATATCCCTAGAAACTTGGTAAAACGAACCAAAACCGAAGAAGAAGAAACAAGCGAGTCGGAATAAGATAGTTGTATTCGTGTGGTGTAATATATGTAATATAGTGTGCTTATGCTTTATGATATATGTAAAAATTGCTTGTATTAATAAGTATTTTTTTTATGAATCTAACTCTTGTCTATTTTACAGTATAAAAACACAAAATGGATAGACAACCCAATATTTTAAGAGACCTACCCGGAGACATGATTGATGAAATCTTGTCTAGAGTCGGTCAGAATTCTTCGGCACAACTATTTAAGGCGAGATCAGTTTGTAAGACATTCGAAGAACGTTCCAAGAATGCCTTTATAAAAGGCTTTCGTTCGAAAGATGGGGGATATCACATTGGGAAATCCATAAGTTACGATGTGTTTACTTTGACGCATATATTGCGGGGAACCTAAATGCTATTTTACACAATGGGTTAAGAAATTATTTTGACTCAATATATCCGAATATTGGACTTCGTGAATTAGAAAAAGCGGCTAACATGCAACATAAAGAAGCATGTTATGCTTACGGATTAGTAATGTTCGCTTCTCACCAAAGTGAAAACAAAACATCGGGCTACAACTATTAAACAAAACGTTCCCACAAGTGACGGAGTTGGTAATTGGGGTAAGAAATGAGGTTTTTAGATTGTTACGGGACTGTTGGACATTACGTAACCCTCGTCCCTTTGATGACGTTACAACACGCTGTCTTATCAACGGCCATAACGGTTATGTTCCACAAGACCAAGGATGGGAAGTAATCCTAGTAAAACCAGAATGCATGACTTGTTTCTGGACGTATGAATTACGTGTCTTTATTGCCTTTGCTGAACGACTTGTGTACTAGCTAGGATTATCTTCACAACCATCTTGTATCAAATTTATTGTGTGCTATATTTTATGCTATATGTAAAATAAGCGGTATTGTAAGTTTGTAAAATATTGTGTAAAAGTTTGAACGCAAAATATTATTATAATCAGTTTTTCATATAGAATTGTAGTAGTTGAATTGTATATTAGCTACTAAGTATGAACTTAACGGGTAGGTACTACCCGAATTTAAACTTATAAAACGCTAATATGAAGAAAAAGATTTTATAAATGAGTTCATATTATGCTACGAAATACTATTAACTACTCTTAATATTCTGTATGATAAACTTGTTCCATTTGACTATTTTGAAGGAAATGGCACCGACTACTCGACACACCGTGAATATGAATGAAGAGGAATTCCGTACTTTTCTAGCTTCAAACATAACCGCAGTACAAGCTGCGCTACATACCAACAATAACCTTGGATCTAGCAGTACATTAAATCGTGTAGGATGCACCTACAAAGAATTCACTGCCTGCAAACCTTTGGAATTTGATGGAACCGAAGGACCGATCGGATTGAAACGGTGGACTGAGAAGGTCGAATCGGTGTTTGCCATAAGTAAGTGTACTGAAGAGGACAAAGTAAAGTACGCTACGCATACCTTCACAGGTTCTGCGTTAACATGGTGGAATACCTATCTAGAGCAAGTGGCACAAGACGATGCGTACGCACTACCGTGGTCAGCATTCAAGCACTTGATGAACGAGAAGTACCGTCCCAGAACCGAGGTCAATAAGCTCAAGACAGAACTTAGAGGGTTACGAAACCAAGGATTTGATATTACCACGTACGAAAGACAATTCACAGAATTGTGCCTATTGTGTCCGGGAGCATTCGAAGATGAGGAAGAGAAGATCGACGCGTTTGTGAAAGGATTACCAGAAAGAATCCAAGAAGATATAAGTTCACACGAGCCCGCCTCCATACAACAGGCATGTAGAATGGCTCACAAACTAGTGAACCAGATTGAAGAAAGAATTAAAGAACAGACTGCTGAAGAGGCCAATGTGAAGCAAGTCAAAAGAAAGTGGGAGGAAAACGGTGATAAGAATCACCAAATCAACAACAACAGCAATTACAACAATAATCGCAACAATTATCCCAACAATCGCAACATCAATCGCAACTACAACAAACGGCCTTACAACAACAACAACAACAGCAACAACAACAACAGCAACTACAACAATCATCCCAACAACAATAATAACCGCAACAAAAACAACAATCAGAAGCAGCTATGCCAAAGGTGTGAAAAGTATCACTCGGGGTTCTGCACCAAATTTTGCAACAAGTGTAAAAGAAATGGTCATAGCGCGGTGAAGTGTGAGGTCTACGGACCAGGGGTTAATAGAACGAAAGGAACAAATGGTGTCGGAACGAGTAATGGCGGAGCAAGTAGTGTCGGAGCAAGTTATGCCAATGTAGTTTGTTATAAATGTGGAAAAACGGGCCACATTATTAGAAATTGCCCGAACCAGGAGAACATGAATGGACAAGGCCGCGGAAGAGTTTTCAATATTAATGCGGCAGAGGCACAGGAAGACCCGGAGCTTGTTACGAGTACGTTTCTTATTGACAATAAATCTGCTTACGTTTTATTTGATTCAGGTGCGGATAGAAGCTATATGAGTAGAGATTTTTGTGCTAAATTAAGTTGTCCAGTGACGCCTTTGGATAGTAAATTTTTACTCGAATTAGCAAATGGTAAATTAATTTTAGCAGATAATATATGTCGGAATCGAGAAATTAAACTGGTTAGCGAAACATTTAAGATTGACTTGATACCAGTAGAGTTAGGGAGTTTTGATGTGATAATCGGTATGGACTGGTTGAAAGAAGTGAAAGCAGAGATCGTTTGTTACAAAAATGCAATTCGCATTATACGAGAAAAAGGAAAACCCTTAATGGTGTACGGAGAAAAGGGCAACGAAGCTACATCTTATTAGTAATTTGAAGGCACAAAAACTAATAAGAAAAGGTTGCTATGCTGTTCTAGCACACGTCGAGAAAGTACAAACTGAAGAAAAGAGCATCAATGATGTTCCCGTCGCAAAAGAATTTCCCGATGTATTTCCGAAAGAATTACCGGGATTACCCCCACATCGATTCGTTGAATTTCAAATAGATCTTGTACCAGGAGCTGCACCAATAGCTCGTGCTCCTTACAGACTCGCACCCAGCGAGATGAAAGAACTACAAAGCCAATTACAAGAACTTTTAGAGCATGGTTTCATTCGACCAAGCACATCACCGTGGGGAGCTCCTGTTTTGTTTGTCAAGAAGAAAGATGGTACATTCAGGTTGTGTATCGCCTACCGAGAGTTGAACAAACTTACCATCAAGAACCGCTACCCACTACCGAGAATCGACGACTTATTTGATCAACTACAAGGCTCGTCTGTTTATTCAAAGATTGACTTACATTCCGGGTATCATCAAATGCGGGTGAAAGAAGATGATATTCTAAAGACTGCTTTCAGAACACGTTACGGTCATTACGAGTTTATGGTCATGCCATTTAGTTTAACTAATGCACCAGCTGTGTTCATGGACCTTATGAACCGAGTGTGTGGACCATACCTTGACAAGTTTGTCATTGTTTTCATTGATGACATACTTATTTACTCAAAGAATGACCAAGAACACGGTGAACATTTGAGAAAGGTGTTAGAAGTATTGAGGAAGGAAGAATTGTACGCTAAATTTTCAAAGTGTGCATTTTGGTTGGAAGAAGTTCAATTCCTCGGTCACATAGTGAACAAAAAAGGTATTAAGGTGGATCCGGCAAAGATAGAAACTGTTGAAAAGTGGGAAACCCCGAAAACTCCGAAACTCATACGCCAGTTTTTAGGACTAGCTGGTTACTACAGAAGGTTCATCCAAGACTTTTCCAGAATAGCAAAACCCTTGACTGCATTAACGCATAAAGGGAAGAAATTTGAATGGAAGGATGAACAAGAGAAAGCGTTTCAGTTATTGAAGAAAAAGCTAACTACGGCACCTATATTGTCATTTCCTGAAGGGAATGATGATTTTGTGATTTATTGTGACGCATCAAAGCAAGGTCTCGGTTGTGTATTAATGCAATGAACGAAGGTAATTGCTTATGCGTCTAGATAATTGAAGATTCACGAGCAAAATTATACGACGCATGATTTGGAATTAGGCGCGATTGTTTTTGCATTAAAGACTTGGAGGCACTACTTATATGGGGTCAAAAGTATTATATATACCAACCACAAAAGTCTTCAACACATATTTAATCAGAAACAACTGAATATGAGGCAGCGTAGGTGGATTGAATTGTTGAATGATTACGACTTTGAGATTCGTTACCACCCGGGGAAGGCAAATGTGGTAGCCGATGCCTTGAGCAGGAAGGACAGAGAACCCATTCGAGTAAAATCTATGAATATAATGATTCATAATAACCTTACTACTCAAATAAAGGAGGCGCAACAAGGAGTTTTAAAAAAGGGAAATTTAAAGAATGAAATTTCCAAAGGATCGGAGAAGCATCTTAACATTCGGGAAGACGGAACCCGGTATAGGGCTGAAAGGATTTGGGTACCAAAATTTGGAGATATGAGAGAAATGGTACTTAGAGAAGCTCATAAAACCAGATACTCAATACATCCTGGAACGGGGAAGATGTACAAGGATCTCAAGAAACATTTTTGGTGGCCGGGTATGAAAGCCGATGTTGCTAAATACGTAGGAGAATGTTTGACGTGTTCTAAGGTTAAAGCTGAGCATCAGAAACCATCAGGTCTACTTCAACAACCCGAAATCCCAGAATGGAAATGGGAAAACATTACCATGGATTTCATCACTAAATTGCCAAGGACTGCAAGTGGTTTTGATACTATTTGGGTAATAGTTGATCGTCTCATCAAATCAGCACACTTCCTGCCAATAAGAGAAGATGACAAGATGGAGAAGTTAGCACGACTGTATTTGAAGGAAGTCGTCTCCAGACATGGAATACCAATCTCTATTATCTCTGATAGGGATGGCAGATTTATTTCAAGATTCTGGCAGACATTACAGCAAGCATTAGGAACTCGTCTAGACATGAGTACTGCCTATCATCCACAAACTGATGGGCAGAGCGAAAGGACGATACAAACGCTTGAAGACATGCTACGAGCATGTGTTATTGATTTCGGAAACAGTTGGGATCGACATCTACCATTAGCAGAATTTTCCTACAACAACAGCTACCATTCAAGCATTGAGATGGCGCCGTTTGAAGCACTTTATGGTAGAAAGTGCAGGTCTCCAATTTGTTGGAGTGAAGTGGGGGATAGATAGATTACGGGTCCGGAGATTATACAAGAAACTACCGAGAAGATCATCCAAATTCAACAACGGTTGAAAACCGCCCAAAGTCGACAAAAGAGCTACGCTGACATTAAAAGAAAAGATATAGAATTTGAAATTGGAGAGATGGTCATGCTTAAAGTTGCACCTTGGAAAGGCGTTGTTCGATTTGGCAAACGAGGGAAATTAAATCCAAGGTATATTGGACCATTCAAGATTATTGATCGTGTCGGACCAGTAGCTTACCGACTTGAGTTACCTCAACAACTCGCGGCTGTACATAACACTTTCCACGTCTCAAATTTGAAGAAATGTTTTGCTAAAGAATATCTCACTATTCCGTTAGATGAAATCCAAATCAACGAAAAACTCCAATTCATCGAAGAACCCGTCGAAATAATGGATCGTGAGGTTAAAAGACTTAAGCAAAACAAGATACCAATTGTTAAGGTTCGATGGAATGCTTGTAGAGGACCCGAGTTCACCTGGGAGCATGGAGATCAGATGAAGAAGAAATACCCGCATCTATTTCCAGAAGATTCGTCAACACCTTCAACAGCTTAAAATTTCGGGACGAAATTTATTTAACGGGTAGGTACTGTAGTGACCCGAACTTTTCCATGTTTATATATATATTAATTGAGATTGGTATTTACATGATTAAATGTTTCCAACATGTTAAGCAATCAAACTTGTTAAGACTTGATTAATTGAAATATGTTTCATATAGACAATTGACCACCCAAGTTGACCGGCGATTCACGAACGTTAAAACTTGTAAAAATGACATGACGATATATATATGGATATACATATGGTTAACATGAGATTATGATAAGTAAGTATCTCCATAAGTATATTAACAATGAGTTATATACATATAAACAAGACTACTAACTTAAGGATTTCGAAACGAGACATATATGTAACGATTATCGTTGTAACGACATTTAAATGTATATATATCATATTAAGATATACTAATATATCATAATATCATGATAATATAATAATTTAACATCTCATTAGATATAATAAATAATGGGTTAACAACATTAATTGAGATCGTTAACTTAAAGGTTTTAAAACAACACTTACATGTAACGACTAACGATGACTTAACAACTCAGTTAAAATGTATATACATGTAGTGTATTTAGATGTATTAAAATACTTTTGGAAGACTTCAAGACATATATCAAAACACTCATACTTAACGAAAATGGTTACAGTTACTTTCCCATTCTTTTCTTTCATCAAGAATTCTAGTCGTATTCTTACCCGTATTATACACAGCTTCAAAACGTACTTACTATGGGTATATACCAATAGGAACTAGCATGGGATTCCACTCCTGATTATGTCATGTATGACTAATCAATTTTAACTTCTACCATGAGCTAGTCAACTAACTAGAACTCCTTTTAACCCCACTCACCACTCACCAATTACCACTCATCATTCACTCCATTTCACTTCCAATTCTCTTTCTAATTCTCTCTCAACACACACACACTATTATGAATGTATTTTTCCAGTATTTAATCATCATATTCATCAAAAATCACTTCAAGAATCAAGCTATAATCATCATAGGAAGAACACTTCAAGAACACTTCAAAAATCCCTTCAAGTTTACTAATTTACTTCCAAGCTTTCTAATCCATTCCAAGTAATCATCTAAGATCGAGAAACCTTTGTTATATACAGTAGGTTATCTTTCTTATTCAAGGTAATATTCATATTCAAACTTTGATTCAATTTCTATAACTATAAACTATCTTAATTCGAGTAAAAATCTTACTTGAACTTGTTTTTGTGTCATGATCCTACTTCAAGAACTTTCAAGCCATCCAAGATCCTTTGAAGCTAGATCATTTCTTGTCACTTCCAGTAGGTTTACCTACTAAACTTGAGGTAGTAATGATGTTCATAACATCATTCGATTCATATATATAAAACTATCTTATTCGAAGGTTTAAACTCGTAATCACTAGAACATAGTTTAGTTAATTCTAAACTTGTTCGCAAACAAAAGTTAATCCTTCTAAATTGACTTTTAAAATTAACTAAACACATGTTCTATATCTATATGATATGCTAACTTAATGATTTAAAACCTGGAAACACGAAAAACACCGTAAAACCGGATTTACGCTGTCGTAGTAACACCGCGGGCGGTTTTGGGTTAGTTAATTAAAAACTATGATAAACTTTGATTTAAAAGTTGTTATTCTGAGAAAATGATTTTTATTATGAACATGAAACTATATCCAAAAATTATGGTTAAACTCAAAGTGGAAGTATGTTTTCTAAAATGGTCATCTAGACGTCGTTCTTTCGACTGAAATGACTACCTTTACAAAAACGACTTGTAACTTATTTTTCCTACTATAAACCTATACTTTTTCTGTTTAGATTCATAAAATAGAGTTCAATATGAAACCATAGCAATTTTATTCACTCAAAACGGATTTAAAATGAAGAAGTTATGGGTAAAACAAGATTGGATAATTTTTCTCATTTTAGCTACGTGAAAATTGGTAACAAATCTATTCCAACCATAACTTAATCAACTTGTATTGTATATTATGTAATCTTGAGATACCATAGACACGTATACAATGTTTCGACCTATCATGTCGACACATCTATATATATTTCGGAACAACCATAGACACTCTATATGTGAATGTTGGAGTTAGCTATACAGGGTTGAGGTTGATTCCAAAATATATATAGTTTGAGTTGTGATCAATACTGAGATACGTATACACTGGGTCGTGGATTGATTCAAGATAATATTTATCGATTTATTTCTGTACATCTAACTGTGGACAACTAGTTGTAGGTTACTAACGAGGACAGCTGACTTAATAAACTTAAAACATCAAAATATATTAAAAGTGTTGTAAATATATTTTGAACATACTTTAATATATATGTATATATTGTTATAGGTTCGAGAATCAACAGTGGCCAAGTCTTACTTCTCGACGAAGTAAAAATCTGTGAAAGTGAGTTATAGTCCCACTTTTAAAATATAATATTTTTGGGATGAGAATACATGCAGGTTTTATAAATGATTAACAAAATAGACACAAGTACGTGAAACTACATTCTATGGTTGAATTATCGAAATCGAATATGCCCCTTTTTATTAAGTCTGGTAATCTAAGAATTAGGGAACAGACACCCTAATTGACGCGAATCCTAAAGATAGATCTATTGGGCCTAACAAACCCCATCCAAAGTACCAGATGCTTTAGTACTTCGAAATTTATATCATATCCGAAGGGCGTCCCGGAATGATGGGGATATTATTATATATGCATCTTGTTAATGTCGGTTACCAGGTGTTCACCATATGAATGATTTTTATCTCTATGTATGGGATGTATATTGAAATATGAAATCTTGTGGTCTATTGTTACGATTTGATATATATAGGTTAAACCTATAACTCACCAACATTTTTGTTGACGTTTAAAGCATGTTTATTCTCAGGTGAATATTAAGAGCTTCCGCTGTTGCATACTAAAATAAGGACAAGATTTGGAGTCCATGTTTGTATGATATTGTGTAAAAACTGCATTCAAGAAACTGATTTCGATGTAACATATTTGTATTGTAAACCATTATGTAATGGTCGTGTGTAAACAGGATATTTTAGATTATCATTATTTGATAATCTACGTAAAGCTTTTTAAACCTTTATTTATTAAATAAAGATTATGGTTTGTTTTAAAAATGAATGCAGTCTTTGAAAAATGTCTCATATAGAGGTCAAAACCTCGCAACGAAATCAATTAATATGGAACGTTTTTAATCAATAAGAACGGGACATTTCAATGAATTTGTGGTGGCTTGGAGTGAAAAATGGAAATGAAGGTATGTGATGAGGGTGTTTTGTCTTCACGAATATCCGAGGCTTCTATCCTAGTAATTCTCATCAAAAGGTGTGATATTTAAATGTAGATCAAGGGCAATTTCTGATTCAGAGATGCTAACATTAGCACACTCAACGGAAATATAGTTAAGCACTAAAATGAGTGCTTGTTGGCCTTATTTGGGGTGCCTCATAACAATTATAATGGGTCAAATTGCGCCTTTGGTTATGCAATGCTCTTTTGGAGAATTTGGTTTCGTTTTCACAAAATGTTTTGACCTTATTTACTCTTTTGTCTATTTTATAACAAATTTTTTTTGATCATTTATAAAATTTTTGGAATCGTAAGTGTTTTATAGCTCGAAAACTTTTAATTTTTTGGAAAAATTTAGCTTATTAAACACTTGAGGATTTTGCGAGAATCATTATGTGAAATATATTGTTATCCCACACTTTAAAATAACATTGTCCTCTATGTTAGGGATACGAGGTATCCCACACTTTAGGTTTTGAAAAAGACAGTTAGTTATTAAAAGTTTATGTTGGTGGGGTTGTTAATCCCACACTTAGTGTTTAAAGTGGTCTTGTGCATTGCGTATATTCCACTGAAAAAGTGGTGAAGACGTAGTACTCCCCTATGGTCGCAAGGTGTGTGTGGATGGTTCGCCGATTATGGTTTCTTCTAATCTTGTGGTGGCGCCATTATCGTCCAATGTATCCTTGCTCCAAATCGTGCTTCCATCTTGTGTACGGTCTCGATCCTTGTTCGATTGTGACGTTTATTCATGCAAACTTATTTAATATCATACAAACTAAAGAAATAAAAAAGCAGTTATGCCCAAGATTGGGCGTATAGGAATAATGTAATATTGTATCATGACATTACAGATAATCATAAAATGATAGAGAGATATAGGGTAGAGTCTTGGCTTATCTGGCATGTGCGGAGGGAGAGAATATGATACGCTGGTACAGGGCTGCCTCGGAGGTCTCAAGTCTGATTGGCCTTCATCGCGCATCTCCTCGTCGGTGGCCAACTGTCGTACCCATCCTGAAGTGTTTGTGCCTGAGGATACCATGAAACGAACCTCGTTCGAATGTGAAATTAGTCCGATGATCGATGAGGTGCTAGTATGAATCATTAGCCCCGTACGCCAACCCTGTCCTTCCTGCAGATCCCTACCCCAATCAGGCTTCACACCCATTCCTCCTAGACCCTGTCTTACATCCTTGGTCATACCCTAGCTCACTGCCTGATCCCATACAGAAGTTTGAACACTGGCAAAATGTATCTCTATGTGTACTACTATGGTTTGGCCGAAAAGGCTGTTAGCCAAATCCTCATACCACGTGCTCTGCTCATGTGGTGGAGAAGGAATAACCGTGTGTTGTGTGTAGTGATGTTGAGGAGGAGGTGGTGGACGCTGATATTTGGTCCCTGCATCTCTAGGCTCTTTATGGGTGACAATTAAAGGATGCTCCCAAGGATATGGTGGCAGGTTAAGCTGCCTCCCTGCATGATACGTAGAGTGCTGAAGGTTCCGAAATATTGCAGACTCAGCAAACCATCTATTCGGCCCAGGAAAATCCCTCAAGTAATAATGATACGGCTTTTAATATGGCTGAGCCCCCTGACATACTGGTGAATGTCTCTGGGGTCACTATCAGTGGGCCCACCATGCAATGTGGGATCATCCTCATCCCTTGGTTCCTGTGAACCCCGAGCTCGTTATCACACCCCCAGTTAGGGCCTGGGTGAAATGTGACTTAATATCAAATAAACCAACATATTATAATATACGAGAACAATACTAAATGATAAAACAAACTTTATTGAATACACAGCGGAAAATGAAATGTCGTTACAAGAATCGAAATTACAATAAAGTAAATGTTTCAAATGCAAGAATAATAAATGCGATATCTCTTGATCCTATGTATAAGTAGCATCACATAAGCAGTAAGTAAGTAAGCTTGATCAATCAGCACCTGAGACAAAACATGCTAAAGTGTCAACCAAATAGGTTGAGTGAAATTCATAGGTATAACAAATATGTTTGACCGTTGTTTTAGACCACAAGATTTAGTTTATAGAGTTGATCTCACAGGGATCAAAAAGTTATGCCAATTCGTGATATTTAGACTAAACGTTCAAGTTTGCCCCAATGACAAGTTGTGTCTATACTTGTCGGTTTAATTTCATTATTAAGTAATACAATGGCTTGGTCAAATGTATCGGGGACGTTACTCCCTATAGGCCTACCCCCAATAACTAATAATGCATTTAACGAGCAATTAAAAATATCACTGTAGGGACTTAGTCGGACATAGTCGGGTATAGCATAGTTTAACAGTTGGTACTTGTGTCTAAATTGTAAATAGTAAAAGTAGCATGTGTCTCACCCCAATAAGTTAAATAAGTTGCTAGCAATAAAGAGTGGGGCTATGAATTCACCTTAGTAAGTAGAGAGAGATGGTTATTCCTCGGAATAGAAAGTTTGGATGAATGAGCAGAAAGTCAACCTAATGACATTTAAGAGTAGTTAAATATTTTGCCCAAGTTTAAGTTGAAGTATGAAAGTGTTTTAAGTATAGTTCGTTTTACCAAGTTTTCTTTCTTAGTATGTTTCCACTTTTAGTAAGTTTCTATAATTAGAAAGTTTCTATTTTAAGAGTGTTTCTATTTTAGGAAAGTTTTAATATTAGATATACTTCCAATCATACCCCTTTCCCTTCGAATGGCCATTTCAGGTCTAGGGGCTTGAGCTATAGGATCCTTTAAATCGGAAAATCCAAACCCTTCCTCCTAGAGTTTCGTCGACACCCGTTCGTCAAGAAAGTTAAATGATCTATATATATCCAATATGTTATAATATAGGTGTTAAGTGTTAAGTATAAGTATTAGTGTTAAGTGATAGTAGTATAGTATAAGTAGTAGGTTATATTAGTTAGTAGTATTAGGGTTTAAGTAAGTAGTAGTATTAAATATTAGGGTTTTAGTAATAAATAAATGATTAGGGTTTAATTAATGTTTTAGGGTTTAGGTTTAATTAGGGTTTTAATATTTAATACATATATGTATATATATATATATATATATATATATATATATATATATATATATATATATATATATATATATATATATATATATATATATATATCGTGTATATGTATATATATAGATAATATTTTTATTTTTTTATATAATCGGCCATATACATATATATTTATATATTTTATATATATTTTTTTACATATATGCATGATGTATCTATTTATAGTATGTATATATCTTGTTACTTTTTTTTAATCATTAACAAATCTTCTAACAATTATCTAGGGTTTAAAGATCAAATAAAAATCTTTTTTTTTACAAAACCGTAGGTGTATATGTATGTATATGTTTTTTTTTACATGAACAATATAAATGTTAAGATCATGCATGAATGTAATTATGAAAACATGAATTGAAAGTAAGATTTAAATGTTTTGGATCTAGGGTTTTTACCTTGATGAAGATTGATGAAGATTAACAAGAAAAAGTTGATGATAACTTGAAGATGAAGATCAAACACTTGAAGATTGAAGAACACCCTTGAAGATCTTTGAAGAATGCGAAGAACACGATGAACAAACTTGAAGATCACTTGAAAATCTTGAAGATGATGATGAAGATTTCGATGGTGGTGGTGGTGATTTTCAATTTTTGGTCGAAAATAAGAGAGAGGGAGAGAGAGTTTTGAGAGAGATTTGTGATTTTGATTTGGTACAAGATTAGCTCTAGCCTAGGTCCCTATTTATAGGAGGGTTTAGAGAATTCTAGAATTAGGTTTAGGTTAAGTTTTACTTAGGAAACAAGTCAAGAATAAATGAGGAGGTGATGGTTGTTTGTTTGGCCAAAAATTGGGAGGGCAAAGGGTAATTTTACCCTTTAAAATTCGGCTAGGGCATGCATGAGAGAGTTTGGAAATTTTTCTGTTTAAACCTTGTACTTTAGATTAGCTTAATTAATTCCAATCTTGTGTATGATTAATTAAGTTATATACATTAACCTTTAGTTTATTACCTTTTGTTCACGAAAATTAATTTGCTTATTATTTTCGTCTTTTATTAACTTGTCAATTAATGTACAAAGTTAATTAATATAAATTATAATTCTTAATACTTAACAATCGTTAATTAAAGTTTAATCGTTAAGTTTAATTATATTGTTGGGCATTTAATATGGAAAAATATAGAATGGAAAAATGAGGGTCGTTATAGTACCTCCCCGTTATTAGAAACTTCATCCCGAAGTTTTAAGTAGATTCCTCGTTTGCATCAACAGTGGAGAAGAGATGGGGATATTTCCGTATCATGTGGTCTTTGCGTTCCCAAGTATATTCGAGGCCTCTATGCGAATTCCAACGGACTTTAACGATATTTATGTTACTTTTACTCGTTTGTTTGACCTCTCCTTCCATGATTTCTATAGGTTCTTCAATGAAGTGCATTTGCTCATCAATGCGGATATCATCCAAAGGAATAACAAGTGTGTCATCAGCAAGACAACTTTTAAGATTCGAGACATGAAACACATTATGTACTTGACTGAGTTCAGTTGGTGGTTCCTATCGGTACGCCATGGGACCGACTCTTTGAGTGACTGTGAAAGGTCTAACATATCGTGGACTGAGTTTGCTTCGTTTACCGAAACGGACGACGCCTTTCCAAGGGGATACTCTCAACATGACTTCATCTCCAACTTAGTATTCTATATCCTTTCGCTTTCTATCGGCATAGCTCTTTTGTCGGCTACGGGCAGTTTCTAATCGTTGTTTAATCTGGACGATCTTTTCGGTAGTTTCGTGAATAATTTCAGGACCAGTTAAGTGTCTGTCTCGAGTTCTTCCCAACACAAAGGGGATCTACACTTCCGTTCGTATAAGGCTTGAAAAGGTGCAGCTTTAATACTAGAGTAATAACTGTTGTTGTAAGAAAATTCTACCTAAGGTAGATGTCTATCCCATCGTTTGCCGAAATCAATTGCACAAGCACGCAACATATATTCCATGGTATGGATAGTTCGTTCACTTTGACCATCAGTTTGTGGATGATAGGCTGTACTCATGTCGAGTTGAGTTCCAAGAGCAGATTGTAAAGTTTTCCAGAATCTAGAAACGAATCGACTGTCGTGATTAGAAATAATCAAGATAGGAACTCCATGACGTGAGACAATTTCATTGTTATAAAGCTGTGATAATTTCTCCATCTTGTCGGTTTCCTTGATCGGTATGAAATGTGCAGATTTAGTAAGACGATCAACTATGACCCAAATAGTATCGTTACCGTTTGAAGTCTTAGGCAACTTAGTAACGAAATCCATAGTAATACATTCCCACTTCCACTGCGGGATATCGGGTTGTGTCAACAGACCAGAGGGCTTTTGATGTTCAGCCTTGACTTTCAAACAAGTGAGACATTTGGTAACATAAGTAGCAATGTCGGCTTTCATGTTAGGCTGTAGTGACCCGAACTTTTCCATGTTTTTATATATTAAATGAAATTGATATTTACATGATTAAATGTTTCCAACATGTTAAGCAATCACACTTGTTAAGACTTGATTAATTGAAATAGGTTTCATATAGACAATTGACCACCCAAGTTGACCGGCGATTCACGAACGTTAAAACTTGTAAAAATTATATGATGAAATATATATGGATATATATATATATATAGTTAACATGATATTATGATAAGTAAACATATCATTAAGTATATTAACAATGAACTACATATGTTAAAACAAGACTACTAACTTAATGATTTTGAAACGAGACATATATATAACGATTATCGTTGTAACGACATTTAATGTATATATATCATATTAAGATATATTAATACATCATGATATCATGATAATGTAATAATTTAACATCTCATTTGATTTAATAAACAATGGGTTAACAACATTTAACAAGATCGTTAACCTAAGGGTTTCAAAACAACACTTACATGTAACGACTAACGATGACTTAACGACTCAGTTAAAATGTATATACATGTAGTGTTTTAATATGTATTCATACACTTTTGAAAGACTTCAAGACACTTATCAAAATACTTCTACTTAACAAAAATACTTACAATTACATCCTCGTTCAGTTTCATCAACAATTCTACTCGTATGCACCCGTATTCGTACTCGTACAATACACAGCTTTTAGATGTATGTACTATTGGTATATACACTCCAATGATCAGCTCTTAGCAACCCATGTGAGTCACCTAACACATGTGGGAACCATCATTTGGCAACTAGCATGAAATATCTCATAAAATTACAAAAATATGAGTAATCATTCATGACTTATTTACATGAAAACAAAATTACATATCCTTTATATCTAATCCATACACAAAAGACCAAAAACACCTACAAACAATTTTATTCTTCAATTTTCTTCATCTAATTGATCTCTCTCAAGTTCTATCTTCAAGTTCTAAGTGTTCTTCATAAATTCTACAAGTTCTAGTTTCATAAAATCAAGAATACTTCTAAGTTTGCTAGCTTACTTCCAATCTTGTAGAGTGATCATCCAACCTCAAGAAATATTTCTTATTTATAGTAATATATCTTTCTAATACAAGGTAATACTCATATTCAAACTTTGATTCAATTTCTATAACTATAACAATCTTATTTCGAGTGGAAATCTTACTTGAACTTATTTTCGTGTCATGATTCTGCTTCAAGAACTTTCAAGCCATCCAAGGATCCTTTGAAGCTAGATCCATTTTTCTCATTTCCAGTAGTTTTATCCAGAAAACTTGAGGTAGTAATGATGTTCATAACATCATTCGATTCCTACATATAAAGCTATCTTATTCGAAGGTTTAAACTTGAAATCACTAGAACATAGTTTAGTTAATTCTAAACTTGTTCGCAAACAAAAGTTAATCCTTCTAACTTGACTTTTAACATCAACTAAATACATGTTCTATATCTATTTGATATGCTAACTTAATGATTTAAAACCGGAAAACACGAAAAACACCGTAAAACCGGATATACGCCGTTGTAGTAACACCGCGGGCTGTTTTGGGTTTGATAATTAAAAACTATGATAAACTTTGATTTAAAAGTTTTTCTTCTAGGAAAATGATTTTTCTTATGAACATGAAACTATATCCAAAAATCATGGTTAAACTCAAAGTGGAAGTATGTTTTTCAAAATGGTCATCAAGACGTCGTTCTTTCGACTGAAATGACTACCTCTTACAAAAATGACTTGTAACTTATATTTCCGACTATAAAACTATACTTTTTCTATTTAGATTCACAAAATAGAGTTCAATATGAAACCATAGTAATTTGATTCACTCAAAACGGATTTAAAATGAAGAAGTTATGGGTAAAACAAGATTGGATATTTTTTGATTTTAGTAGCTACGGGAAATATTAACAATTCTATACAAATCATATCCTAGCTAACTTATATTGTATTATACATGTATTCTAATATATTATGTAATCTTGGGATACCATAGACGCGTATGCAAATGTTTTGACATATCATATCGACCCATCTATATATATTATTTGGAACAACCATAGACACTCTATATGCAGTAATGTCGGAGTTAGCTATACAGGGTTGAGGTTGATTCTAAAAATATATATAGTTTGAGTTGTGATCTAGCCTGAGACGTGTATATACTGGGTCGTGGATTGATTCAAGATAATATATATCGATTTATTTCTGTACATCTAATTGTGGACAACTAGTTGTAGGTTACTAACGAGGACAGCTGACTTAATAAACTTAAAACATTAAAACGTATTAAAAATGTTGTAAATATATTTTGAACATACTTTGATATATATGTACATATTTGTTATAGGTTCGTGAATCGACCAGTGGCAGAGTCTTGCTTCCCGACGAAGTAAAAATCTGTGAAAGTGAGTTATAGTCCCACTTTTAAAATCTAATATTTTTGGGATGAGAATACATGCAGGTTTTATAAATGATTTACAAAATAGACACAAGTACGTGAAACTACATTCTATGGTTGAATTATCGAAATCGAATATGCCCCATTTTATTAAGTCTGGTAATCTAAGAATTTGAGAATAGACACCCTAATTGACACGAATCCTAAAGATAGATCTATTGGGCCTAACAAACCCTATCCAAAGTACCGGATGCTTTAGTACTTCGAAATTTATATCATATCCGAAGGGTGTCCCCGAATGATGGGGATATTCTTATATATACATCTTGTTAATGTCGGTTACCAGGTGTTCACCATATGAATGATTTTTATCTCTATGTATGAGATGTATATTGAAATATGAAATCTTGTGGTCTATTGTTACGATTTGATATATATAGGTTAAACCTATAACTCACCAACATTTTTGTTGACGTTTAAAGCATGTTTATTCTCAGGTGAATATTAAGAGCTTCCGCTGTTGCATACTAAAATAAGGACAAGATTTGGAGTCCATGTTTGTATGATATTATGTAAAAACTGCATTCAAGAAACATATGTCGATGTAATATATTTCTATTGTAAACCATTATGTAATGGTCGTGTGTAAACAGTATATTTTAGATTATCATTATTTGATAATCTACGTAATGCTTTTGAAACCTTTATTGATAAAATAAAGGTTATGGTTGTTTTAAAAATGAATGCAGTCTTTGAAAAACGTCTCATATAGAGGTCAAAACCTCGCAAAAATCAATTAATATGGAACGTTTATAATCAATATGAACGGGACATTTCAGTTGGTATCCGAGCGTTGGTCTTAGAGAACCAGAAAATTTGCATTAGTGTGTCTTATCGAGTTTGTTAGGATGCATTAGTGAGTCTGGACTTCGACCATGTTTTCTTTAAAAATGATTGCTTAACATTTTTGTTGGAAACTATATATTTTTAACATGTGAATATTACGTGATATATTAATCTCTTAACGTGTTTGATATTATGTGATAGATGTCTACCTCTAGAACAAGTCCCATTGACTCACCTAATAATAATGAAGAGTCAAATGTAAATTGGAATGATTCCTGGACTGATTCACAAGTTCCCAAAGAGGAACCGGAAGAAGAGTCGGAACCGGAAGAAGAATCGGAACCGAAAGAAGAATCGGAACCGGAAGAAGAAATAGAACCAGCGGGGGAAATAATAAAACGGTTAAGTAGAAGAAAATCCTCAACCAACCGACCAAAGTTAATTATGGTCAATGGTGTTTCCACCAAGGAAGCAAAGTATTGGGAGGATTACCAATTCTCCGATGAATCGGATCCCGAAAAGGATTCCGATGATGTTATAGAAATTACCCCAACACAATTTAATAAGGCAAAAGAGAACAATAATGGAAAGGGCATAAAAATAGAGAAATTTGATTCCAAACACAATGAACTTTATATGTATCGTCAACACCCGTATTTCTTAAGTTGAGACAATAACCCGGGAACCTCTAAACCACCAGGTATTTCTAAACCAATGTGGAAAATGACGGCTCGTATTAGGGGAACATCATATATCCCTAGAAACTTGGCAAAACGAACCAAAACCGAAGAAGAAGAAACGAGCGAGTCGGAATAAGATAGTTGTATTTGTGTGGTGTAATATATCTAATATAGTGTGCTTATGCTTTATGATATATGTAAAAATTGCTTGTATTAATAAGTATTTTTTTATGAATCTAACTCTTGTCTATTTTACCGTATAAAAACACAAAATGGATAGACAACCCAATATTTTAAGAGACCTACCCGGAGACATGATTGATGAAATCTTGTCTAGAGTCGGTCAGAATTCCTCGGCACAACTATTTAAGGCGAGATCAGTTTGTAAGACATTCGAAGAACGTTCCAAGAATGCCTTGATTTATAAAAGGCTTTCATTCGAAAGATGGGGGATATCACATTGGAAAATCCCTAAGTTACGATGTGTTTACTTTGACGCATATATTGCGGGGAACCCAAATGCTATTTTACGCAACGGGTTAAGAAATTATTTTGACTCAATATATCCGAATATAGGACTTCGTGATTTAGAAAAAGCGGCTAACATGCGACATAAAGAAGCATGTTATGCTTACGGGTTAGTAATGTTCGCTTCTCACCAAAGTGAGAACAAGAACATCGGGCTACAACTATTAAACAAAACGTTCCCACAAGTGACGGAGTCGGTAATTGGGGTAAGAAATGAGGTTTTTAGGTTATTACGAGACTGTTGGTCATTACGTAACCTTCATCCTTTTGACGACGTTACAACACATTGTCTTACTATCGGTCACAACGATTATGTTCCACAAAACTAAGGATGGGAAGTGGTATTAGTAAAACCAGAATGCACGACTTGTTTCTGGACGTATGAATTACGTGTCTTTATTGCCTTTGCTGAACGCCTTATTTATTAACTAGAATTATCTTCGCAACTACTTTGTATCAAAGTTTTATGTGCTATATTTCATGCCATATGTAAAAAAAACGGTATTGTAAGTTTGCAAGTTATTGTATAAAGGTTTGGATATGATTTTTTTTTTGTGATTAGTTTTTCATATAGAATTGTAGTAGTTGAAATGGTATGTTAGCTACTAAGTATGAACTTAATGGGTAGGTACTACCCGAATTAAAGAGTATAAAACGCTAATATGAAGAAAGAGCTTTTATAAATAAGTTCATATTACGCTACGAAATACTATTGACTACTCTTGATATTCTATATGATTAACTCGTTTCATTTGACTATTTTGAAGGAAACGGCACCGACTACTCGACACACCTTGAATATGAGCGAAGAGGAATTTCGTGCCTTTCTTGCTTCAAACATAGCCGCAGTACAGGCTGCGCTACATACTAACAATAACTCCGAATCTAGCAATGCAGCTAACGGCGCAAGAAATCGTGTAGGATGCACCTACAAAGAATTCACTGCCTGCAAACCTTTGGAATTTGATGGAACCGAAGGACCGATCGGATTGAAACGGTGGACCGAGAAGGTCGAATCGGTGTTTGCCATAAGTAAGTGTACTGAAGAGGACAAAGTGAAGTACGCTACGCATACCTTCACAGGTACTGCGTTAACATGGTGGAATACCTATCTAGAGCAAGTGGGACAAGATGATGCTTACGCACTACCGTGGTCAGCATTCAAGCACTTGATGAACGAGAAGTACCATCCCAGAACCGAGGTCAATAAGTTCAAGACAGAACTTAGAGGGTTACGAACCCAAGGATTTGATATTACCACGTACGAAAGACGATTCACAGAATTGTGCCTATTGTGTCCGAGAGCGTTCGAAGATGAGGAAGAGAATATCGACGCGTTTGTGAAAGGATTACCGGAAAGAATCCAAGAAGATATAAGTTCACACGAGCCCGCCTCCATACAACAGGCATGTAGAATGGCTCACAAACTAGTGAACCAGATTGAGGAAAGAATTAAAGAACAGGCGGCTGAAGAGGTCAATGTGAAGCAAATCAAAAGAAAGTGGGAGGAAAACGGTGATAAGAATCACCAATACAACAACAGGAATTACAACAATAATCGCAACAACTATCCCAACAATCGCAACATCAATCGCGACTACAACAAACGGCCCAACAACAACAACAACAACAACAACAACAACAACAACAACAACAACAACAACAACAACAACAAAAACAACAACAATAACAACAACAACAACAACAACAACAACAACAGCAACTACAACAATCATCCCAACAACAATAACAACCACAACAACAACAAGAATCAGAAGCAGCTATGCCAAAGGTGTGAAAAGTATCACTCGGGGTTCTGCACCAAATTTTGCAACAGGTGTAAAAGAAATGGTCATAGCGCGGCGAAGTGTGAGGTCTACAGACCAGGGGTTAACAGAACGAAAGGAACAAATGGTGTCGGAACGAGTAATGGCGGAGCAAGTAGTGTCGGAGCAAGTTATGCCAATGTAGTTTGTTATAAATGTGGAAAACCGGGCCACATTATTAGAAATTACCCGAACTAGGAGAACACGAATGGACAAGGCCGTGGAAGAGTTTTCAATATTAATGCGGCAGAGGCACAGGAAGTCCCGGAGCTTGTTACGGGTACGTTTCTTATTGACAATAAATCTGCTTACGTTTTATTTGATTTGGGTGCGGATAGAAGCTATATGAGTAGAGATTTTTGTGCTAAATTAAGTTGTCCATTGACGCCGTTGGATAGTAAATTTTTACTCAAATTAGCAAACGGTAAATTAATTTTAGCAGATTATATATGCCGGAATCGAGAAATTAAATTGGGTAGCGAAATATTTAAGATTGATTTGATACCCGTAGAGTTAGGGAGTTTTGATGTAATAGTTGGCATGGACTAGCTGAAGAAGGTGAAAGCAAAGATCGAATGTTATAAAAATGCAATTCGCATTGTACGAGAAGAAGGAGAACCCTTAATGGTGTACGGAGAAAAGGGCAACACGAAGCTACATCTTATTAGTAATTTGAAGGTACAAAACTAATAAGAAAAGGTTGCTATGCTGTTCTAGCACACGTCGAGAAAGTACAAACTGAAGAAAAGAGCATTAATGATGTTCCCGTCGCAAAAGAATTTCCCGATGTATTTCCGAAAGAATTACCGGGACTACCTCCACATCGATCTGTTGAATTTCAAATAGATCTTGTACCAGGAGCTGCACCAATAGCTCGTGCTCCTTATAGACTCACACCCAGCGAGATGAAAGAATTGCAAAGCCAACTGCAAGAACTTTTAGAGCGTGGTTTCATTCATGTTGTTTATCGACTACCGAGAGTTGAACAAACTTACCATCAGGAACCGCTACCCACTACCGAGAATCGACGACTTATTTGATTAACTACAAGGCTCATATGTTTATTCTAAGATCGATTTACGTTCTGGATATCATCAAATGTGGGTGAAGGAGGATGATATTCCAAAGACTGCTTTTAGGACTCGTTACGGTCATTACGAGTTTATGGTTATGCCATTTGGATTGACTAACGCACCAGCTGTGTTCATGGACCTCATGAACCAAGTGTGTGGGCCATATCTTGACAAGTTTGTCATTGTTTTCATCGATGACATTACTCGAAGAATGATCAAGAGCACGAAGAACACTTGAAAAAAGTGTTAGAGTTGTTAAGGAGAGAAAAACTGTACGCTAAGTTTTCAAAGTGTGCATTTTGGTTGGAAGAAGTTAAATTCCTCGGTCACATAGTGAACAAAGAAGGTATTCAGGTAAATCCAGCAAAGATTGAAACCGATGAAAAGTGGGAAACCCCAAAAACTCCAAAACACATACGCCAGTTTTTAGGACTAGCTGGTTACTACAGAAGGTTCATCCAAGACTTTTCCAGAATAGCAAAACCCTTGACTGCATTAACGCATAAAGGGAAGAAATTTGAATGGAAAGATGAACAAGAGAAAGCGTTTCAGTTATTGAAGAAAAAGTTAACTACGGCACCTATATTGTCATTACCTGAAGGGAATGATGATTTTGTGATATATTGTGACGCCTCAAAGCAAGGTCTCGGTTGTGTATTAATGCAATGAATGAAAGTAATTACTTATGCGTCTAGATAATTGAAGATTCACGAACAAAATTATACGACGCATGATTTGGAATTAGGCGCGGTTGTTTTTGCATTAAAGACTTGGAGGCACTACTTATATGGGGTCAAAAGTATTATATATACCGACCACAAAAGTCTTCAACACATATTTAATCAGAAACAACTGAATATGAGGCAGCGTAGGTGGATTGAATTGTTGAATGATTACGACTTTGAGATTCGTTACCACCCGGGGAAGGCAAATGTGGTAGCCGACGCCTTGATCAGGAAGGACATAGAACCCATTCGAGTAAAATCTATGAATATAATGATTTACAATAACCTTACTACTCAAATAAAGGAGGCGCAACAAGGAGTTTTAAAAGAGGGAAATTTAAAGGATGAAATACCCAAAGGATCGGAGAAGCATCTTAATATTCGAGAAGATGGAACCCGGTATAGGGCTGAAAGGATTTGGGTACCAAAATTTGGAGATATGAGAGAAATGGTACTTAGAGAAGCTCATAAAACCAGATAGTCAATACATCCTGGAACGGGGAAGATGTACAATGATCTCAATAAACATTTTTGGTGGCCGGGTATGAAAGCCGATGTTGCTAAATATGTAGGAGAATTTTTGACGTGTTCTAAGGTCAAAGCTGAGCATCAGAAACCATCAGGTCTACTTCAACAACCCGAAATCCCGGAATGGAAATGGGACAACATTACCATGGATTTCATCACTAAATTGCCAAGGACTGCAAGTGGTTTTGATACTATTTGGGTAATAGTTGATCATCTCACCAAATTAGCACACTTCCTGCCAATAAGAGAAGATGACAAGATGGAGAAGTTAGCACGACTGTATTTGAAGGAAGTCATCTCCAAACATGGAATACTAATCTCTATTATCTCTGATAGGGATGGCAGATTTATTTCAAGATTCTGGCAGACATTACAGCAAGCATTAGGAACTCGTCTAGACATGAGTACTGCCTATCATCCAAAAACTGATGGGCAGAGCAAAAGGATGATACAAACGCTTGAAGACATGCTACGGGCATGTGTTATTGATTTCGGAAACAGTTGGGATCGACATCTACCGTTAGCAGAATTTTCCTGCAACAACAGCTACCATTCAAGCATTGAGATGGCGCCGTTTGAAGAACTTTATAGTGGAAAGTGCAGGTCTCCGATTTGTTGGAGTGAAGTGGGGGATAGACAGATTACGGGTCCGGAGATAATACAAGAAACTACCGAGAAGATCATCTAAATTCAACAACGGTTGAAAATCGCCCAAAGTCAACAAAAGAGCTACGCCGACATTAAAAGAAAAGACATAGAATTTGAAATTGGAGAAATGGTCATGCTTAAGGTTGCACCTTGGAAAGGTGTTGTTCGATTTGATAAACGGGGGAAATTAAATCTAAGGTATATTGGACCATTCAAGATTATTGATCGTGTCGGACCAGTAGCTTACCGACTTGAGTTATCTCAACAAATTGCGAATGTACATAAAACTTTCCACGTCTCGAATTTGAATAAATGTTTTGCTAAAGAAGATCTCACTATTCCGTTGGACGAAATCCAAATCAATGAAAAACTTCAATTCATTGAAGAACCCGTCGAAATAATGGATCGTGAGGTTAAGAGACTTAAACAAAACAATATACCGATTGTTAAGGTTCGATGGAATGCTCGTAGAGGACCCGAGTTCACCTGGGAGCATGAAGATCAGATGAAGAAGAAATACCCGCATCTATTTCTAGAAGATTCGTCAACACTTTCAACAGCTTAAAATTTCGGGACGAAATTTATTTAACGGGTAGGTACTGTAGTGACCCGAACTTTTCCATGTTTTTATATATTAAATGAAATTGATATTTACATGATTAAATGTTTCCAACATGTTAAGCAATCAAACTTGTTAAGACTTGATTAATTGTGTGACGACCCGAAAATTTTCGACCAAATTTAAACCTAACCTTTATATGTTTCCGACACGATAAGCAGAATTTGTAATGTTGAATCTCAAAAAGTTTGGAACTACATTCATGTAATCAATTACCCTTTGACCGTGTTCAACGATTCACGAACAATTATATGTATATAGATATGTATATATAATATATAATAACTGAAAACATTAACAAAGTATTTGATATATATGATACTTTACATGAACGTATTTGTTTCGATATATTTATCGACAGAATTAAGAGATAATATCAAATGATTGAATTATCAGATACATTATGATATGATTACGGGCCAATGTTATGAGGTCCACTGTGATTTAAGAAATCTATTCTTTTTGACAATATTCGGAAAATGGTAAAGTGATCTATAAGTAGGAATGTGGAGTGTAAATAACTTAGATGTTGGATATCGACAAGTTAAGTAACTCGACATTTTTCATTAAGATGATTTCATACGTTTATTAAACCTTTGGACTTTATCCCATGCTTCACCAACAGACTGTAATTTAAAAACTTGAAACCTATTATGAATATATATAATTCTACTTTTCTAAAATGTTTTATGATATAACGATTTAAATTAATATTAAATATATTTATACGCGTATTATACGTACATAGTTTTATACTTTTACTATACTTTAACTTTACCTTTACTTTACTTTTATTTTACTTTAACTTTAATAATTCACTTTAATAATTCACTTTAATAATAATTCACTTTAATAATTCATACTTTAATAATTCACTTTAATAATTCATACTTTAATAATTCACTTTAATAATTCACTTTAATAATTCATACTTTAATAATTCATACTTTAATAATTCACTTTAATAATTCACTTTAATTATTCATACTTTAATAATTCACTTTAATAATTCAAAAATCTATTATAAATAGAATTCAATAGGTTTTATTATTTCATAGAAACTTAAAAATATATTTCTCTAAACTCTCTCAATCGAATTACATATATATATTTACTTAGTATTATTTCAAGATATTATTAGTATACATAAAATACTATAACGGAGTTATATTCAGACGATTTCAAAATAAATTTTCAAACGGGATAGAGCTAAGAAAATTATGGGTTATAGCTATGGAGGTTATGGGTATTGTTCGAGGGTATTGCTCGTGAGGTCAACCTAACGTTTATCATTTTCGTTGCGTCTACGTACTTTCCTGCAATATTGAATCACAATATTGATACGTGAGCATTCATATCTTATCTTTTATATATTAATAGTGTATCCCTGACTAGTGCTCGAGTATATATGATTATGCATGTTTGTATGCTTAATTTCGTCGTTAAATAGTTTATGATAAATCACGAATTTGATACATATGCTACTGAGATAAGGTATATGATATGCATGTCGTTGAAAAGCTAAAGAAAAATTAATAACTTTTCATTTAGAAATCGTGTGGGTTCGATGAACGGATTAAAAGATATGGTCAACTGAATTATTATTAATTTTAATATTATTATTAAAACGATTATTATAATTGTTATCAGTTGATGTTATTACTAAAATTATCTTTATTACTAAAAATTTATATTTTTATTGTAACTATCATTTTATTATTTTTATCATTGTTATTATTATCAATATTATTTAATCAAATAAATGTGCGTACAAAGATATTTTTACCACACGTAATATAATTACATTAATAATACATACCACTATATTTTTATGATATTAAGTGAATTTTATAAATTTTATTACTTGAGATATATAAAAGTATATTTTTATCATATATGAATTTAAATATAAATTTTTATTTATTAATAAATGACTTGTATTATTTAGTATAATAAGATCTGATAAATATATTTAAATATATAAAACGACTATATATAAGTTATATAATAAACATGTATAGATTTTGGAAGTCATTTTGGGTCAAGTTGACTTTTGTTGACTTTTGCATGTCGGTCTCGAGCATTAGGATTGTGATACACTACGACTTGACCTAAATTGTTAGACAGATATTGACCAACATATAAATATATATACTTAATATAGGTTTGTGAATCCGAGACAAACCCTGCACTTGTTCAGTGCCGTCATATACATAATTGCTACGAAATACAGTATTGTGAGTTTCATTACTCCTTTTTTATATATATCTTTGGGCTGAGAATACATGCGCTATTTTATAAATGTTTTACGAAATAGGCACAAGTACTAAAACTAATTATATGTGGGTTTAAACCAGAAATATACCCTTAGCTTGGTAACATTAAACTACTTGTCTATGTACGGTAGGCGCGAATCTTAAAGATAGATCTATTGGGCCTGACAAACCCCATCCTGACTATGGGATGCTTTAGTACTTCGAGGTTATTTTAAACACACCTGATCTGGTGTACTTCAGAGGGTAAAACATGAACGTTAAGGCTTGTTACCGAGTGCCTACAACTTATAGAATACTTTTATACACTCGCGAGTGTACGGATATTTATAGAAACAGAAATCTTGTGGTCTATTACTATTACGGAAATGATTGATTATGATAAACTAATGAACTCACCAACCTTTTGGTTGACACTTTAAAGCATGTTTATTCTCAGGTATTAAAGAAATCTTCCGCTGTGCATTAGCTCATTTTAAGGATATTACTTGGAGTCATTCATGACATACTTTGAAAGACGTTGCATTCGAGTCATTGAGTTCATCAAGATTAATATTAAGTTAATTATAATTGGATGTAATATGAAATGATATACATGCTGTCAATTTTTGATGTAAAGAAAGTTTGTCTTTTAAAAACGAATGCAATGTTTGTAAAACGTATCATATAGAGGTCAAATACCTCGCGATGTAATCAACTATTGTGAATCGTTTATAATGTATATGAACGGATCCTTTCAGTTGGTATCAGAGCGGTGGTCTTAGCGAACCAGGTCTTGCATTAGTGTGTCTAACTGATAGTTGTTAAGATGCATTAGTGAGTCTGGACTTCGACCGTGTCTGCATGTCAAAATTTTGCTTATCATTTTTAGTCGGAAATCATCTACTTACCATCCTTAGGAAATTACCTGCTTATCATTCTTAAGTCTAGATGCGTTTTCCTACATTTATTGCATAATAATGTATAGTCAAATTCTTATCTTAGCATATCTGTTACTGTGAACTTTGATTGACATCTTTCAAAGATTCCTCCGTAATTTATGGGATTTTGGTATTATATATACATATGTAAATTATGTATTGAAGAATACCAAATCTAAATTCTACAATCTATTTCATACCAAAAATTCTTTCCCTGATCTTACAAGATGGATCCCTCAACCAGTTCGAATTCCTCGGATTCCGACAGCTATGCCGATATGGATTTCCACATGAGCTCCGAAAGCAGCGTGACCGGAATGGATCAACCAATTAGCCATCATCTATTTTGGATGAATTGGGGATGGGTTAGTAATCTACTTAACCATTAGAGACAAGAAGAAGGTGATCCCTTTCATCCACCACATTGCCCTCTTGGCAATGAACCTGAAGCACTTACCGGCGAACCTGTCCGAAACACCATTTTCTCTCTCATTTCCAGAGTATCTCGTCATGATTATATACTACACCAAATTCTAGATCTTATCTATCCGCTCGTCCGAACCGACAATCACCCCGGTGTAATAGAAGAAGTCAACGAGCTTCGCGCTCGGGTAGTGGCTTTGGAGAATATGGTGCAAAGGTTACAAACACCAGCAGCAGCACCAGCAGCATAACCAGTACCACTATCAACAACATCAACAGTACCATTACCACCACCAACAACAACCGCATCGCAAACCTCAACTTCACAATCTGTCCCACGAGCATCGACGTCATACGCCATGTAGATACCAAGGAATACCACAACGATGAAGTATTGATTCATAACTTCATTGGGGAAACATTCTACGACGATTATGTAATTTCTAAAGTTTAGAAATTATCTATCCTAGCCTTAACCATAAATCAAATGAGTTTAATTTAATATTAACTCATTAAATCTATATTACATCTGACGAAATATATACACATATATATTTCCATAAAGACTGTAATAAAATTCTTTTGTACAAAATATTAATTGTGAGATTTTTTTTTAACGGGTAGGTAATACCCGAGAGATATATAAATTCACAATTAATATGTTACATTCTTCGAATCTGATTCAGCAAATCATCCATTATACTCCCTACTTTCATAACAATATACATTCTTTTATAGAAATCAAAACAACCATACTCATTTAAAATCTAATTACATATTCTGATTTTGAAATCTCAGAATTCGATTCAAGATATAACCGAAATCATCACTCTTAGATTTCTACATCTTTCATAACTATACTTTGACTTCAAAACTGTCCTAGAACCTCATTTCTATTCATGGAACTCACAAAAATATTTGTATCATTCAAAATCTTAGAACATCATATGTATATTAACAATTACAATATGTGTTCAAACACTTTGAAATTCTTAAAGACATGCGAGATGATGATCCAACCACACATTACCCACTGTCAAGCACCTGAAAAGCTCTCGAAACCAAAGTTATAGTTTAACACGTATTTGTGTCAGATCCTTTGATATTTATTACCAAATATAATTTTTCAATCTCTTTTCAAAATAGACAGTTTTGTCATAGCTTCAACAAATCACCTTCATTTGTTTATACGAATAAACCTTATTATAACAATTACCCCTTCATCATTGTTACCGGGGAACCTTTCATATCTCACCACATTAGCAGTTGACTTATCAACAACTTCATTAACCTTCGACTTAAGCCTCTCTGAAAAGCCACTATACTTATTCATTAAAACCCCATCATGTACTCACCTACATCATGTAACAATAATTGTCACACCAACTACTGGGAATTAGCAATCAGTATTTTGAATTTCGCGACAATTTTACGTCAAAAGTTATATGTATACATATAACGTCTATCTCCTAGACTTACATACTTCGAATGTGAATTTTCTGAAAAATATCCCAAACTATGAACTAGTTCTCCGAAATTGGAAAAAATGCTGATGAAGAAACAAAAACTGTAAACGACTTTAACAGTCAAAAGTTTGATGATAAAGAATAGTATGGTGGTAAAGCTGAGAAAAAGAGAAGGTTTGAAACTGGAAAACGGATTGAGCAGACCATGAAGAAGGCTGTGGACAAATCACAAAGACTAAACCTGCCTTCAAAGGATCCAAATAATTCAGTGTCTACTGAAATCGTTATCAAATACCTTACTTCTTATTCTAAACCTTCACAGACAAATCTTCTTCATCATCCATCTATGTTAAGAATTCTAAGATATCATCGTATCTTTTATTATAAATATCTTCGATATTCCTGAAGATATTTTCAAAACTATTCTTATCCGAAATCTTCTATCTATTCGCAATATCTGCGTTACAACATAAAAAGAACTGTGTTAGTTTCTAAATTCTGAAGAAAAAAAAAATTCGAATAGGAATGTTTTTGAAGTAGTGTTGGGAACTGAAGCATGAGTTAGTATAATATAATGACACTTGATCAATGTGATTATATTACAGTAAGTCATACTGAGTTTCTAATGGAACGTGATGATTCACAGAACATACCGTCATCATGTACTATTTACACGACTCTTACATTCAACCCAATTTCCAAACATATTAAGAACATATCACCTTGATAGCTCTATATTTTCGGATATTCTGGTAATTTGCCAAATCAAGATCGTGCCATTACGATTTTCTTCTTAGAACATTAATTATGTTCATCCAAAAATTCATATCTACAAATTCTGGACTATTATCCGCTTGACTTAAGGTCGAGAAGAGAAAACGAAAGCATGAAGCTCCGAAATATAATGGATAACAACTGTAGTGACCCGAACTTTTCCATGTTTATATATATTAATTTAGATTGATATTTACATGATTAAATGTTTCCAACATGTTAAGCAATCAAACTTGTTAAGACTTGATTAATTGAAATATGTTTCATATAGACAATTGACTACCCAAGTTGACCGGCGATTCACGAACGTTAAAACTTGTAAAAACGACTTGACGATATATATATGGATATACATATGGTTAACATGAGATTATGATAAGTAAGTATCTCCATAAGTATATTAACAATGAGTTATATACATATAAACAAGACTACTAACTTAAGGATTTCGAAACGAGACATATATGTAACGATTATCGTTGTAACGACATTTAAATGTATATATATCATATTAAGATATATTAATATATCATAATATCATGATAATATAATAATTTAACATCTCATTAGATATAATAAACAATGGGTTAACAACATTAATTGAGATCGTTAACTTAAAGGTTTCAAAACAACACTTACATGTAACGACTAACGATGACTTAACAACTCCGTTAAAATGTATATACATGTAGTGTATTTAGATGTATTAAAATACTTTTGGAAGACTTCAAGACATATATCAAAACACTCATACTTAACGAAAATGGTTACAGTTACTTTCCCATTCTTTTCTTTCATCAAGAATTCTAGTCGTATTCTTACCCGTATTATACACAGCTTCAAAACGTACTTACTATGGGTATATACCAATAGGAACTAGCATGGGATTCCACTCTTGATTATGTCATGTATGACTAATCAATTTTAACTTCTACCATGAGCTAGTCAACTAACTAGAACTCCTTTTAACCCCACTCACCACTCACCAATTAACACTCATCATTCACTCCATTTCACTTTCAAATCTCTTTCTAATTCTCTCTCAACACACCCACACTATTATGAACGTATTTTTCCAGTAGTTAATCATCATCCTCATCAAAAATCACTTCAAGAATCAAGCTATAATCATCATAGGAAGAACACTTCAAGAATACTTTAAAAATCCCTTCAAGTTTACTAATTTACTTCCAAGCTTTCTAATCCATTCCAAGTAATCATCTAAGATCAAGAAACCTTTGTTATATACAGTAGGTTATCTTTCTTATTCAAGGTAATATTCATATTCAAACTTTGATTCAATTTCTATAACTATAAACTATCTTAATTCGAGCAAAAATCTTACTTGAACTTGTTTTTGTGTCATGATCCTACTTCAAGAACTTTCAAGCCATCCAAGATCCTTTGAAGCTAGATCATTTCTTGTCACTTCCAGTAGGTTTAACTACTAAACTTGAGGTAGTAATGATGTTCATAACATCATTCGATTCATATATATAAAACTATCTTATTTGAAGGTTTAAACTCGTAATCACTAGAACATAGTTTAGTTAATTCTAAACTTGTTCGCAAACAAAAGTTAATCCTTCTAACTTGACTTTTAAAATTAACTAAACACATGTTCTATATCTATATGATATTCTAACTTAATGATTTAAAACCTGGAAACACGAAAAACACCGTAAAACCGGATTTACGCCGTCGTAGTAACACCGCGGGCTGTTTTGGGTTAGTTAATTAAAAACTATGATAAACTTTGATTTAAAAGTTGTTATTCTGAGAAAATGATTTTTATTATGAACATGAAACTATATCCAAAAATTATGGTTAAACTCAAAGTGGAAGTATGTTTTCTAAAATGGTCATCTAGACGTCGTTCTTTCGACTGAAATGACTACCTTTACAAAAACGACTTGTAACTTATTTTTCCGACTATAAACCTATACTTTTTCTATTTAGATTCATAAAATACAGTTCAATATGAAACCATAGCAATTTGATTCATTCAAAACGGATTTAAAATGAAGAAGTTATGGGTAAAACAAGATTGGATAATTTTTCTCATTTTAGCTACGTGAAAATTGGTAACAAATCTATTCCAACCATAACTTAATCAACTTGTATTGTATATTATGTAATCTTGAGATACCATAGACACGTATACAATGTTTCGACCTATCATGTCGACACATCTATATATATTTCGGAACAACCATAGACACTCTATATGTGAATGTTGGAGTTAGCTATACAGGGTTGAGGTTGATTCCAAAATATATATAGTTTGAGTTGTGATCAATACTGAGATACGTATACACTGGGTCGTGGATTGATTCAAGATAATATTTATTGATTTATTTCTGTACATCTAACTGTGGACAACTAGTTGTAGGTTACTAACGAGGACAGCTGACTTAATAAACTTAAAACATCAAAATATATTAAAAGTGTTGTAAATACATTTTGAACATACTTTAATATATATGTATATATTGTTATAGGTTCGTGAATCAACAGTGGCCAAGTCTTACTTCTCGACGAAGTAAAAATCTGTGAAAGTGAGTTATAGTCCCACTTTTAAAATCTAATATTTTTGGGATGAGAATACATGCAGGTTTTATAAATGATTTACAAAATAGACACAAGTACGTGAAACTACATTCTATGGTTGAATTATCGAAATCGAATATGCCCCTTTTTATTAAGTCTGGTAATCTAAGAATTAGGGAACAGACACCCTAATTGACGCGAATCCTAAAGATAGATCTATTGGGCTTAACAAACCCCATCCAAAGTACCGGATGCTTTAGTACTTCGAAATTTATATCATATCCGAAGGGTGTCCCGGAATGATGGGGATATTCTTATATATGCATCTTGTTAATGTCGGTTACCAGGTGTTCACCATATGAATGATTTTTATCTCTATGTATGGGATATGTATTGAAATATGAAATCTTGTGGTCTATTATTATGATTTGATATATATAGGTTAAACCTATAACTCACCAACATTTTTGTTGACGTTTTAAAGCATGTTTATTCTCAGGTGATTATTAAGAGCTTCCGCTGTCGCATACTTAAATAAGGACGAGATTTGGAGTCCATGCTTGTATGATATTGTGTAAAAACTGCATTCAAGAAACTTATTTTGTTGTAACATATTTGTATTGTAAACCATTATGTAATGGTCGTGTGTAAACAGGATATTTTAGATTATCATTATTTGATAATCTACGTAAAACTTTTAAACCTTTATTGATGAAATAAAGGTTATGGTTTGTTTTAAAATGAATGCAGTCTTTGAAAAACGTCTCATATAGAGGTCAAAACCTCGCAACGAAATCAATTAATATGGAACGTTTTTAATCAATAAGAACGGGACATTTCAGTTGGTATCAGAGCGTTGGTCTTAGAGAACCAGAATTTTGCATTAGTGTGTCTTATGTAGTTTGTTAGGATGCATTAGTGAGTCTGGACTTCGACCGTGTTTACTTGAAAAATGATTGCTTAACAAATTTTGTTGGAAACTATATATTTTTAACATGTGAATATTATGTGATATATTAATCTCTTAACGCGTTTGATATTATGTGATAGATGTCTACCTCTAGAACAAGTCCCATTGACTCACCTAATAATAATGAAGAGTCAAATGTAAATTGGAATGATTCGTGGACTGATTCACAAGTTCCCGAAGAGGAACCGGAAGAAGAGTCGGAACCAGAAGAAGAATCGGAATCGGAAGAAGAATCGGAACCGGATGAAGAAATAGAACCGGTGGGGGAAATAATAAAACGGTTAAGTAAAAGAAAATCCTCAACCAACCGACCAAGGTTAATTATGGTCAATGGTGTTTCCGCTAAGGAAGCAAAATATTGGGAGGATTACCAATTCTCCGATGAATCGGATTCCGAGGAGAATTCCGATGATGTTATAGAAATTACCCCAACTGAATTTAAAAAGGCAAAAGAAAATAATAAGGGAAAGGGCATAAAAATAGAGAAATCTAATTCCAACCCCGATGAACTTTATATGTATCGTCAACCCCCGAAGTCCTTAAGTTGTAACAATGACCCGGGAACCTCTAAACCACCAGGTTTTTCTAAACCAATGTGGAAAATAACGGCTCGTATTAGGGGAACATCATATATCCCTAGAAACTTGGGAAAACGAACCAAAACCAAAGAAGAAGAAACAAGCGAGTCGGAATAAGATAGTTGTATTCGTGTGGTGTAATATATGTAATATAGTGTGCTTATGCTTTATGATATATGTAAAAATTGCTTGTATTAATAAGTATTTTTTTATGAATCTAACTCTTGTCTATTTTACAGTATAAAAACACAAAATGGATAGACAACCCAATATTTTAAGAGACCTACCCGGAGACATGATTGATGAAATCTTGTCTAGAGTCGGTCAGAATTCCTCGGCACAACTATTTAAGGCGAGATCAGTTTGTAAGACATTCGAAGAACGTTCCAAGAATGATTTGGTTTATAAAAGGCTTTCGTTCGGAAGATGGGGGATATCACATTGGGAAATCCATAAGTTACGATGTGTTTACTTTGACGCATATATTGCGGGGAACCCAAATGCTATTTTACGCAACGGGTTAAGAAATTATTTTGACTCAGTATATCCAAATATAGGACTTCGTGATTTAGAAAAAGCGGCTAACATGCAACATAAAGAAGCATGTTATGCTTACGGGTTAGTAATGTTCGCTTCTCACCAAAGTGAGAACAAGAACATCGGGCTACAACTATTAAACAAAACGTTCCCTCAAGTGACGGAGTCGGTAATTGGGGTAAGAAATGAGGTTTTTAGGTTATTACGAGACTGTTGGTCATTACGTAACCCTCGTCCCTTTGACGACATTACAACACGCTGTCTTATCAACGGCTATAACGGTTATGTTCCACAAGACCAAGGATGGGAAGTAATCCTAGTAAAACCAGAATGCATGACTTGTTTCTGGACGTATGAATTACGTGTCTTTATTGCCTTTGCTGAACGACTTGTGTACTAGCTAGAATTATCTTCACAACCATCTTGTATCAAATTTATTGTGTGCTATATTTCATGCTATATGTAAAATAAGTGGTATTGTAAGTTTGTAAAATATTGTGTAAAAGTTTGAACGCGAAATATTATTACAATCTGTTTTTCATATAGAATTGTAGTAGTTGAATTGTATATTAGCTACTAAGTATGAACTTAACGGGTAGGTACTACCCGAATTTAAACTTATAAAACGCTAATATGAAGAAAAAGCTTTTATAAATGAGTTCATATTATGCTACGAAATACTATTAACTACTCTTAATATTCTGTATGATTAACTTGTTCCATTTAACTATTTTGAAGGAAATGGCACCGACTACTCGACACACTGTGAATATGAATGAAGAGGAATTCCGTACTTTTCTAGCTTCAAACATAGCTGCAGTACAGGCTGCGCTATATACCAACAATAACCTTGGATCTGGCAGTACAGGAAATCATGTAGGATGCACCTACAAAGAATTCACTGCCTGCAAACCTTTGGAATTTGATGGAACCGAAGGACCGATCGGATTGAAACGGTGGACCGAGAAGGTCGAATCGGTGTTTGCCATAAGTAAGTGTACTGAAGAGGACAAAGTGAAGTACGCTACGCATACCTTTACAGGTTCTGCGTTAACATGGTGGAATACCTATCTAGAGCAAGTGGGACAAGATGATGCGTACGCACTACCGTGGTCAGCATTCAAGCACTTGATGAACGAGAAGTACCGTCCCAGAACCGAGGTCAATAAGCTCAAGACAGAACTTAGAGGGTTACGAACCCAAGGATTTGATATTACCACGTATGAAAGACGATTTACAGAATTGTGCCTATTGTGTCCGGGAGCATTCGAAGATGAGGAAGAGAAGATCGACGCGTTTGTGAAAGGATTACCAGAAAGAATCCAAGAAGATATAAGTTCACACGAGCCCGCCTCCATACAACAGGCATGTAGAATGGCTCACAAACTAGTGAACCAGATTGAAGAAAGAATTAAAGAACAGACTGCTGAAGAGGCCAATGTGAAGCAAGTCAAAAGAAAGTGGGAGGAAAACGGTGATAAGAATCACCAATACAATAACAACAGCAATTATAACAATAATCGCAACAACTATCCTAACAATCGCAACATCAATCGCAACTACAACAAACGGCCCAACAACAACAACAACAACAACAGCAACCACAACAATCATCTTAACAACAATAATAACCGCAACAACAACAACAATCAGAAGCAGCTATGCCAAAGGTGTGAAAAGTATCACTCGGGGTTCTGCACCAAATTTTGCAACAAGTGTAAAAGAAATGGTCATAGCGCGGCGAAGTGTGATGTCTACGGACCAGGGGTTAACAGAACGAAAGGAACAAATGGTGTCGGAACAAGTAATGGCGGAGCAAGTAGTGTCGGAGCAAGTTATGCCAATGTAGTTTGTTATAAATGTGGAAAACCGGGCCCCATTATTAGAAATTGCCCGAACCAGGAGAACACGAATGGACAAGGCCGCGGAAGAGTTTTCAATATTAATGCGGCAGAGGCACAGGAAGACCCGGAGCTTGTTACAGGTACGTTTCTTATTGACAATAAATCTGCTTACGTTTTATTTGATTCGGGTGCGGATAGAAGCTATATGAGTAGAGATTTTTGTGCTAAATTAAGTTGTCCATTGACGCCTTTGGATAGTAAATTTTTACTCGAATTAGCAAATGGTAAATTAATTTCAGCAGATAATATATGTCGGAATCGAGAAATTAAACTGGTTAGCGAAACATTTAAGATTGATTTGATACCAGTAGAGTTAGGGAGTTTTGATGTGATAATCGGTATGGACTGGTTGAAAGAAGTGAAAGCAGAGATCGTTTGTTACAAAAATGCAATTCGCATTATACGAGAAAAAGGAAAACCCTTAATGGTGTACGGAGAAAAGGGCAACACGAAGCTACATCTTATTAGTAATTTGAAGGCACAAAAACTAATAAGAAAAGGTTGCTATGCTGTTCTAGCACACGTCAAGAAAGTACAAACTGAAGAAAAGAGCATCAATGATGTTCCCATTGCAAAAGAATTTCCCGATGTATTTCCGAAAGAATTACCGGGATTACCCCCACAGCGATCCGTTGAATTTCAAATAGATCTTGTACCAGGAGCTGCACCAATAGCTCGTGCTCCTTACAGACTCGCACCCAGCGAGATGAAAGAACTGCAAAGCCAATTACAAGAACTTTTAGAGCGTGGTTTCATTCGACCAAGCACATCACCGTGGGGAGCTCCTGTTTTGTTTGTTAAGAAGAAAGATGGTACATTCAGGTTGTGTATCGACTACCGAGAGTTGAACAAACTTACCATCAAGAACCGCTACCCACTACCGAGAATCGACGACTTATTTGATCAACTACAAGGCTCGTCTGTTTATTCAAAGATTGACTTACGTTCCGGGTATCATCAAATGCGGGTGAAAGAAGATGATATTCCAAAGACTGCTTTCAGAACACGTTACGGTCATTACGAGTTTATGGTCATGCCGTTTGGTTTAACTAATGCACCAGCTGTGTTCATGGACCTTATGAACCGAGTGTGTGGACCATACCTTGACAAGTTTGTCATTGTTTTCATTGATGACATACTTATTTACTCAAAGAATGACCAAGAACACGGTGAACATTTGAGAAAGGTGTTAGAAGTATTGAGGAAGGAAGAATTGTACGCTAAGTTTTCAAAGTGTGCATTTTGGTTGGAAGAAGTTCAATTCCTCGGTCACATAGTGAACAAAGAAGGTATTAAGGTGGATCCGGCAAAGATAGAAACTGTTGAAAAGTGGGAAACCCCGAAAACTCCGAAACACATACGCCAGTTTTTAGGACTAGCTGGTTACTACAGAAGGTTCATCCAAGACTTTTCCAGAATAGCAAAACCCTTGACTGCATTAACGCATAAAGGGAAGAAATTTGAATGGAATGATGAACAAGAGAAAGCGTTTCAGTTATTGAAGAAAAAGCTAACTACGGCACCTATATTGTCATTGCCTGAAGGGAATGATGATTTTGTGATTTATTGTGACGCATCAAAGCAAGGTCTCGGTTGTGTATTAATGCAACGAACGAAGGTGATTGCTTATGCGTCTAGACAATTGAAGATTCACGAACAAAATTATACGACGCATGATTTGGAATTAGGCGCGGTTGTTTTTGCAATAAAGACTTGGAGGCACTACTTATATGGGGTCAAAAGTATTATATATACCGACCACAAAAGTCTTCAACACATATTTAATCAGAAACAACTGAATATGAGGCAGCGTAGGTGGATTGAATTATTGAATGATTACGACTTTGAGATTCGTTACCACCCGGGAAAGGCAAATGTGGTAGCCGATGCCTTGAGCAGGAAGGACAGAGAACCCATTCGAGTAAAATCTATGAATATAATGATTCATAATAACCTTACTACTCAAATAAAGGAGGCGCAACAAGGAGTTTTAAAAGAAGAAAATTTAAAGGATGAAATACCCAAAGGATCGGAGAAGCATCTTAATATTCGGGAAGACGGAACCCGGTATAGGGCTGAAAGGATTTGGGTACCAAGATTTGGAGATATGAGAGAAATGGTACTTAGAGAAGCTCATAAAACCAGATACTCAATACATCCTGGAACGGGGAAGATGTACAAGGATCTCAAGAAACATTTTTGGTGGCCGGGTATGAAAGCCGATGTTGCTAAATATGTAGGAGAATGTTTGACGTGTTCTAAGGTCAAAGCTGAGCATCAGAAACCATCAGGTCTACTTCAACAACCCGAAATCCCAGAATGGAAATGGGAAAACATTACCATGGATTTCATCACTAAATTGCCAAGGACTGCAGGTGGTTTTGATACTATTTGGGTAATAGTTGATCGTCTCACCAAATCAGCACACTTTCTGCCAATAAGAGAAGATGACAAGATGGAGAAGTTAGCACGACTGTATTTGAAGGAAGTCGTCTCCAGACATGGAATACCAATCTCTATTATCTCTGATAGGGATGGCAGATTTATTTCAAGATTCTGGCAGACATTACAGCAAGCATTAGGAACTCGTCTAGACATGAGTACTGCCTATCATCCACAAACTGATGGGCAGAGCGAAAGGACGATACAAACGCTTGAAGACATGCTACGAGCATGTGTTATTGATTTCGGAAACAGTTGGGATCGACATCTACCGTTAGCAGAATTTTCCTACAACAACAGCTACCATTCAAGCATTGAGATGGCGCCGTTTGAAGCACTTTATGGTAGAAAGTGCAGGTCTCCGATTTGTTGGAGTGAAGTGGGGGATAGACAGATTACGGGTCCGGAGATTATACAAGAAACTACCGAGAAGATCATCCAAATTCAACAACGGTTGAAAACCGCCCAAAGTCGACAAAAGAGCTACGCTGACATTAAAAGAAAAGATATAGAATTTGAAATTGGAGAGATGGTCATGCTTAAAGTTGCACCTTGGAAAGGCGTTGTTCGATTTGGTAAATGAGGGAAATTAAATCCAAGGTATATTGGACCATTCAAGATTATTGATCGTGTCGGACCAGTAGCTTACCGACTTGAGTTACCTCAACAACTCGCGGCTGTACATAACACTTTCCACGTCTCGAATTTGAAGAAATGTTTTGCTAAAGAAGATCTCACTATTCCGTTAGATGAAATCCAAATCAATGAAAAACTCCAATTCATCGAAGAACCCGTCGAAATAATGGATCGTGAGGTTAAAAGACTTAAGCAAAACAAGATACCAATTGTTAAGGTTCGATGGAATGCTCGTAGAGGACCCGAGTTCACCTGGGAGCGTGAAGATCAGATGAAGAAGAAATACCCGCATCTATTTCCAGAAGATTCGTCAACACCTTCAACAGCTTAAAATTTCGGGACGAAATTTATTTAACGGGTAGGTACTGTAGTGACCCGAACTTTTCCATGTTTATATATATTAATTGAGATTGATATTTACATGATTAAATGTTTCCAACATGTTAAGCAATCAAACTTGTTAAGACTTGATTAATTGAAATATGTTTCATATAGACAATTGACCACCCAAGTTGACCGGCGATTCACGAACGTTAAAACTTGTAAAAACGACTTGACGATATATATATGGATATACATATGGTTAACATGAGATTATGATAAGTAAGTATCTCCATAAGTATATTAACAATGAGTTATATACATATAAACAAGACTACTAACTTAAGGATTTCGAAACGAGACATATATGTAACGATTATCGTTGTAACGACATTTAAATGTATATATATCATATTAAGATATATTAATATATCATAATATCATGATAATATAATAATTTAACATCTCATTAGATATAATAAACAATGGGTTAACAACATTAATTGAGATCGTTAACTTAAAGGTTTCAAAACAACACTTACATGTAACGACTAACGATGACTTAACGACTCCGTTAAAATGTATATACATGTAGTGTATTTAGATGTATTAAAATACTTTTGGAAGACTTCAAGACATATATCAAAACACTCATACTTAACGAAAATGGTTACAGTTACTTTTCCATTCTTTTCTTTCATCAAGAATTCTAGTCGTATTCTTACCCGTATTATACACAGCTTCAAAACGTACTTACTATGGGTATATACCAATAGGAACTAGCATGGGATTCCACTCTTGATTATGTCATGTATGACTAATCAATTTTAACTTCTACCATGAGCTAGTCAACTAACTAGAACTCCTTTTAACCCCACTCACCACTCACCAATTAACACTCATCATTCACTCCATTTCACTTCCAAATCTCTTTCTAATTCTCTCTCAACACACCCACACTATTATGAACGTATTTTTCCAGTAGTTAATCATCATCCTCATCAAAAATCACTTCAAGAATCAAGCTATAATCATCATAGGAAGAACACTTCAAGAATACTTTAAAAATCCCTTCAAGTTTACTAATTTACTTCCAAGCTTTCTAATCCATTCCAAGTAATCATCTAAGATCAAGAAACCTTTGTTATATACAGTAGGTTATCTTTCTTATTCAAGGTAATATTCATATTCAAACTTTGATTCAATTTCTATAACTATAAACTATCTTAATTCGAGCAAAAATCTTACTTGAACTTGTTTTTGTGTCATGATCCTACTTCAAGAACTTTCAAGCCATCCAAGATCCTTTGAAGCTAGATCATTTCTTGTCACTTCCAGTAGGTTTAACTACTAAACTTGAGGTAGTAATGATGTTCATAACATCATTCGATTCATATATATAAAACTATCTTATTCGAAGGTTTAAACTCGTAATCACTAGAACATAGTTTAGTTAATTCTAAACTTGTTCGCAAACAAAAGTTAATCCTTCTAACTTGACTTTTAAAATTAACTAAACACATGTTCTATATCTATATGATATGCTAACTTAATGATTTAAAACCTGGAAACACGAAAAACACCGTAAAACCGGATTTACGCCGTCGTAGTAACACCGCGGGCTGTTTTGGGTTAGTTAATTAAAAACTATGATAAACTTTGATTTAAAAGTTGTTATTCTGAGAAAATGATTTTTATTATGAACATGAAACTATATCCAAAAATTATGGTTAAACTCAAAGTGGAAGTATGTTTTCTAAAATGGTCATCTAGACGTCGTTCTTTCGACTGAAATGACTACCTTTACAAAAACGACTTGTAACTTATTTTTCCGACTATAAACCTATACTTTTTCTATTTAGATTCATAAAATACAGTTCAATATGAAACCATAGCAATTTGATTCATTCAAAACGGATTTAAAATGAAGAAGTTATGGGTAAAACAAGATTGGATAATTTTTCTCATTTTAGCTACGTGAAAATTGGTAACAAATCTATTCCAACCATAACTTAATCAACTTGTATTGTATATTATGTAATCTTGAGATACCATAGACACGTATACAATGTTTCGACCTATCATGTCGACACATCTATATATATTTCGGAACAACCATAGACACTCTATATGTGAATGTTGGAGTTAGCTATACAGGGTTGAGGTTGATTCCAAAATATATATAGTTTGAGTTGTGATCAATACTGAGATACGTATACACTGGGTCGTGGATTGATTCAAGATAATATTTATTGATTTATTTCTGTACATCTAACTGTGGACAACTAGTTGTAGGTTACTAACGAGGACAGCTGACTTAATAAACTTAAAACATCAAAATATATTAAAAGTGTTGTAAATACATTTTGAACATACTTTAATATATATGTATATATTGTTATAGGTTCGTGAATCAACAGTGGCCAAGTCTTACTTCTCGACGAAGTAAAAATCTGTGAAAGTGAGTTATAGTCCCACTTTTAAAATCTAATATTTTTGGGATGAGAATACATGCAGGTTTTATAAATGATTTACAAAATAGACACAAGTACGTGAAACTACATTCTATGGTTGAATTATCGAAATCGAATATGCCCCTTTTTATTAAGTCTGGTAATCTAAGAATTAGGGAACAGACACCCTAATTGACGCGAATCCTAAAGATAGATCTATTGGGCTTAACAAACCCCATCCAAAGTACCGGATGCTTTAGTACTTCGAAATTTATATCATATCCGAAGGGTGTCCCGGAATGATGGGGATATTCTTATATATGCATCTTGTTAATGTCGGTTACCAGGTGTTCACCATATGAATGATTTTTATCTCTATGTATGGGATATGTATTGAAATATGAAATCTTGTGGTCTATTATTATGATTTGATATATATAGGTTAAACCTATAACTCACCAACATTTTTGTTGACGTTTTAAAGCATGTTTATTCTCAGGTGATTATTAAGAGCTTCCGCTGTCGCATACTTAAATAAGGACGAGATTTGGAGTCCATGCTTGTATGATATTGTGTAAAAACTGCATTCAAGAAACTTATTTTGTTGTAACATATTTGTATTGTAAACCATTATGTAATGGTCGTGTGTAAACAGGATATTTTAGATTATCATTATTTGATAATCTACGTAAAACTTTTAAACCTTTATTGATGAAATAAAGGTTATGGTTTGTTTTAAAATGAATGCAGTCTTTGAAAAACGTCTCATATAGAGGTCAAAACCTCGCAACGAAATCAATTAATATGGAACGTTTTTAATCAATAAGAACGGGACATTTCAACAACCCCGAAATTACAAACCTTGTATATCAATGCGTATAGTAATATAAAGACACGGGAGAATGAAAAACACAATAACCCCAAGGTAATGGTAGAAGAAAATAACTTCCTCCGGTGGTAGATGAAAAAGAAGAATGACAGATATGAAAGTTAAGAGTATATCAAGAATCAATACTGGATGAAGCATATTAACGAATGCTTTAAAGTATGAATTGGGGAGAAAGACTAGAAGGTGTGAGCTGTGGAAATAAAGAAATGAAGGGGGTGGATTTATAGTAAAATATCAGACAGAGAAATCGAGACAGATTATCGCAATTAATCAAATAAGATCCTGATTTCCTTAATCGCCGAAGAACCAAATCTTATTGCAAAGATTTTTTTTAAATTCCATGAATTCCGGAAATCAATCATAACTACGTCATCGGTTAAAACGAATATACGTTTACTCATTTCACTCTCTTGCGATAGCTTCACTTATACTCTTCGCGTAATCAAATTGTTTTATCTATATTACTCAATGATGATAAAACTCTATTTATCAACTCATATTCGTCATGAAAACATTTTTAAAGTTAGCCATGACGACCTCGATCAAATTTCGGGACGAAATTTCTTTAACGGGTAGGTACTGTGACGACCCGAAAATTTCCGACCAAATTTAAACCTAACCTTTATATGTTTCCGACACGATAAGCAGAATTTGAAATGTTGAATCTCAAAAAGTTTGGAACTGCATTCATGTAATCAATTACCCTTTGACCGTGTTCAACGATTCACGAACAATTATATGTATATAGATATGTATATATAATATATAATAACTGAAAACATTAACAAAGTATTTGATATATATGATACTTTACATGAACGTATTTGTTTCGATATATTTATCGACAGAATTAAGAGATAATATCAAATGATTGAATTATCAGATACATTATGATATGATTACGGACCAATGTTATGAGGTCCACTGTGATTTAAGAAATCTATTCTTTTTGACAATATTCGTAAAATGGTAAAGTGATCTATAAGTAGGAATGTGGAGTGTAAATAACTTAGATGTTGGATATCGACAAGTTAAGTAACTCGACATTTTTCATTAAGATGATTTCCTACGTTTATTAAACCTTTGGACTTTATCCCATGCTTCACCAACAGACTGTAATTTAAAAACTTGAAACCTATTATGAATATATATAATTCTACTTTTCTAAAATGTTTTATGATATAACGATTTAAATTAATATTAAATATATTTATACGCGTATTATACGTACATAGTTTTATACTTTTACTATACTTTAACTTTACCTTTACTTTACTTTTACTTTACTTTTATTTTACTTTAACTTTAATAATTCACTTTAATAATTCACTTTAATAATAATTCACTTTAATAATTCATACTTTAATAATTCACTTTAATAATTCATACTTTAATAATTCACTTTAATAATTCACTTTAATAATTCATACTTTAATAATTCATACTTTAATAATTCACTTTAATAATTCATACTTTAATAATTCATTTTAATAATTCATACTTTAATAATTCACTTTAATAATTCAAAAATCTATTATAAATAGAATTCAATAGGTTTTATTATTTCATAGAAACTTAAAAATATATTTCTCTAAACTCTCTCAATCGAATTACATATATATATTTACTTAGTATTATTTCAAGATATTATTAGTATACATAAAATACTATAACGGAGTTATATTCAGACGATTTCAAAATAAGTTTTCAAACGGGATCGAGCTAAGGAAATTATGGGTTATAGCTATGGAGGTTATGGGTATTGTTCGAGGGTATTGCTCGTGAGGTCAACCTAACGTTTATCATTTTCGTTGCGTCTACGTACTTTCCTGCAATATTGAATCACAATATTGATACGTGTGCATTCATATCTTATCTTTTATATATTAATAGTGTATCCCTGACTAGTGCTCGAGTATATATGATTATGCATGTTTGTATGCTTAATTTCGTCGTTAAATAGTTTATGATAAATCACGAATTTGATACATATGCTACTGAGATAAGGTATATGATATGCATGTCGTTGAAAAGCTAAAGAAAAATTAATAACTTTTCATTTAGAAATCGTGTGGGTTCGATGAACGGATTAAAAGATATGGTCAACTGAATTATTATTAATTTTAATATTATTATTAAAACGATTATTATAATTGTTATCAGTTGATGTTATTACTAAAATTATCTTTATTACTAAAAATTAATATTTTTATTGAAACTATCATTTTATTATTTTTATCATTGTTATTATTATCAATATTATTTAATCAAATAAATGTGCGTACAAAGATATTTTTACCACACGTAATATAATTACATTAATAATACATACCACTATATTTTTATGATATTAAGTGAATTTTATAAATTTTATTACTTGAGATATATAAAAGTATATTTTTATCATATATGAATTTAAATATAAATTTTTATTTATTAATAAATGACTTGTATTATTTAGTATAATAAGATCTGATAAATATATTTAAATATATAAAACGACTATATATAAGTTATATAATAAACATGTATAGATTTTGGAAGTCATTTTGGGTCAAGTTGACTTTTGTTGACTTTTGCATGTCGGTCTCGAGCATTAGGATTGTGATACACTACGACTTGACCTAAATTGTTAGACAGATATTGACCAACATATAAATATATATACTTAATATAGGTTTGTGAATCCGAGACAAACCCTGCACTTGTTCAGTGCCGTCATATACATAATTGCTACGAAATACAGTATTGTGAGTTTCATTACTCCCTTTTTATATATATCTTTGGGCTGAGAATACATGCGCTATTTTATAAATGTTTTACGAAATAGGCACAAGTACTAAAACTAATTCTATTTGGGTTTAAACCAGAAATATACCCTTAGCTTGGTAACATTAAACTACTTGTCTATGTACGGTAGGCTTGAATCCTAAAGATAGATCTATTGGGCCTGACAAACCCCATCCTGACTATGGGATGCTTTAGTACTTCGAGGTTATTTTAAACACACCTGATCTGGTGTACTTCAGAGGGTAAAACATGAACGTTAAGGCTTGTTACCGAGTGCCTACAACTTATAGAATACTTGTATACACTCGCGAGTGTACGGATATTTATAGAAACTGAAATCTTGTGGTCTATTACTATTACGGAAATGATTGATTATGATAAACTAATGAACTCACCAACCTTTTGGTTGACACTTTAAAGCATGTTTATTCTCAGGTATTAAAGAAATCTTCCGATGTGCATTAGCTCATTTTAAGGATATTACTTGGAGTCATTCATGACATACTTTGAAAGACGTTGCATTCGAGTCGTTGAGTTCATCAAGATTAATATTAAGTTAATTATAGTTGGATGTAATATGAAATGGTATACATGCCGTCAATTTTTGATGTAAAGAAAGTTTGTCTTTTAAAAACGAATGCAATGTTTGTAAAACGTATCATATAGAGGTCAAATACCTCGCGATGTAATCAACTATTGTGAATCGTTTATAATGTATATGAACGGATCCTTTCAAATTGAAATAGGTTTCATATAGACAATTGACCACCCAAGTTGACCGGCGATTCACGAACGTTAAAACTTGTAAAAACTATATGATGACATATATATGGATATATATATAGTTAACATGATATTATGATAAGTAAACATATCATTAAGTATATTAACAATGAACTACATATGTAAAAATAAGACTACTAACTTAATGATTTTGAAACGAGACATATATGTAACGATTATCATTGTAACGACATTTAATGTATATATATATCATATTAAGATATATTAATACATCATGATATCATGATAATGTAATAATTTAACATCTCATTTGATTTAATAAACAATGGCTTAACAACATTTAACATGATCGTTAACCTAAAGGTTTCAAAACAACACTTACATGTAACGACTAACGATGACTTAACGACTCAGTTAAAATGTATATACATGTAGTGTTTTAATTTGTATTCATACACTTTTGAAAGACTTCAAGACACTTATCAAAATACTTCTACTTAATAAAAATGCTTACAATTACATCCTCGTTCAGTTTCATCAACAATTCTACTCGTATGCACCCGTATTCGTACTCGTACAATACACAGCTTTTAGATGTATGTAATATTGGTATATACACTCCAATGATCAGCTCTTAGCAGCCCATGTGAGTCACCTAACACATGTGCGAACCATCATTTGGCAACTAGCAAGAAATATCTCATAAAATTACAAAAATATGAGTAATCATTCATGACTTATTTACATGAAAATAAAATTACATATCCTTTATATCTAATCCATACACCAACGACCAAAAACACCTACACACACTTTCATTCTTCAATTTTCTTCATCTAATTGATCTCTCTCAAGTTATATCTTCAAGTTCTAAGTGTTCTTCATAAATTCTACAAGTTCTAGTTTCATAAAATCAAGAATACTTCCAAGTTTGCTAGCTTACTTCCAATCTTGTAGAGTGATCATCCAACCTCAAGAAATCTTTATTATTTACAGTAATATATCTTTCTAATACAAGGTAATACTCATATTCAAACTTTGATTCAATTTTTATAACTATAACAATCTTATTTCGAGTGGAAATTTTACTTGAACTTGTTTTCGTGTCATTATTCTGCTTCAAGAACTTTCAAGCCATCCAAGGATCCTTTGAAGCTAGATCCATTTTTCTTATTTCCAGTAGTTTTATCCAGAAAACTTGAGGTAGTAATGATGTTCATAACATCATTCGATTCATACATATAAAGCTATCTTATTCGAAGGTTTAAACTTGAAATCACTAGAACATAGTTTAGTTAATTCTAAACTTGTTCGCAAACAAAAGTTAATCCTTCTAACTTGACTTTTAAAATCAACTAAACACATGTTCTATATCTATATGATATGCTAACTTAATGATTTAAAATTGGAAAACACGAAAAATACCGTAAAACCGGATATACGCCGTTGTAGTAACACCGCGGGCTGTTTTGGGTTTGATAATTAAAAACTATGATAAACTTTAATTTAAAAGTTGTTCTTCTGGGAAAATGATTTTTCTTATGAACATGAAACTATATCCAAAAATCATGGTTAAACTCAAAGTGGAAGTATGTTTTTCAAAATGGTCATCAAGACGTCGTTCTTTCGACTGAAATGACTACCTCTTACAAAAATGACTTGTAACTTATATTTCCGACTATAAACCTATACTTTTTCTGTTTAGATTCATAAAATAGAGTTCAATATGAAACGGATTTAAAATGAAGAAGTTATGGGTAAAACAAGATTGGATATTTTTTGATTTTAGTAGCTACGGGAAATATTAACAATTCTATACAAATCATATCCTAGCTAACTTATATTGTATTATACATGTATTCTAATATATTATGTAATCTTGGGATACCATAGACACGTATGAAAATGTTTTGACATATCATATCGACCCATCTATATATATTATTTGGAACAACCATAGACACTCTATATGCAGTAATGTCGGAGTTAGCTATACAGGGTTGAGGTTGATTCCAAAAATATATATAGTTTGAGTTGTGATCTAGCCTGAGACGTGTATACATTGGGTCGTGGATTGATTCAAGATAATATATATCGATTTATTTCTGTACATCTAATTGTGGACAACTAGTTGTAGGTTACTAACGAGGACAGCTGACTTAATAAACTTAAAACATTAAAACGTATTAAAAATGTTGTAAATATATTTTGAACATACTTTGATATATATGTACATATTTGTTATAGGTTCGTGAATCGACCAGTGGCCAAGTCTTACTTCCCGACGAAGTAAAAATCCGTGAAAGTGAGTTATAGTCCCACTTTTAAAATCTAATATTTTTGGGATGAGAATACATGCAGGTTTTATAAATGATTTAAAAATAGACACAAGTACGTGAAACTACATTCTATGGTTGAATTATCGAAATCGAATATGCCCCTTTTTATTAAGTCTGGTAATCTAAGAATTTGGGAACAGACACCCTAATTGACGCGAATCCTAAAGATAGATCTATTGGGCCTAACAAACCCCATCCAAAGTACCGGATGCTTTAGTACTTCGAAATTTATATCATATCCGAAGGGTGTCCCAGAATGATGGGGATATTCTTATATATGCATCTTGTTAATGTCGGTTACCAGGTGTTCACCATATGAATGATTTTTATCTCTATGTATGGGATGTATATTGAAATATGAAATCTTGTGGTCTATTGTTACGATTTGATATATATAGGTTAAACCTATAACTCACCAACATTTTTGTTGACGTTTAAAGCATGTTTATTCTCAGGTGAATATTAAGAGCTTCCGCTGTTGCATACTAAAATAAGGACAAGATTTGGAGTCCATGTTTGTATGATATTATGTAAAAACTACATTCAAGAAACATATGTCGATGTAATATATTTCTATTGTAAACCATTATGTAATGGTCGTGTGTAAACAGTATATTTTAGATTATCATTATTTGATAATCTACATAATGCTTTTGAAACCTTTATTGATGAAATAAAGGTTATGGTTGTTTTAAAAATGAATGCAGTCTTTGAAAAACGTCTCATATAGAGGTCAAAACCTCGCAACGAAATCAATTAATATGGAACGTTTATAATCAATATGAACGGGACATTTCATAGGCCACCAATAGAATTCCTTCACATCGTGATACATCTTAATGGAACCGGGATGAATAGAATACCTAGTCTTATGTGCTTCATCCAAGACTAGTTCACGGAGATTACCGAAGCGAGGAACCCAAATTCTATTACCAAAGTACCGTGTACCATTAGCTTTTACTTAGAGTTGGTTCTCGAAACCGATAGGTCCTTCACCTTCGATAAGTGTCGGTTTAATAGCTTCTAATTGAGCTTCACAGATTCATGATATAAGATTCGATTTGATTTTCAGGTTTAAAGCACGAACACGTTTAACATCGTCTTTTCGACTAAGGGCATCGGCAACTACATTCGCCTTGCCAGGATGATATTTCAGCTCACAGTGATAATCATTCAATAACTCGAGCCACCGGCTTTGCCTCATATTCAGCTGTTTCTGATCAAAGATGTGTCGAAGACTTTTATGGTCAGTGTACACCGTAAAGTGGGTACCGTATAGATAATGTCTCCATATCTTTAATGCAAATACCACGACACCAAACTCAAGGTCATGTGTGGTATAATTCTCCTCGTGTTTCTTCAACTGACTACATGCATAGGCGATAACCTTCTCACGTTGCATTAAAACACAACCAAAGCCTTGCTTTGATGCATCGCAGTAAACAACAAAGTCGTCAGTACCTTCAGGTAAAGATAGAATCGGGGATGTGGTCAATTTCTCCTTCAGAATCTTAAAAGCAGATTCCTGTTCTCCGGACAACTCAAATTTATTCCCTTTATGAGTTAACTTTGTAAGAGGTTTAGCAAGGAGGGAAAAATCTTTTATGAATCTCCGATAATAACCGGCAAGTCCCAAAAATTGACGAATATGCTTCGCAGTCTTTGGTATCTCCCAGTTCTGAATAGCAGTAATCTTAGCTGGATCGACATGTATTCCATTTCTATCAACAACATGTCCAAGGAATTGTATAGTTTTGAGCCAAAACTCGCACTTATAAAATTTAGCATAAAGTTGTTCCTTTCGTAAGAGTCCAAGAATCATGCGCAAATGTTGCTCATGTTCTTTCTCACTCTTTGAGTAAATTAAGATGTCGTCAATGAACACAATGGAAAATTTGTCGAGGTATGGTTTGCAAACACGATCCATAAGATCCATGAAAACGGTAGGAGCGTTGGTTAAACCAGAAGGCATGACACAAAATTCATAGTGTCCATAACAAGTACGAAAAGCAGTCTTAGGAATATTGGATTCCTTAACTTTGAGTTGGTGATAACGAGACCTTAACTCAATCTTTGAATAAACACTTGACCCTTGAAGATGGTCAAATAGATCATCAATACACGGCAACGAATAACGGTTCTTGATAGTAAGCTTGTTAAGTTCGCGGTAATCAATGCACATCCTTAACGTTCCATCCTTCTTTTTAATAAACAAAATAGGAGCTCCCCATGGGGACGAGCTTGGACGAATGAAACCTTTATCCAATAGTTCTTGGAGTTGGTTAGAAAGTTCCTTCATTTCGGAAGGTGCTAAACGGTATGGTGCTTTAGCAACAGGAGCAGCACCAGGAGCTAAATCAATTTGGAATTCAACTTGTCGAGGAGGTGGAAGACCATGAAGATCTTCGGGAAACACATCGGGAAAGTCTTTAACCATTGGTACATCTTCAATGCACTTCTCTTTCGATTCAATCATCTTAAAGTGGGCTAGAATAGCTGGATAACCTTTCATAAAGCATTTACGGGTTTTAATACAGGAGATAATGTTGAGATTGGAACCACTCTTGTCGCCTTGAATGACTAGAGTCTCTCCATTTCCCAATGGAACATGAACGGTTTTATCGTAACACATGATGACAGCTTTTAATGGACGTAACCAATCCATTCCAACTACGATGTCAAAACTTCCGAGCTCGACCGGCAAAAGGTCTATCTTAAATTTTTTGTTGGCTAAGAATAGGTTGCAGTTTTTATAGATTTTATCGACTTTCATGATCTTTCCATTGGCTACTTCTACTAATCGTTTGGTTTCTAGGGGTTGAGGCTTTTCAGTAAACTGGGTACAAAATTCACTAGACACGTAACTTCTGTCGGTACCAGTATCGAATAAAATAATTGCGTAACAATTATTGACAAGATACGTACCCGTGATGACCTCATCTTCATCTCGGGCTTCAGCATCAGTAATAACAAATGCACGACTCTTTGCAGCAGTAGTATTGGCTCCAGTAGCGGGATTATCCTTCTTCTTAGGGCAATTTGGGCTAATGTGTCCCTTTTCTCCACAAGTGTAACACGTAGGAGGAGCTTTGGCAGGAACAATAACTTTATCCTTTGGAGGAGTCTTACAGGTCTTAGCAACGTGTCCCACTTTCTTATACAATGAACATGTAGCAGTGTACCGCCCCGGGTGGTGTCTTTCACAACGAACACAGAAAGGATAGGTACCCTTATAATTCATCCTTGTACTATCCGCAGGCTTCTTACTAACATTCTGAGTTGAACCTTGAGACGGCTCAAACTTCCTCTTACCTTCATTACTCTTAGTATCAACCGGTTTATTAGCCGACACTCTTCTTCTCTTGGCTAGCATCAGATTTTGTGCCATGAGAATCACAACATCAAGAGTAACCTTCTCGGCAGCAATAACATTCCCCTGAACATCCTCGGGGAGACCTTCAATATACCTCTCAATCCTTCTTACTTCGGTAGGAAACATCTCGGGACACAAAGTAGAAAGCTTAAGAAAACGGTTGGTGTAGCTTTCAATATCAGTACCCTTCACCTTGAGTTCCCAGAACTCGGCTTCAAGTTTCTGAACTTGGCTTTCTAGGACATAATTTATTAACCATCATGCTTTTAAGTTGGTCCCATGGGATTGCATTAGCATTGTCAATTCCCACGGACTTGGCATGAGCAGTCCACCAAGTCAAAGCATTGCCACCTAATGAGCTAGTGGCATATTTGACTCGATCGTTATCCCCGCAGTTGCAAATACGGAAGATAGACTCTAGCTTCTCGAACCATCGAACTAGTTCAATAGCTTCTTCTTTTCCCTTGAAAGCGGGAGGGTGGCAGTTTGTAAAGTCCTTGTAACAACAAGGTTTCGGTTGAGGATTAACATAATTAGCTTGAATGTTGCCTTGGGTGGCAGCAAGCAACTGTTGGAATTGCTCGGTGGTCAACACGATGTTGTTAACGGTAGGTGCAGCTGGACGAACCATGATGTTGCTACAAAAAACTGAACATAAGTTGGATAATTTAACAAGTTATAAGTTTGAGCAATTATGAGCATAATAAAGATAAAGAATTGATATCAACATGATATAAATAAAACACTTTATATTATTAAGGAACGAGGCGTTAAATAAGCCTTTTACTACACGGGTTTGAACATAAGAATAGTTTCTAGGAAAAAGCCTTTACATAATTAAGAAATAAAGGAATAGGAAAGAAAACAAAACAAAACAGAAGAAAAGTCGGGTTCATTTCTTCTTCTCGGCCTCCTTCATAAACTTCTCATATCTCTCGTTCTTTTCTTTTTGCTTCTCGTAGAGATACTCGAGATTATCATAGAGATTTGTAACACGGCTGTTGATGGTATTGGTGTCGTACTCCTTTAGAGCAAGTTGTTTATCGACTCGACTTCTCTCCATTTTCATTCGAAATCAACATCCTCCTTGAGATAAGCGAGTGACTGCTTCTCCCAACGGGTATTGCGTTCTTCCTCACACCTTAGCATCATCAATTCTTTTCTTAGCTTAACATTCTCTTCCATAAGTTTCTCCATTCGAACCTCCACTCTCGCCACGTGGCGAAGCAAACCTCCAATGTTCCTCTCGGTATCCTTTCGTAGGCTCATGATTTTATACTTAGCACCATCATAAAAAGGAGATCGGGATCTTTTTCTTGATGGACCAATTTCTTCCGGCCATTTCCTTTTGTCTTCGATTCTCGGAGCTGGGTAGTATTGAGGAGACCCATGTGAATCTAGAATAGTATTTGGGCTATAATTCGGTGATGGTGAAGCAGGACTGTAGAAAGGGCTTCTAACTGGTCTCGAAGTTGAAGAGTGTCCAACACCTACTTCGGTGGTAGGGTTGAAGCGAGCCATTTCTTCCGAGGGCTTGTAGAGAGTTGCTTTGTTGGGTTTATTAACTCTTGAGCTTGACATCCTAACATTAGGAAAGAGACTTTGATTAGAATCTTTAAGTCAAGTTTAGTAAAGCATAATTGTTAAGATTATAAGGTGATCCTAAGTGCTTTAAGTCTAAGGCAGGAAAGGTTATAGTTTCCTAGATTGCTAAGGCACCCTAGCTAACAAGTAAGGCACACATAAAAATGCAATCCTAGTTCTCTATAACAGCCTGGTTATGCTCTGATACCAATCTATCACACCCTCAGTTAGGGCTTGGGTGAAATGTGACTTAATATCAAATAAACCAACATATTATAATATACGAGAACAATACTAAATGATAAAACAAACTTTATTGAGTACGCAGCGAAAAATGAAATGTCGTTACAAGAATCAAAATTACAATAAAGTAAATATTTCAAATGCAAGAATAATAAATGTGATATCTCTTGATCCTATGTCCAAGTAGCATCACATAAGTAGTAAGTAAGTAAGTAAGCTTGATTAATCAGCACCTGAGACAAAACATGCTAAAGTGTCAACCAAAAAGGTTGAGTGGAATTCATAGGTTTAACAAATATGTTTGACCATTGTTTTAGACCACAAGATTTAGTTTATAAAGTTGATCTCACAGGGATCAAAAAGTTATGCCAATTCGTGATATTTAGACTAAACGTTCAAGTTTGCCCCAATGACAAGTTGTGTTTATACTTGTCGGATTAATTTCATTATTAAGTAATACAATGACTTGGTCAAATGTATCAGGGACGTTACTCCCGATAGGCCTACCCCCAATAATTTAGAATGCATTTAACGAGCAATTAAAAATATAACTGTAGAGACTTAGTCGGACATATCCGGGTATAGCATAGTTTAACAGTTGGTATTTGTGCCTAAATTATAAATCATAAAAGTAGCATGTGTCTCACCCTAATAAGTTAAATAAGTTGCTAGCAATAAAGAGTGGGGCTATGAATTCACCTTAGTAAGTAGAGAGAGATGGTTATTCCTCGGAATAGAAAGTTTGGATGAATGAGCAGAAAGTCAACCTAATGACATTTAAGAGTAGTTAAATGTTTTGCCCAAGTTTAAGTTTAAGTATGAAAGTGTTTTAAGTATAGTTCATTTTACCAAGTTTTCTTTCTTAGTATGTTTCCACTTTTAGTAAGTTTCTATAATTAGAAAGTTTCTATTTTAAGAGTGTTTCTATTTTAGGAAAGTTTTAATATTAGATATACTTCCAATCATACCCCTTTCCCTTCGAATGGCCATTTCAGGTCTAGGGGCTTGAGCTATAGGTTCCATTTAATTCGGAAAATCCAAACCCTTCCTCCTAGAGTTTCGTCGACACCATTCGTCAAGAAAGTTAAATGATCTATATATATCCAATATGTTATAATATAAGTGTTAAGTTTTAAGTATAAGTATTAGTGTTAAGTGATAGTATTATAATATAAGTAGTAGGTTATATTAGTTAGTAGTATTAGGGTTTAAGTAAGTAGTAGTATTAAATATTAGGCTTTTAGTAATAAATAAATGATTAGGGTTTAATTAATTTTTTAGGGTTTAGGTTTAATTAGGGTTTTAATATTTAATACATATATGTATATATATATCGTGTATATGTATATATATAGATAATATTTTTATTTTTTTATATAATCGGCCATATACATATATATTTATATATTTTATATTTTTTTTTACATATATGCTTGATGTACCTATTTATAGTATGTATATATCTTGTTACTTTTTTTAATCATTAACAAATCTTCTAACAATTATCTAGGGTTTAAAGATCAAATAAAAATCTTTTTTTTTTTACAAAACCGTAGGTGTATATGTATGTATATGTTTTTTTTACATGAACAATATATATGTTAAGATCATGCATGAATGTAATTATGAAAGCATGAATTGAAAGTAAGATTTAAAAGTTTTGGATCTAGGGTTTTTACCTTGATGAAGATTGATGAAGATTAACAAGAAAAAGTTGATGATAACTTGAAGATGAAGATCAAACACTTGAAGATTGAAGAACACCCTTGAAGATCTTTGAAGAACGCGAAGAACACGATGAACAAACTTGAAGATCACTTGAAGATCTTGAAGATGATGATGAAGATTTCGATGGTGGTGGTGGTGATTTTCAATTTTTTGTCGAAAATAAGAGAGAGGGAGAGAGAGTTTTGAGAGAGATTTGTGATTTTGATTTGGTACAAGATTAGCTCTAGCCTAGGTCCCTATTTATAGGAGGGTTTAGAGAATTCTAGAATTAGGTTTAGGTTAAGTTTTACTTAGGGAACACGTCAAGATTAAATGAGGAGGTGATGGTTGTTTGTTTGGCCGAAAATTGGGAGGGCAAAAGGGTAATTTTACCCTTTAAAATTCGCCTAGGGCAAGCATGGGAGAGTTTGGAAATTTTTCATTTTAAACCTTGTACTTTAGATTAGCTTAATTAATTCCAATCTTGTTTATGATTAATTAAGTTATATACATTAAGCTTTAGTTTATTACCTTTTGTTCACGAAAATTAATTAGCTTATTATTTTCGTCTTTTATTAACTTGTCAATTAATGTACAAAGTTAATTAATATAATTTATAATTCTTAATACTTAACAATCGTTAATTAAAGTTTAATCGTTAAGTTTAATTATATTGTTGGGCATTTAATATGGAAAAATATAGAATGGAAAAATGAGGATCGTTATACTCGTCTCCTGCCATCCCTCGTCCTAGGGTCGGGCCTAAAACCTCTAACTGTCACATTAGGCACATCCGATCGACTGAACTTGCAGTCGCTGGGTTAGCTAGAACTACCAACTGCTGATCCTGTATCTGAATGAACTACCAATTATGTAGCAGTTTGTACCCGATCTTCTCTGACTTAGTCTCTCTCCTATAACCCATTTCTTCAACACTACCCAAGATGTGCTTTCGCTTCGTGACTACGAATCCTAAAACCGACTCAACTGTACGCGGTGCATTTTTCTCATTAGTGAACACCTGGGCCAGAAGGTATGCAACTTACATCTTCCAGTTGTGGAACATTTGCATAAGATGCATGTCAGCAATGGTGACAACTCCGCTATGATGGGTTTTTGGATGAAGAATCTTAACTATGATGTGATGGAGGATGCGATGGACTGGGTTATGAAATCGGAGGCCTTTTTCCCTGACCTCCAGGCTTCTTGATCGGTGGTGTAGGTTTTCCAGAAAACGTGATGATTGACTGTAGGGTTCAAAGTAGTGTACCCTCTCTTGAATATGGAGCGATTTACATGAAAATTCTTGTACAGTTCCAGATGAGTGGCGAACTGCACAAGAGTGAGGTGGTGAGTGACATTTTGGTGGCGGAGTGGATGCAAGAACGAGTGTTGTACTCTTCTGGGTCAACATTTGTCTTAAAATTCCATGTAGCCATAAACTCTTCAAACAGTTCATGATATACGTGCTCGTTAATCTCAAACAGCTTTAACCATGCGCTGTGTGTTTTTTCATTCTTCTGAATACTTAACATTCCTCTCAGTTCCTTCGCCCACCCACATTGTTCCATTATCTCCCAATTAATGTACTTGTTATGACCATTTCGCCTGTTTATCCAGTTTCTCATAAACGGCTCATTTACCCCCGAATTATCTTGCCCGTGGATAGAATGGGGTAACTCGTGTGACGACCCGGAAATTTCCGATCAAATTTAAACTTTAATCTTTATATATTCCTGACACGATAAGCAAAGTTTGTAAGTTGAATCTCAAGAATTTTAAACTGTGTTGATACACTCATTTTTAACCTCGACCAAATTCCAATGATTCACGAACCATTATATGAACGGATATGATTAAATATGTATATGTATATATGTTATAACTTGAAAATATTAACATAGTATTAGATACATAATACTTTACATGAACGCATTTATTTCAAAATATATTTAAAATAATTATCGATGGAATTAACAGATAATATCAAATGATTGAATTATCAGATGCATTGAATTATGATTATGAGTCTTTGTTAAGAGGTCCACATTGATTTGAGAAATCTTCCCATTTTAACAATATTCAGAAAAATGGTAAAGTGATTTACAAAAGTGTCATTTAACGAGAGTTAGTCAAAGGTTAGTAATCATTTTCGTTTAAATTTCAAAAATGTACTTTACTTGATTAAATCGTGTCCCTTGATAAATCAACTCTTTAGTTTTCATATTAAAAACTTTATTTGGTAAAATAACTACTATTATAAAACGAACTTTAAAATTTAATTGGTTTTGAAAGACTAAATATTATATCATTAGATAAATATTTCAAACATATATATATTGTACAAATTTAAAATTTTATATATATATATATAAATATATATATATATATATATATATATATATATATATATATATATATATATATATATATATATATATATATATATATATATATATATATATATATATATATATATATATATATATATATATATATATATATTTTAAGTTAGTCATAAAACGTCCTGATTTAAACTAATACTTTTTGACAAACAACGAGCCCCTGATTTATAGAAGCAAATGACCACAACAATTGAAACTAATAATGTTTTCCTTCTTTTGATCAACCCGCCATCACACTCACCAACGGTCACTTTTACCATCTAATCACCATCGTCACCATTAACATCTGCTACTGCCACTTATTTGTTTCTTTTTAAACTAGTAAAACAACAAATCCAAACCAATATTTTCTGCTGAAAAAAGTCGAAGAACAAACGAGTACCATCACTTTCTTTCTTCCTCTCTCTCAAATACCGTCTTATAACCGTCATTGTTCCTGCACCTGTTGCTAGTTCCTGTTCCATTTCTGTTTGAACCAGACCACCATCACTGCTGCTATACGCGTCTGTTTTGTGCTAGAAACTAAACCACCGCACCATCTTCTTCATCGAGTAATCATTTTTTTTTTGTGTTCCCCTCACGAATAACCTCATCAAACTGCTGCATTTTTTTCTGTTTCCGCATGTCCTCAATTATCGAAACAGACTTCCAAAAACAGCTATTGCAGCCGTGGGTTGATACTACTCTTATAATTCTGTCACCTTTCAGTTTAAATGAACACCATATCCTACAACTTGCTACGGGTATAAGCACGATCTCTCTTGTTTTTGCTTTCTAATTACTACTGCTGCTGTACCATTTCTGTTTCAGTCCATTTCGAAACAAAACCATTGATGATGCAAATCATGATGAACGACGATAATGCATCCTTTTTCCTATTATGTGTTTTAAATAATAAACATTCACATCTTTGTCTAGTTGTTCTTTCTTTTCTCTATGGTGGCCGACCACCATGCTACAAATAACCCCACAGCTCATTTTAATATTGAAACATGATAGCAGGCTTTTGAAACACAATAACTTGGGCTGAATGGTTGTTTATGATATTTAATGGGCCGTGAACATGGAGATAGTAATTGGGCCGTGAACCTTAATCTGGTTATTGGGTCGGGAGCTTTGTTTTAGAAATTTGGGCCAAACTAGAGTAGGTAACGAATTAGATAATGATAATATAAGATAAATGAAAATGATGATAATAATTAGGATACGAATAAGTTGATGATTATGGTTATGATCTAGGAAGATGATAGTAGTTAACGATATGATGTTGATCATGTTTATGTATGGTGATTATGAAGAGGTTTATGTCGTGATATTTATGGATGGGTATGATGATGAGCATATGATCACAGTATATGATAATCATGATGATGATGATGTGATAAGATGAATGGAGATGATAATTACGATTTATCGATGATGTCAACGATGGTGATTTTATGTTATATATGTTTATGATGATGAGTTGATATAGTTTAGGTAATGATGATGATGTTAGTTCATGATGATGAAGATATATGAATAATAATATTGGCGAAGTTATGATTATGATTATAATTATGATCATGATGATAACTATGTTTGTTTTCCGTTCGATTTCACCACGATCACACGTGATCGTTCGATCTCTCGTTCTCTCGAAGGGTATAAACTATAATTCAATCCTTTTATTTTCGATATTGGAAATTTTGATTTATATATTATATATAGTTATGATTATGATAAACATATAATTATTATTAGTAATTAATTATTATTATTACTATTATGATTAATATTATTAAAATTGACATTTATTATTAAAACTATCATTTAGTTATTATTATTACTAATAGTACTATTATTATCATTATTATTATTATTATTATTATTATTATTATTATTATTATTATTATTATTATTATTATTATAAAATAAAATAACTTTTTGTTTTATCATATAACTATTAATTATTTAAAATTATATTTAATACAATCATAGTAATATTTTTATATTAAATAGTAATTATTTATTTAAGATAAATAAAGTGAATATAATTAATTAGGTTATTAATGAAACACATGATTTAAAATAACAACTAAATCACTAATAATATATAAATTCGTTCGATTACCATTTTATGTGTTAATATATATATAAATGATTACCTGCATTGTTCAGTATCGTCGTATGAATATTTTTACTACAAAATATTGTAGAGTGAGTTTCATTTGCCTTTTTACCCTTTATATTTTTGGGCTGGGAATACATGCGTAATTTTTATAAATGTTTTACGAAATAGACACAAGTAATCGAAACTACGTTATATGGTTGAATGATCGAAGCCGAATATGCCCCTTTTTGCTTGGTAACCTAAGAATTAGTAAACCGATCTACTAATTGACGCGAATCCTAAAGATAGATCTATTGGGCCTAACGAACCTCATCCAAAGTATCGGATGCTTTAGTACTTCGATGTTGTTTTATCATGTCCGAAGGATTTTTTGGAATGATAGGGGATATTCTTAGATGCATCTTGTTAATTTCGGTTACCAGGTGTTCACCATATGAATAATTTTTGTTTCTATGCATAGGACGTATATTTATGAGAACTGGAAATGAAATTCTTGTGGTCTATTAAAATGATGAAAATGAATGATTATGATAAACTAATGAACTCACCAACCTTTTGGTTGACACTTTAAAGCATGTCTATTCTCAAGTATGAAAGAAATTTTCCGCTGTGCATTTGTTCATTTTAAAGATATTACTTGAAGTCATTCATGGCATATTTTGAAGAACGTTGCATTCGAGTCTTTGAGTTCATCAAAGATTATTATTAAGTCAATTTATCGTTGGATAATGGATATTATGAAATGGTATACATGCCTATCAATTTTAGATGTAAAGAAAGTTTGTCTTTTAAAAACGAATGGAATGTTTGTAAAATGTATCATATAGAGGTCAAATACCTCGCGATGTAATCAACTATTGTGAATCATTTATAATGTATATGAACGGGTCCTTTCAACTCGTACTCGTCATGAAGATGATATCTATTTGCCATCTGCAATAATTAACAATATAGGTTATGCTCTAAAATAATAAGACTTATTATAACAATAAGAAATGAAAAGCGCATATAATTTTCGAAACAAATTCGAAATGATGGCTTTAAAAATGGCACTTTCCACATCCCTGTTATTGTCAATTATAGCCAAAATTACCGCAAACAATATCCAAACTATCTATAAATTTATTCTAAGAAAAATTCAAAGCGTACCCGTAATTGCAACAAATAATGCTAAATATAATAGTTAGCGAGTTAGTCGTAATAAACAATTTTGTTCAAGTAAGATGATTTCTAAGCATATAATGATCCTAATGACCATTTTTAATTACCTTGAATATTTCTAAACATCAAACTTTTCCTATAACGTCCTTAAGTCATGATTTAAAACCATTTTTATCGAAAAATATTCATTTTAACGAAAACGTACATAATAAAAAATCATAGACTAGGTTTCAATTCTTTCGTAAGTCAACGATATCTCAGTTTAAATTATTTTTCAAGTTATCCTAAGTTTTAAAAACGTTTTAATGTTAGGAAAAATCGAAAGCCTAAATTTGTACAATTATGTCAAAATTGCAATTTTCAATCAAACGATCCTAAATTGTTCCAAAACTAGTTCCTAAGTATATTAGGTGAATCACTAAACCTAAATGAGCTAGCAAAACATCAAAATTCTAAAAATTTCACCAATTTCTATCCTAGAACACAAATTCATGAATCGTATGCCAAAAATGAACCAAAATGCCTCAATTGAACTAAAAACTAACACATATTAATCACGTTGTCTAACTAAGCATGAAAGGAATCAAAATTGGGCATCAAACCCAAATTTTTACAAAAGTCAAAATTTTTATCTTAAGTAAAAGTTCGATTTTTAACCGTGAAAAAGTACCTTTCTCGCGAAATTGATGATGAAAACGAGTTTAGAAGGCACGAGAGACTTGGATTAGTGCTTCGATTCGCGAAAATTGGTTGGGAAATGATGATGATGGTGGTGGTGATGCTCGTCGGCCGCAGAAAGGAAAGAATGAAGGGAAGAAAGAAAAAAGAAAAAGAAAGGAGAAGAAAAAAGGAAAGAGAAGAAGAAAAATGGGCCCGTGTGGTCCACGGGCTCATTTCCCCGACCCGACTCATGATTTTTATTTTTATTTATATTTTAAAATTTTAAATTTTGTTACTAAATTAATAAAGGATTTATAAAATTTTGCTTCGGATTTTAATTCGGTTATTTTTACCAGTTAAACTAAAATTTAAAAGATTAAGACAAACGGACAGAGTAAAATAAAAATTCTTATTTTTATTAATAATGCAAATTACACAGGTTTCACAACTAAGTTCCAGAAATGACGCGGAAAGAAAGATAAGTTTAAAGCTTTTTTGACCATACAGAGTAAATCAGCGAAGTGTATTGAAAATATTTCAAAATCACTTGGCATTTTTCGCTCACGCTTTTGTAAATCACCGATGTCATCCATTAATTTAACCAAAGCCCTTCTAACTTTCTTAATGTTTGAAATTCCATCCCTAGGTCCATTATCTCGATAATTAAGTTCAAAAAGAAGTTTTGACACTATGTCTTGAAACAAAAGATCTTCCGCGGAGTCAGGATCACCGAATAAATTTTAAATTTTCAGATATTTCTCGAATGACCTTTCTTTGTGGAGTTGTAAATGGAAATTTTGACGCAGTGAGAATTTGCACGAGTTCATAATATATTTCCTTTATTTTTGTGAAGAAATTCTGATGTATTCTTTCCTTTGTTGAATCCGGAAAAACTTCGATTAATCTTTTGATGAGAAATGATGCAGGATCAAAATACAAGAATTCTCGATCTCCGTATTTTGAAATAGGGTTAGGTTTTTTCTTTCAATCCAAAATTTTAATTCAGAAATCATTGTGGCGACATAACGGTTGATATGAATTTGAGAAAACTCCCTATCATCGATATGAGGTAGAAAACTGACAAATGACTCTAAATCGAATTTGAGGTCGATTTCTGTATCCCGATAATTAACAAAAATATTTTCCTCACATTCTTTTGACAGTTTGTGAAGAGAACGAACATGATTTCGCAGCTCTTTTAATAGTTTTATTTGAAAATTTTAAAACGGGAAATCTGTGGAATGGAGGTGCCTAACGAATTCTCTATAGATGTCTAACCTTCTGCTAGGATTTAACAGATTTCCAGTAAATGGAGCTTTTCACTTATCAATGTGTTGTTTCTCTTTTGGAACATATTCAAACAAGTCTTGATATTTGAAAATAGTTGGGTATTCTTCCCGTATTTCATCTTTCATAATGAGGAGTTCTTTAAGACTATGCACCCCTTCTGGATCATGAAGAGGGCCGAATCCTGATTCATTTGAGTAAAACTTATCCAAAACCAATGAAATCTCCAAGTCGGATGAAGTTATCCGGCTTCTTGGACTACAAGGATCAAAAATTAATTCTTGATGAGACTCATTAGGGTTTAGACTCATTCTATTTTTATAAAGGAAAACTTCTCGAGTGACTGAAGTTGTGTGAGAGCAACTGCCCTTCGCAGTTTCTTCGTAATCGGTTAAGTTTGAATTGGAATATACAGAAATTAATACCATAATTAATATTTTGTTTTTGTAGTTTTATAAAGGGTTTACTATAATGGCGACTTTAAATCCTATACCTACAAACTCTCTGCTTATTAAGCATATGTGTTTCTTACTAGTATATCTTTGAAACAAGTGGCCAGATCGACAACGGAGAGTCATGATCCTTTTGGTTCCAATATAATTGGAGATTGTTCGGAAAATACAACAACTAAGTTCGTGCATAATTGTCTTTCTTAGACACCACTCAAGAATCTCAGATATCTTGACATAATCAACGATTACCTTAACAAACAGAAAATTCAATCCGTGGCAGCGGCACCAAAAACCTACTCTCCTTATGATATGGCCAAAATGGACGGTTTTATTTGTGCGGTGTCGCTAGGTCGCAAAACGTCAGAATCAATTACCAAGAGAGATTAATGGTTTTATTATTTATATTTAGATGGGTTTCCTAGCTATAATTCACCTACTTCTCTTCCTCTTAACGAGTAAGTGGTAAGTATAACTCAGGTTCGAATTTTTTGTATGTTTGCTCAGTAATGTGGGATAAAGTGCCTAAATAGTTAACCCAAGTGACAAGTGGTGATAGATTAAACTTAACTAAGGTAATACAAACTATAAAGATAAAAAATGATAGGTATGAAGAATAGAGCACTGATGGAGAACTATTACGAGAGTTTAACTTCCAGAATGAACACTAAACCTCAATCAATTGGGTAATGAACCTAATCAATTTGTCACTAAGAGTTTAGTCTTTGAAGATTCTGCCTAAGACGGATATCCCTACTCCCAACGTTAACCTTAGAGGGTTTAGACGACCTTATGGATATAATCCTAGGTACATGAATAAAGTGGTATATCCCTAAAGGAAAGTCTCAGCTTTTCTTAATCATAGTTGGTTTAACTACACTAACATTCCTCCACTTAATATTAAGATATGCCTTATGTAAGACCCGGATCTGGTTTCAACACAACCCCGCGCCGCGCAGATGGCCGCGTGCCGCGCAAAACTTGCTGGAAGACCAAGTCGTGATTTTGATATTTTAGAAGGGCTTTTGGGTCTTTTCACTTGAGGGACTGTTTTTGAGCCACAAAACTGACCCAAAGCTTTTCTTATCCTCATTTCACCTCTTTTCACACACCTTCATCTAGTGAGAGAGAGAGAGAGAGAGGGAGGAAGGGTTTAGAGAGAGAGAGAGAGAGCTTGATTTGGTGAAGAAGGAGTTGAATTCCCACCAAAGGCTCGAGTATTAAAGTTATTCATCTAGCTCCTAGCTACGTTTGGGTCATTATGGTAAGTTCTAACTTCGAGTTTTCATAGTTTGATTGTTGTTCATAATTGGGGTTTTGACTTGGGTGTTCTTGAGTAAAACCCACTAGTTGGTAAATGGGTGATTAGGCTAGTAAATGGTGTTGATGACCATTGTTGGTGGGTTTTGGTTTGGATGATGAAATTGATTAGTTGATAATCATGTTTGAGTGTTAAAATCACTAGTTAACATAGGTTATAAGTGATTAAAGGTGTAAGCTTTCAAAATTGGTGTTTTGATTTGAGATTTGGTCAAAATGGGTTCGGTGTCAAATGATGCAAGTATGTGTTTTGATGATGAAACATTGTGTATAATGTGGTGTTAGAACATAATCACTAGTTAATTATGATTATGGGTGATTTGGGTGAGATTTTGACTTAGTCAAATGAAAGTAAGTGAAAATGGGTCGAAATTGCACATACGGTGTTTTGAGCATAAGCTAGAGTGTTTAGCTTGTTTTTTTTGTAAATTACTTAGGTGATTTACATTTGGACGATTAAGAGCTCAAGCGGGAGTTGCCTTTCTTGTAACCGAGGTGAGTGGAATATTTATACGTGTACGTATATAATTTGGTTGCTTGCGTGCAACGTGGCAATTGTTATCCGATAGGATACGCTTTTCGTGGGCCACAATTAGGTTGGGAAAATATAGTGAGTGATATCCGTATGGATAGCTCTTCGTTGGCTATATTTGGTTTGCGTTATGTGGTGAGTGATATCCAGAAGGATTGACTCTTTGTCGACCACAATTGGGAATGGGGGCATGTGGTGAACGGTTAATGTTTGACCTATCGCTCTTCGTCGGCTACATGTGTCAGCTGGGGTAAGTGGTGAGTGTTAATCGTGAGTATTCACTCTTCGTTGGCCACTTATCCTAGGATGGTAAGCGGTTTCTCTTTTCGTCGGCCATCCTTGTGAATGAGGAAAGTGTTAACGGTTCGGTTACACTTTTCGTTGGCCTCATGGTGTGTAGTGGTGAGTGGTTAATGTATCTGACCTACCACTCTTCGTCGGCCACGAACGCGTTGCGATGGGTGGTGAGTGGTTAACGTATTTGACCTACTGGTCTTCGTCGGCCACCATCGAGTCGAATGTTGACATTGTGTATATTGGGTTGTGTGAGTTTTATTAGCATTGCACGTTTGATTATTCATTTATTGTGTTTTGCTAATTGTATGCGTTGTTTGTGTAGGTGTATGCAAGTGATTGAATTATGTATGTATGCGTATTAGTATTGCATTCACTAAGCAATTAGCTTACCCTCTCGTTATTTACCTTTTTAGGTTCGGAGGTGGACGTGGCAAGGGTATGCTCGGGACTTAGATGATTCCCCTTTTGTTGCTTGCTTGGATTACTTTTGGATTTGACCTAGGATTGGGTAGTTTATCCCCAAACATCATGCTCGTAGTTTGTTTGGAAATTAAACTCATTGGGTCGAAGTTGAAATGTCCCGTTCATATTGATTATAAACGTTCCATATTAATTGATTTCGTTGCGAGGTTTTGACCTCTATATGAGACGTTTTTCAAAGACTGCATTCATTTTTAAAACAACCATAACCTTTATTTTATCAATAAAGGTTTCAAAAGCATTACGTAGATTATCAAATAATGATAATCTAAAATATACTGTTTACACACGACCATTACATAATGGTTTACAATAGAAATATATTACATCGACATATGTTTCTTGAATGCAGTTTTTACATAATATCATACAAACATGGACTCCAAATCTTGTCCTTATTTTAGTATGCAACAGCGGAAGCTCTTAATATTCACCTGAGAATAAACATGATTTAAACGTCAACAAAAATGTTGGTGAGTTATAGGTTTAACCTATATATTATCAAATCATAATAATAGACCACAAGATTTCATATTTCAATATACATCCCATACATAGAGATAAAATTCATTCATATGGTGAACACCTGGTAACCGACATTAACAAGATGCATATAAGAATATCCCCTGTCATTCCGGGAAATCCTTCGGACATGATAAAAACAAATTCGAAGTACTAAAGCATCCGGTACTTTGGATGGGGTTCGTTAGGCCCAATAGATCTATCTTTAGAATTCGCGTCAATTAGTAGACCGATTTACTAATTCTTAGGCTACCAAGCAAAAAGGGGCATATTTGGCTTCGATCATTCACCCATATAATGTAGTTTCATTTACTTGTGTCTATTTCGTAAAACATTTATAAAACTGCATGTATTCTCATCCCAAAATATTAGATTTTAAAAGTGGGACTATAACTCACCTTCATAAATTTTTACTTCGTCGGGAAGTAAGACTTGGCTACTGGTCGATTCACGAACCTATAACAAATATGTACATATATATCAAAGTATGTTCAAAATATATTTACAACATTTTTAATACGTTTTAATGTTTTAAGTTTATTAAGTCAGCTGTCCTCGTTAGTAACCTACAACTAGTTGTCCATAGTTAGATGTACAGAAAATAAATTGATATATATTATCTTGACCCAATCCACGACCCAGTGTATACACGTCTCAGGCTAGATCACTAAAGCATCCGGTACTTCGGATGGGGTTCGTTAGGCCCAATAGATCTATCTTTAGGATTCGCGTCAATTAGTAGACCGGTTTACTAATTCTTAGGCTACCAATTTAAAAGGAGCATATTCGGTTTCGATCATTCACCCATATATTGTAGTTTCATTTACTTGTGTCTATTTCGTAAAACATTTATAAAACTGCATGTATTCTCATCCCAAAATATTAGATTTTAAAAGTGGGACTATAACTCACCTTCACAAATTTTTACTTCGTCGGGAAGTAAGACTTGGCCACTGGTCGATTCACGAACCTATAACAAATATGCACATATATATCAAAGTATGTTCAAAATATATTTACAATATTTTTAATACGTTTTAATGTTTTAAGTTTATTAAGTCAGCTGTCCTCGTTAGTAACCTACAACTAGTTGTCCATAGTTAGATGTTCAGAAAATAAATTGATATATATATTATCTTGACCCAATCCACGACCCAGTGTATACACGTCTCAGGCTAGATCACAACTCAAAGTATATATATTTTTGGAATCAACCTCAACCCTGTATAGCTAACTCAAACATTACTGCATATAAAGTGTCTATAGTTGTTCCCACATGTGTTAGGTGACTTACATGGGCTGCTAATAGCTGATCATTGGAGTGTATATACTATTAGTACATACATCTAAAAGCTGTGTATTGTACGAGTACGAATACGGGTGCATACGAGTATAATTGTCGATGAAACTGAACGAGGATGTAATTGTAAGCATATTTGTTAAGTATAAGTATTTTTATAAGTTTCTTGAAGTCTTTCAAAAGTATATGAATACATATTAAAACACTACATGTATATACATCTTAACTGAGTCGTTAAGTCATCGTTAGTCGTTACATGTAAATGTTGTTTTGACACCTTTAGGTTAACGACCTTGTTAAATGTTGTTAACCCATTGTTTATTATATCTAAAGAGATGTTAAATTATTACATTATCATGATATTATAATATATTAATATATCTTAGTATGATATATATACGGTTAAATGTTGTTACAACGATAATCGTTACATATATGTCTTGTTTTTACATATGTAGTTCATTGTCAATACACTTAATGACATGTTTACTTATCATTTATCATGATTAAACATAGTATATCAATATCTTAATATGGTTCATATGTATTTAGTAAGACGTTGTTATAATGATAATCGTTATATACATCGTTTCGAGTTTCTTAATTCAATAAACTCAATTTTATGTATATAACTCATTGTTAAAATACCTAATGAGATACCTACTTATCATAATATCATGTTAACTATATATGTAACCATATATATGTCATCATATTGTTTTTACAAGTTTTAACGTTCGTGAATCACCGGTCAACTTGGGTGGTCAATTGTCTATATGAAACCTATTTCAATTAATCACGTCTTAACAAGTTTGATTGCTTAACATGTTGGAACCACTTAATCATGTAACTATCAATTTCAATTAATATAAATAAAAATGGAAAAGTTCGGGTCACTACAGTACCTACCCGTTAAATAAATTTCGTCCCGAAATTTTAAGCAGTTGGAGGTGTTGACGTATCTTCTGGAAATAAGTGCGGGTATTTCTTCTTCATCTGATCTTCTCGTTCCTAGGTGAACTCAGGTCCTCTACGAGCATTCCATCAAACCTTAACAATTGGTATCTTGTTTTGCTTAACTCTTTTAACCTCACGATCCATTATTTCGACGGGTTCTTCGATAAATTGAAGTTTTTCGTTAATTTGGATTTCGTCTAACAGAATAGTGAGATCTTCTTTAGCAAAACATTTCTTCAAATTCGAGACGTGGAAAGTGTTATGTACAGCCACGAGTTGTTGAAGTAACTCAAGTCGGTAAGCTACTGGTCCGACACGATCAATAACCTTGAATGGTCCAATATACCTTGAGTTTAATTTCCCTCGTTTACCAAATCGAACAATGCCTTTCCAAGGTGCAACTTTAAGCATGACCATCTCTCCAATTTCAAATTCTATATCTTTTTTTTTAATGTCAGCGTAGATCTTTTGTCTACTTTTGGCGGTTTTCAACCGTTGTTGAATTTGGATGATCTTCTCAGTAGTTTCTTGTATTATTTCCGGACCCGTAATATGTCTATCCCCCACTTCACTCCAACAAATCGGAGACCTGCACTTTCTACCATAGAGTGCTTCAAATGGCGTCATCTCAATGCTTGAATGGTAGCTATTGTTGTAGGAAAATTCTGCTAACGGAAGGTGTCGATCCCAACTGTTTTCGAAATCAATAACACATGCTCGTAGCATGTCTTTAAGCGTTTGTATCGTCCTTTCGCTCTGCCCATCAGTTTGTGGATGATAAGCAGTACTCATGTCTAGACGAGTTCCTAATGCTTGCTGTAATGTCTGCCAGAATCTTGAAATAAATCTGCCATCCCTATCAGAGATAATAGAAATTGGTATTCCATGTCTGATTTTATATGGATATGGATTCATTTGGTTCTTTTTATTCTTGCTCGAGCCGGATGATGAAAAATTATCATGTCCGGTTCCTCGGAGACGACTTTCTTCATATAAAATCGTGTTAACTTCTCCATCTTGTCATCTTCTCTTATTGGCAGGAAGTGTGTGATTTGGTGAGACGATCAACTATTACCCAAATAGTATCAAAACCACTTGCAGTCCTTGGCAATTTAGGGATGAAATCCATGGTAATGTTTTCCCATTTTCATTCAGGGATTTCGGGTTATTGAAGTAGACGTGATAGTTTCTGATGCTCCGCTTTGACCATAGAACACATCAAACATTCTCCTACGTATTTAGCAACATCGGATTTCATACTCGGCCACCAAAAATGTTTCTTGAGATCCTTGTACATCTTCCCTGTTCCAGGATGTATTGAGTATCTGGTTTTATGAGCTTCTCTAAGTACCATTTTTCTCATATCTCCAAATTTTGGTACCCAAATCCTTTCAGCCCTATACCAGGTTCCATCTTCCCGAATATTAAGATGCTTCTCCGATCCTTTGGGTATTTCATCCTTTAAATTTCCCTCTTTTAAAACTCCTTGTTGCGCCTCCTTTATTTGAGTAGTAAGGTTAGTGTGAATCATTATATTCATAGCTTTTACTCGAATGGGTTCTCTATCCTTTCTGCTCAAGGCGTCGGCTACCACATTTGCCTTCCCCGGGTGATAACAAATCTCAAAGTCGTAATCATTCAATAATTTAATCCATCTGCGCTGCCTCATGTTCAGTTGTTTCTGATTAAATATGTGTTGAAGACTTTTGTGGTCGGTATATATAATACTTTTGACCCCATATAAGTAGTGCCTCCAAGTCTTTAATGCAAAAACAACCGCGCCTAATTCCAAATCATGCATCGTATAATTCTACTCGTGAATCTTCAATTGTCTAGACGCATAAGCAATTACTTTCGTTCGTTGCATTAATACACAACCGAGACCTTGCTTTGAGGCGTCACAATATATCACAAAATCATAATTCTCTTCAGGTAATGACAATATAGGTGCCGTAGTTAACTTTTTCTTCAACAATTGAAACGCTTTTTCTTGTTCATCCTTCCATTCAAATTTCCTCCCTTTATGCGTTAATGCAGTCAAGGGTTTTGCTATTTTGGAAAAATCTTGGTGAATCTCCTGTAATAACCAGCTAGCCCTAAAAATTGGCTTAGGTGTTTCGGAATTTTCGGGGTTTTCCACTTTTCAACGGTTTCAATCTTTGCTGGATCCACCTGAATACCTTATTTGTTCACTATATGACCGAGGAATTGAACTTCTTCCAACCAAAATGCACACTTTGAAAACTTAGCGTACAATTTTTCTTTTCTCAGCAATTCTAGCACTTTTCTCAAATGTTCTTCGTGCTCTTGATCATTCTTCGAGTAAATAAGTATGTCATCGATGAAAACAATGACAAACTTGTCAAGATATGGACCACAAACTCGGTTCATGAGGTCCATTAACACAGCTGGTGCGTTAGTCAATCCAAACGGCATAACCATAAACTCGTAATGACCATAACGTGTCCTAAAAGCAATCTTCGGAATGTCATCCTCTTTCACCCGCATTTGGTGATATCCAGAACGTAAATCGATCTTCGAATAAACCGACGAGCCTTGTAGTTGATCAAATAAGTCGTCGATTCTCGGTAATGGGTAACGGTTCTTGATGGTAAGTTTGTTCAACTCTCGATAGTCGATACACAACCTAAATGTATCATCTTTCTTCTTGACAAACAGAACAGGAGCTCCCCATGGTGATGTACTTGGTCGAATGAAATCACGCTCTAAAAGTTCCTGTAACTGACTTTGTAATTCTTTAATTTCGCTGGGTGTGAGTCTGTATGGAGCACGAGCTATTGGTGCAGCTCCTGGTACAAGGTCTATTTGAAATTCAACGGATCGATGTGGGGGTAATCCCGGTAATTCTTTCAGAAATACATCGGGAAATTCTTTTGCGATGGGAACATCACTGATGTTCGTTTCTTCAGGTTTAACTTCCTTGACATGTGCTAGAATGATATAATAACCTTTTCTTATTAGTTTTTGTGCCTTCAAACTACTAATAAGATTTAATATCGCGTTGTTCTTTTCTCCGTACACCATTAAAGGTTTTCCTTTTTCACACATAATGCGAATCGTATTTTTGTAACAAACGACCACTGCTCTCACCTTTTTCAACCAGTCCATACCAATTATTACGTCAAAACTCCCTAACTCGACTGGTATTAAATCAATTTTAAACGTTTTATCCCCCAGTTTAATTTTTCTCTCCCGACATATATTATCTGCTGAAATTAATTTACCGTTTGCTAATTCGAGTAAAAATTTACTATCCAAAGGCGTCAATGGTCAACTTAATTTAGCACAAAATTCTCTACTCATATAGCTTCTATCCGCACCCGAATCAAATAAAACATAAGCAGATTTATCGTCAATAAGAAACGTACTCGTAACAAGCTCCGGGTCTTCCTGTGCTTCTGCCGCGTTAATATTGAAAACTCTTCCACGGCCCTGCCCATTAGTATTCCCCTGATTCGCGCAATTTCTAATAATGTGGCCCGGTTTTCCACATTTATAACAAACAGCGTTGGTATTACTTACTCCAACACTATTCGTTTTAGCATTACTTGTTCCGACATTATTTGTTCCTTTAGTTCTGTTAAACTTTGGTCCGTAGACCTCATATTTTGTCGCGCTATGACCATTTCTTTTACACCTGTTTCAAAATCTCGTGTAAAACCCCTGATGATTTTCTTCACACCTATGACATGGCTGTTTTTGGTTTTTGTTGCCGTTGTTGTTATTGAGGTTGTTGTTGGGTTTGTTATTGTTGTTGAAACGGTTGTTGTAGTTGTTGTTATTGTTGGGATGTTTGTTGTAGTTATTGTTAGGATTAGGATTATTGTTGCGATTGTTGTTGCGGTTGTTGGGATAGTTGTTGCGATTGTGGTTGTAATTGTTATTGTTGTTGTACTGGTGACTCTTGTCACCATTTTCTTCCCACTTCCTCTTAAGTTGTTTCGTGTTGGCTTCTTCGGCCGCCTACTCTTTAATTCTTCCCTCAATCTGATTTATGAGTTTATGAGCCATTTGACTTGCCTTCTGTATAGAAGCGGGCTCGTGTGAACTTACATCTTCTTGAATCCTTACTGGTAACCCTTTTACAAATGCATCGATATTCTCTTCTTCATCTTCGAATGCTCCCGGACACAATAGACACAACTCTGTGAATCGTTGTTCATATGTGGTAACGTCGAACCCTTGTGTTCGTAACTCTCTAAGTTCTGCCTTGAGTTTATTGAATTCGTTTCTAGGACGGTACTGCTCGTTCATCAATTGCTTGAATGCCGACCATGGTAGTGCGTAAGCATCATTTTGTCCTACCTGTTCAAGATAGGTGTTCCACCACGTTAACGCAGTACCTGTGAAGGTATGCATAGCATACTTAACTTTTTCCTCTTCAGTACACTTACTTATGGCAAACACCGATTCGACTTTCTCGATCCACCGTTTCAATCCAATTGGTACTTCGGTTCCATCAAATTCCAAAGGTTTGCAGGCAGTGAATTCTTTGTAGGATCATCCTACACGATTTCTTGTGTCGTTAGCTGCGTTGCTAGATTCAGAGTTATTGTTGGTTTGTAGCACAGCCTGTACTGTAGCTATGTTTGCAGCAAGAAAGGTACGAAATTCCTCTTCGCTCATATTCATGGTGTGTCGAGTAGTCGGTGCCATTTCCTTCAAAATAGCCAACTGAATCGAGTTAATCATATAGAATATTAAGAGTAGTCATTCGTATTTCATAGCATAATATGAACTCATTTAGAAAAGCTTTTTCTTCATATTAGCGTTTTATAAGTTTAAATTCGAATACTACCTACCCGTCAAGTTCATACTTAGTAGCTAATATACAATTCAACTACTACAATTCCATATGAAAAACTGATTATAATAATATATCACATACAAATATTCTTCAAACTTACAACTTCGCTATATTACATATAACATGAAATATAGTACACTTTGATACAGGATAGTTTTGAAGATAAACCTAGTTAATACGCAAGTTGTTCAGCAAAGGAAATAAAGACACGTAATTCATAAGTCCAGAAACAAGTCATGCATTCTGGTTTTACTAAGACGACTTCCCATCCTTGGTCTTGTGGAAAATAACCGTTATGACCATTGGCTAGGCAGCATGTTGTAATGTCGTCAAAAGGACGAGGGTTTCGTAATGTCCAACAGCCCCATAATAATCAAAAAACCTTGTTTCTCACCCCAACTACTGAATCCGTCACTTGTGGGAAGGTTTTAATTAAAAGCTGCAATCTGATGTTCTTTTTCTCACTTTGGTAAGAAGCGAACATCACTAACCCGTAAGCATAACATGCTTCTTTATGTTGCATGTTAGAAGCTCTTTCTAATTCACGAAATCCTATGTTGGGATATGTTGAGTCAAAATAGGTTCTTAACCCGTAGCGTAAAATTGCATTTGGGTTCCCCGCATTTAACGCTTTAAAGAAAACACGGCGTAACTTACGGTCTCCCCAATGTGATATACCCCACCTATCAAAGGAAAGCCTTTTATAAACTAAGGTATTTCTGGAAAGTCTTTCAAATGTTTGACAAGTTAATTTCGCCATAACTAAATGTGTCGATGAATTCTGACCGACTCTAGACAAGATTTCCTCAATCCTATCCTCTGGTAGGTCTTCTAAAATATTCGGTTGTCTACCCTTAACGTCCATTTTGTTTTTATACTGTAAAATAGACAATGATTAGATTCGTTAAAGATAATTAACAAACAATACAAGCAATTTTTTTACATAGAACATAAAAGTACAAGCACACTACAATACATATAATACACAACATGATTACAACCCTCTAATCTGAATCACTGGTTTCTTCTTCTTCGGACTTGGTTCGTTTTCCTAATTTTCTAGGGATATATGGTGTTCCTCTAATACGAGCCGTCATTTTCCACAATGGTTTAGAAAAACCTGGTGGTTTAGAGGTTCCCGGGTTATTGTTACAATTTAGGAAGTACGGACGTTGCCGATACATATAAAGTTCATCGGGGTTGGAATCAGGTTTCTCTATTTTTATACCTTTTCCCTTATTATTTTCTTTTGCTTTATTAAATTAGGTCGAGGTAATTTCTATAACATCATCGAAATCCTCGTCGGGATCCAATTCATCAGAAAATTGGTAATCTTCCCAATATTTTGCTTCCTCGGCGGAAACACCATTGACCTTTATTAACTTTGGTCCGTTGGTTGAGGATTTTCTTTTATTTAATCAATTTACTATAGGTATCAATATTTCTTCCTCCGGAACCTCTTCTTATTCCGGTTCCTCCTCTTCCGGTTCCTCCTCTTCTGGTTTCTCTTCTTTCGATTCCTCCTCTTCCGGTTCCTCCTCTACCGGTTCCTCCTCTTCCGGTTCCTCTTCTTCCGGTTCCTCTTCGGGAATTTGTGAATTTTCCAAAAATATAATCGACTCTTCATTATTATTAGGTGAATCGATGAGATTTGTTCTAGTGGTAGACATCTATCACACAATATCAAACACTTTAAGAGGTTAATATATCACATAATTACATGTTAATAATATATAGTTTCCAACAAAAGTGTTAAGCAATCGTTTTTAAAGAAAACACGATCGAAGTCCAGACTCACTAATGTATCTTAACAAACTCGATAAGACACACTAATACAAATTTCTGGTTCTCTAAGACCAACGCTCGGATACCAACTGAAATGTCTCGTTCATATTGATTATAAACGTTCCATATTAATTGATTTCGTTGCGAGGTTTTGACCTCAATATGAGACATTTTTTAAAGACTGCATTCATTTTTAAAACAACCATAACCTTTATTTTATCTATAAAGGTTTAAAAAGTATTATGTAGATTATCAAATAATGATAATCTAAAATATACCGTTTACACACGACTATTACATAATGGTTTACACTAAGAATATATTACATCAAAAATAAGTTTCTTGAATGCAGTTTTTACATAATATCATACAAGCATGGAATCCAAATCTTGTCCTTATTTTAGTATGCAACAACGGAAGCTCTTAATAATCACCTGAGAATAAACATGCTTAAAACGTCAACAAAAATGTTGGTGAGTTATAGGTTTAACCTATATATTATCAAATCATAATAATAGACCACAAGATTTCATATTTCAATATACATCCCATACATAGAGAAAAAATTCATTGATATGGTGAACACCTGGTAACCGACATTAACAAGATGCATATAAGAATATCCCCTATCATTTCGGGAAATCCTACGGACATGATAAAAACGAATTCGAAGTACTAAAGCATCTGGTACTTTGGATGGGGTTCGTTAGGCCCAATAGATCTATCTTTAGGATTCGCGTCAATTAGTAGATTGGTTTACTAATTCTTAAGCTACCAAGCAAAAAGGGGCATATTCGGCTTCGATCATTCACCCATATAATGTAGTTTCATTTACTTGTGTCTATTTCGTAAAACATTTATAAAACTTCAAGTATTCTCATCCCAAAATATTAGATTTTAAAAGTGGGACTATAACTCACTTTCACAGATTTTGCATCGTCGGGAAGTAAGACTTGGCCACTGGTCGATTCACGAACATATAACAAATATGTACATATATATCAAAGTATGTTCAAAATATATTTACAACATTTTTAATACGTTTTACTGTTTTAAGTTTATTAAGTCAGCTGTCCTCGTTAGTAACCTACAACTAGTTGTCCATAGTTAGATGTACAGAAAATAAATTGATATATATTATCTTGACCCAATCCACGACCCAGTGTATACACGTCTTAGGCTAAATTACAACTCAAAGTATATATATTTTTGGAATCAACCTCAACCCTGTATAGCTAACTCAAACATTATTTGTATAGAATTGTTACAATATTTCCTGTAGCTACAACAATAAAAACATATCCAATCTTGTTTTACCCATAACTTCTTCGTTTTAAATCCGTTTTGAGTGAATCAAATTGCTATGGTTTCATATTGAACTCTATTTTATGAATCTAAACAGAAAAATATAGGTTTATAGTCGGAAATATAAGTTACAAGTCATTTTTGTAAGAGGTAGTCATTTCAGTCGAAAGAACGACGTCTTGATGACCATTTTGAAAAACATATTTCCACTTTGAGTTTAACCATAATTTTTGGATATAGTTTCATGTTCATAAGAAAAATCATTTTCCCAGAAGAACAACTTTTAAATCAAAGTTTATCATAGTTTTTAATTATCAAACCCAAAACAGCCCGCGGTGTTACTACGACGGCGTATGTCTGGTTTTACGGTGTTTTTCGTGTTTCTAGATTTTAAATCATTAAGTTAGCATATCGTATAGATATAGAGCATGTGTTTAGTTGATTTTAAAAGTCAAGTTAGAAGGATTAACTTTTGTTTGCGAACAAGTTTAGAATTAACTAAACTCTGTTCTAGTGATTTCAAGTTTAAACCTTCGAATAAGGTAGTTTTATATATATGAATCGAATGATGTTATGAACATCATTACTACCTAAGGTTTTGTGGATAAACCTAATAGAAATGAGAAAAATAGATCTAGCTTCAAAGGATCCTTGGATGGCTTGAAAGTTCTTGAAGCAGAATCATGACACGAAAACAAGTTCAAGTAAGATTTCCACTCGAAATAAGATTGTTATAGTTATAGAAATTGAATCAAAGTTTGAATATGATTATTACCTTGTATTAGAAAGATATCTTACTGTAAATAAGAAAGATTTCTTGAGGTTGGATGATCACTTTACAAGATTGGAAGTAAGCTATTAAACTTAGAAGTATTCTTGATTTTATGAAACTAGAACTTATAGAATTTATGAAGAACACTTAGAACTTGAATATAGAACTTGAGAGAGATCAATTAGATGAATAAAATTGAATAATTAAAGTGTTTGTAGGTGTTTTTGGTCGTTGGTATATGGATTAGATATAAAGGATGTGTAATTTTGTTTACATGTAAATAAGTCATGAATGATTACTAATATTTTTATAATTTTATGAGATATTTTATGCTAGTTGCCAAATTATGGTTCCCACATGTGTTAGGTAACTCACATGGGCTACTAAGAGCTTATCATTGGAGTGTATATACCAATAGTACATAAATCTAAAAGCTGTGCATTGTACGATTATGAATACGGGTGCATACGAGTAGAATTGTTGATGAAACTGAACGAGGATGTAATTGTAAGAATTTTTGTTAAGTATAAGTATTTTGATAAGTGTCTTTAAGTCTTTCAAAAGTTATGAATACATATTAAAACAATAAATGTATATACATTTTAACTGAGTCGTTAAGTCATCGTTAGTCGTTACATGTAAATGTTGTTTTGAAACCTTTAGGTTAACGATCTTGTTAAATGTTGTTAACCCATTATTTATTATATCTAAAGAGATGTTAAATTATTACATTATCATGATATTATAATATATTAATATATCTTAGTATGATATATATACAGTTAAATATTGTTACAACGATAATCGTTACATATATGTCTCGTTTCGAAATCATTAAGTTAGTAGTCTTGTTTTTACATATGTAGTTCATTGTTAATACACTTAATGACATGTTTACTTATCATTTATCATGATTAAACATAGTGTATCAATATATTAATATGATTAATATGTATTTAGTAAGACGTTGTTATAACGATAATCGTTATATGTATCATTTCGAGTTTCTTAATTCAATAAACTTAATTTTATGTATATAACTCATTGTTAAAATACCTAATGAGATACCTACTTATCATAATATCATGTTAACTATATATGTAACCATATATATGTCATCATATAGTTTTTACAAGTCTTAACGTTCGTGAATCACCGGTCAACTTGGGTGGTCAATTGTCTATATGAAACCTATTTCAATTAATCACGTCTTAACAAGTTTGATTGCTTAACATGTTGGAAACACTTAATCATGTAATTATCAAATTCAATTAATATAAATAAACATGGAAAAGTTCGGGTCACTACAGAAGTCACTACCTTAATGTATTTAACGGGTCGTTGGAGTCCCAAAGGTCGTAATGTACTTTTGTTGTTTAAAACCCGGCTATTTAACGTTTGTGAATCGTTGGGTTTGGTTTGGGGTTTTACGAGACTCGGGTTGGGCGAAAATGGTTCGATATGTTAAAAACGAGCTGCAGATTCTTTTCAGTTGAAGTGCGTGCCACGCAGGCCAATGCGCACCGCGCAGGACAATGCGTGTCGCTCGAATTGCTAGAGGTTGGTATTCAGTTAGTTGTCAAGTTTTGATTTCAAAACACATTATAGCGTGCGCCGCACGGGCCTATGCGCGCCGCGGAAATGGCCAGGTCAGGAAATGCTGTTTTTTTTAAAAAAGTGTGTTTTCTCGTATAATGTTTTGGGTCATTGCAAGTGGTATCAGAGCATGGTCTACTGGATTTAGGTGACTTGAGATAGGCGCCTAGACTAAGACTTTTTGTGTGTGTGATATCGGCTAAAAAATCATGTTTTTACCCCCGATATTGAGTCCCAAAAGCATAAAGTTCAAAATGTTATCAGCAAAATAATCGCTTTTTCAATTAAATTTGTAGATAAAGTAATTACGAAGACGATGCAAAAAGAATCAAGAGAAACGGAGCTAAAACGAAGATTCTAGAGCGAAAACGGTGAAAGACAGGAAATCAAGTTACGATCAAAGAAAATCAGCTGACCAGGCAAGGCAAACAGCCTACCAAATGGCTTGCCTGGCTCACAAACGGCCTGCCAAACGGCCAGGGCAAACGGCCCCTGCAAACGGGCTGGTCTGGCAAATGGCCCTTGCAAACGGCTTGCTAAACGGCCTGGCAGCCGTTTACAGGCAAAATCCAAGTCAATTTAAAGGCTTTTTGTCATCCAATTTCAACACACCTCTCCTCACTCTCTCACTACAATACACTTTCTCTTACTGGATCTTTCAAGGCCTTCTCACCTCCGAGCGGGAAATTAAGTACCCGGAGGCGAGCGCCAAAGATTGTAATAGGAGCGGTCTAGAGGATGTCAGCACTTGTAATGGTCCAGATCTCGTCTGTAAACGGTGAACGCTTTCCTTAATTTAATAAAGTCATCTTGTTATCTTAAGTTGCTTTCATCTTGCATGCTTATTTATCTGTTACAAATGTTTATTATATGTTGAATACTTTATCTGAAGCTTATCCCATTGTTATGCTGAAACCGTGACGATTTAGAAGTTTAATTTACGGATCACCCTTTCCGCTTATTCACGTGGCTATAACCTAGTATTAGGACCTAATCAACCCTAGGATATAAGGTAAGTAGTTATGTGTGCTTAAGGTAAGTTGAATAAGTGATCGCAAAGGAGAGACCTCTAATCCAATTAGCAGTACCTTAGAATATCTAAGATTGCACGTCTGTTAATGTTAAAGCATAGCGTAGTGTTAAGCGGTGGAATATGGCTTTAGTTAGACCAACTAGGATTAAGAAAAGCTGAGACTTTCCTTTATGGGTATACCACTTTGTTCATGTACCTAGGATTCTATCCATAAGGTCGTTTAAACCCTTTAAAGTTAACGTTGGAAGTAGGGATATCCATCTTAGCCAGAATCTTCAAAGCCTAAACTCTTAGTGACAAATCAGTTAGGTTCATCGCCCAGTTGATTGAGGTTTAGTGTTTATCCTAGGATGTTGAACTCTTGTGATAATTCCCTATCAGAATTCTATTCTCCATACCTATCTATCGTTATCTTTACAAGTTAAATTACTGTTTTATTAGTTAATCTTAATCAATCACCTCTTATCACTAGGGTTAACTATATAGGCATTTTTGTCCCACGTTACTGAGCAAACATATAAAAATATGAACCTGAGTTATATTTACCACTTACTCGTTAAAAGGAAGACAAGTAGGTGAGTTTAGCTAGGAAACTCTAGCTAAATATAAATGATAAAACCCTTACTCTCTTTTGGTAGCTAATTCTGACGTGTTGCGACCTAACGACACCGCACAAATAAAATCGTCCGTTTTGGACATATCATAACAAGAAGTAAAGTTTTTGACGCCGCTGCTGGGGACTTATTTTCTGTTTGTTAAGTTAATCATTGATTCTGTAAAAATATCTGAGACTCTTGAGTGGTGTCTAAGAAAGACAATTATACACGGACTTGGTTGTCGGATTTTCTGAACAGTCTCCAATTATATTGGAACCAAAAGGATCCTGCCTCTCCGTTGTCAGCCTGGCCACTTATTTCAAAGATAAATTAATAAGAAACACACACGCTTAACAAACAGGGAGTTTGTCGGTATAGGATTTAAAGTCGCCATTACAGTAAATCCTTTTTAAAAAACTATAAAAATAAAATATTTATTATGGTATTAATTTCTGTAGATTCCAGTTCAAACTTAACCGAGTACGAAGAAAGTGCGAAAGGCAGTTGCTCTCCCACGACTTCAGAAACCGGCGAAGTTTTCCTTTATAAAATCAAAACAAATCTAAACCTTGATGAATCTCATCAAGAATTAGTTCTTGATCCTTGTAGTCCAAGAAGCCGGATAATTTCATCTCACTTATAGATTTCATTGCTTTTGGAAAAGTTTTAATCAAATGAACCAGGATTCGACCCTCTTCACAATCTAAAAGGAAGGCATAGTCTTAACGAACTCCTGATTAAGGAAGATGAAATACGGGAAGAATATCCAACTATTTTCAATTATCCAGACTTGTTTAAATTTAATCCCAAAGAGAAATGACACACTGATAAAACAAAAGCTCCATTTACTGGAAATCTGTTAAATTCTAGTAGAAGGTTAAACGTCTATAGAGAATTCATTAGGCACCTCTATTCCTCAGACTTCCTGTTCTCAACATTTCAAATCAACCTGTTAAAAGAGCAGCATTCTCAAGTTCGTTCTCTTCACAAACTGTTAAAAGAATGTGGGGATGATATTTTTGTCAACTATCAGGATGCGGAAATTGATTTCAAATTCGATTTAGAGTTATTCGTCAATTTTCTCCCTCACTTCAGTAATAAGGAAGTTGCTCCAATTCATATAAATCGTTATGTCACCGCCATGATCTCTGAATTAGAATTTTGGATTGAGAGCAAGAAACCAAACCCTATTTTAAAAAATGGAAACCGAGATTTCTTTTACTTTGATCCAGCCTCATTTCTCATCAAAAGATTAATTGAAGTTTTTCCGGATTCTACGAAGGAAAGAATACATCAGAATTTCTTCACAAAAAAGAAAGGAAATATATTCTGAACTCGTACAAATTCTCACTATGTCAAAATTTTCATTTACAACTCCGCAAAGAAAGATCATTCGGGAAATATCTAAAAATTTTAAATTTACTATCGGTGATCCTGACTGCGCGGAAGATCTTTTATTTTAAGACAGAGTATCAAAACTTCTTTTTGAACTTAATTATCGAGATACGGGACCAAGGGATGGAATTTCGAACATTAAAAAAGTTAGAAGGGCCTTAGTTAAACTTATGGACGATATCAGAGATTTACAAAAGCGTGAGCGCAAAATGTTAAGTGATTTTGAAATATTTTCAGTACACTCCGCTGATTTACTTTGGATGGTCAAAGAAGCTTTAAACTTGTCTTTCTTCCCGCGTCATTTCTGGAACTTAGTTGTGAAACCTGTGTAATTTGTGTTTTTAATAAAATAAAATTTTTTAATTTTACTCCGTCTATTTGTCTTTTTCTTTTAAATTTTAGTTTATTTAATAAAATAACCGGATTAAAATCAGAAGTAAAATTTTATTTATCTTTTGTTAAACTAGGTAAAATTTTAAAATTTTAAAAAGTTAACAATTCGCGAGTCGGGTCGGGAAAATAAGCCCGTGAGCCACACGGGCCCATCTTTTCCTTCTTCTTTTCTCTCCTCCTTTCCTTTTCTCTTTCCATTTTTTTCTTTTTCTTCCTCTTCCCTGTGACCTTCGACCGTCGCACCCACCATCACTACACCAAGCTCAAAACTTGACCATTTTTTACGATTCAAAGCTCAAATCCGACACTCTCGTGCCTCCTAAACACGTTTTCATCATCAATTTGGTATAAAAGGTACTCTTTCACTGTTAAAATTCGAGTTTTCACTCAAAGTTAAATTTTTGACTTTTGAGAAAAATTGTTTTAATATGCCAAATTTTGGATCCCTTTATGCTTAGTTAGATAATGTGATTGTTATGTGTTAGGTTTTAGGTTCGATTGAAGCATTTTGGATAGTTTTTAGCTCTCGATTCGTTAGTTGAGATTTTAGGCTAGGATTTGGTGAAATTTTTGGAAAATTGATGTTTTGCTAGCTCATTTAGGCTTAGTGATTCATTTAGAGTGCTTAGAAACTAATTTTGGAGCAATGTAGGCTTGTTTGCTTGAATTTGACATTTTGGTAAAACTACGCTTAATTAGGATTAGGGTTATTCCTATAGTTAAAACGTTTTTAAAACTTAGGATTGCCTTAATACTAGCCCAAATGAAGATATCATTGACTTGGTAATGAAAATGTAGCTTAATCTTTGATTTTCCTTATTTTGTACGTTTTTAGCAAAATAATTATTTTTCGGTAAAACGGTCTTAATCCTCGACTTAAGAATGTTATAGCTCAAGTTTGATGATTAAAAATATTTAAGGTAATCAAAAATGGTTATTAGAATCATTGTATGCTTAAAAATCATCACATTTGAATCAAAATTGCTTATTACGACTAACTCGCTATAATTATTATTTTTAGCATTATTTATTGCAATAACGGGTACGCTTTGAATTTTGCTTGAAAATAAGTTTGTAGTACGATTAGATATTGTTTGCGGTAATTTTGGCTAAAATCGAGTGTAACATGAATTTGGAAAATGCCATTTTTAAAGCCCTCATTTCGAATTTTTTTCGAAAACTCTATGCATTTTTAAATTCTAAGTGTTATTCTAAGTCTTAATATTTTGGAACATAACCTATGTTACTTGACCTTTGCAGATGGCTAATTATATGCCAGCAGAATATAAGTTGCCCCATTACCTTCTCGGGCAAGATAATCCAGCAGACAATGAACCGTTTATGAGAACCTGGATTAATCGGTAAAAAGGGGCCAACAAATATATTAACTGGGTAATAATGGACCAGTGTGGATAGGCCGATGAGCTTAGAGCAATTTTGAACGTTAGAGCATACGGGAAAACAAAAAGAGCCTGGCAAAAGCTGTTTAAGATAAATGAAAAGGTGTATGAGGAGCGATACGCAGAATTTATGGCAACTTGGAGATTGAGTCGAACGTTGATCAGGAGGATTACAATGATCAAGAGTGCATCCATTTCCCCATCAAAATCAGACGTATCACCTATCTCTTGCGCAGTTCGCAAGGCATCTGGAACTGTACAAGACATCACATCTTAACCGTTTTGTATTCAAGAGAGGGTATACCACCCTGGACAACATAGACCATCAAGCTTTCTGGCACGCCTACATCTCCTATAATGAACCATGGAGGTCGAGTAAAAAGGCTTCAAAATTCACTAATCCCATACACCGCATTCTTCACCACTTCATCACCAAATCCCTTCATCCGAAAAGCCAACATGGTGGCGCCGTTACCATTAATGATATGCGCCTGATGCACGCCATGATCCACAGCCAGAATATGCAAGTTGCACACCTGCTAGCCCAGTGTCATGACCCGAAAATATCCGACCAAATTTAAACTTAATCTTTATATGGATTCGAGACGATAATCAAAGTCTGTAATGTTGAGTCTCAAAAATTTTAAACTGTTTAAATTATATCAATTAACCTGTGACTATTTACGACGATTCACGAACTAATATTTGTAAATAAATACATATATATGTGTGTGTATATAAATGTGTATATAAATACTACTTGGAAATATATAAAATAATATTAAATCTATTTGTTTAAAAATATATAATATATATTTATGTGATAAAACTTGTTATTTAAAATTGATTATATATATATATATATATATATATATATATATATATATATATATATATATATATATATATAGAGAGAGAGAGAGAGAGTAAATAGAAAATGAATGATTTCGAGCTTAATTGGCAAACATCGGTAACACTCGGTTGATGTTTTGTTAGTTTTAATATAGATATTGTACGTGTTCATGAAGGATTAAAATAAAAGTTGGACTATAAATTGATTACGAAGATTTTAGATTTGTCAAAAATATTTTTATCTTTTTAGTTTAAATTTTAGTACTCTGTACGTGTTATTGGGTACATAAAATAAATAATTACCGACCCTTTTTGATCGGGTTTCAAACAGTTAATGAGTGAAATAATTAAATATATTTAATATAAAAATTTGGGATTTTTAGGAACACTTTTATACGTTAACTGTTTAGCAATAAACCACGATATAGCACTGCGGGAGAAAACTGTCCGTAGAAACAACCAAAATTTAAGATGGCTATACTGTTGTTTACTGTTGTAGGTGCACGCTTACTTTTGATTTATTATTATATATATTATTATTAATTATTATTATTAAATTATTTATAATATTACTATAAATATATATGTATGTAGATATAGGTTCTGCATAAAAGAAAACCAAACACCCATTTCTAACTTCTCCATCTGAACCACCACCATCACCATAGAACCACCATGAACTACCCAGGGTTTTATTTAACCGGCCACCAACTCAATCCCTCACTTACGAGCCACCACCTTCACCTCCCACGACCACCCTATCACCACCCTGCACAACCACCATGAACAACCCGGCACAACCATAAATCGCCATCATCACAACCCATCATGAACCTCTCCATCACCACCATCTAGCTTCCTACACGATCAACCACCTTCAACCGTATTCATCAACCCACCACACCAATCCATCACCACCCATTATAATCTCGTCACCGCCACCTCGTGGTTTTCTGATTGATGTAGCCGTCGACAACCACCTTTCTCTCCTCTCTCTATCATTCTCTCTCTCTCACTTAATGTTTTCTGTTCTATTCAATTTCCAGCTCTCAATAAATGTTGCACAATTAAAAAGGGTTGCTGCAACTCTATTTCTGTTTATAATCGAACAGCTACAGCTGTTCCAGCATTCCTGTTTGCACCCACGAGCTGCTACAGCTAGTTTTGTTTTAAAAACAACGACTATGATGAGGTACGGTTAGTATAATGATGATAAATAGTGAGGAAGAACGATGATACCGTGATGTTGATATTACGAGTATGAATGAGGGAGATGATCATGATGAAATGATTCTGTGAATAGAAAAATGTAAACGATGAGGAACGTGATGACTATGATGAGGCATAACGATGAAGATGAAGAAAACGAATGATGACAGTTATGTACGATGAGTTTGTGAGGAATGAGATGATTATGAGAGTTACCTTGAAGAAGATGAAAAGGGAGACTATGTATCGGGTTAATTTTAATTATGATACTAATAATTATAGAAAAACGATAATGGTGGAGTGGTTCTGGGTGTTTGTGTGTAAACGAGAGGTCCTGTGTTCAATCTTGGTCTGTTACATTTTTTTTTCCTATTTAAATAAACAGAGTCAAGTCAAGCCCATTGGACTTGATTAAGTATTTCTTGCTGGGCCGAAATGGAAAAAAACACGAGATAAAATATTTAGTTGGGTATTAGATCACAGATGAAGTAATAGCGGAGTGGTTTAGGGGGTTGTGTTTTCGGTTAGCGAGAGGTCTCGGGTTCGAGTCCCGTTCGCGGCAGTTTTCTTTTAAGGCTTCTATGAGGTAGTATTATTATTATTATTGTTATTATTATTATTATTATTATTATTGAAATGATTTTTATATAAAAACATTATTAGTTTTAATATTTTTACAGTATTATTAAAAACTATCATTATTATTATCATTACTATTTAAATTATCATTATTATTTTAATTATCATTTTAATTATTATTATTATAACAAATAAATATTATACTTATATTACACATAATTATATACTAAACATATTAACATTATTTTTATAAATATTACAAATAACAAATTATTGATAAAATACTAATATACATATCAAGATATCTACATGTATAAATATTAATCATTTTAAATATATACAAATTAAATACATATAACATATAAACTAAGTTATATTATTTATAAATTTGTTCGATTACAAATATATGTGTTAACATACATTAATGATATAGGTTCGTGAATCCGAGTTCAACCCTACACTTGTTAAATGACGTCATATGTATTTTTACTACAAAATACAGTATGGTGAGTTTCATTTGCTCCCTTTTTAATTGCTTTTGCAATATATTTTTGGGCTGAGAATACATGCGCTGCTTTTATAAATATTTACGAAATAGACACAAGTACGTAAAAATATATTCTACGTTGAGTTGTACCACTGGCATATTTCCCTGTAGCTTGGTAACTACTATTTACATGGGTATTGTAAACGCGAATCCTGTTGATAGATCTATCGGGCCTGACAACCCCAACCGGACTGGACGACCAGTATTCAACGGTTGCACAGTACTTCGTTTCAGTGACTACACTTGGTACAGTGTAGTGAGATTTCATAATAAAGGGAATATGCGACGTTGATTAAATGTTAAGTATGGTTACCAAGTGCTCAACCACTTAGAATATTTTTATTAAAATGTTTATGTATATGAAATTTTGTGGTCTATTAAGATATTGAAATGATTGTTATGATAAACCTATGAACTCACCAACCTTTTGGTTGACACTTTTAAGCATGTTTATTCTCAGGTACGAATTAAGTCTTCCGCTGTGCATTTGCTCAAATTAAGGATATTACTTGGAGTCGATCATCGCAATGGGACCAAATGTTGATGACTTCGTCCAGGTGGATAAGGACGGGTCATTACAGGTGGTATCAGAGCGTTGGTCTTAGCGAACCAGGTCTTGCATTAGTGTGTCTAGCTGATAGTTGTTTAGATGCATTAGCGGGTCTGGACTTCGACCGTGTCTGCATGTCAAAAGTTTTGCTTATCATTTCGTGTCGAAAATTACCTGCTTATCATTCTAAGTATAGACACGTCCTACTGCCTTTATTGCATAGATAGTGTACCGACAAATCCATATCTTAGCGTATCTGCTAATTTATATCTTAGCGTATCTATTACGATAAACTTTGCCTGATATCTCCCGTAAATTTCTCCGTAATTTAAGGAATCCTGGTACTATATATATCTATGCATATTATGCATTGAGAATACCATCCAACTATCAGTTGCTGTCACTAAACGTTTCATACCAAAAATATTTTTCTGTGATCGCGAAAGATGGCCTCTATGAATCGTCCAAGTTCCTCTGACTCCGAAGACAGCGTGACGGGAGCACACCAACCAATCAACTACCGTGATTACTGGAGAAGATGGGGGTGGGTTCACAACATACTCACCCTATGGAGAAGGGAAGAAGGTACTCCATATCATGAACCGAATCTACCACCTAACCTTGGAGTACTCGACCCGCTCACCGGCGAACCTGTTCGCAACACCGTTTATACCCTTTTTGCGAGAATTTTTCGTCTTGAGACTACCATTAACGGAACTAGAGAAGATATCCGATCTCTACCTCACACCAATAACCAACTAGGGTTAGTAGAAGAAGTTAAAGAACTTCGAGCTCGTGTGCTAACCTTGGAGAATATGGTTCAAAACTTACAAGCACCAGCAGCATCACCGGCACCAACAGTACCACCAACATCAACACCAGTACCACCAACAACCTAAGTTTCAACATCACATGCCTCAATATCTCATTCTGTACCTTGAGCCTAATCATCGTTCTACGTATCGTTCTATCTATTTTATCTTCGTTCTACATATCGTTCTACATCGATTATCTTCGCTCAACATGGCGATTATGTAATCTCTAAAGTTCTAGAGATTATGTAGTATAGTATTAACGATAAATCAAATGAGTTTAATATCATATTAACTCATTAAATCCATGATTACATCTGAAGAAAATATATATGCAAGTATATTTTCATAAAGATTGTAATTAAAAATTTTGTTCGTACAAACTGTTGATATTTTAACGGGTAGGTAATACCCGAGGAATACTTAAGGTTTCACATTAGTCAGTTACACGGTACATTTTGCGAAGCTGATTCAACAGTCGTTTACTATCCTACTTACATCCACCGATATACGTATCCGTTCACCACAGAATAACCATTTTCATTCAATTTCATATTTGGATTTTGATCTATCAGAATCCAACAAGTGGCATAATGAAGAAAACATCGGACAAAGTAAAATTTGTTAGAAACAAACGAACTAACTAATTGAAATATTGTTAAGAATCCACGCTAACTGTTCCTAGCTAACTGGTTACATTTTATTTATCGCAATTTACATTCTCGCAATTTTACTTATCGTCATTTAATTTCTGTTATTTACTTTACGCACTTTATTTATCGTCATTTAATTTCTATTATTTACTTTACGCACTTTATTTATCGTCATTTAATTTCTGTTATTTATTTTTACGCATTTTAATATCGGGACACGTATACAAGGTTTTGACATATCATATCGACGCATCTATATATATTATTTGGAATAACCATAGACACTCTATATGCAGTAATGCGGGAGTTAGCTATACAGGGTTGAGGTTGATTCTACAATAATATATATAGTTTGAGTTGTGATCGAGTCTGAGACGTATACGGGTCACGAAACGTATTAATTAATTCGAATATTATATATTAAACTATATATGAATTATTGGATTGTTAACTGTGGACTATCGACTGTGGACTAATAATATTGGACAATTAAAATGAATTAAAATATTGATTGTAACATATGAAACTAAACATTTCTTCAAGTTTGCCACTTGATCTCATTTCAAATCTCATTTGTATCTTGACGATTACAATTTGCGTTCAAATCTTTCATGATTCTTGAAAACACCTCGATCGAGAGGATAAACCAGCCGCATTTCATCTACGAAAGAAAAGATTGATGCATATAGTTATGCACCTGAAAAACCCTCGGAAACTGAGTAAACGTTTGACACGTATCTGTTCTAGTTCCTTTGACATTGTTATTACCGAAGATCGTTTTGCAATCCCTTTCCAAAGTAGCCAATTTTGTCACAGCTCCAGCAAGTCAACTTCGACTTTTCAGTCGGAATAACCTTATTATAACCTTGATATATACGTTGTCTTTTCGCCTTCGTTACCGAAAAATCTTTTATATTCCACCCTACTACCATCAGCGTTTAATCATCTAAAAACACAATTCTCTTAAAACCCCTCGGTTTGATAACCGATGACCCAGATCCGTTAACTTTAAAAAATGCTGACGAAGCAGCCTGTAGTAAATGGTCTTAATGACCAAAAGTGATGATAAAAGAATGGGGCGTGGGAGTACTCGATAGAAAATTTGGTACTGAAAAACGGATTGAACAAACCATAAAGGAGACCAAGGACAAATACAAAAATCAAACCCTATATTCATGAATCCAGGTAATTCTGAATCCGATAAAATCTTTAGATATTATCCTGCTCCAAAGACATGTTAAAATCTTGCGGAAAATTTTTCTTCATCAACCTTCGAACTTAGAAATTCCAAAATATCATCATAAATATCTTCGATATTTCTGAGGATATTTTCATAAATATTCTTGTCCGAAATTATCTACCTCTTGTATTTCTGTATTCCATTATATTAGAAACTTCTGTAAAGTCTAAGTATAAATTATGTATGAATTGTGGAGAAGTGTTGGGAACTGAAGCATGAGTTAGTATAATATAATGCGCTTGGCCAACGTGATTATATTACAGTAAGTCATGCTGAATTTCTAATGGAACATGATGATGGTTCACAGATCTTACCGTCACTATGTACCATGTTACATAACTCTTCCATTCTACTTAACCTCCGAACATATCAAGAAAATATATTCTTGATAGTTCTATCCTCGGCGATTCTGGTAATTTACCAAATCAAATCGTGCTATTACGATCCTTCATGCTTAGAACATTATGATCATTCGAAACTCTATATCTATGAATTCTGGATCATTATTCGCTTGACTTGAAGTCGGGAAGAGAAAATAAACGCATGAAACTACTAAATATAATAGAAAATATAAAGCCCGACAACAACACCGAAATTACAAACCGTGTATATCAATACGTATCGCAAAGTAAAGACACGGGAGAATTAAAAACATTATAACCCCAAGGTAATCATAGAAGTAAACAGATTCCTCTGGTGATAAATGAAAGAGAAGAATGACAGAAGCGATAGTCAGGAAAATACAAAGTATTAGAACTGGATTAAGCATTTCCAGAATCTTTTGGAAATATGAATTGAGTAAAGGAACGGTGAAAAGAATGGAACGAAAGAGGTTGATATATAACAAAATGTCAGACGTAGTAATCGAGACAGATTACCGCATTCAATTATATAGGATACTAATTCCTTAATTACCGAAAAATCAAATCTTTTATAGATTTCGAAGATTTTCTTTAAAATCCTTGAATTTCAGAAAATAACTGTGACTACGTCAAAAGTCAATACTAATATTTATTACCTCATTTCACTCTTTTGCGATGGCTTCACTCATACTATTCGAGTAACCGAATTATTTTATCCCAATTACTCAATAGTGATAAAACTCTATTTATCAACTCATATTCGTCATGAAAGACATTCTTATTGTTAGCCATGACGACCTCAATCAAATTTCGGGACGAAATTTCTTTAACGGGTAGGTACTGTCATGACCCGAAAATATCCGACCAAATTTAAACTTAATCTTTATATGGATTCGAGACGATAATCAAAGTCTGTAATGTTGAGTCTCAAAAATTTTAAACTGTTTAAATTATATCAATTAACCTGTGACTATTTACGACGATTCACGAACTAATATTTGTAAATAAATACATATATATGTGTGTGTATATAAATGTGTATATAAATACTACTTGGAAATATATAAAATAATATTAAATCTATTTGTTTAAAAATATATAATATATATTTATGTGATAAAACTTGTTATTTAAAATTGATTATATATATATATATATATATATATATATATATATATATATATATATATATATATATATATATATATATATATATATAGAGAGAGAGAGAGAGAGAGAGTAAATAGAAAATGAATGATTTCGAGCTTAATTGGCAAACATCGGTAACACTCGGTTGATGTTTTGTTAGTTTTAATATAGATATTGTACGTGTTCATGAAGGATTAAAATAAAAGTTGGACTATAAATTGATTACGAAGATTTTAGATTTGTCAAAAATATTTTTATCTTTTTAGTTTAAATTTTAGTACTCTGTACGTGTTATTGGGTACATAAAATAAATAATTACCGAACCTTTTTGATCGGGTTTCAAACAGTTAATGAGTGAAATAATTAAATATATTTAATATAAAAATTTGGGATTTTTAGGAACACTTTTATACGTTAACTGTTTAGCAATAAACCACGATATAGCACTGCGGGAGAAAACTGTCCGTAGAAACAACCAAAATTTAAGATGGCTATACTGTTGTTTACTGTTGTAGGTGCACGCTTACTTTTGATTTATTATTATATATATTATTATTAATTATTATTATTAAATTATTTATAATATTACTATAAATATATATGTATGTAGATATAGGTTCTGCATAAAAGAAAACCAAACACCCATTTCTAACTTCTCCATCTGAACCACCACCATCACCATAGAACCACCATGAACTACCCAGGGTTTTATTTAACCGGCCACCAACTCAATCCCTCACTTACGAGCCACCACCTTCACCTCCCACGACCACCCTATCACCACCCTGCACAACCACCATGAACAACCCGGCACAACCATAAATCGCCAACATCACAACCCATCATGAACCTCTCCATCACCACCATCTAGCTTCCTACACGATCAACCACCTTCAACCGTATTCATCAACCCACCACACCAATCCATCACCACCCATTATAATCTCGTCACCGCCACCTCGTGGTTTTCTGATTGATGTAGCCGTCGACAACCACCTTTCTCTCCTCTCTCTATCATTCTCTCTCTCTCACTTAATGTTTTCTGTTCTATTCAATTTCCAGCTCTCAATAAATGTTGCACAATTAAAAAGGGTTGCTGCAACTCTATTTCTGTTTATAATCGAACAGCTACAGCTGTTCCAGCATTCCTGTTTGCACCCACGAGCTGCTACAGCTAGTTTTGTTTTAAAAACAACGACTATGATGAGGTACGGTTAGTATAATGATGATAAATAGTGAGGAAGAACGATGATACCGTGATGTTGATATTACGAGTATGAATGAGGGAGATGATCATGATGAAATGATTCTGTGAATAGAAAAATGTAAACGATGAGTAACGTGATGACTATGATGAGGCATAACGATGAAGATGAAGAAAACGAATGATGACAGTTATGTACGATGAGTTTGTGAGGAATGAGATGATTATGAGAGTTACCTTGAAGAAGATGAAAAGGGAGACTATGTATCGGGTTAATTTTAATTATGATACTAATAATTATAGAAAAACGATAATGGTGGAGTGGTTCTGGGTGTTTATGTGTAAACGAGAGGTCCTGTGTTCAATCTTGGTCTGTTACATTTTTTTTTCCTATTTAAATAAACAGACTCAAGTCAAGCCCATTGGACTTGATTAAGTATTTCTTGCTGGGCCGAAATGGAAAAAAACACGAGATAAAATATTTAGTTGGGTATTAGATCACAGATGAAGTAATAGCGGAGTGGTTTAGGGGGTTGTGTTTTCGGTTAGCGAGAGGTCTCGGGTTCGAGTCCCGTTCGCGGCAGTTTTCTTTTAAGGCTTCTATGAGGTAGTATTATTATTATTATTGTTATTATTATTATTATTATTATTATTGAAATGATTTTTATATAAAAACATTATTAGTTTTAATATTTTTACAGTATTATTAAAAACTATCATTATTATTATCATTACTATTTAAATTATCATTATTATTTTAATTATCATTTTAATTATTATTATTATAACAAATAAATATTATACTTATATTACACATAATTATATACTAAACATATTAACATTATTTTTATAAATATTACAAATTACAAATTATTGATAAAATACTAATATACATATCAAGATATCTACATGTATAAATATTAATCATTTTAAATATATACAAATTAAATACATATAACATATAAACTAAGTTATATTATTTATAAATTTGTTCGATTACAAATATATGTGTTAACATACATTAATGATATAGGTTCGTGAATCCGAGTTCAACCCTACACTTGTTAAATGACGTCATATGTATTTTTACTACAAAATACAGTATGGTGAGTTTCATTTGCTCCCTTTTTAATTGCTTTTGCAATATATTTTTGGGCTGAGAATACATGCGCTGCTTTTATAAATATTTACGAAATAGACACAAGTACGTAAAAATATATTCTACGTTGAGTTGTACCACTGGCATATTTCCCTGTAGCTTGGTAACTACTATTTACATGGGTATTGTAAACGCGAATCCTGTTGATAGATCTATCTGGCCTGACAACCCCAACCGGACTGGACGACCAGTATTCAACGGTTGCACAGTACTTCGTTTCAGTGACTACACTTGGTACAGTGTAGTGAGATTTCATAATAAAGGGAATATGCGACGTTGATTAAATGTTAAGTATGGTTACCAAGTGCTCAACCACTTAGAATATTTTTATTAAAATGTTTATGTATATGAAATTTTGTGGTCTATTAAGATATTGAAATGATTGTTATGATAAACCTATGAACTCACCAACCTTTTGGTTGACACTTTTAAGCATGTTTATTCTCAGGTACGAATTAAGTCTTCCGCTGTGCATTTGCTCAATTTAAGGATATTACTTGGAGTCGATCATCGCAATGGGACCAAATGTTGATGACTTCGTCCAGGTGGATAAGGACGGGTCATTACAGGTGGTATCAGAGCGTTGGTCTTAGCGAACCAGGTCTTGCATTAGTGTGTCTAGCTGATAGTTGTTTAGATGCATTAGCGGGTCTGGACTTCGACCGTGTCTGCATGTCAAAAGTTTTGCTTATCATTTCGTGTCGAAAATTACCTGCTTATCATTCTAAGTATAGACACGTCCTACTGCCTTTATTGCATAGATAGTGTACCGACAAATCCATATCTTAGCGTATCTGCTAATTTATATCTTAGCGTATCTATTACGATAAACTTTGCCTGATATCTCCCGTAAATTTCTCCGTAATTTAAGGAATCCTGGTACTATATATATCTATGCATATTATGCATTGAGAATACCATCCAACTATCAGTTGCTGTCACTAAACGTTTCATACCAAAAATATTTTTCTGTGATCGCGAAAGATGGCCTCTATGAATCGTCCAAGTTCCTCTGACTCCGAAGACAGCATGACGGGAGCACACCAACCAATCAACTACCGTGATTACTGGAGAAGATGGGGGTGGGTTCACAACATACTCACCCTATGGAGAAGGGAAGAAGGTACTCCATATCATGAACCGAATCTACCACCTAACCTTGGAGTACTCGACCCGCTCACCGGCGAACCTGTTCGCAACACCGTTTATACCCTTTTTGCGAGAATTTTTCGTCTTGAGACTACCATTAACGGAACTAGAGAAGATATCCGATCTCTACCTCACACCAATAACCAACTAGGGTTAGTAGAAGAAGTTAAAGAACTTCGAGCTCGTGTGCTAACCTTGGAGAATATGGTTCAAAACTTACAAGCACCAGCAGCATCACCGGCACCAACAGTACCACCAACATCAACACCAGTACCACCAACAACCTAAGTTTCAACATCACATGCCTCAATATCTCATTCTGTACCTCGAGCCTAATCATCGTTCTACGTATCGTTCTATCTATTTTATCTTCGTTCTACATATCGTTCTACATCGATTATCTTCGCTCAACATGGCGATTATGTAATCTCTAAAGTTCTAGAGATTATGTAGTATAGTATTAACGATAAATCAAATGAGTTTAATATCATATTAACTCATTAAATCCATGATTACATCTGAAGAAAATATATATGCAAGTATATTTTCATAAAGATTGTAATTAAAAATTTTGTTCGTACAAACTGTTGATATTTTAACGGGTAGGTAATACCCGAGGAATACTTAAGGTTTCACATTAGAATATTTTTATTAAAATGTTTATGTATATGAAATTTTGTGGTCTATTAAGATATTGAAATGATTGTTATGATAAACCTATGAACTCACCAACCTTTTGGTTGACACTTTTAAGCATGTTTATTCTCAGGTACGAATTAAGTCTTCCGCTGTGCATTTGCTCAATTTAAGGATATTACTTGGAGTCGATCATCGCAATGGGACCAAATGTTGATGACTTCGTCCAGGTGGATAAGGACGGGTCATCACACCCAGGCATTCACCAATGAAAGGAATTCCGCGAGAACAGTTGTGCCGGTTTTGGGAACTGTTGTTACCAAACTCCTTCGTAGGATGCAAGTTTTGGGGAATGTTTAGAGCTTTGGGTATAAGATCGGAGCCAAGTCAGAAGAGATAGGGTATAGGATACTGAACACTTGGGAGTACATTCGTATTGAGCGTGAACAGTTAATCATTCCAGCTGATCCATCAATACCTGACTCAGAGGACCAGACAGGGGTAAGAGTAATAGGGTTTAGACCTTATACGAGGACGAGAGATGGTCGGAGATGGCGAGGTTCTCAGCAACAACGGGATGAGGATGATCCCACCACACAGGGACGGCCCAATGACACCCTCCGACACTCATCAGTTGGGGAAGGGGAGAGGTCGCGCTTTCCGCCGTACCACTATCACATGGGAGATCTACCCGGACATGAGAGTTGGTTTGCTCAGCATGCGATCTTTCAAAATCTGGATCACTTTACACATTATGCAGGCAGACAACTCAATGTACCTTCATATCCTCATAAGTATCTGGTACTAGTATCCCACAAGGACCCCAGAGGTGCAGGCCCGAGCCATCAGTATACAGGACCCCCATCTCCAACTCGACATCACTACACGCAGCGTACAGTCATTCCATCTTCTCCTAGGGAACCGAGTACAGGGGCCGCAGGTTTTATCGAAAACCTGTTTAACACATCCCAAATGAGAACTCACAGAGATACATCCACCGACGCTCAGGATTCCATATGGGATCAGGCTGTGAACCTATATATGACCGAGGGAGTCATGCACGGTATATATGGTATGGGCGTGACCCCACAGTGGGATAGGGATCTGCAGGAAGGTATCGGTTGGTGTACAAGGCCTATGATTCACACGAGCACCTCATCGCTCACAGGACTGATCGCGCGATCGGATGAGATACAGTTCAGGATATCCTCAGGTATGAACACGGCAGTATTGGCACAACAATTCACTATAGACGAGGAGATGACTGACGAGGGACAGTCCGCTTTGAGAAACCCGACGAGGCCGTGCACCAGTGTATCTTACTCCCTTCCGTACCCACCACCTCAGCCATAACTGTCCTTATTTTTAAACTATTTTGATAATTACATATGATACTTTATTAATGTTTGTATGCTCGATATCGGGCATAACTACTTTATGTTTTTGAGTATGTATGATATTTAGAAAAAAAAATTGCATGAATAAAACGTCACAAATAAACGACGATCGAGACCATACGAGATGGAAGCACGACTTGGATAAAGGCCGAGCTGAACAGGGATGACGCCAGCACAAGAACTGAAGAAACCATAATTGGCACGTCATCCGACTACATTCCTTGCAACCATTGGGGAGTACTACGTCTTAACCACTTTTTCAAATAGAATATATGCAAAATACTATACCACTTTTAATAATATAACGCCTATTTTAAAACCTAAAGTGTGGGATACGCCGTATCCTTAACATTGAGGACAATGGTATTTTAAAGTATGGGATAACAAATGTTGCACATAACGATTCTTGTAAAACCCTTAAGTGTTGATAAACTAAATTTTTCACAAAATTTAAAACTTTCTGAACTATAAGCACTAAGGATTATAAAATTCTATAAAAGATCAAAAAGTTTTTGCTACAAACTAGACCGAATAGTAAGACAAGGTTAAAACTTTTTGCGAAAATCAAACCAAATTTTCCAAAAGAGCATTTCATAACGAAAGGCGTGATTCGACCCATTATAATTGTTGTGAGACACCCCCAAATAAGGCTTTATAAGCACTCATTTTTAGTGCTTCACTATACTTCCGTTGAGTGCGCCGATGTTAACATCTCGGAATCAGAACTTGCTCTTGATCTAAATTTCGGAATCACACATTTTGACAAGGATGACTAAGTTAGAACCTCAGCTATTCGTGAAGATAAAAACATCCCCCACTACACATATTCATTTCCATCTTCATCCCACAATTCCATCCACCACTACTTATCTATTCTATTCGCTTCATAAATAAAGAAATAAATCCCGACAAAACCATTCCTTTCATGAAACCCTCTATAAAACTGCATTAGAAAAATGCGATCATCTGAGCTAACTATCAAAGAAGACCGCCAATGAAAGGAGTCCTCGAAGAGAAAAGCGAAAGATGCTTGCCAAAAAAAAATATTTCGATGAATAAAGGTTCTGAAAAAAGGAGTACAACCAGAAAAGATTCGAGAAAAGAAACTCCTGGCAGTCAAAAAGAAGGATGCTCACCGTGAAATTCCTGATAAAAAAGCTGAAAGGATCACTGAAATTCGATCTTTCAAAAGAAACTCCTATCTATCAAAACCCTTCGCACCTCAGAAACCTCCAAATCACCATCTCTTCACGACCCAAGCTGAGTCAATAACTGAATATTCTCTCAAATAAGTGATGGAGATTTGAGTCTTGATCAAGTCTATGACGAAGAATGTGAGCATGACTGGCTAAGAGCGATTTCATTTTTTAGAACTATAGGACACCATAAACACTTTAGTGATATGAGTGACCTGAGTGAGAATAGCCTCAGTTATGTAACCTCATCTCATGCTTACGTAAAAGGGTTTTGGAATAACAAAAAGAATAAAAACTAAGTTTTCACTCCTCCGTCTTGCGGAATAAAAACCACTTGATCACTACAAATAAAAGTCTTCAGTGTTTAAGGTTCGAAAGTTTGCTTGAGGACAATCAAAGTCTAAGTGTGGGATATTTGATATCGGCTAAGTCATGTTTTTACCACCGATATTGAGTCCCAAAAGCATAAAGTTCAAAACTTGATAGGCAAAATAATCGATTTTTCAGTTAAATTTGTAGATAAAGTAATTACGAAGATGACGCAAAAAGAATCAAGAGAAACGGAGCTAAAACGAAGATTCTAGAGGGAAAACGGTGAAAGACAAGAAATCAAGTTACGATCCAGGAAAATCAGCTGACCAGGCAAGCCAAACGGCCTGCCAAATGGTTTTCCTGGCTCACAAATGGCCTGCCAAACGACTAGGGCAAACAGCACCTGCAAACGGGATGGTCTGGCAAATGGCCCTAAATGGCCTGCCAGCCATTTGTAGGTAAAATCCAAGTCTATTTAAAGGCTTTTTGTCATCCAATTTCAACACACCTCTCCTCACTCTCTCACTACAATACACTTTCTCTCACTAGAGCTTTCAAGGCCTTCTCACCTCCGGGCGGGAAATTAGATACCCGGAGGTGAACGCCGAAGATTGTAATTGGAGCGGTCTAGAGGATGTCAGCACTTGTAATGGTCCAGATCTCATCTATAAATGGTGAACGCTTTTCTTAATTTAATAAAGTCATCTTGTTATCTTAAGTTGCTTTCATATTGAATGCCTATCTATCTGTTACAAATGTTTATTATATGTTGAATACTTTATCTGAAGCTTATCCTATTGTTATGCTGAAACCCTAACGATTTAGAAGCTTAATTTACGGATCACCCTTTCCGCTTATTCATGTGGCTATAACCTAGTATTAGGAGCTGATCATGTAGTGACCCGAACTTTTCCATGTTTATATATATTAATTGAGATTGATATTTACATGATTAAATGTTTCCAACATGTTAAGCAATCAAACTTGTTAAGACTTTATTAATTGAAATATGTTTCATATAGACAATTGACCACCCAAGTTGACCGGCGATTCACGAACGTTAAAACTTGTAAAAACGACATGACGATATATATATATGGATATACATATGGTTAACATGAGATTATGATAAGATATTAACAATGAGTTATATACATATAAACAAGACTACTAACTTAAGGATTTCGAAACGAGAAATATATGTAACGATTATCGTTGTAACGACATTTAAATGTATATATATCATATTAAGATATATTAATATATCATAATAATATGATAATATAATAATTTAACATCTCATTAGATATAATAAATAATGGGTTAACAACATTAATTGAGATCGTTAACTTAAAGGTTTCAAAACAACACTTACATGTAACGACTAACGATGACTTAACGACTCAGTTAAAATGTATATACATGTAGTGTATTTAGATGTATTAAAATACTTTTGGAAGACTTCAAGACATATATCAAAACACTCATACTTAATGAAAATGGTTACAGTTACTTTCCCATTCTTTTCTTTCATCAAGAATTCTAGTCGTATTTTTACCCGTATTATACACAGCTTCAAAACGTACTTACTATGGGTATATACCAATAGGAACTAGCATGGGATTCCACTCTTGATTATGTCATGTATGACTAATCAATTTTAACTTCTACCATGAGCTAGTCAACTAAGTAGAACTCCTTTTAACCCCACTCACCACTCACCAATTACCACTCATCATTCACTCCATTTCACTTCCAATTCTCTTTCTAATTCTCTCTCAACACACCCATACTATTATGAACGTATTTTTCCAGTAGTTAATCATCATCTTCATAAAAAATCACTTCAAGAATCAAGCTATAATCATCATAGGAAGAACACTTCAAGAACACTTCAAAAATCCCTTCAAGTTTACTAATTTACTTCCAAGCTTTCTAATCCATTCCAAGTAATCATCTAAGATCAAGAAACCTTTGTTATATACAGTAGGTTATCTTTATTATTCAAGGTAATATTCATAATCAAACTTTGATTCAATTTCTATAACTATAAACTATCTTAATTCGAGTAAAAATCTTACTTGAACTTGTTTTTGTGTCAAGATCCTACTTCAAGAACTTTCAAGCCATCCAAGATCCTTTGAAGCTAGATCATTTCTTGTCACTTCCAGTAGGTTTACCTACTAAACTTGAGGTAGTAATGATGTTCATAACATCATTCGATTCATATATATAAAACTATCTTATTCGAAGTTTTAAACTCGTAATCACTAGAACATAGTTTAGTTAATTCTAAACTCGTTCGCAAACAAAAGTTAATCCTTCTAACTTGACTTTTAAAATTAACTAAACACATGTTCTATATCTATATGATATGCTAACTTAATGATTTAAAACCTGGAAACACGAAAAACACCGTAAAACCGGATTTACGCCGTCGTAGTAACACCGCGGGCTGTTTTGGGTTAGTTAATTAAAAACTATGATAAACTATGATTTAAAAGTTGTTATTTTGAGAAAATGATTTTTATTATGAACATGAAACTATATCCAAAAATTATGGTTAAACTCATAGTGGAAGTATGTTTTCTAAAATGGTCATCTAGACGTCGTTCTTTCGACTGAAATGACTACCTTTACAAAAATGACTTGTAACTTATTTTTCCGACTATAAACCTATACTTTTCTGTTTATATTCATAAAATAGAGTTCAATATGAAACCATAGCAATTTGATTCACTCAAAACGGATTTAAAATGAAGAAGTTATGGGTAAAACAAGATTGGATAATTTTTCTCATTTTAGCTACGTGAAAATTGGTAACAAATCTATTCCAACCATAACTTAATCAACTTGTATTGTATATTATGTAATCTTGAGATACCATAGACACGTATACAATGTTTCGACCTATCATGTTGACACATCTATATATATTTCGGAACAACCATAGACACTCTATATGTGAATGTTAGAGTTAACTATACAGGGTTGAGGTTGATTCCAAAATATATATAGTTTGAGTTGTGATCAATACTGAGATACGTATACACTGGGTCATGGATTGATTCAAGATAATATTTATCGATTTATTTCTGTATATCTAACTGTGGACAACTAGTTGTAGGTTACTAACGAGGACAGCTGACTTAATAAACTTAAAACATCAAAATATATTAAAAGTGTTGTAAATATATTTTGAACATACTTTGATATATATGTATATATTGTTATAGGTTCGTGAATCAACCAGTGGCCAAGTCTTACTTCCCGACGAAGTAAAAATCTGTGAAAGTGAGTTATAGTCCCACTTTTAAAATCTAATATTTTTGGGATGAGAATACATGCAGGTTTTATAAATGATTTACAAAATAGACACAAGCACGTGAAACTACATTCTATGGTTAAATTATCGAAATCGAATATGCCCCTTTTTATTAAGTCTGGTAATCTAAGAATTAGGGAACAGACACCCTAATTGACGCGAATCCTAAAGATAGATCTATTGGGCCTAACAAACCCCATCCAAAGTACTGGATGCTTTAGTACTTCGAAATTTATATCATATCCGAAGGGTGTCCCGGAATGAAGGGGATATTCTTATATATGCATCTTGTTAATGTCGGTTACCAGGTGTTCACCATATGAATGATTTTTATCTCTATGTATGGGATGTGTATTGAAATATGAAATCTTGTGGTCTATTGTTACGATTTGATATATATAGGTTAAACCTATAACTCACCAACATTTTTGTTGACGTTTAAAGCATGTTTATTCTCAGGTGAATATTAAGAGCTTCCGCTGTTGCATACTAAAATAAGGACAAGATTTGGAGTCCATGTTTGTATGATATTGTGTAAAAACTGCATTCAAGAAACTGATTTCGATGTAACATATTTGTATTGTAAACCATTATGTAATGGTCGTGTGTAAACAGGATATTTTAGATTATCATTATTTGATAATCTACGTAAAGCTTTTTAAACCTTTATTTATGAAATAAAGGTTATGGTTTGTTTTAAAAATGAATGCAGTCTTTGAAAAACGTCTCATATAGAGGTCAAAACCTCGCAACGAAATCAATTAATATGGAACATTTTTAATCAATAAGAACGGGACATTTCAGTTGGTATCAAAGCGTTGGTCTTAGAGAACCAGAATTTTGCATTAGTGTGTCTTATCGAGTTTGTTAGGATGCATTAGTGAGTCTGGACTTCGACCGTGTTTACTTGAAAAATGATTGCTTAACAAATTTTGTTGGAAACTATATATTTTTAACATGTGAATATTATGTGATATATTAATCTCTTAACGCGTTTGATATTATGTGATAGATGTCTACCTCTAGAACAAGTCCCATTGACTCACCTAATAATAATGAAGAGTCAAATGTAAATTGGAATGATTCGTGGACTGATTCACAAGTTTCCGAAGAGGAACCGGAAGAAGAGTCGGAACCGGAAGAAGAATCAGAACCGGAAGAGGAGGAACCGGATGAAGAAATAGAACCGGTGGGGGAAATAATAAAACGGTTAAGTAAAAGAAAATCCTCAACCAACCGACCAAGGTTAATTATGGTCAATGGTGTTTCCGCCAAGGAAGCAAAATATTGGGAGGATTACCAATTCTCTGATGAATCGGATTCCGACGAGAATTCCGATGATGTTATAGAAATTACCCCAACTGAATTTAAAAAGGCAAAAGAAAATAATAAGGGAAAGGGCATAAAAATAGAGAAATCTAATTCCAACCCCGATGAACTTTATATGTATCTGTAACATCCCGCGTTTTTCCGTTAAATTTATTTTTAACACCGTCTTTTTCTTTTAAATAATACCTTTCGTTATTTAAATTCGTAGTTTCCGTTGACTAACGTTCATAAAAATTCCGTCATTTAATTATAACATCTCTCGTTAACTTGCGTTTTAAAAATATTCGATCGGTTAAATCCCGCACCCGCTTTGAAACTCGAGGGACCGGAGTTGCCAAATGGGCAAACTAGTTGACTAGGTCAACTAGTCAACCCATTTCATCAATTCCATCATCTCCCTCATCCCTTTTCTCTCCATCTCAAGAACACACACACAAACCCATTCCATTCATTCATCATCTAAATTCAATCTTGGAAGCTCACAACAAATCCGACTACATATTCTTGATCCTCTCATCATCCTCTACGATTTGATACTAACTTCATTGATTTTGGGTAACATTTCTAAAACTCTAGATTTCTCTAAATTCGTGTTTTTGACTTGAAATGGTGTTAGTTAGTGTCTATGGCTCGTGTATAACATGAATATATGTTTTGTTTGCTCGATTCGTTGTTTTGAGTAACTAGTTTGAACATTTGAAATGGGTGTGCTAAATCTTTGATTTTGGATGAGTTAATGTTGTTAAATTGTTAAAGTTCATGTTTTAATTGTGGTACTAGTATCACTAGCTTCGTTTTGATGCGTAGGTTGATTAAGGAAACTTCAAAAACATGAATATTGATTTTTGCGGATTTTGGTTAGAGTTTGATAGACTTAAAACGAGCTTTTGATGTTTCGAATGCCATGAAATGTTATTAGTAAGTGTTTAGTTGTAATGTATGCTTCATTACCTTCAAAACGGCATATCGTATGTGTAAATTGGATTCCCGAATCATAAAATACGTTTTACGAACTTGAAACTTTGAAAATTAACCTTTCTTGATCAATTGACGAGTTTTCGGTTATTGTAATTGATGTTTTTGCTTGTGAAAGGTAGTTAATTGTATTCCTTGTCAAAAGAGCTTTCCAACGATATAAGATGCGAGTTCTAAGTGTTTGCGGTTTGTGTTTTATGCATAAAAAGGTTTTGGGTTGAGACTTAGAAAACTGAAACTGGCCAGGTATCAGCTCGCGTGTAATGCCGCGGCGCGGCCAGCTTTGTCGCGGCGCGGCATATGCCGTGGTCAGATTCTGACCTACTTTGTCAAATTTCGAAAAATGTTTGCTATGCTACGCACCTCCGATTAACATGTAACTTGGCCAACATGCTCATATATGATTTCTAAGATTAGAAAAATAGTTCGGGACCCGACCCGAACGTGTTGACTTTTTCGTTGACTTTGACCAAGTTTGACTTTTAGTCAAACTTAACCAAACTTTTATACAATCGTTCTAACATGCTTTTATACTTGATTCTTGCATGAAACTTGACAACGTGATTCACATGCTATACTATTCGAGTCGTAACGAGCCATAGGACTAATTGAACACATTTCGCCCGACCTTGTGTCGTAACGGTTAATTGATATAACTTAATTGTTTAGGTCAAGGCTAAGCAACTTTCATGCACACGTTTACTTTGCGAAGTACTTTTATACTCGTGCACTCGAGGTGAGATCATAGTCCCACCTTTGCAAATACTTTTATACTTTTAAATCGTGGGCTGAGAAACATATACTTTATATACATTTATACGGTTTATACTTTCATACTTTGGATACAAATGCGAATACAAGAGCAAAGATACAGACGAGTTAGAACAAAAGTCCTCAATCCAATTATCATTAGTTCCACTTGCAGGGTGTAAGTGTAAGCGAGTGATTATGTTGTGTGGCCATACGGGTTTAACGAACCCTCATTCAGACGGTTCGCTACCGTTAGTGGATGAAATATAATTTCAACGTGCATAGTGTATGTTCTAACACTATATTCAAAATTCAGAGGGAAGATTCAGTTAAGTTTTGGTAATTGGGTGCTCGTGATACAGACAACATCTTTTGGGATGTATACGCTTGATATTCACTTTATACTAAATCTTATGGTTTACAAACATATCTTTAGAGATGTATACGCCTTGATACTAAACCTTGTGATTCAAAAACATACTTTCACAAATACATTTATGATCTCACCAACGTTTTTCGTTGACAGTTTTCTATATGTTTCTCAGGTTCATACTTGGCTATTTGATACATGCTTCCGCGTACACTCATACTTGCTTGGGGTCAAGCATACATGCATACACTCTGATTATTTGCTTGGAGTCAAGATACATACATACATACGCTAGTGATAGCACCTTTGGATTCAAACTTTTGTTTACATACTTACGCTATTTATAGCAACTGTGTTTTTAAACTAATTATGTCGCAAGTTATTTCATTTATACTTTATGACTTTTGTAAACTTAGACTTGTTGTCGAACGGTTTTGTAAACTAAACTTGCAAGTCTTGTACCTTTCAAATGAATGCGACATAATTTTGGTCAAACGAGTCTCATATAGGGACTACGACCACGCAACGGGACCTAAGTTAACGGCGCCGTCAATAACGGTTTTGGTCGGGTCGTTACAGATGGTATCAGAGCGTTGGTTGTAGGGAACTAGGACGTGCATTAGTGTGTCTAACAGAGTCGTTAGGACGCATTAGTGAGTCTAGACTACAACCGGATAGTTAGCATTTGCATTCTGACATACATTTGCTATAGATAGCACTTACTTGACTACTTGTGCATTATACTTGAATCATTCTTAGGCAAACTTTTTAATGGTACCCAACCTTCATCATACGAACTCGTATTCCGCCACTTTTTGGTAACACACGTAAATTCATGATTCATACACGTATGGATGACGACGACTTCATTAGTCACACTCGTTCGGGAACTCTGACTCCTTGGTTGTTATTTCCCCCGTCTCATCTTACTATCCATGAATGTTGTAAAGTCACTGTCACTACTCTAGATGAGTATCGTCATCACCATTTATCGCTACGGTTGCGTATTACTTGTTATCATGACTCGTTACTCTTTTCATACCTAAATACAATATTGTCTGACTCGAACCACATTGACGTGAACAATCATTGATACACTTCCCTCGGGGAACGCTTGTTTATAGTTGCACAAATTCTTTCGATTTAATACGAGTCATGTTTGAGACGTCGTTACATTTTGTTCATTTTAGATTTTCGTGATGACACGAACTTGAATCTATAGAGTGATGTGGGAATGGAGGTATGAGTTAGGATAATATAACTACACTCGATCAACGTAGTTATATTACGGTAAGACATACCAAAGTTCTAGTGACGCGTGATGGTGGTTAGACTCGATCAACCTAAACACCACCATGTGCCATGTACATGACTTCATCTTTTCAGGTTTGGACATCCGAAAACTCCGAGAATATTTATAACAACCATACCAAGGACACACCTTCAATTATTGTCAAATTATACTTGTGCTTCCGAATGAATTACCGATTCCTCTCGACTTCAACCGTATGTTACACGTGTATACTATCTCGTCCTCGCACAGTCTTATTGACTAACTACAATTTACTCGTTATGCTCGCACCGAGGCGGAAACTTCTCTCTCATCACACTCGTACTTCCGGTTCAGGAAATCTTTACTCTAAACTCTCAATGGAGGGAGAGACTCTCCACGTTATACTAGTATTCACCTCGAGGGTGAATAGTCCCGACGAACGTTTTTCTTTCAGAAACCGAGGAGAACTTGCCCCGACGAACGTTTTTGGAAACCGATAAATCTTCCGCGACGCGAATTTTCTTGAGAAACTTGTCCTAGCTAACGTTTTCAATTCCTAGCAAACTTGTTCAATATGCCTTAGGGAAATATACCCCGTTTCGGATCGAGATCCTCGTTTCACTTCTAGATTTTGGAGTGCCTCACAAAAAGCCTCGGGACCGCGTTTAGACATGAGTACCGCGTACCATCCACAACCCGACGGACCGAACAAACATACGATTTAAGTCTTGAAAACCATAATACGAATTTGTATTACCAACTTCAAATTTTCTTGAGAAAAGTCTTTGCCTTTAATCAAACTCTCTTACTACAAAATTTTCATTCGAGTATTGACGCCATGCCTTCGAAACCTTATATGACCGGAAACGTCATTCTCCTTTTGTCGAACCAAGTAAACGATGACCAATTCACCGGGACCGGGATTATGCATGAGCGACCGAGAAAACTTATCCATATCCAAGAAAGACCCAACACGACTCGTTGTCGCCAAATGAGCTACGCCGATTTAGACGTAAACATTTCAAATTCCACGTGGGAAACCGCGTCGCGTTAAGAGTCGCACCTTGGAAAGGTGCAATCCGTTTCGGGAAAACGTAGGAAGCTAAATCCGCGATATTTTGACCCTTTAAATTCTTGGGGTGTTTTGGACCCGTCGCTAGCCGTTTAGACCTTTCCGACTCATTTTGGGGTCTCCGTTATCCTACATTCGATGTATCAACTCAAAGACGTGTTTTGCGAAACGAGAACTTGTTATCTTCTTTGATGAACTCACTATCGACGATGAACCTCACTTCCTAGGAGGACCGGAAACCATAAAATCATGGAACCAAACCTTAAAACGACATACGACCCCGACCTTCAGGTTCGTTGAAATACCCTAGAACGTACTTCTCCTTCATTCGTAGAATTGGCAACACAAAATCTCGAGGAAGATTCAACAACTACTACTTCCAACTAAATTTCGGGACGAAATTTCTTTTGAGTTGTGGATAATGTAACATCCCGCGTTTTTCCGTTAAATTTATTTTTAACACCGTCTTTTTCTTTTAAATAATACCTTTCGTTATTTAAATTCGTAGTTTCCGTTGACTAACGTTCATAAAAATTCCGTCATTTAATTATAACATCTCTCGTTAACTTGCGTTTTAAAAATATTCGATCGGTTAAATCCCGCACCCGCTTTGAAACTCGAGGGACCGGAGTTGCCAAATGGGCAAACTAGTTGACTAGGTCAACTAGTCAACCCATTTCATCCATTCCATCATCTCCCTCATCCCTTTTCTCTCCATCTCAAGAACACACACACAAACCCATTCCATTCATTCATCATCTAAATTCAATCTTGGAAGCTCACAACAAATCCGACTACATATTCTTGATCCTCTCATCATCCTCTACGATTTGATACTAACTTCATTGATTTTGGGTAACATTTCTAAAACTCTAGATTTCTCTAAATTCGTGTTTTTGACTTGAAATGGTGTTAGTTAGTGTCTATGGCTCGTGTATAACATGAATATATGTTTTGTTTGCTCGATTCGTTGTTTTGAGTAACTAGTTTGAACATTTGAAATGGGTGTGCTAAATCTTTGATTTTGGATGAGTTAATGTTGTTAAATTGTTAAAGTTCATGTTTTAATTGTGTTACTAGTATCACTAGCTTCGTTTTGATGCGTAGGTTGATTAAGGAAACTTCAAAAACATGAATATTGATTTTTGCGGATTTTGGTTAGAGTTTGATAGACTTAAAACGAGCTTTTGATGTTTCGAATGCCATGAAATGTTATTAGTAAGTGTTTAGTTGTAATGTATGCTTCATTACCTTCAAAACGGCATATCGTATGTGTAAATTGGATTCCCGAATCATAAAATACGTTTTACGAACTTGAAACTTTGAAAATTAACCTTTCTTGATCAATTGACGAGTTTTCGGTTATTGTAATTGATGTTTTTGCTTGTGAAAGGTAGTTAATTGTATTCCTTGTCAAAAGAGCTTTCCAACGATATAAGATGCGAGTTCTAAGTGTTTGCGGTTTGTGTTTTATGCATAAAAAGGTTTTGGGTTGAGACTTAGAAAACTGAAACTGGCCAGGTATCAGCTCGCGTGTAATGCCGCGGCGCGGCCAGCTTTGTCGCGGCGCGGCATATGCCGTGGTCAGATTCTGACCTACTTTGTCAAATTTCGAAAAATGTTTGCTATGCTACGCACCTCCGATTAACATGTAACTTGGCCAACATGCTCATATATGATTTCTAAGATTAGAAAAATAGTTCGGGACCCGACCCGAACGTGTTGACTTTTTCGTTGACTTTGACCAAGTTTGACTTTTAGTCAAACTTAACCAAACTTTTATACAATCGTTCTAACATGCTTTTATACTTGATTCTTGCATGAAACTTGACAACGTGATTCACATGCTATACTATTCGAGTCGTAACGAGCCATAGGACTAATTGAACACATTTCGCCCGACCTTGTGTCATAACGGTTAATTGATATAACTTAATTGTTTAGGTCAAGGCTAAGCAACTTTCATGCACACGTTTACTTTGCGAAGTACTTTTATACTCGTGCACTCGAGGTGAGATCATAGTCCCACCTTTGCAAATACTTTTATACTTTTAAATCGTGGGCTGAGAAACATATACTTTATATACATTTATACGGTTTATACTTTCATACTTTGGATACAAATGCGAATACAAGAGCAAAGATACAGACGAGTTAGAACAAAAGTCCTCAATCCAATTATCATTAGTTCCACTTGCAGGGTGTAAGTGTAAGCGAGTGATTATGTTGTGTGGCCATACGGGTTTAACGAACCCTCATTCAGACGGTTCGCTACCGTTAGTGGATGAAATATAATTTCAACGTGCATAGTGTATGTTCTAACACTATATTCAAAATTCAGAGGGAAGATTCAGTTAAGTTTTGGTAATTGGGTGCTCGTGATACAGACAACATCTTTTGGGATGTATACGCTTGATATTCACTTTATACTAAATCTTATGGTTTACAAACATATCTTTAGAGATGTATACGCCTTGATACTAAACCTTGTGATTCAAAAACATACTTTCACAAATACATTTATGATCTCACCAACGTTTTTCGTTGACAGTTTTCTATATGTTTCTCAGGTTCATACTTGGCTATTTGATACATGCTTCCGCGTACACTCATACTTGCTTGGGGTCAAGCATACATGCATACACTCTGATTATTTGCTTGGAGTCAAGATACATACATACATACGCTAGTGATAGCACCTTTGGATTCAAACTTTTGTTTACATACTTACGCTATTTATAGCAACTGTGTTTTTAAACTAATTATGTCGCAAGTTATTTCATTTATACTTTATGACTTTTGTAAACTTAGACTTGTTGTCGAACGGTTTTGTAAACTAAACTTGCAAGTCTTGTACCTTTCAAATGAATGCGACATAATTTTGGTCAAACGAGTCTCATATAGGGACTACGACCACGCAACGGGACCTAAGTTAACGGCGCCGTCAATAACGGTTTTGGTCGGGTCGTTACAGTATCGTCAACCCCCGAAGTCCTTAAGTTGTAACAATGACCCGGGAACCTCTAAACCACCAGGTTTTTCTAAACTAATGTGGAAAATTACGGCTCGTATTAGGGGAACATCATATATCCCTAGAAACTTGGCAAAACGAACCAAAACCGAAGAAGAAGAAACAAGCGAGTCGGAATAAGATAGTTGTATTCGTGTGGTGTAATATATGTAATATAGTGTGCTTATGCTTTATGATATATGTAAAAATTGCTTGTATTAATAAGTATTTTTTTTTATGAATCTAACTCTTGTCTATTTTACAGTATAAAAACACAAAATGGATAGACAACCCAATATTTTAAGAGACCTACCTGGAGATATGATTGATGAAATCTTGTCTAGAGTCGGTCAGAATTCTTCGGCACAACTATTTAAGGCGAGATCAGTTTGTAAGACATTCGAAGAACGTTCCAAGAATGCCTTGGTTTATAAAAGGCTTTCGTTCGAAAGATGGGGGATATCACATTGGGAAATCCATAAGTTACGATGTGTTTACTTTGACGCATATATTGCGGGGAACCCAAATGCTATTTTACGCAATGGGTTAAGAAATTATTTTGACTCAATATATCCGAATATTGGACTTCGTGATTTAGAAAAAGCGGCTAACATGCAACATTAAGAAGCATGTTATGCTTACGGATTAGTAATGTTCGCTTCTCACCAAAGTGAGAACAAGAACATCGGGCTACAACTATTAAACAAAACGTTCCCACAAGTGACGGAGTCGGTAATTGGGGTAAGAAATGAGGTTTTTAGATTGTTACGGGACTGTTGGACATTACGTAACCCTCGTCCCTTTGACGACGTTACAACACGCTGTCTTATCAACGGCCATAACGGTTATGTTCCACAAGACCAAGGATGGGAAGTAATCCTAGTAAAACCAGAATGCATGACTTGTTTCTGGACGTATGAATTACGTGTCTTTATTGCCTTTGCTGAATGACTTGTGTACTAGCTAGAATTATCTTCACAACCATCTTGTATCAAATTTATTGTGTGCTATATTTCATGCTATATGTAAAATAAGCGGTATTGTAAGTTTGTAAAATATTGTGTAAAAGTTTGAACGCGAAATATTATTATAATCAGTTTTTCATATAGAATTGTAGTAGTTGAATTGTATATTAGCTACTAAGTATGAACTTAACGGGTAGGTACTACCCGAATTTAAACTTATAAAACGCTAATATGAAGAAAAAGCTTTTATAAATGAGTTCATATTATGCTACGAAATACTATTAACTACTCTTAACATTCTATATGATTAACTTGTTCCATTTGACTATTTTGAAGGAAATGGCACCGACTACTCGACACACCGTGAATATGAATGAAGAGGAATTCCGTACTTTTCTAGCTTCAAACATAGCCGCTGTACAGGCTGCGCTACATACCAACAATAACCTTGGATCTAGCAGTACAGGAAATCATGTAGGATGCACCTACAAAGAATTCACTGCCTGCAAACCTTTGGAATTTGATGGAACCGAAGGACCGATCGGATTGAAACGGTGGACCGAGAAGGTCGAATCGGTATTTGCCATAAGTAAGTGTACTGAAGAGGACAAAGTGAAGTACGCTACGCATACCTTCACAGGTTCTGCGTTAACATGGTGGAATACCTATCTAGAGCAAGTGGGACAAGACGATGCGTACGCACTACCGTGGTCAGCATTCAAGCACTTGATGAACGAGAAGTACCATCCCAGAACTGAGGTCAATAAGCTCAAGACAGAACTTAGAGGGTTACGAACCAAAGGATTTGATATTACCACGTACGAAAGACGATTCACAGAATTGTGCCTATTTGTCCGGGAGCATTCGAAGATGAGGAAAAGAAGATCGACGCGTTTGTGAAAGGATTACAGGAAAGAATCCAAGAAGATATAAGTTCACACGAGCCTGCCTCCATACAACAGGCATGTAGAATGGCTCACAAACTAGTGAACCAGATTGAAGAAAGAATTAAAGAACAGACTGCTGAAGAGACCAATGTGAAGCAAGTCAAAAGAAAGTGGGAGGAAAACGGTGATAAGAATCACCAATACAACAACAACAGCAATTACAACAATAATCGCAACAATTATCCCAGCAATCGCAACATCAATCGCAACTACAACAAACGGCCCAACAACAACAACAACAACAACAACAACAACAACAGCATCATCAACTACAACAATCATCCCAACAACAATAATAACCGCAACAACAACAACAATCAGAAGCAGCTATGCCAAAGGTGTGAAAAGTATCACTCGGGGTTCTGCACCAAATTTTGCAACAAGTGTAAAAGAAATGGTCATAGCGCGGCGAAGTGTGAGGTCTACGGACCAGGGGTTAATAGAACGAAAGGAACAAATGGTGTCGGAACGAGTAATGGCGGAGCAAGTAGTGTCGGAGCAAGTTATGCCAATGTAGTTTGTTATAAATGTGGAAAACTGGGCCACATCATTAGAAATTGCCCGAACTAGGAGAACACGAATGGACAAGGCCGCGGAAGAGTTTTCAATATTAATGCGGCAGAGGCACAGGAAGACCCGAAGCTTGTTACGGGTACGTTTCTTATTGATAATAAATCTGCTTACGTTTTATTTGATTCGGGTGCGGATAGAAGCTATATGAGTAGAGATTTTTGTGCTAAATTAAGTTGTCCATTGACGCCTTTGGATAGTAAATTTTTACTCGAATTAGCAAATGGTAAATTAATTTCAGCAGATAATATATGTCGGAATCGAGAAATTAAACTGGTTAGCGAAACATTTAAGATTGACTTGATACCAGTAGAGTTAGGGAGTTTTGATGTGATAATCGGTATGGACTGGTTGAAAGAAGTGAAAGCAGAGATCGTTTGTTACAAAAATGCAATTCGCATTATACGAGAAAAAGGAAAACCCTTAATGGTGTACGGAGAAAAGGGCAACACGAAGCTACATCTTATTAGTAATTTGAAGGCACAAAAACTAATAAGAAAAGGTTGCTATGCTGTTCTAGCACACGTCGAGAAAGTACAAACTGAAGAAAATAGCATCAATGATGTTCCCGTCGCAAAAGAATTTCCCGATGTATTTCCGAAAGAATTACCGGAATTACCCCCACATCGATCCGTTGAATTTCAAATAGATCTTGTACCAGGAGCTGCACCAATAGCTCGTGCTCCTTACAGACTCGCACCCAGCGAGATGAAAGAACTGCAAAGCCAATTACAAGAACTTTTAGAGCGTGGTTTCATTCGACCAAGCACATCACCATGGGGAGCTCCTGTTTTGTTTGTCAAGAAGAAATATGGTACATTCAGGTTGTGTATCGACTACCGAGAGTTGAACAAACTTACCATCAAGAACCGCTACCCACTACCGAGAATCGACGACTTATTTGATCAACTACAAGGCTCGTCTGTTTATTCAAAGATTGACTTACGTTCCGGGTGTCATCAAATGCGGGTGAAAGAAGATGATATTCCAAAGACTGCTTTCAGAACACGTTACGGTAATTACGAGTTTATGGTCATGCCGTTTGGTTTAAATAATGCTCCAGCTGTGTTCATGGACCTTATGAACCGAGTGTGTGGACCATACCTTGACAAGTTTGTCATTGTTTTCATTGATGACATACTTATTTACTCAAAGAATGACCAAGAACACGGTGAACATTTGAGAAAGGTGTTAGAAGTATTGAGGAAGGAAGAATTGTACGCTAAGTTTTCAAAGTGTGCATTTTGGTTGGAAGAAGTTCAATTCCTCGGTCACATAGTGAACAAAGAACGTATTAAGGTGGATCCGGCAAAGATAGAAACTGTTGAAAAGTGGGAAACCCCGAAAACTCCAAAAAACATACGCCAATTTTTAGGACTAGCTGGTTACTACAGAAGGTTCATCCAAGACTTTTCCAGAATAGCAAAACCCATGACTGCATTAACGCATAAAGGGAAGAAATTTGAATGGAAGGATGAACAAGAGAAAGCGTTTCAGTTATTGAAGAAAAAGCTAACTACGGCACCTATATTGTCATTGCCTGAAGGAAATGATGATTTTGTGATTTATTGTGACGCATCAAAGCAAGGTCTCGGTTGTGTATTAATGCAATGAACGAAGGTGATTGCTTATGCGTCTAGACAATTGAAGATTCACGAACAAAATTATACGACGCATGATTTGGAATTAGGCGCGGTTGTTTTTGCATTAAAGACTTGGAGGCACTACTTATATGGGGTCAAAAGTATTATATATACCGACCACAAAAGTCTTCAACACATATTTAATCAGAAACAACTGAATATGAGGCAGCGTAGGTGGATTGAATTATTGAATGATTACGACTTTGAGATTCGTTACCACCCGGAGAAGGCAAATGTGGTAGCCGATGCCTTGAGCAGGAAGGACAGAGAACCCATTCGAGTAAAATCTATGAATATAATGATTCATAATAACCTTACTACTCAAATAAAGGAGGCGCAACAAGGAGTTTTAAAAGAGGGAAATTTAAAGGATGAAATACCCAAAGGATCGGAGAAGCATCTTAATATTCGGGAAGACGGAACCCGGTATAGGGCTGAAAGGATTTGGGTACCAAAATTTGGAGATATGAGAGAAATGGTACTTAGAGAAGCTCATAAAACCAGATACTCAATACATCTTGGAACGGGGAAGATGTACAAGGATCTTAAGAAACATTTTTGGTGGCCAGGTATGAAAGCCGATATTGCTAAATACGTAGGAGAATGTTTGACGTGTTCTAAGTTCAAAGCTGAGCATCAGAAACCATCAGGTCTACTTCAACAACCCGAAATCCCGGAATGGAAATGGGAAAACATTACCATGGATTTCATCACTAAATTGCCAAGGACTGCAAGTGGTTTTGATACTATTTGAGTAATAGTTGATCGTCTCACCAAATCAGCACACTTCCTGCCAATAAGAGAAGATGACAAGATGGAGAAGTTAGCACGACTGTATTTGAAAGAAGTCATCTCCAGACATGGAATACCAATCTCTATTATCTCTGATAGGGATGGCAGATTTATTTCAAGATTCTGGTAGACATTACAGCAAGCATTAGGAACTCATCTAGATGAGTACTACCTATTATCCACAAACTGATGGGCAGAGCGAAAGGACAATACAAACGCTTGAAGACATGCTACGAGCATGTGTTATTGATTTCGGAAACAGTTGGGATCGACATCTACCGTTAGCAGAATTTTCCTACAACAACAGCTACCATTCAAGCATTGAGATGGCGCCGTTTGAAGCACTTTATGGTAGAAAGTGCAGGTCTCTAATTTGTTGGAGTGAAGTGGGGGATAGACAGATTACGGGTCCGGAGATTATACAAGAAACTACCGAGAAGATCATACAAATTCAACAACGGTTGAAAACCGCCCAAAGTCGACAAAAGAGCTACGCTGACATTAAAAGAAAAGATATAGAATTTGAAATTGGAAAGATGGTCATGCTTAAAGTTGCACCTTGGAAAGGCGTTGTTCGATTTGGTAAACGAGGGAAATTAAATCCAAGGTATATTGGACCATTCAAGATTATTGATCGTGTCGGACCAGTAGCTTACCGACTTGAGTTACCTCAACAACTCGCGGCTGTACATAACACTTTCCACGTCTCAAATTTGAAGAAATGTTTTGCTAAAGAAGATCTCACTATTCCGTTAGATGAAATCCAAATCAACGAAAAACTCCAATTCATCGAAGAACCCGTCGAAATAATGGATCGTGAGGTTAAAAGACTTAAGCAAAACAAGATACCAATTGTTAAGGTTCGATGGAATGCTCGTAGAGGACCCGAGTTCACCTGGGAGCGTGAAGATCAGATGAAGAAGAAATACCCGCATCTATTTCCAGAAGATTCGTCAACACCTTCAACAGCTTAAAATTTCGGGACGAAATTTATTTAACGGGTAGGTACTGTAGTGACCCGAACTTTTCCATGTTTATATATATTAATTGAGATTGATATTTACATGATTAAGTGTTTCCAACATGTTAAGCAATCAAACTTGTTAAGACTTGATTAATTGAAATATGTTTCATATAGACAATTGACCACCCAAGTTGACCGGCGATTCACGAACGTTAAAACTTGTAAAAATGACATGACGATATATATATGGATATACATATGGTTAACATGAGATTATGATAAGTAATTATCTCCATAAGTATATTAACAATGAGTTATATACATATAAACAAGACTACTAACTTAAGGATTTCGAAACGAGACATATATGTAACGATTATCGTTGTAACGACATTTAAATGTATATATATCATATTAAGATATATTAATATATCATAATATCATGATAATATAATAATTTAACATCTCATTAGATATAATAAAGAATGGGTTAACAACATTAATTGAGATCGTTAACTTAAAGGTTTCAAAACAACACTTACATGTAACGACTAACGATGACTTAACGACTCAGTTAAAATGTATATACATGTAGTGTATTTAGATGTATTAAAATAATTTTGGAAGACTTCAAGACATATATCAAAACACTCATACTTAACGAAAATGGTTACAGTTACTTTCCCATTCTTTTCTTTCATCAAGAATTCTAGTCGTATTTTTACCCGTATTATACACAGCTTCAAAACGTACTTACTATGGGTATATACCAATAGGAACTAGCATGGGATTCCACTCTTGATTATGTCATGTATGACTAATCAATTTTAACTTCTACCATGAGCTAGTCAACTAAGTAGAACTCCTTTTAACCCCACTCACCACTCACCAATTACCACTCATCATTCACTCCATTTCACTTCCAATTCTCTTTCTAATTCTCTCTCAACACACCCACACTATTATGAATGTATTTTTCCAGTAGTTAATCATCATCTTCATCAAAAATCACTTCAAGAATCAAGCTATAATCATCATAGGAAGAACACTTCAAGAACACTTCAAAAATCCCTTCAAGTTTACTAATTTACTTCCAAGCTTTCTAATCCATTCCAAGTAATCATCTAAGATCAAGAAACCTTTGTTATATACAGTAGGTTATCTTTCTTATTCAAGATAATATTCATATTCAAACTTTGATTCAATTTCTATAACTATAAACTATCTTAATTCGAGTAAAAATCTTACTTGAACTTGGTTTTGTGTCATGATCCTACTTCAAGAACTTTCAAGCCATCCAAGATCCTTTGAAGCTAGATCATTTCTTGTCACTTCCAGTAGTTTTACCTACTAAACTTGAGGTAGTAATTATGTTCATAACATCATTCAATTCATATATATAAAACTATCTTATTCGAAGGTTTAAACTCGTAATCACTAGAACATAGTTTAGTTAATTCTAAACTTGTTCGCAAACAAAAGTTATTCCTTCTAACTTGACTTTTAAAATTAACTAAACACATGTTCTATATCTATATGATATGCTAACATAATGATTTAAAACCTGGAAACACGAAAAACACCGTAAAACGAATTTACGCCGTCGTAGTAACACCGCGGGCTGTTTTGGGTTAGTTAATTAAAAACTATGATAAACTTTGATTTAAAAGTTATTATTCTGAGAAAATGATTTTTATTATGAACATGAAACTATATCCAAAAATTATGGTTAAACTCATAGTGGAAGTATGTTTTCTAAAATGGTCATCTAGACGTCGTTCTTTCGACTGAAATGACTACCTTTACAAAAATGACTTGTAACTTATTTTTCCGACTATAAACTTATACTTTTCTGTTTATATTCATAAAATAGAGTTCAATATGAAACCATAGCAATTTGATTCACTCAAAACGGATTTAAAATGAAGAAGTTATGGGTAAAACAAGATTGGATAATTTTTCTCATTTTAGCTACGTGAAAATTGGTAACAAATCTATTCCAACCATAACTTAATCAACTTGTATTGTATATTATGTAATCTTGAGATACCATAGACACGTATACAATGTTTCGACCAATCATGTTGACACATCTATATATATTTCGGAACAACCATAGACACTCTATATGTGAATGTTGGAGTTAGCTATACAGGGTTGAGGTTGATTCCAAAATATATATAGTTTGAGTTGTGATCAATACTGAGATATGTATACACTGGGTCGTGGATTGATTCAAGATAATATTTATTGATTTATTTCTGTATATCTAACTGTGGACAACTAGTTGTAGGTTACTAACGAGGACAGCTGACTTAATAAACTTAAAACATCAAAATATATTAAAAGTGTTGTAAATATATTTTGAACATACTTTGATATATATGTATATATTGTTATAGGTTCGTGAATCAACCAGTGGCCAAGTCTTACTTCCCGACGAAGTAAAAATCTGTGAAAGTGAGTTATAGTCCCACTTTTAAAATCTAATATTTTTGGGATGAGAATACATGCAGGTTTTATAAATGATTTACAAAATAGACACAAGTATGTGAAACTACATTCTATGGTTGAATTATCGAAATCGAATATGCCCCTTTTTATTAAGTCTGATAATCTAAGAATTAGGGAACAGACACCCTAATTGACGCGAATCCTAAAGATAGATCTATTGGGCCTAACAAACCCCATCCAAAGTACCGGATGCTTTAGTACTTCGAAATTTATATCATATCCGAAGGGTGTCCCGGAATAAAGGGGATATTCTTATATATGCATCTTGTTAATGTCGGTTACCAGGTGTTCACCATATGAATGATTTTTATCTCTATGTATGGGATGTGTATTGAAATATGAAATCTTGTGGTCTATTGTTACGATTTGATATATATAGGTTAAACCTATAACTCACCAACATTTTTGTTGACGTTTAAAGCATGTTTATTCTCAGGTGAATATTAAGAGCTTCCGCTGTTGCATACTAAAATAAGGACAAGATTTGGAGTCCATGTTTGTATGATATTGTGTAAAAACTGCATTCAAGAAACTGATTTCGATGTAACATATTTGTATTGTAAACCATTATGTAATGGTCGTGTGTAAACAGGATATTTTAGATTATCATTATTTGATAATCTACGTAAAGCTTTTTAAACCTTTATTTATGAAATAAAGGTTATGGTTTGTTTTAAAAATGAATGCAGTCTTTGAAAAACGTCTCATATAGAGGTCAAAACCTCGCAACGAAATCAATTAATATGGAACGTTTTTAATCAATAAGAACGGGACATTTCAGATCAACCCTAGGATACAAGGTAAGTAGTTATGTGTGCTTAACGTCACAATAGGGATATAGTACCTACGTACAAATAACCATTTATTCATCAAAGAAGAGCTGCCTATTAGGTTGTGATTAGAGTAGGCAACATAGAGTTCAGTGAACACTAGCTTGCTGAAAAGCATGATTCGCATCAGAAGCAACGTTCAAAGGAGAGACCTCTAATCCAATTAGCAGTACCTTACAATATCTAGGATTGCACGTCTGTTAATGTTAAGGCATAGAGTAGTGTTAAGCGGTGGAATATTGCTTTAGTTAGAACAACTAGGATTAAGAAAAGCTGAGACTTTCCTTTATGGGTATACCACTTTTTTCATGTACCTAGGATTCTATCCATAAGGTCGTTTAAACCCTTTAAGGTTAACTTTAGGAGTAGGAATATCCATCTTAGCCAGAATCTTCAAAGCCTAAACTCTTAGTGACAAATCAGTTAGGTTCATAGCCTAGTTGATTGAGGTTTAGAGTTTATCCTAGGAAGTTGAACTCTTGTGATAATTCCCCATCAGAATTCTATTCTCCATACCTATCTATCTTTATTTTTACAAGTTAAATTACTGTTTTATTAGTTAATCTTAATCAATCACCTCTTGTGACTAGGTTTAACTATATAGGCATTTTTGTCCCACGTTACTGAGCAAACATACAAAAATACGAACCTGAGTTATATTTACCACTTACTCGTTAAAAGGAAGACAAGTAGGTGAGTTATAGCTAGGAGACCCCAGCTAAATATAAATGATAAAACCCTTACTCTCTTTTGGTAGCTGATTCTGATGTGTTGCGACCTAACGATACCGCACAAATAAAACTGTCCGTTTTGGCAATATCAGTGTGCTTATTGTTGCGGGACTTGTAGGATTACCGGTCGGTTTGGGTTTAGCTAGTTCCTTACAGAATAGGTGAACTAGCTATGTGATTAGTATATGTTGTTACTAACCCTGTTGTTTTGTGTTGAACATCTAGTGAGATGGTTATTGTAGGTATGAGCTCGGCATGGCGTGTTGTCGTAATAATGATTCGCGACCATTATTACGTTAGCAAACCAAGTCAAGTGAGTAATGTACATGAAACGACCCAACCCGTCATATTCCGGCCCATAATTTTTTTCCTTTATAATACAATAATATTATTAACATTAAGGTCCCATTTATGTTTCCAAATGCTTCCATTACAATGTTAAGTTTAGACAACTTTTAGACGTTTAATACATGAGTTTAAATATCCAAACGGGCATTCACATAACCCGTTTACATCATCAAAAGATAGTTTTGACCCGACTAGTTTAATCTCCGAAAAAAACGAGCATGGTGATTGGGAAAACACTACCCAATCCTAAATCGATCCAAAAGCAAAGTCTTCTAAAACAACCTACAAAAGTCTACTAGTTCCCACGCTTACCCGAGCCACCACCTTACGAACCTATAAAAATAATATCAACGAGAGGGTAAGCTATGAAAGCTTAGTGAGGATAAACATACTATATACATACAGATGCAAAAAATTAATACGTATCACCAACACAATTAGTAAACACATACTGCAATCCAAGTATAACTAAGCAAAGCTATACGTAACGTACCACCAAGCCAAAACTGCAAGATTAGCTACAACAATCTATAGGTATATATATATATATATATATATATATATATATATATATATATATATATATATATATATATATATATATATACGCATATACAATATATAACCGATACAACATGGTTAACCCCTTAACCCTAAAGACATGAACGTTGGCCGAACTACATGTGCCTAAGTGAATCCAAAACTACAAGCGATTCACTACCTTCACCTCAATGACAATAGGGATGTCCGAACTACACGAGACATTGCGAATCCAAACTACACGTGATTCGCTAGTGAAACCGAACCACACGAGAATCATTACCCTAGGCCTCAACAACAACAACAATGGGAATTCCCGAACTACAAGCGACATTGTGAATCCGAACTACATGAGATTCTCTAGTGAGGCCGAACTACACGCGAATCACTACCCACATCACCTCAACAACATCATGGGGTTGACCTACTTGTCAACGTGAATTCGTATACCTCGAAATTCACTACCCCAAGGGTGGTTACCCAAAACGCACAAACGTACCACAAGGACCTAAAACTCAATAGAGTCCATCATCTCATACACATGTAAAGTGAACCCGAATGCCCAAGGATCACTCTACTCCACCCACACCCATCCTATGCATACATACGCATATAATATATTTACACTCACCTTAGCGCCTCGATGAATGCAACCGAATAATCCGCAACACGTCAATGGAAAGTACGTATTCCATTATCACATAACAAACAACACAATTAGGGTGGATTTACAAACCAACCCAAATTGACACTTAGTGCAATTTCGACCCAAATTCACTTCTTTAACGACCCGTCAAAGTACACTTGACGACCATCATTATCTTGGTCCCACAGCTTGATCATAACTGTAAATGAATTTAATAAATAACATTGCATTCTTTATTTAAAAATGATTTCCTATAAAGGAAACCTACCAAAATATGTAAGTTTAGAAAAACCATACATAAATACTTGGCCAAAAGTTGACCAAAACAAAGTCAACAACTCCCACAATTTAATGTATCAAAATAGAATGCAAGTTAATGTTTAACAAAAGCTGCCATCAAAATTATGCAGACTCTCTAAGCACAGCGGAAGCAATCAATCATGAACCTGAGAATAAAACATGCGAGTAACTGTCAACAAAAATGTTGAGTGAATTATAGGTTTAATATTGCAAAAAATATTTAAATTAAACCATAAAAATTTATGTTTTAAAACATAAAAACTCATTTTGGACCACAAAATTATATGCTCGAAAACATATAAAAACATTATTCCATTATTCGTGAGCCACCTGGTAACTACTTAACCAATTCCACCCTTACCAAAAACAATATACACTGAACATGTGTATCTTCAAACAATAACGAAGTACTAATACATTCCGATTATAAATTGCTAGCGCAACTAGCTCGAAATGGGGTTGTCAAACCTGATAGGTCTATCCATAGGATTCGCGTTCACAAGTAGAAACCAGTGATTACAATTACCGGATTAGGGAATATTTTTCTTCGACTCACAATGAATAATTTAAACCAACTTCCACTTGTGTCCAATATGAAACATAAAATGCATGTATTCTCATCCATTTAAAATAGAAAAATGGAACTATAACTCACCTTAATGCAACCGAAGTAATAACACAGAAACGTGAGCAGCAAATGAAAAAGTGATCAAGAATGATCACAACTCCGACCTATAAATAAAGCATTTCGATATAAATAACTAACTTAGGTCAAGTTTTAGTATGATAGCTATAGTACTTGTCGCAAGTAAACATAGAACAACACTCAGTATGCTTCGGTTTGATCAGGACAGCGTAAAAACACGTACTTTCTATTTTTAGAAAGTTTCTATTTTGACAGGTTTCCATTTCTGGAAAAATTCTATTTTTAGAAAGTTTCTATATTAGGAAAGTTTCTATATTTAGAAAGTTTCCATATTTAGAAAGTTTCTATTTTTGGAAAGTTTTTAAGTTAGGAAAGTTTTCATAAGTAGAAAGTAAACTAAAGTCAACTAAAAGTCAAAGTCAACCGAAAGTCAACTCAAAAGTCAACCTTGGTCAAACATAGTCAACATTAAATTTAAAAGTATAAGTTATAATAATAATATAAGTTATAATGTTATTTAAAGTCATATATGTATAATTATGTCATAACATAAGTTTAATTAAATTAAATTGAATTAATAGAGTTAACATAGGTTTAAATGATATAATTAATATACCATAAATATTTAATTAAATAATTAAATATTAGTCATAACATAATTATTATTAATTAATAATAAATTTTTAATCATATCATAAGTATTATTAATTAATAATGAATTATTAATCATATCATAAGTATTTAATTATAATTATTAAACCGTAAGTATTAAATAATTAAATTATAATTAAATAATAACTAAGCCTTATAATAATATAAATAATTATTTAATCTTTATTATAAGTCTTATAATAATAATCTCATAACATAAGTTTAATACTTATCATAAGTATCTTTCATTAATAATAAAGTATTATTAATCATAAGTTTAATTAAAAGTTTAATTAAATCATAAAGTAATTAAATAATGATATAATAAATATATATATATCATAAGTCTTAAATTAAATTAATTAATTTTCTATCATAATTAATTTTAATAATAATGAAAATCATTATTTATATCATAAGTTAAATGTTATAATCATAAGTTTTAATTAAAACGTTTGCCGGGTCATATCTTGAGCCTCAGGTGTCGATTTTTGACAAGTCTTATATATATATATCCTCGTCTAACCAAACCACCCGACACATTAGTGACTCAAGAACACCCTAAAACCAATCCCCAAGTCGTAACCTATAGCCATGAATCAACTTGTAGTTTTAATCCGTTCAAAAATCTTTTTTAGTCATAACGGGTGATTCGTGGCTCGGATTTCGATGACCCGAACATGAAAGTTCATCCAATCATCAATCCTAACACACTAGTACACCCTAAAGACTCCAAAAATGTCCACAATGTAGGACCAAAACTGAACACATTCGTTTTTATATTTTGATTTCATGAAAACACCATTTTAATCATAACTTGAGTTCCGGGAATCGAAATAACATGACCCGTGAGTCTAAAATCAATGTCTTGATGAGAGGAACACATATAAAAACTTTAACTTATCAAAAAAATCAGTTTGGTGTACTGAAATGATCAATTAGTCCGCTGTCCAAAATCAAACAAACCGAAAACATGTAATAACGAGTGATTCTATGCATACAATCATTAATCCAACAACACACAAGCACTATACTATCATAATAATCATCAAAAACAGAAAAATTAAGTAAAAATAAAAAAGCTAGGGTTAGGGTTTATATCCTAATCAAGAAATGAAAGATATGAGCGCGTAGAGAACGATGCGGTGAATCCGATGATGCTAAAAGCCCCTTGAATTGAGTGCTTGATTGAAGAAGATGATGATGATGTTGATGGTGGTATTCGACGGCTCAAAAGAAGAGAAGAGGGAGAGGAGAATACTTGAGAGAAAATTTGGGTTTTTGAGAAAGTGGTTAAATGAAATTACAAAAATCAAAAATGGGGAAAAATGAGCCTAACACTCCCTCCCCATGGAGTGTCCGGCCAAAAATGGTATGGGGGTGGGTCCCACTAGCCCAAAATGGTAAAAAGTTAATTAGCTTATGGTCCGAATGCCCGATCGAAGCCCGAAAAGCGAAAACGCTGCTACGCGATTAATTCTTCGGAGAGATAACAAATACGCGACGAATAAAATATATATACACTATATATAATCATATGACATCATATTATCATATTTAAAATAATTTGGATTTAAAAATTCCAAAAGTTTAACGTTGGTTTGAAAACCGAAAAGAATCGCCGGATAGAAATCCACGACACGTAGAAACGTTCAACTTTAAATATGAATACAAATATTCACATAACACATATTAATTAATATATAATTACAAAAATAATAATGTAGGTCATAGAAATGACGTGGCACGAATAACAATTAACGGGCATTAAATTATAAACGGTAAAAGATAACGGAAAAAGTAGGGTCGTGGCAGTACCTTCCCGTTACGGAAATATCGTCCCGAAATTTAAGGAGGTGCAGGGGTTGACTCATCATCTGGGAACAAATGCGGGTACTTCTGCCTCATCTGATCTTCACGTTCCCAAGTGAACTCGAGTCTGCGTCTGGCATTCCATCTCACTCGGACGATAGGAATTCGACTTTGCTTGAGGGTCTTAACCTCTCGATCCATAATCTCGACAGGTTCCTCAATAAAATGGAGTTGTTTATCAACATGAAGTTCATCAAGAGGAATAGTTCATCAGCCTCAGCCAAACACTTCTTCAAATTCGATATATGAAAAACGTCATGAACGACACTAAGTTCTTGTGGCAATTTCAAACGATAAGCCACAGATCCAACTCTCTCTGTAATCTCAAATGGTCTAACAAATCGAGGATTCAACTTTCCTCTTTTATCAAATCATACCACACCCTTCCAAGGTGATACTTTCAACATAACGCGGTCACTGACCTGAAATTCTATGTCCTTTCTTCTAATATCGGCATAACTCTTTTGCTGACTTCTAGCGGTTCTCAATCTCTCTTTAATTTGTACGATCTTCTCTATAGTCTCATAAATAATTTATGGACCTGAGAGTTGAGCATCCCCAACCTCGTTCGAACAGATAGGAGACTTACACTTTCTACCATACAGAGCTTCAAATGGTGCAACTTTAATACTTGCATGATAGCTGTTATTGTAAAAAATTCATCCAGTGGCAAATATCTATCCCAACCATTACCAAAATCAATGACGGACGCTCGCAACATGTCTTCTAACTTTTGAATGGTCCTTTCACTCTGACTATCTGACTGTGGATGATAAGCAGTGCTCATATCCAATTTTTGTCCCCAAAGCTTCCTGTAAGGATTACCAAAACCTCAATGTAAATCAACTGTCTCGGTCTGAAATAATAGATACAGGAACACCATGTCTTGAAACAATTTCCTTTAAATACAAATAAGTAAGTTTTTCCATCGAATCCGTTTCTTTTATCGGCAAAAAGTGAGCTGACTTTGTGAGCCAATCTACAATCACCCAAATGGTATCGTAACCACCCATAACTCTCGGTAACTTAGTAATAAAGTCCATCATAATCCCTTCCCACTTCCACTCGGGAATCTTAGGTTCCACCAGAAGTCCGGACGGTTTTTAATGTTCAGCTTTAACCTTAGCACATGTCAAGCACCTAGCCACATAAGTAGCCACATCATCTTTCAAGTTAGGCCACCCGTACAGCTCCTTAAGATCATGATACATCTTTCGTGAACCAGGATGTATAGAGTACCTAGACTTATGAGCTTCATCTAACACAAGTTTTTGCAAATCACCAAATTTTGGAACCCAAAGACGTCCCGCAAAATACCGAGTACCATCGGTTCGTTCCTTAAACTGTTTACTCAAGCCTCTGACCTTCCCGTTACGAATTTCTCCTCCTTCAAGGCTTCTTGTTGTGCCTCAAGAATCTGCCTAGCGAGGTTAGTTTGAATTGTCATATTCAAGGCTGAGGTTTAACTCTCTCTTTTCGACTCAAAGCATCAGCCATGATATTCGCTTTTTCCCGGATGGCAAAGGAGTTCACAATCGTAATCGTTCAACAATTCAACCCATCTTTGGTACCTCATATTCAACTGTCTTTGATTAAAGATATGTTGAAGACTTTTGTGATCAGTGTACAATGTACTTTTAACCCCATATAGATAATGTCTACAAATTTTAAGCGCTAACACAACAGCTCCTAACTCTAAATCATGGGTTGTATAATTCTGTTCATGGATCTTCAACTGACGTGACGCGTAAGCAATGACTTTCTTTCATTGCATCAAAACACAACCAAAGCCCTGACGCGATGCATCATAATAGATAACAAAATCATCATTACCCTCAGGTAGTGATAATATCGGTGCAGAAGTTAACTTCTTCTTCGGAGTTTGGAAAGCAGACTCTTGTTCACTCTTCCACTCGTACTTTTTCCCCTTATGCGTTAAAGCAGTCAGAAGTTTCACTACTCGTGAAAAATCTTGAATGAACCTTCTATATTAGCCTGCCAAACCTAGGAACTAATGAATCTGAGTAGGAGTCTTCGGAGTTTCCCACTTCTCAATTGCCTCAATCTTGGTAGGATCAAATTGAATTCCCTATTTACTAACAATGTGACCAAGGAATTGAACTTCTTTCAACCAGAATGCACACTTTGAAAACTTAGCATACAGCTCTTCTTTCCTCAACAAATCTAGCACCAACTTCAACCTTTCATCCCTCTTAGAAAAGACAAGAGTATCATCGGTGAAAACGATAACGAACTTGTCAAGATAAGAACTACACACACGGTTCATGTGGTCCATGAACACTACAGGTGTGCTAGCCAATCCGAAAGGCATAACAAGAAATTTGTAGTGACCATAACGAGTTCGGAAGGCGGTTTTCGGAATATCAGTTTCTTTGATAACCGGAACAAAGGTCGTTCTAGGAATAAACGGATGAACCTTGAAGCTGATCGAACAGATCATCAATTCTCGGAAGAGGGTAACGATTTTAAATAGTAAACTTGTTCAACCCACGATAATCAATACACAAACGAAACGAACCATCTTTCTTCTTGACAAACAGAATAGGAGCTCCCCAAGGGGACGAACTAGGACGAATGAGACATAGTTGCAACCAACGAAGGAAGAAATATAAAGAGTAGCCATATCAGTGGTATAGACGTTTAAGGTAATTCCTTCAAAGGGGATAACGAGGATCATGGACTTCAAACTAAATTTTCATTACATTTTTGAACGGAAGACATATGAAAGGTGTGATCTTTCATTGAGAGTGAACTCCTCGTACAATGAGTGAGTCAATCTAGGGTTCATCCTTATTCTTCAATTTATGTGCGGATGAAAAGGAACGTGAATCATGGGTTATAAAGAATAGTCGTCTCTAGGTGAGATGAATCTCCAAAAATGATTTCGTGCACCTCAACATTTTTAGTCATAGGATTGATGTTTACGAGGGTATTGCGGTAATCCGTGAATATCGAGAGTAGAAACTTCTCAAACGCTCTAGTGAAATATCTATCGGTGATACCAACTATAACGACAGTTGAGGTAGAAACCCACCCAGTGCCTTTCCTGAGAACATGGTGACCACTGAACGTACCTCAGAAAACTGATTTATCGGTCCGCATTTCGGTCATGTCCAACCATAAGAGGGAAAATTTTAATGAGCGCAGAGACTTCTCGACAATTTTATAAAACCGCCATCCAAAGTGGCGTAAGAGTTTTTATTAACGAACTTAATGGTAAGTTTCATCCTTAAACGTAGGATGAGAAGAACTGTGATCCAAACACACTGTAGAGTAATGCGAAAATTTTAAATATAATCAATCAAAGAAGTTTAGAAAAAGCTTTAAACGTCTTATGTGACCCCATAAACGGAATGAAGTTCTTAGTAAATTTAGAAGTATGTACAACGTGTACCATTTTACATAAAACAATTTGACTTATTTAAACGACTCAATAAAGGAGTGGTTTTAAAATAATTTTTGAAGGTATAATTTAACATGTACTACCCAAAATAGGCAAAAATAAATTTATTCATTTGATTTTATACGTACATACATGATTTTATAAATTTCACAAGTGACAAAAAATTTTATTACTTTCATTCGTCCATAAATCTCGTGAGGACCGCACAAATAACCAATGTGTAAAAATTTCTGATAAACAGAGTATTCTTACTTCAGAGGTTACGAATTGAAGTAAGATCGTAGAAGATCGAGTGGAGGACTTGGATCGTCGTGCGACATTGACCAACAAATGTTACGAGTTCATGAAAATCAATAAATTAAATGTCGTTTTGGCTATTATCAGGACATAAGTCCTTGGGCCAAAACTATTCACGTGCGAAGCTGTCGCTAACAAGCGAGGTATAAAGGATAAAGCATGAGATAGGTAGTTTGGCTATAACGAGCTTCTCGTATATTAACAAATAAGATAATGAGTATTTTCCTTACCCATGTAATACATCAGAATTTCCGAATGAGCGGTGTACAAATTTTCCTTGACTCGCTTTCTATTCCTCATGTCATAATATTGGAATTTCTATATGAATTATCATAATATAACCACGTTGGCCTGATGTCATTATATTATACTAATTCATAGTTCCATTTCAATAGCACTACATTAGGTCAGGACACGCGATCATCCTCGAATTTCTACACAATTTCTCTAAAACGATTTCTTAAACAATGTGCTAAGGATAGCACATGAGACCAAAAACATCAAAAGTAATGAATAAGAGTAACGATGATATAAAAATGTCTGTGAAGTATCAAGAATCTTTAAATGTCAAGAATAACGTTTCCGGTTCGCAACCCAAAGCACAAAGGCACAACGGCAGAAAGGCACGTAATATTACAAGAATGTTATATACCTAAATATAATAGCTGACATTAAAATGCCGAGCCTTTAGAAGTCAAGAATGACGTCTTGTGTAATATAACTCAAACGTTATATACATAACCGTAATAGATGACATATAAATGTCGAGAATTCCCGAAGTCAAGAATGACATCCCTCGGTTTCGCTAACCGATGTGTTCTTATAAAAGATAAACTCTCATGACTCAGAGGATACGTTTAAATCGGAATGGAAGTTCATCTCGGATTCAGAACATAACAGAGATGTATGTATGATAACAATATACATACCATAGAATACAAATAATCACATATACTAATATACTATAGGTCAGGCTGTAGACTAGACTCACTAATGCACCCTATTGACTCGGATAACGACATCAATGCAGCCTAATTCCCTACAACCAAGGCTCTGATACCAACTTTAATGAACCGTCAAAGTATACTTGACGACCATCATTATCTTGGTCCCACATCTTGATCATAACTCTAAATGAATTTAATAAATAAACTTGCATTCTTTATTTAAAAATGATTTCCTACAAAAGAAATCTACCAAAATATGTAAGTTTAGAAAAACCATACATAAATACTTGGCCAAAAGTTGACCAAAACAAAGTCAACAACACCCACAATTTAATGTATCAAAATAGAATGTAAGTTAATGTTTAACAAAAGCTGCCATCAAAATTATGCAGACTCTCTAAGCACAGCGGAAACAAACAATCATGAACCTGAGAATAAAACATGCGAGTAACTGTCAACAAAAATATTGAGTAAATTATAGGTTTAATATTGCAAACAATATTTAAATTAAACCATAAAAATTTATATTTGAAAACATAAAAAATCATTTTGGACCACAAAATTATATGCTCGAAAACATATAAAAACAATATTCCGATTATAAATTGCTAGTGCGACTAGCTCGAAATGGGGTTGTCAAACCCGATAGATCTATCCATAGGATTCGCGTTCACCAGTAGAAACCAGTGATTACAATTACCAGATTAGGGAATATTTTTGTTCGACTCATAATGAATAATTTAAATCAACTTCCACTTGTCCAATATGAAACATAAAATTCATGTATTCTCATCCCAAAAGATTTAAAATAGAAAAATGGGGCTATAACTTACCTTAACGCACCCGAAGTAATAACACAGAAACGTGAGCAGCAAATGATAAAGTGATCAATAATGATCACAACGCCGACCTATAAATAAAGCATTTCAATATAAATAACTAATTTAGGTCAAGTCTTAGTATGATAGCTATAGTACTTGTCGCAAGTAAACATAGAACAACACTCACTATGCTTCGGTTTAATCAGGACAGCGTAAAAACACGTACTTTCTATTTTTAGAAAGTTTCTATTTTTGGCAGGTTTTCATTTCTAGAAAAATTCTATTTTTGGAAAGTTTCTATTTTAGGAAAGTTTCCATTTTAGGAAAGTTTCTATTTTAGGAAAGTTTCTATATTTAAAAAGTTTCCATATTTAAAAAGTTTCCATATTTAGAAAGTTTCTATTTTTAGAAAGTTTTTAAGTTAGAAAATTTTCCTTAATTAGAAAGTCAACAAAGGTCAACTGAATGTTAAAGTCAACTCAAAAGTCAACCTTGGTCAAACATAGTCAACATTAAATTTAAAAGTATAAGTTATAATAATAATATAAGTTATAATGTTATTTAAAGTCATATATGTATAATTATGTCATAACATAAGTTTAATTAAATTAAATTGAATTAATAGATTTAACATAAGTTTAAATGATATAATTAATATAACATAAGTATTTAATTAATTAATTAAATATTAGTCATAACATGAGTATTATTAATTAATAATAACTTTTTAATCAAATCATAAGTATTATTAATTAATAATGAATTATTAATCATATCATAAGTATTTAATTATAATTATTAAACCATAAGTATTTAATACTTAAATTATAATTAAATAATAACTAAGCCTTATAATAATATAAATAATTATTTAATCTTTATTATAAGTCTTATAATAATAATCTCATAACATAAGTTTAATACTTATCATAAGTATCTTTCATTAATAATAAAGTATGATTAATCATAAGTTTAATTAAAAGTTTAATTAAATCATAAAGTAATTAAATAATGATATAATAAATATATATATCATAAGTCTTAAATTAAATTAATTACTTTTCTATCATAAGTAATTTTAATAATAATGAAAATCATTATTTATATCATAAGTTAAATGTTATAATCATAAGTTTTAATTAAAACGTTCGCCGGGTCATATCTTGAGCCTCAAGTGTCGGTTTTCGACGAGTCTTATATATATCCTCGTCTAACCAAACCACCTGACACATTAGTGTACTCAAGAACAACCTAAAACTAGTCCCCAAGTTGTGACCTACGGCCATGAATCAACTTGGAGTTTTAATCCGTTCAAAAACATGTTTTAGTCATAACGGGTGATCCGTGGCTCGGATTTCGATGACCCGAACATGAAAGTTCATCCAATCATCAATTCTAACACACTGGTACACCCTAGAGACTCCAAAAATGTCCACAAAGTCGGACCAAAAATGAACACATTCGTTTTTATATTCTGATTTCATGAAAACACCATTTTAATCATAACTTGAGTTCCGGGAATCGAAATAACATGAATCGGTAGTCTAAAATCAATGTTTTAATGAGAGGAACACATATAAAAACTTTAACTTATCAAAAAATCAGTAAGGTGTACTGAAATGATCAATTAGTCCGCTGTCCAAAATCAAACAAACTGAAAACATGTAATAACGAGTGATTCTATGCATACAATCATTAATCCAACAACACACAAGCACTATACTATCATAATAATCATCAAAAATAGAAAAATTAAGTAAAAATCAAAAAGCTAGGGTTAGGGTTTATATCCTAATCAAGAAATGAAAGATATGAGCGCTTAGAGAACGATGCGGTGAATCCGATGATGCTAAAAGCCCCTTGAATTGAGTGCTTGATTGAAGAAGATGATGATGATGTTGATGGTTAATGATACGCATATCCGCAAGACTATGCGGATTACGCATCCAAAGCCCTGAACCGCACACAAATTATCGTGTAAGCTATATGGTACGGGTATAGTCGCACTCTATGCGCCTATACCATCTGATGTGAGTTTCGAATACTTGCATAAGGGTCCAGTATATTCTAGATGAATGTACGGTATAATCAATTTGAATTTTATTCCTTAAATAACGAAAGTTAGTTGGGATAAGATGGCAGTTAATTAGGCAAGAGATTCTATCGAAACCCTAATTCGTGAGCCTATAAATACATAGCTCATAAACCCTAAAAACATATTCATTTACTCATACGTAAACAACATCTTACATATCTTCACTGTACGAACAAAGCTTCATACGATCTTAAAGACTTTCAGGTATGACTTAAAATATAAAACCTTCATGTATTTGGGCCACTCAACCTCGTATGCTAGGTTGTTGGTGGACTCTCAAATCGGCTACCCTGTCGGAATCGAAACGATACAGATGTGGGTTATCCATGACTAAGCGTCGGAGGTCTGAATGTTGTTAGTCCTTAAACCCTATTATGCACTCAAGCGTAGGTTCACCTTGACCTCGTGAAAATATGCTTGATCATTTGGCACCATCCGTGGACCCGGTTATACGAAACAAATAAGATTAGAATTTATGCCGTATACAATTTATTATACGTATCTTTTTCTCGTAAAACCTTTTTGTTTAATTAATTGGTCACTTTCCGGTTTTAAAAATTGTCAGCAAGAATGGGTGGAGGAATTAAGATTGCCAAAAATCAAGGGCGATCGGATTCTCCAGTAACTCCAGGGTTTCAAACACCTACAACGACTGTTACGAATACACCATTGACGCCGCCTGCACCTGTCAAAGGCACATCAAAGCCTCCATCAACATCAAATGTTGAAATAGGACCAGTTACATCGAAAACGGTCCTAAAAGAATCATCTAAGAGTTGGTGACACTCTCCTGATGGAAGCTTACTGGAAACAGGAACTAGCTTCAAACCATTCGAGGATCTGCCTCCAAAAAATCTGAGCTTCGGTTCTTCAAGTTAAACCGTTCCACCAGGTTTCAAAGTTAAAACTACTTGTGTGGGTACAATACCAATCATCACCTCGGCTGAACCCGAAACTCCTATTGAAAGGGTTACTACCAAGAATGCTCAGGAAAGAATTAGGCAGATGGGTTTGAGAAATCCAGATGGTTCATATATTACACTGACACCACAGTGACGGTCAACGATGTATGCATCTTCGCAACCAATCCATACTATTGCAAGCAACCAATATAGTGGGGCACACTACGTAGCGACTCAGTCAAACAGTTTTATATCTCAATTGTAGAAAGTCGTGCCACCACACTTGGCACTAGCTTTCAATGAGCCAGCACGAGTACAATAATTTATGAGCAATTGGTTCGCAGTGATGCAAGGGAAAAAAGCTAAGCAAAGCCTTGAGCTAGCTCCCACAACAGAAAAGGTTGTGCCACATATTTCCAATCATCCCTTCATAGTAGCACCCATGTTACCTCTAACACTCGAAAGTTACGATAGATTATCAGATCCAGATGATTTTTTGCAAAAATTTGAAGGAACTACAAGAACACACAGCTGGGGCGATGCAGTAGCATGCCATATGCTACCAATAGTGCTGCAAGGAGTAGCAAGGGAATGGTTTAATAATTTACCAGCCCAAAGTGTTACAGGTATTGCGGATTTGCGCTCAATATTTTTATTAAACTTTCACAACTTGCACGCCCATAAAAGAACACATGTCGAATGCCACGACATTAAGCAGAAACCGAAAGAAAGCTTAAGTGAGATAATAGACAGGTACACCAAGGAGGTTGCCAAAATACAAGACTTTCCAAAAAGCCAAAAGGTATCCGGCTTTATACATTGTATAGATACGGACAGGCACCTATATTTATGGTAGCGGTTACGCAGAAGAGTGCCAAAAACTTTTGCAGAAGCTGTAAAGAAACACATGATTATATGCGAGCACAAGAAGATCTAAAGCAAAATTTCAGGAGTACCTCTTCAAGCATGGATATTGAAAGGTCCCGTTCATATACATTATAAACGATTCACAATAGTTGATTACATCGCGAGGTATTTGACCTCTATATGATACATTTTACAAACATTGCATTCGTTTTTAAAAGACAAATTTTCTTTACAACAAAAATTGTCGGTATGCACACCATTTCATAATACATCCAACTATAATTGACTTAATAATAATCTTGATGAACTCAATGACTTGAATGCAACGTCTTTCAAAATATGCCATGAATGACTCCAAGTAATATCCTTAAAATGAGTTAATGCACAGCGGAAGATTTCTTTAATACCTGAGAATAAACATGCTTTAAAGTGTCAACCAAAAGGTTGGTGAGTTCATAGGTTTATCATAACAATCATTTCAATATATTAATAGACCACAAGATTTCCGTTTATAAATATATGTATACTCGCAAGTGTATAGAATTATTCTATAAGTTGTAGGCACCCGGTAACAAGCATTAACGTTCATGTTTTACCCTCTGAAGTACACCAGATCAGGTGTGTTTAAAATAACCTCGAAGTACTAAAGCATCCCATAGTCAGGATGGGGTTTGTCAGGCCCAATAGATCTATCTTTAGGATTCGCGCCTACCGTACATAGACAAGTAGTTTAATGTTACCAAGCTAAGGGTATATTTCTGGTTTAAACCCACATAGAATTAGTTTTAGTACTTGTGCCTATTTCGTAAAACATTTATAAAAATAGCGCATGTATTCTCAGTCCCAAAAATATATATAAAAGGGAGCAAATGAAACTCACCATACTGTATTTCGTAGTAAAAATACATATAACGTCATTTAACAAGTGCAAGGTTGGCCTCGGATTCACGAACGTATCAATATTGAGATTCAATATTGCAGGAAAGTACGTAGACGCAACGAAGATGATACACACTAGATTGACCTCACGAGCATACCCATGAACCATACCCATCACTTCCATAGCTATAACCCATAATTTCCTTAGCTTCGACTCATTCAAAAAACTATTTTGAAATCACTCGGACATCACTCCGTCGTAATATTTTATGTATACTAATAATATCTTGAAATAATACAGAGCAAATATATATATATATATATATATGTAAATCGATTGAGAGAGTTTAGAGAAATATATTTTCAAGTTTCTATGAAATAATGAAACCTATTGAATTCTATTTATAATAGATTTTTGAATTATTAAAGTGAATTATTAAAGTATGAATTATTAAAGTGAATTATTAAAGTATGAATTATTAAAGTGAATTATTAAAGTATGAATTATTAAAGTGAATTATTAAAGTATGAATTATTAAAGTGAATTATTAAAGTATGAATTATTAAAGTGAATTATTAAAGTATGAATTATTAAAATGAATTATTAAAGTTAAAGTAAAGTAAAAGTAAAGTAAAGGTAAAGTTAAAGTATAGTAAAAGTATAAAAACTATGTATGTATAATACGCGTATAAATATATATAATATTAATTTAAATCGTTATATATATTTAATGAAAAAAAAATATAAATATCGTTATATTTATTATACTGGTTAAGTAATGAGTTGTCAAAAGTGATTCTAGATATTTATAAAAGTTTAATAATAAAGTTTTTTTTTTAAAACTGAAAACGTTTTTGTACGTTTGAAAATAGATTAATAGAATATTATGGAAACCAATTCTCCACTAGCTTTTGTCTAACTTTCGTAAATGACACTTTTTATTTTTATTTATAAATAGCTTTACAAATTATTCCGAATATCGTTAAGAGGAATAGATTTCTCAAATCATAGTGGACCTCTCAACAGAGACTTGTAATCATAATTCAATGTTTCTGATAATTCAATCATTTAATATATTTTTTTTAATTTCGTCGATAATCATATTGAAACAAATATGTTCATATAAATCATTATACTTTTAAATACTTTGTTGACATTTTCAATTTATAACATATACACATATACATACATATTCATATATGTTCATTTAATGGTTCGTGAATCATTGGAATTTGGTCGAGGTTTAAATGAATGTATAAACATAGTTTAAAATCCTTGAGATTTAACTTAACAAACATTGCTTATCGTATCAGAATAATATAAAGATAAAGTTTAAATTTAGTCGGAAATTTCCGGGTCGTCACAGTACCTACCCATTAAAGAAATTTCGTCCCCGAAATTTGATAGAGGTCGTTATGGCTAACAATGAGAATGTTATTATGACGATTATGAAGTTTTATCATGTCTAAGAAGTATGGATAAAATAATTCGATTACTCAAAGCGTATGAGGGAAGTTATCGTAAATGAAGGAAATAAGATTATAGTGATTCGTCATATCTTTTGACGTCATCACAATTGATCTCCGAATTTAAAGAAAATCTTTGTAATCTATGTTGGATTTGATGCTTCGGTGATTAAGGAGATTATGATTCTCTTTGAATTAATACGATAATCCGTCTTGATTTCTCTGTCGGGTATTTCACTATAAATCTACCTCCTTCGTTTCCTTACAACTCACACCTTCTATTCTTTCTCCCTCAACTCATATTTTAAAGTATTTGTCAATATGCTTCATCCAGTACTGATTCTCGATATACTCCTCACTTTCATATCTGTCGTTCTTCTTTTTCATCTGCCTCCGGAAGAATCTATTTACTTCTACTATACTCTCGGTTTTATAGTGTTATTAGTTCTTCCGTGTCTTTATATTGCTATATGCACCGATATATACGGTTTATAATTTTTGGGTGGTTGTTGGGTTTTATATCTTCCCTTATATTTCAAAGCCCCTGCTTTTGTCTTCTATAATCATTGACATCCACAGTTAATGCTCCCTTCTATTTGCTGCGATTTATACTCCAATTTCTATTTTGGAGTTTTGTCCTTTCGTTTCTTCTTCTTGCGATTAAGCAACGTTTGTAATGGTCCAGTATTCGCAGATATGAATTTCAGAATGAACATAGTTAATGTTCTAAGAAGGAAATGGTAATGGCACGATCTTGATTTGTTAATTTACCAGAATACCCTGAAAAGACCGAATCATCAAGAAAATATATTCTTGATATTTTTAGAGATTAAATAGAATACAAGAGTCGTGTAACATGGAACATGATGATGGCATGGTCTGTGAATCGTCATGTCCCATTAGAAACTCAGCATGACTTACTGTAATATAATCACGTTGATCAAGTGTCATTATATTATACTAACTCATGCTTCAGTTCCCAACACTACTTCAAAAACATTCCTATTTTAAATTCAATTTTTTTTTTTAGAATTTAGAAACTAACAAAGTTTCTTTTTATGTTGTAACGCAGATATTGCGAAGAGATAAAAGATTTCGGATAAGAATAGTTGTGAAAATATCTTCAGGAATATCGAAGATATTATAATAAAAGATACGATAATATGGATGTTGATGAAGATTTGTCTGTGAAGGTTTAGAATAAGAAGTAAGTTGTTTGCTAACAATTTCAGTAGACACTGAATCATTTGGATCCTTTGAAGGCAGATTTAGTCTTTGTGATTTGTCCACAGCCTCCTTCATGGTCTGCTCAATCCGTTTTCCAGTTTCAAACCTTCTCTTTTTCTCAGCTTTACCACCATACTATTCTTTATCATCAAACTTTTGACTGTTAAAGTCGTTTACAGTTTTTGCTGCTTCATCAACATTTTTCCAATTTCGGAGAACTAGTTCATAGTTTGGGATTTTTTCAGAAAATTCACATTCGAAGTATGTAAGTCTAGGAGATAGACGTTATATGTATAACTTTTGACGTAAAATTGTCGCGAAATTCAAAATACTGATTGCTAATTCCCAGTAGTTGGTGTGACAATTATTGTTACAGGATGTAGGTGAGTACATGATGGGGTTTTGATAAATATAAAGATTTTTCGGAAAGTCAAAGATCAATGAAGTTGTTAATAAGTTTACTGCTTATGTGGCGAGATATGAAAGGTTCCTCGGTAATAATGATGAAGGGGTAATCATTTTAATAAGGCTTATTCGAATGAACAATTGAAGTTGGTTTGCTGGAGTTGTGACAAAATCGTCTATTTTTAGAAGGGATTGAAAAGTTATCTTAGCTAGTAAATGCCAAAAGGTCTGACATGGATACATGTTAAATTATGACTTTGGTTTCAAGAGTTTTTCAGGTACGTAACTGTGGATAACATGTGGTTGGATCATCATCTCGATTGTTCATTATTTGAAGTGTCTTCAGGTATTTCGAAGGGCTTGAACACATATTATAATCGTTAATATACATACAATGTTCTAACACAGTTTTGAAGTTAAAGTATAGCTTTGAAAGATGTAAGAATCTAAGAGTGATGATATCGTTTATAACTTGAATTGAATTCGGCGATTTCAAAATCAGAATATGTAATTAGATTTTTGAATGAGTATGGTTGTTTTGATTTCTATAAAAGAATGTATATTGTTGTGAAAGTAGGGAGTATAATGGATGATTTGCTGAATCAGATTCGAAGAATGTAACATATTAATTGTGAATTTATATATCTCTCGGGTATTACCTACCCGTTAAAAAAAAATTTCACAATTAATATTTTGTACAAAAGAATTTTATTACAGTCTTTATGGAAATATATATGTGTATATTTCTTCAGATGTAATATTGATTTAATGAGTTAATATTAAATTAAACTCATTTGATTTATGGTTAAGGCTAGGATAGATAATTTTTAAACTTTAGAAATTACATAATCGCCGTAGAATGTTTCTCCAATGAAGTTATGAATCAATACTTCATCGTTGTGGTATTCCTTGGTATCTACATGGCGTATGACTTCGATGCTCGTGGGACAGATTGTGAAGTTGAGGTTTGCGATGCGGTTGTTGTTGGTGGTGGTAATGGTACTGTTGATGTTGTTGATGGTGATACTGGTTATGCTGCTGGTGCTGCTGCTGGTGTTTGTAACCTTTGCACATATTCTCCAAAGCCACTACCCGAGCGCGAAGCTCGTTGACTTCTTCTATTACACCGGGGTGATTGTCGGTTCGGACGAGCGGATAAATAAGATCTAGAATTTGGTGTAGTATACAATTATGACGAGATACTCTGGAAATGAGAGAGAAAATGGTGTTTCGGACAGGTTCGCCGGTAAGTGCTTCAGGTTCATTGCCAAGAGGGCAATGTGGTGGATGGAAGGGATCACCTTCTTCTTGTCTCCAATGATTAAGGAGGCTACGAACCCATCCCCAATTCATCCAGAATAGATGATGACTAATTGGTTGATCCATTCCGGTCACACTGCTTTCGGAACTTGAGTGGGATTCCATTTCGGAATCCGAGGGACTTTAACTAATGACGAATTCCATTTCGTACGATTGAATAAAGAATTTTTGGATATGAAATGATTTTCCGGCTATCGGGTGGTATTCTAATTATATAGAGCAAAAGGTTTCGTAGATTACGGAGGAATTTACGGAATATGTCAGGCAAAGTTTACAGTAACAGATACGCTAAGATATGAATTAGCAGATACGCTAAGATATGAATTTTGTCTATACACTATTCATGCAATCAATGCAATAAGATGTGTCTAGACTAAGAATGATAAGCAGGTAATTTTCGACAAGAATGATGAGCAAAACTTTTGAAATGCAGACACGGTCGAAGTCCAGACTCACTAATGCATCCTAACGACTATCAGTTAGACACACTAATGCAGACCTGGTTCGCTAAGACCACCGCTCTGATACCAACTGAAAGGACCCGTTCATATACATTATAAACGATTCACAATAGTTGATTACATCGCTAGGTATTTGACCTCTATATGATACATTTTACAAACATTGCATTCGTTTTTAAAAGACAAATTTTCTTTACAACAAAAATTGACGGTATGCACACCATTTCATAATACATCCAACTATAATTGACTTAATAATAATCTTGATGAACTCAATGACTTGAATGCAATGTCTTTCAAAATATGCCATGAATGACTCCAAGTAATATCCTTAAAATGAGTTAATGCACAGCGGAAGATTTCTTTAATACCTGAGAATAAACATGCTTTAAAGTGTCAACCAAAAGGTTGGTGAGTTCATAGGTTTATCATAACAATCATTTCAATATATTAATAGACCACAAGATTTCCGTTTATAAATATATGTACACTCGCAAGTGTATAAAATTATTCTATAAGTTGTAGGCACCCGGTAACAAGCATTAACGTTCATGTTTTACCCTCTGAAGTACACCAGATCAGGTGTGTTTAAAATAACCTCGAAGTACTAAAGCATCCCATAGTCAGGATGGGGTTTGTCAGGCCCAATAGATCTATCTTTAGGATTCGCGCCTACCGTACATAGACAAGTAGTTTAATGATACCAAGCTAAGGGTATATTTCTGGTTTAAACCCACATAGAATTAGTTTTAGTACTTGTGCCTATTTCGTAAAACATTTATAAAAACAGCGCATGTATTCTCAGTCCCAAAAATATATATAAAAGGGAGCAAATGAAACTCACCATACTGTATTTCGTAGTAAAAATACATATAACGTCATTTAACAAGTGCAAGGTTGGCCTCGGATTCACGAACGAATCAATATTGAGATTCAATATTGCAGGAAAGTACGTAGACGCAACGGAGATGATAAACACTAGATTGACCTCACGAGCATACCCATGAACCATACCCATCACTTCCATAGCTATAACCCATAATTTCCTTAGCTTCGACTCATTCAAAAAACTATTTTGAAATCACTCGGACATCACTCCGTCGTAATATTTTATGTATACTAATAATATCTTGAAATAATACAGAGCAAATATATATATATATATATATATATATGTAAATCGATTGAGAGAGTTTAGAGAAATATATTTTCAAGTTTCTATGAAATAATGAAACCTATTGAATTCTATTTATAATAGATTTTTGAATTATTAAAGTGAATTATTAAAGTATGAATTATTAAAGTGAATTATTAAAGTATGAATTATTAAAGTGAATTATTAAAGTATGAATTATTAAAGTGAATTATTAAAGTATGAATTATTAAAGTGAATTATTAAAGTATGAATTATTAAAGTATGAATTATTAAAGTGAATTATTAAAGTTAAAGTAAAGTAAAAGTAAAGTAAAGGTAAAGTTAAAGTATAGTAAAAGTATAAAAACTATGTATGTATAATACGCGTATAAATATATATAATATTAATTTAAATCGTTATATATATTTAATGAAAAAAATATAAATATCGTTATATTTATTATACTGGTTAAGTAATGAGTTGTCAAAAGTGATTCTAGATATTTATAAAAGTTTAATAATAAAGTTTCTTTTTTTTAAACTGAAAACGTTTTTGTACGTTTGAAAATAGATTAATAGAATATTATGGAAACCAATTCTCCACTAGCTTTTGTCTAACTTTCGTAAATGACACTTTTTATTTTTATTTATAAATAGCTTTACAAATTATTCCGAATATCGTTAAGAGGAATAGATTTCTCAAATAATAGTGGACCTCTCAACAGAGACTTGTAATCATAATTCAATGTTTCTGATAATTCAATCATTTAATATATTTTTTTTAATTTCGTCGATAATCATATTGAAACAAATATGTTCATATAAAGCATTATACTTTTAAATACTTTGTTGACATTTTCAATTTATAACATATACACATATACATACATATTCATATATGTTCATTTAATGGTTCGTGAATCATTGGAATTTGGTCGAGGTTTAAATGAATGTATAAACATAGTTTAAAATCCTTGAGATTTAACTTAACAAACATTGCTTATCATATCAGAATAATATAAAGATAAAGTTTAAATTTAGTCAGAAATTTTCGGGTCGTCACAGATATCGATGATGATTACTATCGAATCAGGGAAGAGGATCAGAGTCTGGCAAACGCTATGGTAGTAACGGGCCACCCAGAAGTGGTAACTACAATAGTGATAAATATCGCAAGTTTAATAACAACAAAGGGGGTGGAAGTCAGAGGTTTAAAAGCAACCACGCCGATAATGTTGCATTAATAAAAGACCTCACAAAAACACCAAAGGAAATTTTAGCTACAGAGGCAGTATGCAAAAGCTTCGATCCCCCAGTACCTTTGTCAAAATATGGGAACAGAGACAAAAGCAAATTTTGCGATTTTCATGATGATTATGGTCATGAAACCAACAAATGTTGGTATCTAATCGAAAAGGTAGTTGCTGAACTTAAAAGAGGAAGATTGCAACACTTGAAGAAAAGTGGAAAAGCATCAAGTGAGAAGCCGAAGGGAGAAAAAGAATATCCGTGGCAAAAGAAGAATGATGGAAGGGAAACGGATAAAACCATTAATATGGTAACCAGCGGACGAGCAAACCAGAGACACAAGTTAGAAGTATCTGAAGAGTGGTAAAACACTCACATCATGTTCTCGGACATAGCACAGGAGCCCTCAGATGAGCCCATCAGAATTAAAGGACGCGTTAAAAGCTGCGGGTACATCATAAAGCGATTGCATATAGACACCGGCTGCGGTGATGATATAATGTACGAACATTGTTTTCGCTAGCTGCCAGGAGCGGTGTGAGCCAAGCTAGTAGCTCCTAGCACCATATTATCAGGATTTTCTGTCGAGTCTGCATGGCCAATTGGGATCATTGAATTAGAGCTAGAGCTGGTAGATGATGATGATACGGAGTTAGTAAGAAGTACAATAGTAGAATTTGCACTAGTAAGGTCTTACTCAAAATATAATGCGCTTTTAAGACGCACAACTTTGCAAAAGGTGGCGGCTATGCCTTCCTCAGTGCATGGCCTAATCAAATTCCCAAAACCATTAGGAATTGCAACGATAAGGTCAGAAAAACAAGATGCAAGTGTCGCAGCTGTAGAACAAGCAGAAAAATAGCCAAGTGAGTTAGAACAGCTTTGAAGCTACATGATTATCACATACCCGCGGTATCCATAGCAAAAAATTAAAATCGGCGGAGGATTGTCCGATGAGACAAAGTTTAAGCTTCGCAACATATTAGCTTCTAATACGGATGTCTTTGCATGGAAAGAAGCGGACATGACTGGCGTACCAAGATAAATTCCTGAGCATAAACTTAATGTAAATCCAAGTTTGACGCCAGTGCGACAAAAGAAACGCGGTATGGCACCGGAAAGAAGCGAATAGATGAAGGCAGAAGTCGACAAGTTGGTCTAAGCAAACATATTATGAGAATTTAGGTACCAAACGTGGGTAGAAAACCCAGTACTGGTAAAAAAGCCTGATGGGCCTTGGCGCATGTGTGTTGACTTCACGGACATTAATAAAGCATGTCCCAAGGACAATTATCCTCTACCAGAAATAGACTGGAAAGTTGAGTCGCTAGCTGGCTTCCGATATAAATGTTTTCTGGATGCGTACAAAGGATATCATCAGATACAGATGACAGCAGACGATGAGGATAAAACTGCATTTCACACAAACCAGGGCATATACTGCTATACCAAGATGCCATTTGGTCTAAAAAATGCCGGAGAAACATACCAACGCGTAATAGACGAGGCTTTCAAAGGTCAGATTGGCAGAAATTTAGAAGCATATGTTGATGATTTGGTGATAAAAAGCACAACAGAACAAGGTTTGTTGGAAAATATATTAGAAATGTTTGCATCGTTGAGAAAGATAAATATGAAGCTCCACCGGTCGAAGTGCAGTTTTGGAGAAGAGGAAGGAAATTTTCTTGGTCATATAATAACTGAGCGTGAGATACGCGCAAATCAAAAAAAAAAATAGAGGCAATCAAAAACATGTCGTCACCCAAAAATAAAAAAGAAGCGCAAAGTTTAACGGGTAAATTGGCGGCATTAACAAGGTTCTTATCAAAATCCGCAGAGCGATCGCTCCCCTTTTTCAGGACATTAAAGAATTGCTTAAAGAATACAGATTTCAAGTGGACAGAGGAAGCAGAAGTGGCGTTTCAGGAAATGAAAAAGTTGTTAAAAGAGTTGCCGACAATGACTGCGCCGATTGCGGAAGAAACATTGATACTATACTTAGCAGCATCAAAAGAAGCGATAAGTTCAGTATTGATAACGGACAGGGGACAGGTACGCACTATAAACTTAAAAATAGCCAATTTTTAATCAGTAGACATTTAAAATTATATGATTATGTTGTGCAGACAGGTACAAATGCCTGTATATTTTGTTAGCAAAGCTTTAACAGGAAGCGAATTAAACTACACTTCAATTGAAAAACTGGTTTATGCGCTCGTCCATACGGCTAGACGCTTAAGGAGATATTTCTAAGCGCATCCAATAATGGTCCTAACAGACCAGCCATTAAAGCAGGTATAACAAAAAATAACGTATTGTCAAAAAACTTAAAATTGCTTGATAAATTCTAGCAAGTTTACATTCACTGATACTTGTTGAGCAGGTGCTATATAAACCAGAAAATTCTGGTCGCATGGCCAAATGGGCTATTGAACTAGGTGAGCATGAGATAAACTTCTCAATAAGAAGTGCGGTAAAAGGGAAAGTCCTAGCAGATTATCTGGCTGAAACAGCTGGAGATATCGATATCTCGCATGAATCAAAAGAAATACCACCTCCGCCCGAACAGCTGTGGGAAATGCACACATATGGGGCTTGTGGTCCCGAAGGCGCATGGGCATGAAGAGTCCTAAAAAGTCCAGAAGGAGAAGAATATACCTTCGCGCTTTGCTTTAGCTTCCCTGTAACAAACAATGAAGCTGAGTATGAAGCGTTGTTATCCGGAATGCGGGTAGCAAAATATCGGGAGGTAAAAGAGATGTTAGTATATGTTGATTCGCAGTTAGTTGCAAACCAATTCAACGGGATATTTGAAGCACATGTTGAATCGATACAAAAGTACTTGAAACTTGTGCAAGAGCTCACGGTAGACTTCAATTTATTCCAGATAACTCGGGTTTCAAGGACGTTGAATAAAAAAGCGGATGCGCTTAGTAAGTTAGCCGCCTTAACATTCAGCCATTTTAAGAAATAAATCTGGGTCGAGGAAGTGAAGGTAAAATCCATCGAGCCAGACGGTGTATTTGCCGCAGTTGAAAAAGAGAAGCAGAGTTGGATGACACCGATAGTAGAATTTCTGAACAAAGGTACATTGTCGATAGATTCAATAGAAGTAAGAAAGATTGACATGAAAGCCCCAATGTATTTGTTAGACAAAGGAATTCTATATAGAAAGTCTTTCCTGGGATCTCATTGGTGTCTTAATCAAACTCAAGCATAGTCGATCATACGGGAAGTGCACGAGGGAATGTGAGCTTTGCACTCGGGACACAAGACAGTTACGTCCAAAATAATGCGGCTCGGATACTATTGGCCATCAATGTACAGAGATGCTGCAGAAGTGATACGCAAATGTTAGTCGTGTCAACTTCACGCACCGTTAAGCAAGGCTTCGCGACATTCAATGATACCGGTCGTGTCTCCATGGCCATTCTGCAAATGGGCAATTGACATAGTGGGGCCGCTCCTCGCAGGACTAGGAGGTGTAAAGTTTTTGGTAGTGGCCATTGATTATTTTACAAAATGGGTAGAAGCTAAACCGTTGAAAACAATTTCGGCCAAGCAAATCCGAAATTTTGTATGGGAAAATATTGTCTGTCGGTTTGGGATACCAAATGAAACAGTGAGTGACAATGCTACACAGTTTGAAGGTAATCCATTCAGCGACTGGTGCCAAGAGCTGAACATAAAGTAAACATTCACATCAGGTGCACACCCCCAGGCGAATGGTCAGTGTGAGGTCACAGATTGCGACATCGTGTTAGGAATTAAAGCAAGGCTTGGATTGTGCCGAAGGGTTTGAATAGATGAACTTCCGAATGTACTATGGGCACACCGCACAACTCTAAAAGGCGCAACCAATGAAACACCTTTCAGTTTGGTGTACGGGTCCGAGCCTGTAATACCCGCCGAAATAAATGTGCCAACTATGCGCATAGCTTCCTTCGATGAAAGTAGCAATAACAAAGAACTGCGTGTAAATCTAAACTTAGTTGAAGAGCGCAGGGAAATGGCGGCCATAAAAGAAGCAATCAACAAACAAAGAATCGCAAGCTTCTATAATAAGCGCGTGCAACCATTATCTTTCCAATTGGATGACTTGGTGTGGTGAAAAACGAAGCAAGCAGAGCAGAGGATATGGGTAAACTCGGACCTAAATGGGAAGGACCATACAAGGTTATTGGCGTAAGCGATACAGGGGCGTATCGACTAGCAAGTTTAGATGGACAAGCAATAAAACACACCAGGCATGCGCAAACACTAAAACGGTGCTACATATGAAAAAACTACAGAGGGATTGATCACCCTAGATAACTGTTTAAAGTTTTTATTATGTAAATTTTTATTTTCCATTGTAAAACATGACAACTAAGTGTTGGTCAAGTGATATGTTGAAATAAATTGAATCATGTAATTTAAGCCAATAACTTGTGCATTTTTACATTTATTGATTGCATGCCCTTTAAGCTGCACAGGGACACACTCCGAGTCTTAAGTGGCATAGTTTAGTTTGGTTACTAGTACTATTTTTAATGGTGACAGTAGTAAAACATTGGTTTGTTTCAAACGCTCGTACACCGCGTAAGACGAAGACTTGCACAGTCTAGACTATAAAACACAAGTTTGGTTTACTTGTTTAAATAACCCGGACATTGGCGTGGGCAGAAGACTCTTGAGTGTAGACATTGGTTTATCTATAGTACGGGTAAATTACATTGGATTGTATATGCGTACATACTTATAAAATTTTTTATAAAAGTCTTGAGTATAAACTTATAAGCATTGGTTTGCTTCCTTTTACGTATAACATTGGATTGTTAGCGCATGAATAAAACGATCATGAAATGATTGAAGGGTTGCTCCCATCATGAAGTCATGGCATTTATTCTAATTAAGAGTTATTGAATGCATAAAATTGTGGAGAATCATTATAACCGCCATAGTGATTTCATAAAAATGCAATAAATTGCACTTTAACCAAAAGAGATATCGAATTATATTCAATCAAAGCTAACAAATTACAGTTAGAAGATATAAAGTCAACCGCTTAGCATAAAAGTAGGACATGTACCAAAATTTGACCTAATATATTCTAATATAAAAAATAAAAAAGAGGTGGCATTGGCTGGAATGTTTTCCCTACACTAAGGAGAGTATACCATCCTCACACGCAGCGATCAGATGCATACCCTTCTTTAAACATAAAATAAAAATATAATATAGGGATGCGAAACCTCCAAGATTGAAAGGCCTATCCCTCACTAGTAAAAAATGCCACCCAAGCATGGATAGATAATATCCATCATGGGTAGCATAACAAACTCAGTCGAGTTTGTCGTTGATTATCTCCTGCGCAGAGATGGTAGGAGCATTGATGAGAAATTGTAGACGGGGGATCAGGATTTGTTGAAGTTAGGCACAAGCTTCTTCACATTTTCCTTGGCTCCATTAGTGAGCAGCTCAGCAACATTTGGGGGAATCACGGGAGGTACGAACATTTCACGCCAGATGACATTCCAAAAGAGGGTACGCTCATAAGCATGAGCAGCAACCATAGCTGCGCCAAAACGCTACTCGACCACTTTACAGTAAAGCGCATGCTGGATTATAGTTGGAAGACCCCGTCGGAGGATGTCATACTCCGCCTTTATAGCACCATGCTTGGCACCCCACGATTTTTGGGCTGAAATCCAGTCGATGAAGCTTTCGTTTATTAACACGACATGGCCCTCTGCTTCCTTCAATTTCGCAGACAGTGACGCAATCTCAGACTTCATAAACCTTTTTTCAGCAACATGCTGATCCTCCTCTTGCTACCTTTTAAACATCAGCACATTGATCCGCTCTTCTGCCTGCACGTGCGCGGTTACGGCAACCGCAAGTTGGGCAGTTAGCTTTGCATTGTCCTCTTGCAAGGCATTTATCTTGGACGATTCTGTTGATGAAGGCGGTGGTGGATGAGCAAGCGCAGCAGATTTAAGTTGCAAACGATTAAGATCCTTGGCAAAATTAAACAGCGTCGATTGCGTATCCATGTAAAGTTCTTCAGAAGGTGAAAGCACTGAGAATTTCTGCATTAACTACTGAGGGGCACATGATTGTAAAAAAAGAGAACTGTTATGCAAACACTGGAAGAGGAACCTATATGAACTCATTCGCGTTCGGAATCAGTAAAGATGAATCATCAGGATTCGAGCATACACGCTTGGAGTGATGGGATACACCACTTGGACCTGCAAATACGATAAACATGGGGTATAAAAACTTAAAGTCAATATACAATAAAAAGTCAGATGGTCGAAATCAATACTGTAAGTAACTAGGGGGTGAATAGTTACTTAATACGTTTTAATACTTTTTCGATTGATCACCAATTTGATTAACTTTGATTAACCAATGCAACTCAAACTTGATGTGTGTAGTGTATATGTTGAAAATGATAAATGAAATAATGTAAAGAATATAGACACAAGGATTTATAGTGGTTCGGGTAGATTTTAACTAATCCACCTTAATCCACTCCCCGATTACACTAATCGGGATTTGTTGCTTCACTAAGCACTTTTCTCCAAATCCGGTGGAGATCCGATTTACAAGCCTTCAACTTCTTTGGTAGAGAACAAACCTAATCTTTCTATCCCTTTGAAAGATCAAATCTAACCTAGATCAACTTGTCTTCACCTTGGACAAGTATTAATCTCCAAATAAGATTAATCAACTTCCTAAGTCCCTTTAAGGAAGTAGATCACTAAGCTAGCCTATGCTTCTACTAATTGAAGTTACAAGACTTATACACTTTGCAATGATGATCCTAACACAATACTAGGATATACATCACAATAAGTAAACTCACACGATTAATGATTTTGATTAGTAAGTTTACAACAATCAAATTCTATATCTCTAAGATTATAGAATCTTCTCTTGCTTGATCACATTTGAGTAGTAATTAGAGCCCTTGTGATCTCTAGAAATATGCCTTTGAAATATGCAAGAGGGTCAGCTTCAAATGCACTTAAATGTTTGCCTTTTATAGTGAGATTCAAAAAATAGCCATTGACACACGGTTGCCAGCACGGTCGACCGTGGTGCGACCGTGCGTGCTCCAGTCCAAATTTGGTATCCTGTGTATAGCCATTTGACTCAAATTTGCACACCACATTTTGGCACCTTTACTCCTTCTAGCACCTTCAAAAGAAACCAAACATCCTATAGAAGTACTATATGCATTAAGTGTGTGAGATTTGGTCTTATTGCATGAAAGTGACTAATCATTCCAAAAGTGGCAAACCCAACATTCTTGGAGAAGTGTCTTGATTGATATTTTGGGAAATCTCAGTTTGGTTAAGACTTAGTTAGTCACTTTAATGCTCTTGGTTCAATTCTAAAGGCTAGTCAGTATATCATTAACATCCTAGTGCCAATTAATCACAAGTCATGTTTCAATTGAGTTTAGTTAGGGATTAATTGAATAATGTCTCTATAAGATAATCATGGAGTATGTAGAGACATTAAGGTTAAGCCATACTTGAATAAGCAATCACACTTAGTTACTTAGACTAGACCAAATAGATAATTGACCGTAGTTACATTGTGAACCACTTTGCACTTAATGTATTGGAGTAGGTTAGTTACTTGAATCCTAACTAATGAGCACATGACAAACATATTAGTCAAGTTGACAATTTTATGAGTATTAGTCATATTGACAAGTAGCAAGTAATACTCACATAGCAAGAGATAGTTATTTTAAAATCAAACATAGAGATACTTACTCAACTTATAATTTAAGCTCTTAACAAATTTAATTGCAATATAACATATTGCTTAATTAATGTATAAGCACACATTAATGTCCAACACATGCACAAGGGAAGAGCAATCTCTAGTTGGGGCTTGGTAACCATCCTAAATGTATCTAAGTATATTTTAGGATTACAAGTCATTACTAGTTTAACCTTGAGAGCATTGTTCCTTATTTAGCCTTAATTTATCACTAAGTCATTTCTAATAACAATTATTGTTCTAGTGACATTGGCTTAAGTGTGTTGGTACTTGATGATCATACTAAGGATATCTAGATAAGAATTAAGATCACAAGTTGTGGATTAACACTTATGTGTTATGCCTAATCTTGGTTAATTTGTCATTAAGATGTCATTAGGCATAATTAATCATAATTAGTGTTTTTATGACCAAAACTCAATTGAGTATGGAGAAGGCATCTATTCTAAGCATGTTGAGAAATGTTTCATGAATTATAGATGTCGGGAACTATTCAAACTTTATTTGGTCAAAAACAGTAACAGAGAAAAGTGCGGTCGCACTGCGGTTGACCGTGGTGTCGACCGTGCAACTTGTTTTCATAAAACTGCGTTCAATTCAGTTTGGGGTTTCACGGTTGACTATGCGGTCAACCGTACCTCGACCGTGTGTTTAGCTGAACTTTTAATTTCATTCTTTATCCTATGTTTGACTTGGTCATTTGCAAGATAAATTATGGATTAGTGACCTTGCGTGTTTTATGTTAAGGTGTCAGTCATCACTTATGCATATGTGTGTGTCATCATCAAAACATATTCTTTGATTAATTATCTTAATTTTATCGTTTAGGTTATTAACCAACATGCAACCAGCAAATACCTTCATCATGTAACCTTTTGTGGTTACCCAAGATTCTGGTATCAGGAGTTTGGTATAGTGAAGGTACTGTGTCTGAATGACTGACCGACGAACTGGAATGGCTACCGGAGTCAGTGGTAGGAATGGGTGCGTAAGATTCCAACTTCATCTACAATGTCAAAATCAGAACAACATATGAATGATACATAAAAAAAATGTAACTAGAGTTACATCGTATAATGCAAAGTATAAGAGTATGAAATATACCTTTTTTACAATCAAGAACAGGTTTTTGCAGAGAAGATGAAAAGGGTTGAATGATTTAAAAGGGAAAAGATTGTGAGATACGAAAAAGCCAAAATCCTATTTATAGAGAAAATATGGGAGTCAAAAAGTAACAAGGGTATAATGGTAGCCGTACACATGTATTAATCTTAAGCTAAACACTTTGTTAAGATATCCGGTACGCGTTAGCATCAACAGGCGGTTGCATAATTACAATCATTACCTTTTCGGTAAACAGTGACAGTTGTCACCTCGGGTGCAGTAAATGCAGCCGAAAAGATAGTTTGGTGACTGCACGCGTACATTGCATTTAATGCTAATACAGTATCCGGTTACGCATATATATTTAATGAATCTTATGCACTGTCCGGTTACATTTGAAATCCTACTAAGATTTTTAGCGGAATTATTAAGCATGCTAATTTGGTTCAAAGGTGTTGTTGTGGTTCATTATGTGTACATTTTCTTACTAGTTTGACGTCATACACTAATTTTCATTGTATATAACATCAAACTGGGGGGACTTAAAGATACGCATATCCGCAAGACTATGCGGATTACGCATCCAAAGCCCTGAACCGCACACAAATTGCCATCTGATGCGAGTTTCGAACACTTGCATAAGGGTCCAGTATATTCTAGAAGAATGTGCAGTATAATCAATTCGGATTTAATTCCTTAAATAATGAAAGTTAGTTGGGATAAGATGGTAGTTAATTAGGGAAGAGATTCTATCGAAACCCTAATTCGTGAGCCTATAAATACATAGCTCATAAACCCAAAAAACATATTCGTTTACTCATACGTAAACAATAGCATACATATCTTCACCATACTAACAAAGCTTCATACGATCTTAAAGACTTTTTAACATTATGAAAAAATTGGGAAAAGTGATCAGGCATTCATTTTTCCCAATTTTTTATTTTTGTAATTTCATTTAACCACTTTCTCAAAAACCTAATTTTTCTCTCAAGTATTCTCCTCTCCCTCTTCTCCTCTTTTGAGTCGTCGACTACCACCATTGATCAGGCCAAAAATGGTATGGAGGTGGGCCCCAATAGACCAAAATGGTAAAAAGTTAATTAGCTTGTGGCCCGAACGCCCGATCGAAGTCCGAAACGCGAAAACGCTACTACGCAATTAATTCTTCGGAGAGATAACAAATACGCGACGAATAAAATATATATACACTATATATAATCATATGACATCAAAATATTATATTTAAAATAATTTAGATTTAAAAATCCCAAAAGTTTGACCGTTGGTTTAAAAACCGAAAAGATTCGCCGGATAGAAATCCACGACAAGTAGAAACATACAACTTTAAATATGAATACAAATATTCACATAACACATATTAATTAATATATTATTACAAAAATAATAATGTAGGTCATAGAAATGATGTGGCACGAATAACAATTAACGGGCGTTAAATAATAAACGGTAAAAGATAACGAAAAAAGTAGGGTCGTGACAACTTCCAGGCACAAACCGCGTTCAAACTAACCAATAATCACTAACACAAGTGAGAATGGTCCTAATACACCAATTAAACCAAAACAGAAGTGTTAAATACTTATCTTACCCAAAATGACACCTAAACCCTAATTTTGACCGATTTCAAAATTAGTCAACCAAAATACACCCAATATGGTTTCTAACACTTCTATAATCACTAAGACTAGTGATTATACACCATTTATAAGCCCTAATCATGGCCAATTCGTTCACCAACCCAAAACCCACCAACAATAATTTTAAACCCGATTACTTGCACCAATAAACTCACTTCATGAGTTTAAATGGGTTTCTCGACAAATCAAGTTGACAAAATTGCTGAAATCGACCCTGTGGTTTGTATCAAAATGCTAATTTAGTCCCTGTGCTTTTTTGATGTATTTCATCCTCGTGGTTTGTAAATATTGCTGATTTCGTCCCTCTGACCGACATCCGTTAAAAAAATCCGTTAAATCCAATCACATGCCACACACATGAGGGAAAAACTGTCATTTTAGGTTGTCTCTTTCCTCACATTCATCTTTATCCCAAAAAAGATGAACAAAACCTATTTTTTTCCATTTTCTTCAAACACTTTAATCAACGTGGTAAAATCAAACCCACCAAACACTCTAATTAATAAAATCAAACACTCTAATTAATAAACACAAACCCACAATCAAATTCTTCAAAATCTATTCATATTCTTCAAACCAATCAATAAATTTAATTTCAGATATAGCAACATAATTTCATTTCAGTGTTAATGGTCTAGATAATTTAAACTAACCCATTGACGAGCCCAGTCCACCCAAATTAATCACATAATTAAACCCAGTTCAATACAACATCATATCTAATCTAATTCTTTTATATAATCAAAATAAACATAAAAACACATTCATTAACACACTTGAAAGATAATCTCAACTTGAATTCAAACATTGAGGTAAACAGATCCATTTCCATTTCATAAATTAACAGAAAATAAAAAGCATTACAAAATTTAGAAACAATATCCGTTTCCAAATCAGATTACATTCATTATTCATTTTTTCATCTTAAAAAATCAAAAATAAAATTGAGATTCAATTACCTGAATCGGATTTCTATCATCTCTTCATCGTTCGAATCTAAAAAAATGAAAATGCAATCGTTAATTCAATTCGAGAAACCAAAAACGAGACCCATCAATTATATCTAATAATGAAAACCACCTGCAATCGTGCCTCCGGAAATGATTTTCTTCTATCTGCATCAGATCTTGCGGCGGGTTATAGTTTCTCGTCGGAAAACTCAATACCGGAGGTTTTTTCCAGCAGATCTGGTGGTGGAGATGAACCGCAGATGAGGTGGTTTTTGAGATGAAACATTTCGGTGATGAATCTTGAGGGTGGTAGAGGATGGTGGAGTTGGTGGTGGTGTGGTGGTGATGAAGATGGAGGGTGATGGGTATGAACATGTGGTGGTGATGAAAACATTTGGATGTTTATATGTACGGGGTATATACAAGTGATGAAATTAAAAGATAAAAAGGAAAAAAAAATTATGAAAATGATGAATTTACCCTTATGTGTGTGGCATGTGACTAGAGTTAACGGAATTTTTTAATGTCCGTCGGTCAGAGGGACGAAATCAGCACCATTTACAAACTAAGAGGACGAAATCCATCAAAAAAACCACGGGGACTAAATCAGCATTTTGGTACAAACCACATGGACTATTTCAGTAATTTTGTCAATCAAGTTGAAACCCTAACTTTGAATATCAAATCAAACAATGAAATTTGGAGTTAGAACTTACCAACACTACCACAACATAGCCATGAATGAGGTGATCAGCTTTAACTCTTGAGACCCGACCTAAATCACTCTTCTTTTTCTCCAAATCCCCAATTCTCTCTCTAGAACCTCTTTCTCTCTCTAGGGTTGATGGGAGTGAATGAGAAGAAAATGGGAGAAAATGAGTTTGGGATAAGGTTAGGATCAGATTCGAGGCCAAAATCCCGTCCATATGCGAAACACCATTTTTGCCCCTCATTTAACCCCATTTAAAAATGATGTTCAGCATCAACTGCAGTTATTGGCCGCGGCGCGGCTCAATGGCTCGTGGCACGGCTTAAAGCTGAAAAACCACATCGACCATTTTAAAAGAAATCACCATCAGTTCATGTATTAGGCCGCGGCGTGGCTCAAGGGCCCGCGGCGCGGCTCGGCTCGAACCTGGGACCAATTTTGTGATGTTACAACTCTCCCTCACTTAAACTGGATCGCGCCCTCGCGATCTAAACCTTATCCCGAATAAGAAACGCACGCCTTCCTCAACTTTTCGAGTTCTCTCACAACCCCGAACGTTTTGATGCCTCCATTGCCTCCTTTCGATCACACTTTATCGCCACGCAACGTTTCAATCAAACAACTATCCTCCATGATTCTTTGGTGCACTCTAATTTACAACTCAGAGTATCCTCGCTAACCGTCAACTAATTTGAGTCATCCACACCACGCACACGGTGATGGAATTTCCCGCACACTCTTCTGTACTCCAACCGAGATGCAACCTTACACGGATCACCACTCGTCCAACATTACCCCGTGAACATCGTTTCGATCGTCCATTAAGGATGATCTTGTCACTTCTCACACGTACAAGTCCTCAATACTCTAGAGAACTCACTCTTGAACGCGTTCTCCACTAACATATATCTACACGAGACAATCAAAATCAACACTCTACGTCCCGAGTTCGCTCATCAAACGGGATGACTTCCAACAAACCGCTCGAACACGCCTACCAAACCGAGGCAATATCGTACCCTCCGGGTACATACTCCCCCACTTAGGGTTTTAGCCTCTCACTTGCACAGCGAAGATGATAACATCTTGCAGAATTTTAACATTCCACAACAAATATGAGTGGTCTCGACGTTGGTCATACTAAACAATTCTTCGCGGACTTACTATAAGGTACTCGAACCTCGACGTTCAAACTAGTCAAGTCACTAACGCCCGCTAAACTTCACAATTAACCACAGAAGTATCCTTGGGTTCCTCGCCAATACCCAAGTACAAAGTAACGACACCATCGGAGTGAAGCATTTCACTAGTAGGTATAAAGAGGCACTTGACGCAGTGTTATGCAACTCCCAGCACTACCACCGAGTCTCAACACTCGACCCTTACGGGGTCTATGAAGGTATTTCATATGCCCGAGAGACATATTAAATTAACGTGGCTGATATGTTTTGATCCAAGTCGGGTCATACCTAATAACAAGCTTGCCAACACCTTATTCGTATTTGATCTTAACGATTGGATCATTGATTAAATACGCGACACTTGAATTTTAAAGAAAATGGCTTTCTAAAATTCTTACTTGATGTATATGTATATATATATAAATTATGGAATAATTTATATGATATGGATTTAATTATTTATAGGTAAATAATTAATTAATTATGTTACATTTTATAAAATAAGTTTTATAAATAATGTAAACATAATAAATAAAATGTAAGTTTATAAAATGTATTTTATAAAATTCAATTTTATAAAATCAAATTTTATAAAAAAAAAAAACCATTTTATTTAATTGTATGTAGTGGCATGGGGACTCTAGTACACATGCTTAGATGCTTTTCTTGGTCAATTACAATTCCCATTCTCTATAAGCATGGTCTAGAGACTTGTAGTAAACACACACATGCATTCGATACATCAAAAGATAGCAAAAAAAAAAAACTGCACAATAACTCTCTTGAAGCTGAATCTGGCCGTGGGCTTTTTTTGAGAAGCAAGGGTTCTTAATTTTTTTTGCAAGCTAAATTCAAGTGTTCATAAATCCTAACCAAAGCTAGGGTGTTGGTTCATAAGTTTGGGGTATAACAACTTGAGGTTTCATCCATTTGAGGCTCCATTCATCATCATCAACTTCATCACTCACTACCTAGCTTGGAGAAGGTATAAACTCTTCTCTTACTTGTAGTTTGTAAGTATGTTTCACAACTTGATCCTATTTGGGATTTAATTTTAAAAGGTTAAAGATATACATGTTCTAAAATGGTAATTAACTTGCTTCCGCTTGATATGATTCTTAAAATACTTTAAGTGTTTTTGAACTTGTTAAATCCCAACAATGGTATCTAGAGCCGAAGTTGTTGAAATATGATTCTTAAAATACTTTATGTACATGCATGATAGTAAAATGCAAAAATTATATGTTTGGGTGGGTTTCCATTTTTGGCCGAATTTGAGCAAGTTCTAAATGGGTTTGGAACTTGAAATTTGGTCATATTTTATTGTATGTTCAAGTTCACAATCAAGCCTTGACCTTATGTTTGAATGTATGCATGTTTGGTTAATTTTTTATTCATTCATTTGGTTTGTAATAATATTTATTCAATTTGGTTTGTAATATTATTATTTTGGTTATGTAATTTATTTTATATTTGGTATGTAAAATAGATTAGGTTGTATTTTCATTTTTTAGACAAAATGTATTAGGATATATTTTGTAAAATGATGATGATGATGAAGACTTGAAGAACACATGAAGAAGCATTTGGATGCAAGATTAAGTGGGAGATTTAAAATCTCCTACTTTGTGTTATAACCCCTTTACCGGTGGCATTTGTTTTCGGCTAAACAAATTTCCACCAAAATGGCTTGATTGTGAACATATGATTTTGCATGCGTGGTTGCTTTGTATGATTATGTGGATTGTATGTTTGTATGCTACAAGTTAATCACACAAGTTGACAACAAGCTAAAATTTCAATTTAATTGGTTAAATTAGACATTATTAACGACATGCAAAACGACAATTTAAATGGCAAAAGACGTTAAAAAATGGTTATTAAGAACTAGAAATGGATTGCACATATAAAATGGTTTATATCATAGTAATAAAATTGGCATTATTACATGACATGAAAATGGATTTTCATAAGTACCATACACTAAATGCATGTTGGTGTATGGCATAAATGTTTTCTCAAACTAGAAATAACGAAAACTTAAAATCCCTTTTAACGACAAGACAAACAAGTTAAATGCCATCCTTTTGTGCAAACACTTAAAAATATTAGGGAACTCTTAATGGGATAAAGGTCACCTAACCGTTATGAGCAAACTAATATGATTGGGGTGAATTTCGCACACTTGTGGGATAAAGGTCACCTAACCACTAGTATGTTGAATTTACACGTTAGCACAAGTAGGACGACTTGATTTGGGAATCATGAACTTAGGGTCACCGAAGCATGATGAACAAATAGGCGTTGATGGGATAATATGCCATGCAAAAGGATTGCATGATCCCATAACTTAGAAGTTGCAAAAGGATTGCAATTGTCATATAATGACTACCTAGCTAAATCAAATGACGGGATAAAGGTCACCTAACCGAAATTTGGTTTACCGTTGGATTCTAAAATTTAATAAATATCAATTGGATTTAAAGGGTATTGATTGTTAAATTAAAGTTAATACTTAAACAACTTTGTTAAATTTTGTAGATGGCCGCCAATAACAACAACAACATTCCAAACGCACCTATCAACTTTAACAACCTATCGTTGAGGTCGATCCTCGAAAAGGAAAAACTCAACCATACAAACTTCATGGATTGGTTCCGCAATCTTAGAATAGTCCTCAAACTTGAGGACAGGGCGTATGTGTTGGAAGACCCCATTCCCGATCAACCGGACGAGGATGATACGGAAGCCATGGTTTATTGGGAGAAATATTGCACCGATTCGTTGCAAGTTTCTTGCCTCATGCTTGGGACTATGATACCCGAACTCCAAAAGGATTTCGAGCATCATAGTGCATATGACATGATCACACAATTGAAGGAGATGTTCCTTCAACAAGCTCGTGTCGAGCGCTTTGAAACTGTCCTAGCGCTTCATGCATGTCGGATGGACGACACCCAATCCGTTTCATCTTATGTCCTTAAGATGAAAAGCCTCATTGATCGAGCAAACCGTCTAAATTGCAACGTGTCTAATGAATTAGCCACGGACCTTATCCTTAACTCATTGTCAAAGAGGTTTGACACATTCGTGTTAAACTATAACATGAATGGTTGGGATAAAAGCATTGGCGAATTACATGCCATGTTTAAGACGGCAGAAGCAAGCATGGGAAAAAGGGCTTCACCCGTGTTTACGATCAATGAAGGCGGGTCCAAAAACCATAACACTTCTAAGCCAAAGGCGGCTAAGAGGAAAGGACCCACCTACCAAGGCAAGGGCAAGGGAAAGGGGAAGATGGTTACCCCAACCAACAACAAGAAGCAAAAGGTTGCCGGTAAAGCTAACCCCAAGGAAGATCCGTGCTTCGGTTGCGGTGAAATGGGTCACTGGAAACGAAACTGCCCGGTCTACCTTAAGGAGTTGAAGGAAAAGAGGGATGCAGGGCAAACCTCAGGTGATGTATATATGGTATACATTGAGCTTAGTATTACTTCTTCAAATACATGGGTATTAGACACAGGATGTGGAACTCATATTTGCAATTCTTTGCAGGGGTTCAAAAGAAGTGATCGAGAAGCGGGAACGACAAGTCTCTTCATGGGAAATGGAGCAAGGGTGCAAGTGAAAGCTCAAGGAGACTTTGTTTTAAAGCTACCAAGTGGTTTGGAGCTTATTTTGAAAAATGTTTTGTATGCACCCGATTTATCTCGAAACATTATTTCTGTATCCCGTTTGAAACAATGTGGTTTTAATCTTAATTTCATTAATGATGATATCCATGTTTCTTTAGATAATGTGTTCTATTTTAAGGCTTCGCCTTCGAATGGTATTTATGAATTGGTTCATAATGACACTTCAAGCAGTAGCTCAATGTTCCATACGAACACCAAGAAACTCAAAAGGGATTTGAGTGATTCCTACTTATGGCATTGTCGCCTTGGTCACATAAACAAGAACCGAATGCATACACTTCAAAAGAATGGACTTTTGAAATCAAATGAGATGGACTCGTTTGATGTATGTGAATCGTGTTTACAAGGCAAAATGACTAAAGCACCTTTCAAAGGGACCTATGAAAGGGCTAAAGACTTATTGGGATTAATACATTCAGATGTGTGTGGACCCTTTAAGCCCATGACTAGGAATGGTGAAAGATACTTTGTTACATTCATTGATGACTTCAGTCGTTTCGGATATGTCTACTTGTTAAGACATAAGGACGAAACTTTTGAGGCATTCAAGGAATATCAAAACGAAGTACAAAATCAACTCAACAAGACAATCAAGGTACTGCGTACCGATAGAGGAGGTGAATACCTAAGCGATGCTTTCCAAGATCATCTTAGGAGTTGTGGAATTATCTCACAACTTACTCCACCCGGGACACCACAACTTAACGGAGTTTCCGAAAGGAGGAACCGAACCCTAATGGATATGGTTCGATCTATGATGGCTAGAAGCTCGTTACCTCTATCATTTTGGGGTTATTGTCTATGCTCCGCGGCTTGTATTTTAAATATGGCCCCAACCAAGAAAGTGGAACGAACTCCTCACGAGATGTGGTTTGGAAAACCTCCATCTCTATCATACTTAAAGGTATGGGGATGTGAAGCTTATCCTAAGCGTTACGTCCCTAATAAGTTGAATGCTCGATCCACAAAGTGTATCTTCATAGGATATCCCAAGGATGATATGGGATACTATTTCTATGATCCAACCGAGCAAAATGTATTTGTTGCTCGAAAGGCTGAATTCCTTGAAACTAAGTTCCTAATGGAGGGAAATAGTGAAAGGAAGATAGATCTTGAAGAGGTTCAAGATCAAGTAGATGATACACAATTGGCTGACACTGTAGCGACCCTGACAAATCGTCAAGTGACGGCGTCGGCTACGTGGGTCCCATTACCTGATTATAAGTCTTTAAGATAACGTTTGACCAAAATATGTCGCCTTCATTTCAAAATAAAGATTGTTTCAAAGTTTACAAGAATTGTTCAACCAAAAGTTAAGTTACAACGTTATAAGTACGATTGAAATCTAGGCGACACGGTTTAAAGTAAAGTCAAAAGACGCTCCATGAAATGCATGTATACTCGACATCGGATGCAAGTATCAAATAGTAAGCGGAAGCATGTTTCACATATCGTGCAAGACCTGAGAAAAACATAGAAATCTGTCAACGAAAACGTTGGTGAAATCATAGGTTTAAGTAAGTAAGTACAAGTGAACCACAAGATTTGCATCAAAGAAATAATAGTAATACATTCCAAAAGTTTGTTTCACGAGCACCCAATTATCAAAGCTTAACATTCCATCCATTGTATACCCCTTCCATAGTGCTAGAACAAACACTGATTCTCGAAAATATATTTCATCCGTAGACGGTAGCGAACCGTCAGAGATGAGGGTTGTCAACCCATATGGCCATATAACATAAGTTCTCGCTTACACCCGGCAAGTGTAACTAATGATAATCGAATTGAGGATTTTTGTTCTAAACTCGTATGTAGAATGTTTGTTTTCCCGTTCTTGTGTTCACTTAGTTCAAAAGAATCGTTTATGTTTTCTCATCCCAAATATAAGTTCAAAAAGAGTAAAAGTGGGACTATGATCTCACCTTTGATTGCAAGAGTGAAATAGTACTTCAACAAGTAAACGTGCAAAGAACAATGCTAGTCTCGACCTAAACAATTAGGTTGTATCAATAACGATAGTCACGAAGGGTCAAAGATGTTCAATTAGTCCTATGGCTCGTTACGACTCGATTAATATAGCATGTGAATCAATTAGTCAAGTTTCATGCACGATACAAGTAACTAAGCATGTTAGAACGATCGTATAATTGTTTGGTTAAGTTTGACTAAAAGTCAAACTTGGTCAAAGTCAAGGTGAACGGGGTCGGGTCGGGTGTCCGACAATTTTCTCATTATGAGAAGTCATATACGAGCATAATAGTCAAGTTTCATGGTAAACGGGGTTATAGTAAAGCGGGAAACATTTTTGTGACATGAAAAACAAAGACAAAATGAGCTGGGCAGTATGCGCGGCGCGCAATGGGTTGCGCGGCGCGCACCCAAGTGTAAATCCTGGTCAGAACTTAACCACGAAGGCAAACATCTGGGATTTCTAATTCTGCGCAGCGCACGGGTATATGCGCGGCGCGCAATACCTGGGAATCCTGCAGTTTGCAGAAAAATGGTCCAAGTCACGAACCAAAATACAATATAACACATTTCATGCACCGAAAACACTTAAAACGCATAACCTATATCATTAGAAAGGTAATTTGACAAGGAAAACAACTAAGCACATTTCATCAAGCAATTCATCACTAACAACAACCAAAACCGCATCTAATGCTTAACATTAACCGCATACAAGTTCATAAATGCAATTCAATGATTCGGGCAACCAATTTACATGAATGATATGCCGTTTCGAAGGTAATCAAGCATACAATCCAACTAAACACTTACCAATAATAATTCATGGCATTCAATGCATCAAAAGTCCATTTCAAGTTCATCAAACCCTAACTCAAATTCACCAAAATCAATAATCAAGTTCATGAAGTTTTCTAAGGCAACCTACACATCAAATTGAAGCTAGTGATGCTAGTAACACAATTAAAACATCAACTTTTAACATCTAACAATATATGATCATCCAAAATTCAAGAACAACACACCAAAATTCAAGTTCATGCTAGTTACACTAAAACAACGAGATCGAGCATATAAATCATATATTCGTGTTAGACTTGAGCCATAGACACTAATTAACACTTTTATAAGTTAAAAACATCAAGAACACAAAATCTAGTGATTTTAGAAAGTTACCCAAATGAGATGAAGTTGGTATCAAATTGAAGAGGATGAAGAGAGGATTCCAAATATGTATTTTGTTTAGTTGTAAGCTTCCTTGATTGAATTTGGATGATGAATTTATGAATTGGGTTTTGAGAGGATTTGTGGAAGTATTAAAGAAAAATGGAAAAGAAAAAGATAAATGAATGGATGAGGGAGGTTTGACCTCTTTGACCTAGTCAAAGGTTTGGTCCCTTGCCAAGTTTGGTCCCTCTAGTTTCAAAGCGGGTGAGGGAAATAACCAAACGAATATTTTAAATTACACGGAAGTACGGGAGATATTAAAAATCCGATAACGAGAATATTTAAAATGTTACTTAACAAAGGATACGAATCTAGATATGAAGGGTATTATTTAAAAAGAAAAAAAGACGGGCGTTAAAATAATTTAACGGAAAAATGCGGGATGTTACAGACACTAGCACTCAACATGAAAATGTTGAGAGTGATCAGATGGATGATCAAAATACACAAGACGTTCGCAAATCTAGTAGGATTAGTAATCCTCCTGAGAGATATGGGTTTCTCATGGATGGTTGCTATGTGGTTGATTTGGATGAACCAACAAACTACCAAGATGCTTTGTCGAGGACTGATAAGGATAAATGGCAGGAAGCCATGAACGCTGAGATGCAATCCATGTATGAAAACCAAGTTTGGGAACTTGTTGAACAACCTACTGGCTCAAGGCTAGTTGATTGTAAATGGCTTTTCAAGATGAAAACCGACATACATGGAAACTTGGATACATATAAAGCTAGACTTGTAGCAAAAGGTTTCACTCAAACTCAAGGGGTTGACTATGATGAAACTTTTTCGCCTGTGGCAATGCTAAAGTCTATTAGGATATTACTTGCCATTGCTGCTCATTATGATTATGAAATATGGCAAATGGATGTCAAGACCGCTTTCCTAAATGGACATCTTGAGGAAGATGTCTATATGGTTCAGCCTGAAGGTTTTGTTGATCCGAAATATCCTAAAAAGGTATGCAAGTTAAAGAAGTCAATCTACGGATTGAAACAAGCATCTAGAATGTGGAATCATCGATTTAATGAGGAGGCCAAGAAATTTGGCTTCATTAAAAATGGTGATGAAGCTTGTGTATACAAGAAAGCTAGTGGGAGCACTATCATGTTCCTTGTACTATATGTGGATGATATATTGTTATTTGGAAATGATATTCCGGCAATGCAAGGTGTTAAAACTTGGCTAAGTAAATGCTTCTCCATTAAGGATCTTGGAGAAGCACAATACGTTTTGGGGATTGGGATCTATAGGGATAGATCCAAGAAACTGATAGGTTTGAATCAAAGTGCATACATTGAAAAGATCTTGAAAAGGTTCAAGATGGCGAACTCTAAGAAAGGTTTGGTACCTATTCAAAAGGGAACACTTCTCAGTTCATCTCAGTGCCCCACCACGAAAGATGAACAGGAGAGAATGAATAAAGTCCCATATGCGTCTGCCATTGGGTCAATCATGTATGCAATGATATGCACTAGACCGGATGTGTCATGCTCTCTTAGCCTGACAAGTAGATACCAGAATAACCCAGGAAACAGTCATTGGATTGCTGTTAAAAGTATATTGAAATACCTTAGGAGGACTAAGGATATGTTTCTAATATATGGGTCTGGTGAGGAGGAACTCGCTGTAAAAGGTTACGTGGATGCGAGTTTCCAAACTGATCGAGATGATTCTCGATCACAATCCGGTTATGTCTTCACATTAAATAGTGGTGCGGTCTCTTGGAAGAGTTCAAAACAGGATGTTGTTGCATTATCCACTACAGAGTCGGAGTACATCGCCGCATCATTGGCAGCTCAGGAAGCTGCATGGATGAAGAAATTCATCGACGACTTAGGAGTAGTCCCTTCCATTCAGGACCCTCTTGAGATCTTTTGTGACAACGAGGGTGCGATTGCTCAAATCAAAGAACCTCGTGCTCACCAAAAGACCCGTCACATTGAGCGGAGATTCAACTACATAAGGGATGAAGTTGAAAAGGGAAAGATATGTATTCGCAAAGTTCACACGGATCTTGACATAGCGGATCCTCTCACGAAGCTCTTACATGGAGCAAAACATACAGGACATGTTTGTGCATTAGGGCTTCGATATTCTAGTGATTGGTCATGATCTGTTTTAAGTATTGTAACGGAACGAAACTATTCAAACTCATTAATATAATTATGGTATTAATTTATTTAGAGTCATGTTCCTATTTTGCATATTTTATCCATGAATAAGTTATTATTCTAAATTCTGTAGTCGATCACATTCGTGGGAACAAGTGTGAGGTTTAGACTATTATGAACTTGGATTGGTATACATTCACGGACTGAATGTGGGGCAAGGTTGCTACCAAGGTTCATAGATATTTGTGGGATGCAAATATTGGAAGACCCGCCCTCAAGATTTGCTAAATGGAGCCTTTGTGGTTGATCACATGTAATCTTGAGTAAAGGCGAATATCATTGTATCCTCTGACCTGAGATACATATTGGGTTCAGATATTTACCAAGTATTGTGCCTTGATTCTTTCCTTCGCTATTCTGAAATATGGTAGTTCATAAGGAAGAGCTCAGGTACAATGCAAGGTACATATTTAGGACGTATATAGTCAAGATGGAATTTGTCCCTCTTATTCGTTGAGAGTCAGATGTCTAAGGCCTGATAAAGTTAAATCTAGAAAGAGAGTGATCACTCTGTGTCTCTTGGATTTAACATGACATCTAGGACAAAAGGATGTGATGAAAGATTCACCTATTCATATTCGAGATGGGAACTCGAAAGGGATGATGTTATTGAATGGCACAAAGTCATAACATATTGGGGGTGATGGACGGTCGTTAGGTGGTATCCATCACTTGCATTAATTTCTTATGTTTCTCGTGCAAGTGGGAGATTGAAGGTATTTCATATGCCCGAGAGACATATTAAATTAACGTGGCTGTTATGTTTTGATCCAAGTCGGGTCATACCTAATAACAAGCTTGCCAACACCTTATTCGTATTTGATCTTAACGATTGGATCATTGATTAAATACGCGACACTTGAATTTTAAAGAAAATGGCTTTCTAAAATTCTTACTTGATGTATATGTATATATATATAAATTATGGAATAATTTATATGATATGGATTTAATTATTTATAGGTAAATAATTAATTAATTATGTTACATTTTATAAAATAAGTTTTATAAATAATGTAAACATAATAAATAAAATGTAAGTTTATAAAATGTATTTTATAAAATTCAATTTTATAAAATCAAATTTTATAAAAAAAAAACCATTTTATTTAATTGTATGTAGTGGCATGGGGACTCTAGTACACATGCTTAGATGCTTTTCTTGGTCAATTACAATTCCCATTCTCTATAAGCATGGTCTAGAGACTTGTAGTAAACACACACATGCATTTGATACATCAAACGATAGCAAAAAAAAACTGCACAATAACTCTCTTGAAGCTGAATCTGGCCGTGGGCTTTTTTTGAGAAGCAAGGGTTCTTAATTTTTTTTGCAAGCTAAATTCAAGTGTTCATAAATCCTAACCAAAGCTAGGGTGTTGGTGCATAAGTTTGGGGTATAACAACTTGAGGTTTCATCCATTTGAGGCTCCATTCATCATCATCAACTTCATCACTCACTACCTAGCTTGGAGAAGGTATAAACTATTCTCTTACTTGTAGTTTGTAAGTATGTTTCACAACTTGATCCTATTTGGGATTTAATTTTAAAAGGTTAAAGATATACATGTTCTAAAATGGTAATTAACTTGCTTCCGCTTGATATGATTCTTAAAATACTTTAAGTGTTTTTGAACTTGTTAAATCCCAACAGTCTACACCTGGTGTCGCACATCACCAGACTACTCGCAGTCACACAAATCCAATGGACCCTACGGCTCAGTGCCCACAACTTTCTAGTGACGCCCGCTAGTCACAAACCACATAGGCCGCACAGCAAGCCTAGTAGTCTTCTACTTATCACTAAGAAGACGCTTGGGAACACTAAGACTTACACCCTTTCCAACTTCGTCATAACCATTAACACGGTTACTCTGACATCAAATCTAGTCAACAACCATGACTCTACCTGCACACATACGAGGCCGACAAAAGCGCCTCCCAGCATGGCACTACCACGCATACACACTAGGAAAAGTGGTCGACAAAGAGTGTACAACATTCACCACAAACTCACACGCAAAAGTGGCCGACGAAGAGTGAACAATACTCGCCACACGCACCTCAAATCATAATCGTGGTCAACGTAGAGTGAAATCTCACGAGATCACTCACCATACTACATCAAGTGGCCAACAAAAGTGAATCCTTACGCCAGGATGTCACTCGCCACCTCACTCATAACGAGCATCAAAACACAACACTATAGATAAGATGATCACACGCCACGTACCCTCACATGGTGATAAAACACACGGTAAAACTAACCAAACAACACGCGCACACAAAGGAAACGGTACTCGCACAATGACCGTCGGTGTTCGCAACAACCATTAGCGTTCTTACCACCGCGTATCACTAATCCCTAGGTGATATCGAACTCGCGAACTTAAACCCACCTAACATGCCCACGCACACATGAAGATATGGTATTGAACGCCCGAACTTTAAACCCATATCACATGCCAACACGACGTGGTATCGTCAACATCGAACTTAAAACCCACATATGAGGTACCGTGAACAACGAAGTTTAAACCCTCATCACACATCACTACAATAGTGGTATGGCATTGTCAATATCGAACTTTAAATCCATATCACGTCCACGTTCTTTCAGCTTCTATTACTCAACGAGTAGTGCAACATTGCGCACTGCTACACTATAGTGAATCCTGACAGATATTACTAACCTACACACGCTCTTTTGGCCTCGGTCACAACGAGTAGTGTTACATCGTGCCCTGCTACACCATAGTGAATCCTAACGGATGACACTAACCATCAACACACGCTCTTTTGGCCTCGATCACAACGAGTAGTATAACATCATGCCCCGCTTCACTATAGTGAATCCTAACGGATAACACTAACCATACCACCGCGAATAATTAAAACTCATACATATACGCATAATCGGTCAACTCACTAGGACACTATCGCCTCCAATGTCCTACGGGTCTCACTCAAACAAGCTTAACGACCCTAGTACCCCCGAATGCCCAAACAACAAAAGACTCACACAATATAGTCAAGGCACGACACATTAACCACACACTCTACCGAGTGCAACTGGAAACCGCAACCGTAAACCGATCGCTCGCCATAAATTATCTCCAACGGAGAATAAAGTTTATCTAAGGCTTACACGCACACCGCATGTTATCATAAAATGTACAACATACGAATACCACATTAAAGTACCTGAACGACTTCTTGCGACGCCCACCACTGCTAGTTCGGGACACTCCGCCTTGCGATGTCCTTCTTCTCAGCAGTTGAAACACACAACGCCACTGCTCTTCGATACCGGGCACTCCCAAAACTTGTGCCCCCTTTCACCACAATTGAAACACCAAGACACACTAGCGCCCCGATAATCCTTTCCCCACACTACCCGTGCTCACAAAAGCACTTTTGAATCTCTTGTTCGGAGCGCCAAACGAGTTAACCCTTCTCTCACCTGAAGTATCACCAACCTTCGTAAGAGCATACGACTCAAAAACTTCAGCCACAGCAAATAGCTTAGCAAAGGAGTCCACCTGCCCAATGCTAATTTTCCCACACAAATCTTCATTCAAAGTATTGATAAAATCCTCCTTCAACAACCAATCATTGTTATTATACTCTCGGCAAAATCGAGCCTTAGACAAAAAGGTAGCCCTAAGAGTATTTAGGTACATAGACCCTTGTCGCAAACTTCACAATTCATCACGCATCTGAGACAAATCGGCTTGTGTCCGGAACTCCTCAAAGAATTCCTTCTTAAAATCGTCCCATGATAACCTCATGAATGGTTCTTCACCAACGATATAAATCTTACCATCCAACCAATTCTTTGCATTACCCCGCAACAAACTAGTAGCGAGTCTCGTTTTCTTGTCTGGAGGACATTCACTTGTACGAAAACACCCTTCGACATCCGAGATCCAACCGGTACTCACCAACGGATTGGGATCTCTGTAGTACATGGGAGGTTTAGTCACTCTAAAGTTCTTGTAACTAAACTCCTTTTCACCATCGCCTCGAGGTTTGAGAAACCCCCTTTCAAACTCTTCTCAGAGCGCACTCATTCGCACCGTAACAACATCTTCAATCCTAGCCGTCATCTCATCATCGTCATTTCGTTCTCCATTCGAAGTCCCACTTCTCGTCGTCATTCTAAAGAATACAAATTGATTAAATAACGAAATGCAAATAAACCACACACAACACCGCCCCATCTTACTTAACACCCGTCGTACATCACTTGTCAGACATGATTTACACTCGTGATAATGGTAGCTAGTCATTATTACGTGCACACGCAGTCTCAACTCATTAGTACAACGACTATCTTGCTCGATGATATACACCAACAAAAACAAAAACTCTACGCGATATAAACACACACAAGAATAATATCACGATACAAGTCACAATCCTATTTAGTTCACCTACACGCTAAGGCACTAACCAAATTCCCATCCGACCTGTTCTCCTATAAGTCCCACAACAAATAAGCACATACAGAAGTCTAAGTCTAGGCACCTATCTCAAGTCACCTAAATCCCTTAGACCATGCTCTGATACCACTAGAAATGACCTAACCCGTCATATTCTGGCCCATAATTTTTTTTCCCTTTATAATACATTAATATTATTAACATTAAGGTCTCATTTATGTTTCCAAATGCTTCAATTACAATGTTAAGTTTGGACAACTTTTAAACGTTTAATACACGAGTTTAAATATCTAAACGGGCATTCACATAACCCGTTTACATCATCAAAAGATAGTTTCGACCTGACTAGTTTAATCTCCGACAAAAATGAGCATGGTGATTGGGAAAACACTACCCAATCCTAAATCGATCCAAAAGCAAAGTCTTCTAAAGCAACCTACAAAAGTCCACTAGTTCCCACGCTTACCCGAGCTGCCACCTTGCGAACCTATAAAAATAATATCAACGAGAGGGTAAGCTATGAAAGCTTAGTGAAGATAAACATAGTATATACATACATATGCATAAAATAAATACGTATCACCAACACCATTAGTAAACACATACCGCAATCCAAGTATAACTAAGCAAAGCTATACGTAACGTACCACCAAGCCAAAACCGCAAGATTAGCTACAACAATCTATAGGTATATATATATATACGCATATACAATATATAAATGATACAAATAGGTTAACCCCTTAACCCTAAACACACGAAGGTTGGCTGAACTACACGTGCCTAAATGAATCTGAAACTACACGCGATTCACAACCTTCACCTCAACGACAATATGGATGTTCGAAATATACGAGACATTGCGAATCCAAACTACACGTGATTCGATAGTGAAACCGAACCACGCGAGAATCACTACCCTAGGCCGCAATGACAACAACAATGGGAATGCCCGAACTACACGCGACATTGTGAATCTGAACTACACGAGATTCTCTAGTGAAGGCCAACTACACGCGAATCACTACCCACATCACCTCAATAACATCACGGGGTTGACCTACTTGTCAACGTGAATTCGTATCGTCCAAAATTCACTACCCCAAGGGTGGTAACCCAAAACGCACAAACGTGCCACAAGGACCCAAAACTCAATAGAGTCCATCATCTCATACACATGTAAAGTGAATCCGAACGCCCAAAGATCACTTTACTCCACCCACACCCATCCTATGTATACATACGCATATAATATATTTACACTCACCTTAGCGCCTCGATGAATGCAACTGAACAATCCGCAACACATCAATGGAAAGTACCTATTCCATTATCACATAACAAACAACACAATTAGGGTGAATTTACAAACCAATCCAAATTGACACGTAGTGTAATTTCGACCCAAATGCACTTCCAAGCACAAACCACGCCCAAAATAACCAATAATCACTAACACAAGTGAGAATAGTCCTAATACACCAATTAAAATAAAATATAAGTGTTAAACACTTATCTTACCCAAAATGACACCTAAACCCTAATTTTGACCCATTTCAAAATTAGTCAACCAAAATACACCCAGTATGGTTTCCAACACTTCTATAATCACTAACACTAGTGATTATAAACCATTTACAAGCCCTAAACATGGCCAATTCATTCACCAACCCAAAACCCACCAACAATAATTTTAAACCCGATTACTTGCACCAATAAACTCACTTCATGAGTTTAAATGGGTTTCTCAATAAATCAAGTTCAAACCCTAACTTTGAATATCAAATCAAATAATGACATTCGGAGTTAGAACTTACCAACACTACCACAATGTAGCCGTAAACAAGGTGAACAACTTTAACTCTTGAGACCCGACCTGAATCACTCTTCTTCTTCTCCAAATCCTCAATTCTCTCTCTAGAACCTCTTTATCTCTCTCTAGGGTTTGATGGGAGTGGATGAGAAGAAAATGGAAGAAAATGAGTTTGGGATAAGGTTGGGATCAGATTTGTGGCCAAAATCCCGTCCATATGTGAAATACCATTTTTGCCCCTCATTTTACCCCATTTAAAAATGTTGTTAAGCATCAGCACCAGTTATAGGCCGTGGTTCGGCTCAATGGCCCGCGGCGCAGCTTAAAGCTGAAAAACCACATCGACCATTTTAAAAGAAATCACCATCGGTTCATGTATTAGGCCGCGGCGCGGCTCAAGGGCCCGTGACGTGGCTCGGACCTGGGACCAATTTTGGGATGTTACAGTACAACAAGTATTGAACTAGATAGGGTGTACGGATGGTTATAAATATATATGTGTAAATATAGATCGTGGCGGTATATGTGATTTACTTGTGTTGCGTTCCTAATCGAGTTCGTTTCTTAGAATGAAGACGAGGAACGTACATGATAACGAAGACCAAAGTGATGAGCACGAATTCACGGCCAAGGTAGAGGCCATCATGAAACGCCATTTTGTGGTTTTTCTTGAAGATGTCAAGAAGGTATTTCAAGAGTCGACCAAGGAACATATAGCCGACATGGTGAATGAAGAGTTTGAGAAGAGGTTTCCTAATCCTCACAACGTGAACGTGGAGGGTGATGGGGGTAATGTTGGGAGAAGGGATTTCCTTTTTAAGAAATTCAAATTATCTCACCCTCCCACGTTTGATGGTGAAAGAGATCCACTTAAAAGTGCTCGTTGGATCTCCGATATTGAAGGGACTTTTCGAACAAGTGAGTGTCCTCTTGATAAGAAAATGAGGTACGGTAGTAGTATGTTGCGGGGTGATGCAAAGATATGGTGGGGTGTGAAAATTCGACTTTATGGTGAGGAACAAAGTATGAGTTTGACTTGGGATGAGTTCAAGTCAGAGTTCTTCAAGGAGTACCGAACTCCAGCCAACCTTTTGAGGCTTAAAGATGAGTTGCATGCGTTGAAGCAAGGATCTATGGATTTGAACACTCTTAAGTCCACTTTCTTAGCAAGGACCCAATTTTGCCAGGAGTATGTCGAAAATGATCGTATGTTAATGGAAGACTTTTATCGGGCCTTGAATGACGACTTGAAGAACAAAATTAGTATAGGGTCGGTATACTCTTTTGAGAGGTTATTTGAGGTGGCGAAAGGTTTCGAGACACTTGTCCCGAAGACAAGTGGTTCCGATGTTAGCAAGCGAAAGTTCGAAACTACAATGCATTCGAACAAGAAAGGTAAGAGTACTTCCAAGGATGGCGGAAGCGTGAAGAAGAGTGGTACCGGTGGTTTTATACCAACGTGTTATAATTTTTCGCGTGAATGTACGAGTGCGACTTCTAACAAGGTTACATGTTTTAATTGCGAAAGGAGGGAGACCGAAAGTCAGAGTGTCTGGAATTGGTTGGTGATGCCAGGGTACGCAACTATGTGATGATTAGTGATGATGCATGTGGACCGGACGACGATGTACATGTACTTTTCGATATTTCTATTGAAACGTATTTATGATTTTGGTTTGATGCATTGTGTTAGTGCGTAGTGTAACGGAGGGTAGTGAACATTATGGAATTACCCTACGATGATGGTCAGGTTGACGAACAAAGGGCGTAAGACTTGGTGCTTCCAAGAATTCCTTAGCATTGAGTAAGAGATTCTTACCAAGCCATGGGAATAGGCTTTGGTGTTGTTTGGTAACGCGTAGTCGTTTTTGTGTTGTTTTTCAGGCATATATGACTTAAGTCACTTTAGTTGTGAGATGGGTGACATCGGACAAATGGAACCCTCAAAGTCGTGCCTTTTTGTCTTGATGAGGGTTGATAGTGGAGTCTATGTGACGCGATGTCAGGCACCTCTTTCATACCTGCGAGCTTAATAGACGATTCTGGCGATGTTGTGGTTACATTGTACTTAGGGTACCGGAGAGAAACCCTTAGGTAAGTTAGTGACTAGGTGGAAATTTGACAAGCTATGTCCATAAGAGGATTTCAAGAATAAATCTTGCGTAATTTGTGGTGAACTCTTCGTTTGATGTGATGAAGGATAGGTTAAATTCCTTCATATGCTCCAGGTTGGAGCAAATTGTTGTGATGGGTCTGGTGGACCCAATTGTTAGAAAAGTCTACCTTACGGGTAGCCTTGTATTGATGTACGAGATGCGTAATGTGTTTACTATATGTTGGGACTTAAATGACGCCAACGGGTGACAATAAACGTCAACTTGTAGTGTTTGAAATGAATTCTTAAGAATTCGAGGACTACGACCGATGGAGAAATTGGTTGCGTATATCGAAAGTGGTGAAGTTCATGGGATAATAATACCATGGCGATGTGGTTATGGAACATAGTTCCAAATGGGGGAGTTGTACTTCTGCGCGAGGAGGTTCTAGTATGGAATCTCGGATGATGATCATGGTATAATAGGAAATTAAGAGTCGGGACCTAGGTTGGTCAATTTGTGGTGGAGTACAATTGAGGTTAAAATTGTATTTATTGCTTTGGATGTAAATTACTACTTGAGGTATTAATGTGGTTAAGCTCATTAAGAGATAAATGGGCGTGCTCGATGAGCAAGGTAAGGTCCCGTAGTTGAGGGATGGTGTTCCAATTTCTCTTTTAGAGAATTGTATTCTTGAACCTATACGTGATATAGGTTATGTCTTGCGCGATCGTGATAGCGGTGTTGGTGCATACGTATGATTCATGTGCAGGGATTTTTGAGTTGAGTGGAATGATTCTAAGTATGCGTATATACTTAGCTTGTTTGTATGTATTGTGGCAAGTGCTATCCAATTGTGAGGATTCACTTTTCGTTGGACACGGTTAGAGTGTGATAAGTAGTAAGTGTTATCCGTTAGGATTCACTTTTCGTTGGCTACTTATCGGAGTGTGGCAAGCATTTTCCGTTGGGATTCTCTTTTGTTTGGACATGTGTGAGGAGAGGTAAGTGTGATCCGTAAGGATGCGCTTTTTGTCGACCTCTTGTTGCGTAGTGGTAAGTGGTTAACGTTTGATATGCCACTTTTCGTCGGCCACATACGCGTGAGGATGTGGGGCAAGTGCGATCCAATCGTGAGGAATTCAATTTTCGTCGGCTCCAGTGTGTTGTCTATTGGCCATTTTATTGGTGTGTTGTTACTTTAGCGATGTACATGATAAGGGTACGCTAAAGGGATTGCTAACTCGGTACGAGATTTAGAATGTTAGCATGTATATGTCGTGCGGTCGAAGCATGGGCCCGTTTCGGTTTGAGAATGAAGTGATACTTAGTACTCGGGTTTGATGAATTTGGTAAATCACAGATGATGATTACATCGGAAAGGTGATTTTGAGTAAATTCACGTAAAGAAGTTGTGTGAAAACTTTGAATTGATGGAAATTGTTGTGGACATCGAGTTTGGACATATGTCGGATGACTGTAGAGCGTGGGTCCTGTTGGTTAAATGACCAGGATCACGAGGAAATGATCCAATTTAAGTGGGGGATAGTTGTAAGACCTGGATCTGGTTTCAGCACAACCGTGCGCTGCGCAGATGGCTGCGCGCCGCGCAAAACTTGCTGGTAGACCAAGTCATGATTTTTGATATTTTAGAGGGGCTTTTGGGTCTTTTCACTTGAGGGACGGTTTTTGAGCCACAAAACTGACCCAATGCTTATCTTATCCTCATTTTACCTCTTTTCACACACCTTCATCTAGTGAGAGAGAGAGAGAGAGGAAAGGTTTAGAGAGAGAGATTGATTTAGTGAAGAAGGAGTTGGATTCCCACCAAAGCTCAAGTATTAAAGTTGTTTTTCTCGCTCCTAGCTACGTTTTGGTCGTTGTGGTAAGTTCTAACTCTGAGTTTTCATAGTTTGATTGTTGTTCATAATTGGGGTTTTGACTTGGGCGTTCTTGAGTAAAACCCTTTAGTTGGTAAATGGGTGATTAAGCTAGTAAATGGTGTTGATGACCATTATTGGTGGCTTTTGGGTTGGATGATGAAATTGGTTAGTTGATAATCATGTTTGAGTGTTAAAATCACTAGTTAACTTAGGTTATAAGTGTTTAAAGGTATAAGCTTGCAAAATTGGTGTTTTGACTTGAGATTTGGTCAAAATGGGTTCGGTGTCAAAATGATGCAAGTACGTGTTTTGATGATGAAATATTGTGTATAATGTGGTGTTAGAACATAATCTCTAGTTAATTATGATTATGGTTGATTTGGGCGAGATTTTGGCTTAGTCAAATGAAAGTAAGAGCAAATGGGTCGAAATTGCACATACGGTGTTTTGGATATAAGCTAGAGTGTTTAGCTTATTTGTTTATGAATTACTTAGGTGATTTACATTTGGACGATTAGGAGCTCAAGTGGGAGTTGCCTTTCTTGTTACCGAGGTGAGTGGAATATTTGTACGTGTACGTATATAATTTGGTTGCTTGCATGCAACGTGGCAAGTGTTATCCGGTAGGATACGCTTTTTAGGGGCCCCAATTGGGTTGGGAAAATATAGTGAGTGATATTGTAACAACCCTGATTTTTCCATTACTTCCGTTAACCTTCCGTTAGTTTATTTAACGGCGATTATTTAACTTTTATGTGTTTATGTGTAATAAATGCATACTTGATCTTCGGAGGGTTACAATAATTAATATGGGTTAATATTAATTCAAATAAATATTTCGAATGACGAAATACAATAAAAATGATACGATTTTGATAATAGCTTTTTGAGCAACGAAACGCTGGGGTTTATTTTAATAATTAATTTTATTAATTATTAACTTTTTAAAATATTTAATTTATTGAGTTTTTAATAAATTAAGCGATTGGTTGCGTTTAATGATCGGGTTAGCATTCCAGGCCTTCGGTATGACTAAACGACACTTAAAACGGACCACGATTACACGGGATTGCAAAACACGATCCCGGGCACTCCCCTTGGGCCCCATTCGGCCGACCCCTATACTCCCCCCTTTTATTTTTTATTTTATTTTGGGCTTATTAGTGCTAGTGTGGTGATTAAGTTTAGGCCCTAACTAATTATATTAAGCAAGCAATAATAGAAACCCTTCCCCATAATTTTTTTTGATCGACTTTTTGCTCCCTCCCTCCCTTGCTGCTGGCCGTCGCCCATAACACACACACACACACGCAAAATTTATTTTTGATTAATCTTGCTTCATCAAAGTCTCAATTCGTGTCATCCTCTACGCGCGTGTATCGTTAATTTTGTGATCTAAGGTATATTTACATAAACCCTAATTCTTAAAATCTGATTTTTATGAGAGTTTCATAGTTACGTTGTCAATTGCTCAAGTCTATACGCGTACGTGTTAATCGTTATCGTTATTTTGATTGTTTGATGCGCTAGGGTTTAAAAATGGATTTGTTTTTGCATGATCAGAAAATTTAAGTTTTTCAAATGTTAATTATTATGTTATAATCAGATTCCTTGCGAAAAACTATTGAGTTATGTCAATTTGAATTATCGTTGTGTTTTTGTTGCTTGATCAGAAATCTGGTATTGATAGACAACGAATTGGCATATGAGACTTATACCACTGGAAATATAATTTAAAAACACTCAATTTAGACTAGGATATCATGTCGTTTGCTTATGTATAACCCGAGATATGCTTGAATTAGTGTAAATGTAGTTTTATACAGCACTTGTATGAAAATAACCTTGTATGATAAAATGTGTTAACTTCTGCGATTAAATCTTTGAATATTTGAAAAGTAGACAAAAAGTTCTTCATCTTTCATGTGGATATCATAGGCTAATTGTATCTAGATCTTCGGATAATCACGTGCGAATGTGACTAACTAAATGGGAATCGAATCTGTAAAATTGCTCACCGTTTTATACTCTGTGGATTATGTGAATTGCATGAGAATGTATTCTTTTGGAAAATGAAACTTAACATGATATGTGACTTATTTTTAGTTTATGTCAATCTCTGAAACCTTATGCATTGGTCACAATAGAGCCATACTTTATGTAAATTCTGATTTGAGCTGAAAACTGAATGTTCAATTTTCACGAATAAAATGTACAAATTGGCTAAACAAAAGTTGCTAGATTTTTGATATGTGGTACTTTGATTTGTCTTTGAACTATTCCACTGGTCTTATATCAATCGCATGTTCCTAACTCCGGATATAGCCAAAATGAAATCAGTGCGCGGTCAGAAACTGACTTGGCAAACCCCAAATGTATCCATTCTGATTCCTGACTTTTAATTGTCGTATGAGTCCCTGGCCAGAATTTTTGGAATCTATTTTAAGTATAGTTATGATCTGGATTTTTTCATGTTTACTTAAATTTTGTACTATGAGATAATGTGCTAAGTATGCTATGTGTTCATGAACTTTGTGCATAACGATAAACTGAAATTGTGAAAATGATTATTCATGACCTAAAACGTATTGTTTGACTTAGGTTTGACATGTTGACCAATATTTGACATGAACCTACTGATGTTGACTTTAGTTGACCACATTGACCAAGTTTGACTTTCAGTTGACTTTGTTTGACTTGCATGATATAGTTGACTTTTACTTTGAAACGCGTCGAGTCGAGCAATAAGACAACGTACACTATGAAACCAAACTTATTTAAGATACATATATATTGACATACCTAAATACGTATACTTAGGTTGCATTACTCGGGTCTAAACCGTACAAGTCGTTTGTCTTTCATTCCGAGCTTTATTCAAAGGTGAGTCTACAGTCCCGCTTTTTACATGTTTTCAGGGATGAGAATACACGTTGTTATACTTACATTTTCAAATGCTTTTGTATTGACATGAGTACTATATACGCATATTGAGTTTGTTCAAAAAGCCTCTAGCTTGAATACTTTTAATACCATCGGTGTAAGCACAATTTAGATGGACGGATCCGTTAGATTGACAACCTCACCCACTATAAAAACTGTGGTGCATTTACTTTGAACATTAAATACATTTGAAAAAGTGTATAACATTTTATAAGGTAAGGCGGGTATAGTGGCTTCTATACTCGGGTCATTGCTAGTATTCAGGTGCTCATATTATGCAAACGTTAAAATCTCGTGGTCAAGTAAACTAAACTATTTTTCTGATAACTGCTTTTCAGATACTGTTATACTTTTAAACCTGTAGATTTACCAACATTATTTGTTGACCTGTTATTGCGTGTTGTTATTCTCAGGTCCTTAAGAGGTATGCTTCCGCTGTGTTTGCTGCATGACTGGCCGTGGAGTCAGAAGTTGATTTTAAAGAACATTATTTACTTTTGCATTTAAAACTTTAAATACTGTTTAAATACTGTTGGCTTGTGGTTACGGTCACAACAGTGTTTCTATTTTGGGATATTTGACTTATGCTTTTGAAAGTTAATTTTTAATAAAATTAAATGCGATTGCTTTAAACGTCTCATATAGAGGGCGTAACTGTTAACTGTGGGACCTGGATTAACACGCCGTCAGATGGTAATTTGGCGGGGTGTTATAGTTGGTATCAGCGCTAACGGTTCATAGGAAAACTAGGACTTGCATTAGTGTATCTGATTTGGTCATTAGGACACCTTGAAGAGTCTAGACTACGATCGGGACTTAGTCATTACATGAGTACTTTATGACTAATGTTATTTACTTGACTAACCTGTTTCGTATGTGTTCTTGTACTATGAGCTAGATGTCACAGGATTCAGGAAACAGTGACAGCAACTCCAGTGTGGCTGAGGTGAATGCTCCTGCCCCAGCACCAGCACCTGCTCCGCATCAGATACCTAACCATCCCGTGAACCCTTATGCATTGGATTTGGTTCATACAAACTGAAACAGGGATATGGTTGATAAAGTTAACGCTTTGAGCGATATTGCTAGGACATATCCGCACCCCGATGACCTTGATAGGTTGGACGAAAGGGTAACATTATAAACACTTATATGTACGAGGCTGAAGCGAGGTTCGTTGAGATGGCGGGATTGATAGCAGCCTTGACTACCAGGGTTGCTGCGTTGGAGGCGGAATGTAATAGGCCGAGGAATGATGGACCTACCTCTCGTACCCGACAGAAGAGGAAGTGAAGGGTCGTTGACCATGAGCTTCTTTTCCTTTTTCATCCGCTATACTTTCTTTAATTGATTATATAAGACTTACCGTGTGTTATAAACCGGGCTACTAGCACATTATGTTTATTGTTTGGGTTACTACTTTTGGATGTTGGTTTATCACTCTTGGATTTTATTTATTATAATGGTGGTTTATGCTATTAATAACTATTATCTTTTATTGCATGCGTTAATATTCTATATTTAGTAACTTTGTATGATCATAATACTTGTGTTATGTTATACTACTACTATTACCATTAATATTACTACTTAGTGCTACTACCACTACTATCACTACATAACACTAGTACCAGTACTACTACCACTAGTGTTACTACTAACACTACTATCACTACTTACACTACTTCTCACTACTAGCAAATCTTTTCGTACTATTATTTACTAGTCTTCAACTCTCGTTGCTAGTATATCTTCATATATAGCGTTGTTTTGACACTGACCTAGTGTTTTTTTGTGTTGAAGATGCCTCCGAAGAAATCAACCACCGCTCAAATCAGGAGAATGGTCTCCGAAGGAATCGCGGCTGAAAGAGCTGAACTACTTAGGGAATTCAACAACGCTTGAAACAGTAATGATCGTGGTGGTTCGAGCAACACCAATGGGAACGGTACTCAAGGCTGTAATGGATGTTCTTACAAAATATTCACTAGTTGCAACCCGCATTCTTTCAACGGAACTGAGGGACCAGTTGGTCTCACTAGGTGGTTCGAGAAGCTCGAGTCAGTTTTCTGCATTAGTGGGTGTAATGTTAACGACATGGTAGGCTTTGCAACGGGTACATAGGCAGACAGTGCGCTCACCTGGTGGAACAAGTATGCTCAATCCCTGGGTCATGATCAAGCTTATACCCTACCTTGGGACACTCTGAAGCAAAGAATGATAGAGGAGTATTGTTCAAGGAACGAGATTAAGAAAATGGAACGTGAATTCTGAGGGCTGAAGTTAGTAGGCAACGATCTCACCGCCTATAACAAGAGGTTCTTTGAGCTTGCATTAATGTGTCCTGAAATGGTTACTCCGGAAAGGCGTAAGGTGGAACTGTACATTGAAGGTCTAAGTGAGAATATTCAAGTCGGGGTCACTACTTCAAAACCCGTAAACGTGCAGGAAGCTATTGACATGGCTAGTTTGCTATTGGATCAGATTTCCTAGAGAGGGAAGGGCACTACAGTGAATGAGAATAAGTCAAACGATGGTAAGAGGAAGTGGAACGGTGGTCAGGGCAAGAATTTTAATCAACAGCCGTTCAAAAAGCAAGATACTTACCGCAACGACACTGGAATCACAGGAACTAACTCCGGGTATAAGGGCAAAAAGCCATAATGTCAGAAGTGTGGCAAGCATCATACTGGAAACTGTTCTGTTCTAAATTGTGACCGTTGTAAGAAGTTTGGTCATTTGTCAAAAGATTGCAAGGTTAATCTCAACGGTAACACCAACAACAGCAGCATTGCAAGCAACGCAAACAATGCTAATAATGGTAAGAACTGTTATGGTTGTAGATAGCCTGGTCATTTCAAGAAGGACAGTCCTAAGAACAACAATGGGAATGCTCGAGGCAGGGCATTCAACATCAATTCTGCGAAAGCTCATGATGATCCGAAGCTAGTCACGGGTACGTTTTCACTCGATGATCAACCTGTTTATGTTTTGTTTGATACTGGCACCGATAGAAGTTTTATATCTAAGGATATTTATCACCATGTTAAGAAACCTGTTTCTTCCTTAGAAAACATGCATTCCATAGAAATAGGAAATGGTAACTTGATGAGAGCTGATAAGATTTATCGTGATTGTACTTTGATGTTAGAAAGTAAGCCTTTTAGCATTGATGTGATACCTATTAAACTGGGAAGTTTTGACCTTGTAGTTGGAATAGACTGGTTAGCTGATAACAAAGCCGAGGTAGTCTGTGACCTAAAGGCTATTCGTATTCCTATTGCTGACAGTGAACCTATGATGATTTATGGTGAAAAGAATGGTTCACAATTACATCTCATTAACTTCTTGAAAGCCCAGAAGTATGTGAGAAAGGGATCTATCGCGTTCTTGGCTCATGTAAGCCAAATGGTACAAGAAGAAAGGAGACCCGAAGACATTCCTATAGTTAAGGAACTTCTTGAAGTTTTTCTAGAGGAATTACCTGGTCTCCTACCGCATCGAGAAATTGAGTTTCAGATAGACTTAGTGCCAGGAGCGGCATCGGTGGCTCGCACACCGTACATACTCGCACCCCCTGAACTTCAAGAGTTGTTTAGTCAATTGTAAGAGTTGTTAGACAAGGGATTTATTCGACCGAGTTCTTCACCTTGGGGAGCTCTGTTCTTGTTTGTTAAGAAGAAGGATGGGTCGATGAGATTGTGTATCAACTACAGAGAATTGAACAAGTTGACAATCAAGAATCGGTATCCGTTACTGAGGATTGATGACTTATTTGATCAGCCGCAGGGATCCAGTTGTTATTCAAAGATTGATTTGAGATCCGGGTATCATCAATTGAGAGTCAAAGAAGCTGATATCCCAAAGACAGCGTTTAGAACACGTTATGGACATTATGATTTTACAGTGATGTCGTTTGGTTTGACGAACGCACCAGCAGTGTTCATGGACCTCATGAACCGTATGTGTAAGCCATACCTAGATAAATTCGTGATTGTGTTTATTGATGATATATTGGTGTACTCCAAGAACAGAGAAGAGCACGAGCAGCATCTACGTTCGATATTGACTATGCTTAGAGAAGAGCAGTTGTATGCAAAGTTCTCCAAGTGTGACTTTTGGTTACCAGAAGTACAATTTCTTGGCCATGTTGTAGGGGCCAATGGAATACAGGTCGATCCATCAAAGATTGAGTCAGTTAAGAATTGGGAAACTCCAAAGATGCCAACGCAGATTAGGAAATTTTTGGGTCTAGCTGGTTACTACAGAAGATTCATTGAAGGACTCTCTAAGATTGCCCGACCATTGACCACGTTGACTCATAAGGGCAAGAAGTTTGAGTGGTCAGAACCGCAAGAGGCCGCATTTCAGTTGTTGAAGGAGAAGCTAACCACTGCACCAGTATTGTCTCTACCTGAGGGAAGTGAAGATTTTGTTGTTTATTGTGATGCTTCACATCAAGGAATGGGTTGCGTGCTTATGCAACGAAACAAGGTTATTGCTTATGGACCGCGTCAGTTAAAGATTCACGAGCAGAACTACACTACGCATGGCCTTGAGTTAGGAGTTGTTGTCTTTGCACTTAAAATGTGGAGACACTACCTGTTTGGAACCAAGTTCATTATCTTCACTGACCATAAGAGTTTGCAGCACATATTCGATCAGAAACAGCTCAACATGAGACAACGACGTTGGATGGAACTACTTAACGATTATAACTGCGAACTTCAATACCATCCAGGCAAGGCGAATGTTGTGGCGGATGCCTTAAGCAGAAATGAGTGAGAGAAATCTCTTAGGTTAAAGTGCTTAACATAGTTGTCCGTACGAATCTCACCTCACAAATTCGCGAAGCACAACAAGAAGCCATGAAACAATAGAATGTCGATGTTGAATTTCTCAGAGGAATGGATAAGAAATTTGACATCAAAGAGGACGGAACACGGTACTTTGCTAACCGAATTTGGGTACCAAAGTTTGGTGGATTGAGAGAATTAGTGTTGGAGGAAGCACACAAGTCGAGATACTCAATTCATCTGGGATCAGATAAAATGTACCAAGATTTTAAGGCATTTTATTGTTGGCCAAATTTGAAAGCTGACATTGCTACCTATGTCGGGAAGTGCTTGACTTGCGCTAAAGTCAAGGCTGAACATCAGAAGCCATCGGGATTATTAACTCAACCAGAGATTCCCCAGTGAAAGTGGGAAGGTATTTCCATGGACTTCATTACGAAACTACCAAGAATGGTGGGAGGTCACGTTAGTATTTGGGTTATCGTGGATCGTCTCACTAAATCCGCACACTTCTTACCGATAAGGAAAACTGATAAAATGGAGAAGTTGGCTCAGATCTACATTATGGAAGTTGTCTCTAGGCATGGAGTGCCTATATCTATTATATCCGATCGCGACAGCAGATTTATTTCCAGGTTTTGGCAATCATTACAGAAAGCAATGGGGACCCGTCTAGATATGAGTACAGCATATCACCCCTAGATGGATGGCCAGAGTGAACGAACTATTCAGACTTTTGAGGACTTGTTGAGAGCGTGTGTTATTGATTTTGGAAACGGATGGGATAAGTATTTACCACTGGCTAAGTTCTCATACAATAACAGCTACCATGCGAGTATTAAGGCTGCACCTTTCAAAGCATTGTATGGAAGGAAGTGTAGATCTCCCATTTGTTGGAGCGAATTGGGGGATAGTCAGTTGACAGGTCCTGAGATTATTCAGGAGATAACTGAGAAGGTCCTACAGATTCAGGAACGATTGAGAACGGCTCGAAGTCGTCAAAAGAGTTAGGTCGATGTTAGACGGAAGGACATAGAGTTCCAAGTTGGTGACAAGGTTATGCTTAAGGTATCACCTTGGAAGGGTGTTGTACGATTTGGGAAACGAGGTAAACTGAGTCCTAGATATGTTGGACTATTTGAGATAACTGAAAGAGTTGGACCGGTAGCTTACAGATTGGAATTGCCACAAGCACTCAGCAGTATTCATGACGTTTTCCATGTATCCAATCTAAAGAAGTGCCTAGCCGATGATAATTTGATTATTCCTTTAGAGGAACTACATATCGACCACAAACTTCATTTCATTGAGGAACCTGTTGAAATCTTGGGCTGTGAGGTCAAACAGTTGAAGCAAAGCATAATTCCTATCGTTAAAGTTCGGTGGAACGCGAGAAGAGGACTAGAGTTCACGTGAGAGCGTGAAGACCAGATGAGGCTGAAGTATCCACAATTGTTTTCCGAGAAAACTATTTCAGCGGACGATCACTAAAATTTCGAGACGAAATTTTCAATAACAGGTGGGGTAATGTAACAACCCTGATTTTTCCGTTACTTTCGTTAACCTTCCGTTAGTTTATTTAACGGCGATTATTTAACTTTTATGTGTTTATGTGTAATAAATGCATACTTGATCTTCAGAGGGTTACAATAATAGATATGGGTTAATATTAATTCAAATAAATATTTCGAATGATGAAATACAATAAAAATGATACGATTTTTATAATAGCTTTTTGAGCAACGAAACCCTCGGATTTATTTTAATAATTAATTTTATTAATTATTAACTTTTTAAAATATTTAATTTATTGGATTTTTAATAAATTAAGCGATTGGTTGCGTTTAACGATCGGGTTAGCGTTCCGGGCCTTCGATACGACTAAACGACACTTAAAACGGACCACGATTACACGGGATTGCAAAACACGAGCCCGGGCACTCCCCTTGGGCCCCATTCGGCCGACCCCTATACTCCCCCCTTTTATTTTTTTTTATTTTGGGCTTATTAGTGCTAGTGTGGTGATTAAGTTTAGGCCCTAACTAATTATATTAAGCAAGCAATAATAGAAACCCTTCCCCATAATTTTTTTTTGATCGACTTTTTGCTCCCTCCCTCCCTTGCTACTGGCCGTCGCCCATAACACACACACACACCCAAAATATATTTTTGATCAATCTTGCTTCATCAAAGTCTCAATTCGTGTCATCCTCTACGCGCGTGTATCGTTAATTTTGTGATCTAAGGTATATTTACATAAACCCTAATTCTTAAAATCTGATTTTTATGAGAGTTTCATAGTTACGTTGTCAGTTGCTCAAGTCTATACGCGTACGTGTTAATCGTTATCGTTATTTTGATTGTTTGATGCGCTAGGGTTTAAAAACGAATTTGTTTTTGCATGATCAGAAAAATTAAGTTTTTCAAATGTTAATTATTAGGTTATAATCAGATTCCTTGCAAAAAAAACTACTGAGATTAGGCTTTGAATTCGCTTGATTTCATTTTCTTATGATTAAGTTATGTCAATTTGAATTATCGTTGTGTTTTTGTTGCTTGATCAGAAATCTGGTATTGATAGACAACGAATTGGTATCTGAGACTTATACCATTGGAAATATAATTTAGAAACACTCAATTTCGACTAGGATATCATGTCGTTTGCTTATGTATAACCCGAGATATGCTTGAATTAGTGTAAAAGTAGTTTTATACAGCACTTGCATGAAAATAACCTTGTATGATAAAATGTGTTAACTTCTTTGATTAATTCTATGCATATTTCAAAAGTAGACAAAAATTACTTCATCTTTCATGTGGATTTCATAGGCTAATTATATCTAGATCTTCGGATAATCGCGTGCGAATGTGACTAACTAAATTGGAATCGAATCTGTAAATTGCTCACCGTTTTATACTCTGTGGATTGTGTGAATTTCATAAGCATGTATGCTTCTGTAAAATGAAACTTAACATGATATGTGACTTATTGTTAGTTTATGTCAATCTCTGAAACCTTATGCATTGGGCATAATAGAGCTATACTTTATGTAAATTCTGATTTGAGCTGAAAACTGAATGTTCAATTTGCACGAATAAACTGTACAAATTGGCTAAACAAAAGTTGCTAGATTTTTGATATGTGTTACTTTGATTTGCCTTTGAACTATGGCCACTGGTCTTGTATCAATTTCATGTTCCTAACTCCAGATATAGCCAAAATGAAATCAGTGCGCGGTCAGAAACTGACTTGGCAAACCCTAAATGTATCCCTTCTGATTCCTGACTTTTAAATGTCGTATGAGTCCTTGGCCAAACTTTTTAGGATCTATTTTAGGTATAGTTATGATATGGAGTTTTTCATGTTTACTTGAATTTTGTACTATGAGATAATGTGCTAAGTATGCTATGTGTTCATGAACTTTGTGCATAACGATAAACTGAAATTGTGAAAATAATCATTCATGACCTAAAATGTATTGTTTGACTTAGGTTTGATATGTTGACCAATATTTGACATGAACCTACTGATGTTGACTTTAATTGACCACATTGACCAAGTTTGACTTTCGGTTTGACTTCGGTTGACTTTGTTTGACTTGCATGATATAGTTGACTTTTACTTTGAAATGCGTCGATTCGAGCAATAAGACAATGTACACTTTGAAACCACGCTTATTTAAGATATATATATTGACCAACCTAAATACGTATACTTAGGTTGCATTACTCGGGTCTAAACCGTACAAGTCGTTTGTCTTTCATACCGAGCTTTATTCAAAGGTGAGTCTACAGTCCCGCTTTTTACATGTTTTCAGGGATGATAATACACGCTGTTATACTTACATTTTCAAATGCTTTTGTATTAACATGAGTAGTATATATGCATACTGAGTTTTTTCAAAAAGCCTCTAGCTTGAATACTTTTAATACCATCGGTGTAAGCACAATTTAGATGGATGGATCCGTTAGGTTGACAACCTCACCCACTATAAAAACTGTGGTGCATTTACTTTGAACATTAAATACATTTGAACAAGTGTATAACAGTTTACGAGGTAAGGCGGGTATAGTGGCTTCTATACCCGGGTCATTGCTAGTATTCAGGTGCTCATATTATGCAAACGTTAAATTCTCGTGGTCAAGGAAACTAAACTATTTTTCTGATAACTGCTTTTCAGATACTGTTATACTTTTAAACCTGTAGATTCACCAACATTATTTGTTGATCTGTTTTTGCGTGTTGTTATTCTCAGGTCCTTAAGAGGTATGCTTCCGCTGTGTTTGCTGCATGATTAGCCGTGGAGTTAGCATTTGATTTTAAAGAACATTATTTACTTTCGCATTTAAAACTTTAAATACTGTTTAAATACTGTTGGCTTGTGGTTACGATCACAACAGTGTTTCTATTTTGGGATATTTGACTTATGCTTTTGAAAGTTAATTTTTAATAAAATTAAATGCGATTGCTTTAAACGTCTCATATAGAGGGCGTAACTGTTAGCTGTAGGACCTGGATTAACACGTCGTCAGATGGTAATTTTGCGAGGTGTTATAGATATCCGTGTGGATAGCTCTTCATTGGCTATATTTGGTTTGCGTTATGTGGTGAGTGATATCCGGAAGGATTGACTCTTTGTCGACCACAATTGGGAATGAGGGCATGTGGTGAGCGGTTAACGTTTGACCTATCGCTCTTTGGCGGCCACATGTGTGAGTTGGGGTAAGTAGTGAGTGTTAATCGTGAGGATTCGCTCTTCGTTGGCCACTTATCGTAGGATCTTAAGCGGTTTCGCTTTTCGTCGGCCATCCTTGTGAATGAGGTAAGTGTTAATGGTTCGGTTGTACTTTTCGTTGGCCTCATGGTGCGTAGTGGTGAGTGGTTAATGTATTTGACCTACCGCTCTTTGTCGGCGACGTACGCGTTGCGATGGGTGGTGAGTGGTCTTCGTCGGCCACTATCAAGTCAAATGTCGACATTGTGTATATTGGGTTGTGTGAGTTTTATTAGCATTGCACGTTCGATTATTCGTTTATTGTGGTTTGCTAATGGTATGCGTTGTTTGTGTAGGTGTATGCAAGTTATTGAATTATGTATGTATGCATATAAGTATTGCATTCATTGAGCAATTAGCTTACCCTCTCGTTGTTTACCTTTTTAGGTTCGGAGGCGGACGTGGTAAGGGTATGCTCGAGATTTAGATGATTCCCCTTTTGTTGCTTTCTTGATTACTTTTGGATTTGACCTAGGATTAGGTAGTTTATCCCCAAACATCATGCTCGTAGTTTGTTTGGAAATTAAACTCATTTGGGTCGAAGTCACTACCTTAATGTATTTAACGGGTCGTTGGAGTCCCGAAGTTTGTAATGTACTTTTGTCGCTTAAAACCCGCTATTTAATGTTTGTTAATCGTTGGGTTTGGTTTGGGGTTTTACGGGACTCGGGTTGGGTGAAAATGGTTCGATATGTTAAAAATGGGCTGCAGATGCTTTTCAGTTGAAGTGCACGCCGCGCAGGCCAGAGCGCACCGCGTGAATGGCCAGAGGTTGGTATTCACTTAGTTGTCGACTTCTGATTTCAAAACACATTATAGCGCGCACCGCGCAAATGGCCAGGTCAGGAAATGCTGTTTTTTTTATAAAAAGCGTGTTTTCTCGTATAATGTTTGGATCGTTACACCTTAATATTAACAGATGTGCAATCTTAGATATTCTAAGGTACTGCTAATTGGATTAGAGGACTCTCCTTTATGATCATTTTCTCAACCCCGAATCATCTAACAACATCTCAAGAACGTTGCTTCTTACACGAATCGTGGTTTTGAGTAAGCCAGTGTTCACTAAACTCTATATTGCATAATCTAATCACAACCTAAATGGGCAGCTCTTCTTTGACGGATAAATGATTAACCGTACGTAGGTACTATATCCCTATTGTGATGTTAAGCACACATAACTACTTACTATGTACCCTAGGGTTGATTAGGTCCTAATACTAGGTTATAGCTACGTGAATAAGTGGAAATGGTGGTCTGTAAATTAGACTTCTAAACTGTCAAGGTCTCAGCATAACAATAGCATAAGTTTCAGATAAGATATTCAACATATAATAAACATTTGCAACGGGTAGATAATCATGCAAGATTAAAGCAACTTAAAGTAACAAAATAACTTTATTAGATTAAGGAACGCGTTCACCATTTACAGACGAGATCTGGACCATTACAAGTGCTGACATCCTCTAGACCGCTCCTAGTACAATCTTCGGCATTCATGTCCGGGTACTTAATTTCCTGCTCGGAGGTGAGAAAGCCTTGAAAGCTCTAGTAAGCAAAAGTGTATTGTAGTGAGAAAGTGTGTAGAGGTGTGTGAAGAATGGATGACAAGTGCCCTTTAAATAAGCTTGAATTTTGCCTACATACGGCTAGCAGGACGTATGGTAAGCCGTATTTCATCCTTATTATGGAGGATGAAATACCGGAAGAATACCCAACTATTTTCAAATATTTGAACTTTTTTGAATATATTCCAAAAGAGAAACAATACGTCGATAACCTAGATGCTCAGTTTACTGGAAATCTGTTAAATCCTAACGTAAGGTTAGACGTCTATAGAGAATTCATTAGGCACCTCTATTCCTCAGATTTCCCGTTTTCAAAATATCAATTGAATTTACTAAAAGAGTTGTGTAATCAGGTTCGTTCTCTTCACAAACTATTAAAAGAATTTGGGGAAGATATTTTTGTCAAGTATCGGGATGAAGAAATTGACCTAAAATCTGATTCAGAATCATTCGTTAGTTTTCTATCGCTTATTGATGATAAAGAGTTTTCCCAAATTCGTATCAACCGTTATGTTGCAGCAATGATTTTTGAGTTAGAATTTTGACCTGAAAGTAAAATACCTAACCCTATTTCAAAATATGGAGACCGAGATTTCTTCTACTTTGATCCATAATCATTTCTCATTAAAAGATTAATCGAAGTTTTTCCTGATTCAAATGAGGAAAGAATAGATAAGAATTTCTTTGCAAAAAGAAAGGAAATATATTCTGAACTCGTTAGAATTCTCAGTACATCAAAACTTCCATTTACAACTCCTCAAAGAAAGGTCATCCAAGAAATATCTGAAAATTTAAAATTTACTTTCGGGGATCCTGACCTAGCGGAAGATCTTCTATTTCTAGATATAGTGTCAAAACTTCTTTCGAACTTAATTATCGAGATACTAGACCAAGGGATGGAATTTCGAACACCAAAAAGGTTAGAAGGGCTTTAGTTAAATTAATGGATGACATCGGGGATTTACATAAATGTGAGTATAAAATGCTAAGTGATTTTGAAATATTTTCTGTACACTCCGCTGATTTATTCTAGATGGTCAAAGAAGCTTTAAACTTACATTTATTTCCGCGTCATTTCTGGAACTTAGTTGTGGAACCCGTGTAATCAATTTATATTTTAATAAAATAAAAAATTTTCTATTTTCATTACTTTGTCCATTTTTGTTTTTCTTTTTAAATTACTTTTAAAATGTTAGATTAAATAGATAAAATAACCGGATTAAAATCTGAGGCAAAATTTTATAAATCTTTTATAAACCTAGTGATAAAATTGAAAATATAAAAACGCGAAAAAAACACAAGTCGGGCCGAGGAAATAAGCCCGTGCGCCACACAGACCCATTTTTTTCTTTTCTTTTTCTTCTTCTTTCTTCCTCTCTTTTCTTTTTTTTCTTCTCCCTCTTCTCTCTTTCCTTCGGTCGGCGAGCACACCCAACATCCACCACCATCAATTCTTGACCAAATTTCACGATTTAAAGCTTGAAACTTATTCTATCATTTCTCATAAGCACGTTTCCGCTGTCAATTTTGTGTTTAAGGTACATTTTCACGGTTAAAAAAATTGAATTTTTTGCTTAGGGTTTAATTTTTACTTTTAAAAAAATTTGTGTTTTATGCTTGATTATGATTCCTTGCATGATAAGTTAGACAATATGATTGTTGTATGCTAGTTTTTAGGTTCGATTGAGGCCTTTAAGTCCACTTTTAGCCTACGATTCGTCAATTTGTGTTCTAGGCTTGAAATTGATGAAATTTTGGGAATTTTGATGTTTTGCTAGCTGGCTTAGTAATTCACCTAATACACCTTGGAACAATTTAGGATTGGTTTATTAAAAATTACAATTTTTAGAAAAATGTACGAAATTAGGCCTTCGATTTTTCCTAATGTTAAAACGTTTTGAAAACTTAGGATAACTTGAAAACTAGTCAAAATTAAGATATCATTGACTTAAAAATGAATCTGGAACCTAGTCTTCGATTCCCCTTATTATGTGCGTTTTTGCTAAAATGAATATTTTTCGATAAAATTGGTTTTAAACCATGACTCAAGGCATTATAGGTAAATTTTGATGTTTTAAAATATATAAGTTAATTAAAAAAGATCATTATGATTGTTATATGCTTAAAAATCATCATACTTTGAATGAAATTACTTATTACGACTAACTCTCTATAATTATTATTTTTAAGCATTATTTGTTGCAATCACGGGTAAGCTTTGAATTTTGCTTAAAGTATGTTTATAGTTTGTTTAGATATTGCTTGCGGTAATTTTGGCTATAATTGTCGATAACATGGATATGAAATGTGCCCTTTTTAAAGCCCTCATTTAGATTTTTTTTCGAAAATCATATGCACTTTTTCGTATTTTATTGTTATATGAAGTCTTATTATTTTTGGAACATAACCTACATTGCTTGATTATTGCAGATGGCACGCAGATATCAAATTCTGGAAGAATAGGAGCTCCCCGATTCTATTCGCGGGCATGACAGCACCCCGATCTATAAACCATTCATGCGTAATTAGATAAATCGTTGAAAAGGAACAACAAGTATATCAACTGGGAAATAATAGAGCAATGCGGTTGGGCAGATGAGTTGAGGAATTTGTTATGTTTCTGGACAAACAAGAAAGAACACAAGGCCTGGTTGAAACTTTTTTAGATTAACGAGCATGTGTATCAAGAGCCATATGCGGAGTTTATGGCTACATGGGAGTTTGAAGCAAATGTCGATCCTGACGAGTATAAAACTTGTAATTGCATCCACTTCCGACATCGGAACATCACTCACCACCTTACTATTGTGCGGTTTGGCCGTCATCGGGAACTATACAAAAGTACTCACTTAGAACGCACAATATACAAGCAAGGGTACACTTCTCTAGATACATCAATCGATCACCAGACTTTTTGGAAAACATACACTACTGATCCAGTAGCTTGGAGGTCTGGAAAAAAGGCCTCCCGTTTCATCAATCCAGTTCACCGCATCCTTCATCACCTTCTGGCAAAGATGATCCACCAAAAGAGCCAGCATAGTGGGAATGTCACACCATATGATATGCATCTTATGCACTCCATGTTACGGAACCAGAACATGCATGTTGCATACCTTTTGGCTCACGCAATCAATGTTGAGAAACTCTCATTGGCCACAGTTGAGCCACTTTAAGGAGCTGTATGAAGTTACTTAAGCGGATTGATATTTTGGGTGACATAGAAGCAATAGGTTATAGGAGGAAATCTGAGTAAGAGGAGATTGGGTATAAGCTGCTGCACAATTAGCAGTTTATTCAGATTCAGGATAGGCAGGTGATAGTTCTATCTAATTTATGGATTAAGGGTTCAGTCAACCGGACTGTACCTAATGTGGTGATTAGAGACTTTAGGCCTGATCCTAGGATTAGGGATGGTAGGAGCGGAGCGCAGGGTTCAGAGGAACCAATGGATGAGGATGATCCCACTATACATGGTGAGCCCACAGATGGAGCAGAGACACTCACCCGTACACCATGGGCCCCCACTATATTACTATCCTTATCATTATTACATGGGTGACATACCTGGGCTCGAGAGGTGGTTTGCTGAGTCTGCAATGCTCCAAAACTTTCAGCACTTTACACATCATGCATGAGAGCATTTCAACATCCCACCATATCCTAAGCCGTATCCATTAATTGTTGCCCACAGAGATCCGAGAGATTCCGGCACAAGTTATTATCGTCCTCCGTTTCCTTCCGGTCCTCCTCCTCCTACTCAGCATCACTACTCCGAAGGGATTGATGGGTTGGTCACCCGTATTTTCGGAACACCCATCACCATTACGCATAGAGAAACACCTTCCGGTGCTCACATGTCAGCATGGGATCAGGCTGTTAGCCAGGGTATGACTGAGGGTGTAACTCAGGGGTTTAAAGATCTGGATATGACACATAGATGGGGAAGAGATTTAGAAGAAGGAGCGAGTTGGCATACGAGGTCGATGAGACACACAAGCACCTCATCTCTTACTGGACAGATTGCACGATCAGATGAGTTTTTCATCGCGATATCCTCTCACTACTACATTTCGGCTCTTTTAGACGTGTAGAAAAAGCCTTTTAGAAGTGTTGAACAACATGTCAACATGTGACTACTCCAATTGAGTGTACTCATATAGTGCGGTTCAAGGAACCGCTCTAAAAACTAATAATTAGACGTGTTGTCAAATCGTTAGATTAGGCTTTTCCATTTATGTCTTTTAGACGTGTTCCGTTATCTTTAATTAGACGTGTTCCGTTAGTTTCAATTAGACGTGTTCCGTTAGTTGCAATTAAACGTGTTTCGTTAGTTACTATTAGATGTGTTCCTGTATATTCCGTTAGTCACTATTAGACGTGTTCATCTAGATGCAATTAGACGTGTTCACCTAGTTGCAATTAGACGTGTTCATGTAGTTGCAATTAGACGTGTTCATCTATTTGCAATTAGACGTGTTCCGGGATATTTTTATAAACCCGCCAAAATTTTTAAAAATATTTAAAATTTTAAATTTTTAAAAATTTAAAAATTAAATATTTCAAATTGCCACCAAATATAACAGACTTCTGCAAGTAGACGTGTTGTTTTATAATAGAAATTTAAAAAGTAATTAAACGCATTGAATTGGTTTTGCTAGTAGACGTGTTGAATTCCATAACTGGTAAATACTGGTAAATGTAATAGATCAACAAGAATAAAACAAAAATTAATTTTATTAATAAAGAAAACCCAAATATACATATAAATTATCTTCATAGCATTTATAAATGAACAAAGTCATAAATTTAAATCATCTAGTTATTAAACTTTCAAACCTGTAACAATAAATAAATAGATCACCACCCTATACTACAATATACTACCCTATACTACAATATACTAAAAAATCCATTTGCTCTAAAGCAAAGCAGCCTGCAGCCTGCAGCCTGCAGCTTGCAGTTTATTTTCTGTTCAAAGCAAATCAAAGCTGCCTACAGTTTATTTTTATATACTCCATTTCAAAGCAAAGCATCCTGCAACTCAAAGAATCCACCTGCTCTTCAAAAAATCCCTTAATTTGGTTTACCTGTTTTGAAAGAAAAGTATTTTGAACATGCATGAATATATGGACTTTAATAATAATACCAAATCTCCAAGACCGTTGACACGCAATATCATATCACACAAAGGTTACACATACCAGACATCAAAAAGGAGACCACAAATGCCATTTTTCCATAATATTACCGAGATCGATTGTAGATAAACAACGTTCATCCCATGAAAGCTGTAAATTTTAAATATATATATAAATATACATATATACTTATACATATAAAATATAATCTTTTTGTAACAGATACCTAAAGATAAAATTTAATAATTCATAACTTAAAATACTTACTTCGTCAATATTAATAACTTCCTTTTTTATACGACTACTTACGATCGAATACATCCAAGTGAGCACATTATATCCACACTCCTAACTGTCGGGTTGTTGATTGAACTGCATTATAAACCACACGTTTATACACATATATTAATTTAATATGTAACACGTAACATTAATATGAACATGAAAACATGGATGAACAACTTGGAGGACTATTTGTAGACACCTAGGATGACTAACCTTAACTACATTCCATTACAAATGCCTCAAGCCCTATTCAAAATTAGACAAATAAAAGAACAATTGATATTGTCTAGTGACATAATGTAAATGTAATCAAGATTTAAATTAACAACTATTATTGATTTTGAAATAATTCTTACTGTGTTATGCAGTCTGTGATCAGATAATCATCTTTCGTCTTCTTTTGATTTTTATTTACTGAATCAAGTATGATTCCTTTGTACTCAGTGTAAGATACAAAAACCAACACCCAATGGCCACTGGCAAATTAAAATACACTCGTTAGATGATAACATTTTTGTAAGAAATAATATATAAGGAATGATTACATACTTCTAATTATATGGTGCGAAGAAAGACTGTTCAGTAGAGTTGAAGGCGGTCCTCAAGTACTTTATTACATAATTTTTGTCTGAGGTGATCAATGATCCTTGTATGAAATAAGGGTTCATTAACCCATATGGTTCGGTAAAAGCTACTTTCATAAAAGTGTGTAGACCCTTAATATGCGGAAAAATTTAAAAAAATAACATGTCAGCTCAAAACCTGAAAACTATAGTCAAAGGTGCTTATGAATTGATAAATGCACTTACAGCATGAAGGAAAAAATGAAGCTGCAGTCCAGGAAACCCCTTTTCCAAAGTATGATGATGTCATCAGCAGCAATCGTACTTACACACTCATCGGGTACGCCAAAAACTCCTGAAGTTGCATTAAGAGTTAAATCGGCGGTAGGATTTCTTGACTCATCCATCTAGTATACGCAGCTTGTACACATGATTTGTTGGGTAAGAGATGTTCCCTTGAAAGAAGCTTACTGTACAATTGGTCTCTTTTTTTTGTTGCATTCCTTAATCTCCTTTGTTACGTGGATGCACCTGCAACACCACATCAGATAACTTAAATTATATAATTATATACGTATATACGTATGATGATGTAACTTAAATTTGATGAACATATATATACCTGCTTACTACGAGTACCAATAGACACATTGCTTTTATCTATTCTATTTTGTAATCCAACCCTCTTTGATTTCATTGCACTCTCCTGATAATAATCGAGGCAAAATTAAATATAACACTTAAATGCAGTTTACCAATACAAGAAATTATGTAAGCAATTATACATGTACCTTGTTTTTATCTGAAGCAAGAAGTTTCAAGAGAGGCCATTGTATCATAGCCCCAATAGCCTCTTTTAGTGTATTATACTCAAGATTTTTATCTGGTATTGGAAGCAATGTTGATTCAAATCGAGGCAAAACATAGTTTATAGACACCTTCATGTATCAAGGTAGTCTCATCGGTTGGATGCATATGCCCCCTAGCACATGGTGTAGGTTCTGAAATCGTGGGGTGAAACAAAACGATATCCGTCTTCACCTATCAAGTAAGAAACATGAAATATAAATATATAGAGTAAGTATTATACAAGTATTCAGAGTATTCAAATATTGACAGAGTATTCAACTATACAGAGAGTATTACATGAAAAAAATTATTCAGAATATAAACATTAATAACCTATTTTTGTTGCAACTACATTAGTCTTTGTGGTGTCACCCCTTAAATTGTGTACTATTTTTTTAGGCACTGATGTCATTTACATATGCCTCCATTTCCTGGATGAAGATATAATTTATAAAACTTAGATTAACACAAGAAACGGGTAAGTAAGCATTACATCACATGTACCTTGGTGATGCGAGTCATTTTCATGAGAGGCCATTGTACAAAACTTCCAACCACATCACTTAAAACCTCCTTCACTGTATTTTTTGACAAGTCTTTGACCGGTATTGGAAGCCTCAATTATGAGTAGTCCTTAGTAAAGTTGTTTATTTTCACCTTTATGTAAAAAGGAACAACTTTTTCCCCATTTACTAGAGTATATTCGTTGGTTGGATATAGTGTACCCTGAGCACACACAAGAGTCTCTATACGATGTGGGTTAAATAACAAGATTTCAACTTCGTCATGTAAAACATTAAAAACAAGAAATATAAATTGTAGAGTAGTTAATAGTTTAAATGTGTATTTAAGTATCCATTTAGCTTTTGAAATACAAGAAGATCAGTTACCTTTATGTTTTGCAAGTCTGCAAACGGTTGGTGAAACAACCCAACCCGTATTCCATACGATAAATTTTTTTTTAAAATAATACACATTTACGCGCCAATTAAGTGATGTAAACCATTCCACACGTTTCGTTAAAACATACAACAAGTTTAGTGTTTACAAAGGTACGGAGGCCATTAACAAATGTTATACAAGTTTGACCTATCCAAAAATGATAGTTATAATCCAAACAACACATCGAGCATGGTTTGGGGCTAAACTACCCAAAACGCTAGGCCAACTTCAAAAGCTCCAACAAACATCATCAAAGGACACCTAGTGCCCAACAACCCCTTTTTCCTTATCCGCACCTGCATCTAAAAAGATAAACAACGAGAGGGGTAAGCTAAAGCTTAGTGAGTGCAACAATTATACGATTACATATACAACCTACTTACTTGCAATCACTTACGCATTTACCGCATACATGCTAGCAATATAAATAATCATACCATCACAAGTATAATACTAAACCTTCCACCATGCGAACTAGCATAACAATAGCATATAGTTTAAACAATATAACATATGCTACAATCCACACACAACCATGGTTAACCAATCGAACGAGGGAACGGTATTTAAAGGACTGTCGGAGTTCATAACAACCATTAGTGCACTTAACACATCGTACACTAATCCCACGGGTGGCATCTTAACACGTTGATACTTTACCCCGGGTGGTGCCTTAAGACGTCGACACTTCACCCCGAGTGGTGTCTTAACACGTCGACACTTCACTCGTTACATCTCTCAGAGTGGCATCTTAATACGTCGATGCTTCACTCCCGAGTGGTGTCTTAACACATCGACACTTCACTCGCCACGTGAGAAGTGGTATCTTAACACGTCGATACTTCACAACTCATACTACACAAATAAATACATCATATATGCACGCATATAATTATTCCACTCACCTTAACACATCGGTGGTGATTTAACACTTCTGTATGCTTCGAGCAAAGTACCTAATACATAAGTACACATTCAATACACAACTAGTGGAAATTACCACATTACTTACACTTGAGCATTTAATGACCCAAAAGCATTAAATAACTCACTTACACCCAAAACCGCCCATAAATGGCCAAGACCCATTATAAATCACCATAAGCTAGTAACTTTAGCCCAACATCATCAACTAACACCATTTTGGGTCTTCTCATACCCATTTTACCCAAACTAGGTCAACATTATCCATTTGACCCATTTTAACACTTACACTTACAAATTTAGTCGAACATGACCCATTAACAATTCTTTCATCTTTTACAAGTGTATTAATGACTAACAACACCATTTAACACTTACCATCTTAAATCATAACCCAAGTTCACCCATTTTAACCCCAAATGGGTCATACAAGTCTCAAGTAACCAAAAACCTAACCATAAACCAATTAAAACTCAAAACATAGAGTTAGAACTTACCAATACTATCAAAGTGTAGCTAGAGATGCGAGGAACAACTTTATAACTTGGGTTCGGGCTAGATTCGGTCTTCTTCTTCACCAAAATGAGCTCTCTCACTCTAAAACCTTACTCTCTCTCTCTAAAATTGATTTTAAATAAATGGAGATGTCATAAATGGAGATGGGATAAGGTTGAACCAGCCTTAAAGTCTCAAAAACTGGCCATAGGTGAAAAGACCTAAACACCCCTAAAAGATTCCATTTAAAATGGATAAAAAAGTAAAATAGCGAGTTTCGTCGCGATCCGTGACCCTCTGTCTCGATACGCGACACCAATACGCGATACACATTTTTGAAACGCGACATTTGAACAGAAGTTAGGAATTTTGAGCCATCGCGTTTGAATACAATTTGTCGCGATCCGCGACACACTGGGTCGCGACACAACACCCTAAAATGCGACATACTTACTGTTGATGGGTTCTCAGAATTCTATCGCGTTTGAAACCGTTTCGTCGCGTTAGGCGACACACCAGGTCGCGATAAACCTACTTCAAACGCGACAACAGGCCTGATCCAACATTTTCTACATTTTTAAACGCTTAACAAAATACAATCGAACACGGATACAATATTAAACGTACACGGGGTTAAATGCGCACCTTAAGTCACATTCGGGGAAAACGGGATGTTACAACTCTCCCCCACTTGATTCGGAGTGCATCCTCGTGATCCAAGCCGCATGACAAGCCGGAAGATAAACCAAAACAAACTCTTCGAAATCCCATGTAAACTCGGGACCCTTTCAAAGTCGCCATTGCACTTTGAAGGTTCTAACTTCCTTATTTCGCAACATCTTAACCTTCTCATCAAGGATTGCAGTCGGTTCTTCCGCATACTCTAGCTTGTTGTTTAAAGTAATCTCATCTAATGGCACCCAAGTCGAGTCATCCTCAAGACACTTACGAAGATGGGAAACATGAAACGTATTGTGGATTCTCGCAAGTTCTTCGAGTAACTCTAGTCGATAAGCAACCTCACCAACACGTGCCAACACCTTGAAAGGACCAATAAACCGAGGAGCTAACTTTCCTAGCTTTCAAAACCGAGTAACACCCTTCCATGGAGAAACCTTAAACATCACCATGTCACCTTCTTGAAACTCAATCGGTCTCCTACCTTTATCGGTATAGGACTTTTATCTATCTTGCGCCGCTTTAAGTCGAGACCGAATCATCTCAATCTTACAATTCGTCTCCAAAACCAAATCGGTACTCCCAATTTCTCTTTGACCCACTTCTCCCCAACAAATGGGAGGTCGACACCTATGCCCATAGAGCATCTCATAAGGTGGCATTCCAATACTAGTGTGGTAACTATTATTGTACAAGAATTCCACCAATGGTAAGTGCTCGTCCCAACTTCCACCAAAATCAATAATACACACCCTTAACATATCCTCTAACATTTGATTCGTACGCTCGGTTTGACCGTCCGTTTGAGGATGATACGCCGTGCTCATTTTCAATTGAGTACCCATATCTTCATGAAACTTATTCCAAAACCGAGACGTAAAATGAGTATCTCGATCCAAAACAATAGATATAGGAACCCCGTGTCTCAATATCACCTCCTTGATAAACAACTTGGACAACATCTCCGATGATATCATTTCCCGAATGGGAAGAAACAAAGCACTCTTCGTTAATCGATCAACTATCACCCAAATCGTATCATATTGGGTTCTCGCCGTCTTTGGTAACTTGGTAATGAAGTCCATGGTAATGTGTTCCCATTTCCATTTCAGAACTTCCAACAGTTGTAACTTACCTTACGGCTTTTGGTGTTCGGCTTTAACTTGCAAGCACGTGACACATTGTTCAGTATACTTAACAACATCACGTTTCATACTGGGCCACCAATAATCTTTCTTCAAATCATAGTACATCTTTGTTGCACCCGGATGAATGGAATACTTTGACTTATGTGCTTCATCGAGTAGCATTTGTCGGTTACCACCCATCTTAGGCACCCACACCCTTCCTTGAAAAGACAACAAACCATGCGGGCCTAAAGTAATAAACTCCGTTTGCCCTACAATCCGCTCTTCATGCTTGTTGTGAACATACGCTTCTATTTGAATCTCACCAAGCTTTACAAGAAAATCGTTAGTAATGATCATGCGTAACGATCCTACTCGTATTGCCGGATGTTGACTCTTTTGACTCAACGCATCCGCGACCACATTCGCCTTACCCGGATGATATAGTATTTCACAATCATAATCCTTTACCACATCCATCCACCTACGTTGACGATAATTCAAATCTCGTTGACTAAAGAGATGCTTCAAACTCTTATGCTCCGAATAAATCATACACTTGATACCATACAAGTAGTGGCGCCAAATTTTCAACGCATATACCACCGCCGCCAATTCAAGATCATGAGTCGGGTATATCTTTTCGTGTTCCTTTAATTGTCGAGAGGCATAAGTAATGACTTTACCCCTTTGCATTAGTACACACCCGAGCCCATTTAAAGAAGCATCACAATAAACCGTCATGTCTTCTACCCCTTCCGGCAACACTAACACCGGAGCTTGACACAACTTCTCTTTTAACAATTGAAAAGCAATTTCTTGCTCGTTCTCCCAATTGAACCTTACGTTCTTCCTCGTCAACTTCGTCAAAGGAGAAGCAATCTTAGAAAAGTCTTGGATAAACTGACGATAATAACCGGCCAATCCGAGAAAACTTCAGATTTCCATAGGCGTAGTCGGTCTTCCCCAACTCTTCACCGTTTCTATCTTCCCCGGATCTACTTGAATACCTTCTTTATTCACAATATGGCCAAGGAATTGAACTTCCCTTAGCCAAAATTCACATTTGGAGAATTTAGCATACAACTTCTCCTTCCGAAATGTCTTCAACACTTCACGCAAATGTTGTTCATGTTCCTTCAAACTCTTAGAGTAAACAAGTATGTCGTCAATGAACACAATTACCGACTTGTCCAACATAGGTTGGCACACTCGGTTCATAAGATCCATGAATGCCGCTGGTGCATTCGTAAGACCAAAAGGCATAACTACACATTTATAATGCCCGTAACGAGTTCAGAAAGCCATTTTCTCTATGTCTTCCTCATGGACCCGCACTTAATGGTAGCCGGACCGTAAGTCAATCTTAGAAAAATAAGTTGCACCTTGGAGTTGGTCAAACAAATCGTCAATCCGAGGCAATGGATAACAATTCTTGATCGTCACTTTGTTCAACTCCCGATAATCGATGCACATCCGCATACTTCCATCTTTCTTTTTCACAAATAAAACCGGAGCACCCCATGGCGAGGAACTCGGTCGATTGAAACCCTTTTCAAGCAACTCTTGGATTTGATTTAACAACTCTTGCATTTCCGTCGGCGCTAAATGGTAAGGAGTTTTAGTAATGGGAGTTGCTCCCGAAACTAACTCAATGCGAAATTCAACTTATCTTTCCGCCGGAACACCCGGTAACTCATCCGAAAAAACGTCTTCAATTTCATTAACCACCGGAATTTCATGAATGAGTGGTGGCTCATCACGAGTATCAACTATATGGGCAAGATAAAATATACCACCACTCTTGAGAAAACATCGTGCCCGTGCATAATGGTACGAGTCTCCTTCGTTTATCACCATGAATAACCAACTCTCCTCCACTTGGGGTTCTCACACGAATGAACTTATCATGGCATGCAATATCGGCTCTATAACAATTGAGCCAATCCATACCAACAACAATATCAAACTCACCCAACGTCATTAGAATAAGATTAATTTTAAATGTTTTGGTACCAAACACAACATTACAATCTTTACACACATCAACCCCTAGCACCGTCTTACCATCCGCTATTTCAACTTCTACCGGATGACTTAACTTAGCTAGCGGTTTGTTAAGCTTAGACACAAATTGAGGCGACACAAAACATAATTTAGCACCGCTATCAAATAATATCTTATGCCGGATTAGAGTTAACCATGAAAGTACCTGAGACAACTTCATTGGAATGCTTGGCCTCATCATTGGTCATCAAATAATTTCGCCCCTTAGCCGTGCCCACCGTCTTCTCGAACCTCTTAACATGATCACCCCGCAAATCGGGACACTCCGGCCTCTTATGCCCTTCTTTACCGCAATTAAAACAAGTGAGTTTGGTTGTGGATGATGGTTTCGGGCACTCACGAGCCATGTGCCCCTTTTGCCCACAATTGTAGCAAGCATAACTAAAATCACCGGAAGCACCCTTCCTCACACTACCAACACTCTCGGAGCCCTTCTTGTGCTTCTTGTTAGAAAAGTTCGAATGACTAGCGGCTTCAAACTTCTTTTTACCTAAGATAAAGCCACTCTTTCTCAAGATGAGCGACTCGAAACCTTTGGCCATATCAACCAACTTATCAAAACTCTTCACCACGTTCACACTAATCTTCTCTTGATAATTGTCATTCAAAATTCGATAGAAGTCTTCCTTTAACATTTTATCATTCCCGACATACTCCGGGAAAAATTGGGTTTTTGACAAGTAAATGGACTTAAGAGTGTTTAAATCCATCGACTCTTGCCTCAAGGAACGTAACTCGTCCTTAAGTCTAGTAAGATCGGCCGAAGTTCGATACTCTTGGAAAAACTCCGCCTTAAACTCGTCCCAAGTAAAATCCATGCATTGTTCTTCACCACAAACTTGGATTTTCGTATCCCACCACAACTTAGCATCACCTCTTAACATGCTACTACCATACCTCATCTTTTTATCAAGAGGGCATTCACAAGTTCGAAAAGCCCCCTCCATATCGGAGATCCACCGAGCACTCTTTAACGGGTCTCTTTCGCCCTCAAAAGTAGGAGGTTGAGCATCCTTGAAATTCTTATAGAAAAAGTCATGCCTTCCAACATTATCCTCTTGAAGGACAACCTTGACTTGTTTCTTTACTACGTTGACTAATTGTTCGTCAATCGTATCAAGAAACATTTTCTTAACATCTTCAAGGAAAGACGTACGATGATCTTTCAAAATGGCCTCCACCTTGTCCGTGAATTCGGAATCCTCGCTCGTGCCCCCATTTTCATCTTCATTCTATAAAACGGAAAAGATTAAACAACGAAACAAAAGACATGACACATACATATACGCATATACACCTTACTGCCTCATCTTGCTCAACAATCGTTGTACAATGCTCGTTTGACATGATTTGCACCCGTAGCAATGGTAGCTAGTCATTGCTTCGCGAGTACGTCGCATTAACTCATTAGTACAACATCTATCTCGCTTGATGATTTCAACTACAACACAAAACAATTAGTGCAAGGTTAGATCACATAAAACTAAGCACTAACAATTCCCGATTCGATCCGAAGTCCTACAAGTCTCGTATAAAATCGCATACACACTAAAGTCTAAGTCTAGGCACCTATCTCAAGTCGCCTAAATCCCTTAGACCATGCTCTGATACCACTTGAAACAACCCAACCCGTATTCCATACGATAATTTGTTTTTTAAAATAATACACATTTATGCGCCAATTAAGTGATGTAAACCATTCCACACGTTTCGTTAAAACATACAACAAGTTTAGTGTTTACAAAGGCACGGAGGCCATTAACAAATGTGATACAAGTTTGACCTATCCAAAAATGATATTTTTAATCCAAACAACACATCGAGCATGGTTTGGGGCTAAACTACCCAAAACGCTAGGCCAACTTCAAAAGCTTTAACAAACATCATCAAAGGACACCTAGTGCAGAAAAACCCCTTTTCCCTTATCCGCACCTGCATCTAAAAAGATAAACAACGAGAGGGGTAAGCTAAAGCTTAGTGAGTGAAACAATTATACGATTACATATACAACCTACTTACTTGCAATCACTTACGCATTTACCGCATACATGCTAGCAATATAAATAATCATACCATCACAAGTATAATACAAAACCTTCCACCATACGAACTAGCATAACAATAGCATATAGTTTAAACAATATAACATATGCTACAATCCACACACAACCATGGTTAACCAATCGAATGAGGGAACGGTATTTAAAGGACTGTCGGAGTTCATAAAAACCATTAGTGCACTTAACACGTCATACACTAACCCCACGGGTGGCATCTTAACACGTCGATACTTCACCCCGGTGGTGCCTTAACACGTCGACACTTCACCCCGAGTGGTGTCTTAACACGTCGACACTTCACTCGTTACATCTCTAGGAGTGGCATCGTAATACGTCGATGCTTCACTCCCGAGTGGTGTCTTAACACATCGACACTTTACTCACCATGTGAAAAGTGGTGTCTTAACACGTCAACACTTCACAACTCGTACTACACAAATAAATACATCATATATGCACGCATATAATTATTCCACTCACCTTAACACGTCGGTGGTGATTTAACACTTTCGTATGCTTCGAGAAAAGTACCTAATACATAAGTACACATTCAATACACAACTAGTGAAAATTACCACATTACTTACACTTGAGCATTTAATGACCAAAAGCATTAAATAACTCTCTTACACCCAAAACCGCCCATAAATGGCCAAGACCCATTATAAATCACCATAAGCTAGTGACTTTAGCCCAACGTCATCAACTAACACCATTTTGGGTCTTCTCATACCCATTTTACCTCAACTAGGTCAACATTACCCATTTGACCCATTTTAACGCTTACACTTACAAATTTAGTCAAACATGACCCATTAATAATTCTTTCATCTTTTACAAGTGTATTAGTGACTAACAACACCATTTAACACTTACCATCTCAAATCATAAGACCAAACCCTAGATTATAGCTATTTAAGGTTTCCTCTCATCTACATAACCCAAGTTCACCCATTTTAACCTCAAATGGGTCATATAAGTCTCAAGTAACCAAAACCCTATACCATAAACCAATTAAAACTCAAAACATAGAGTTAGGACTTACCAATACTATCAAAGTGTAGCTAGAGACGCGAGGAACAACTTTATAACTTGGGTTCGGGCTAGATTCGGTCTTCTTCTTCACCAAAATGAGCTCTCTCACTCTAAAACCTCACTCTCTCTCTAAAATTGATTTTAAATAAATGGAGATGTCATAAATCGAGATGGGATAAGGTTAAACTAGCATTAAAGTCTCAAAAACCGGCCATATGTGAAAAGACCTAAACACCCCTAAAAGATTCCAATTAAAATGGACAAAAAAGTAAAACAGCGACTTTCGTCGCGATCCGCGACCATCTGTTGTGATACGCGACACCAATACGCGATACACATTTTTGAAATGTGACATTTGAACAGAAGTCAGGAATTTTGAGCCATCGTGTTTGAATACAACTTGTCGTGATCCGCGACACACTGGGTCGCGACACAACACCCTAAAATGCGACATACTTACTGTTGATGGGTTCTCAAAATTCTATCGCGTTTGAAACTGTTTCGTCGCGTTACGCGACACACCAGGTCGCATTAAACCTACTTCAAACGCGACAACATGCCCGATCTAACATTTTCTACATTTTTAAACACTTAACAAAATACAATCGAACACGGATACAATATTAAACGTACACGAGGTTAAATATGTACCTTAAGTCACATTCGGGGAAAACTGGATGTTACAGTTGGTTCTAGACCCTTTGTGCTTGAACCCTTGGTTCATGAATCACTTCTTTTCGCATGCCTAGTGCATCAACTTTCTGTTGTTTCGCCACTCTATCTTGTTCCTCCTCTATTTGCTGGATCTTCACTTGTTTCTCCACAACTGGGTGATCTTCCATTCCCTGTTTTCTCTCAACAAACTTGTCATTCAACACCACCTGTTCATTTACCCGTTCCACTTCATCTACTTGTAAGACTTCCAGTGCATCTACCGGTTCATCGACTTGTTCTTCTACCAGTTGCATATTTCATGTCGTGTTGTGATGTTCTGTCGGGTCATGATGTTCAGGTGTTGTAGCTGTTTCATGTGAAGTTTCATGTGTTCCAGTTTTTTCCCTTTCCATCACCACCCTTTGCACCTCCTTAACCACAAATTCTTGTACCTTTTCCATTGTTACGAATTGGTCTCCCTTTTGTTGCTTACTGAATTTTCTATATCCTAGCGTTCTACTAACACCTCTGGTTCTACTGTCGTGTTCTTTCCCCACATTAACTAACAAGGCATCCTCACCTTGTTTATTTGTCTTAACCTGGAACAAAACAAGAAAATTAATCGGTTATAAAACAATTCTATGTAAATAAGGCTATAAATACAAATCAAAGTATATTACAATTTTATCTACAAGGTACACATTCGTATCTGGAATTATTGGCCTCTTCGTTTCTTTCGTTCGCTTCATCCTTCCGAGTACATAATTCCTTGCAGCAGGATTGGAGATATCTTGGTATACGGTACGCTTTTCAGGATTATTTTTCTCTAACTACCATTTTTCTTTATGGCCTCGATAACCTGAACGACCTACACGGGCGTAATTATCTTTTGGTTGTTTCAAGGCATTTAATCTGCATTTTTCTCGTAATTCCTTTACAATTTGCATGGGATTAAAAAGCACATTAGTTTCCATCAATTTAAAAATGTAATTCCATACATGTTTAAAAGCAAATGAATAACACTAACCCTTTTTGCTGGTGTATCTTCAAGTTCACAAATTTGTCTCCATTTTGCTACAGTTATGAAACCGTAATCTGGCACTTCTTCATAAGAAAGCTTGCCTTAAACCATATACATTTTTAACTTGGCCCTGAATCTCTTAAAATCACCGTTGCAATGATGAAGCATTTGTTTCTTCGCAAAATCATCTTTGATAAAATGATGTTCCTGTAAATGTTGTTACATATATAATTAAACATTAGTTTAAAAAATTCTGATACCTTTATGAAACAAAACTCTTATAAGTTATGATTTGATACCTTTATGTCCAACCATAACGCGTCTTTCTCATCTTCAGATACTACTTTCCAATCATCCTTAATAAAATCAATCCTACGCCTTGTAAGAACACCTATGTTACTGGCAAACATAGCTTGATATTTTCCTATCGCCTGCCCAAATTGGTCAAATTCAACCACAAATGGAATCACTGATTTTTCTTTAAGTTTGTTAACTCCTCGTTTAGTCCTATTGTTTTGGCTTTGTATACATGAAAAAAATCAATAATAAGAATCTAACAATAATAACAATACTAACACCTTAACAATACTAGTAGTTCTAGGTATACATACAATAGATTTGAAATCATACACCTACCATGATGTTTGATGTATCAAGTTCTTGAATTTATCGAATTTAGCGGGTTTCTGCAGTTACCTACAAAGTTCGTGGGATTGTGTATAGAACTATGTATCGCAAAATAACAAAATGATTAATTGACGGTTTGTAGTAGTGATTTGAAGGAGTTTGGATCACTGCTAGGATTTGTGAAAATAATACAATAGTAAATGAGAATGGCAATTAGTTTCAATTATGATCGGAGGTTGTTTTGTGTCAATTAGTGGTGTCAATTAGGTTGGTGGTTAATTTAAAATTTTCGAGACCAAATGGTGGGTGATTTGGCCATTAAGCTGATCTGATGATGAAGAAGTTTAGGTATTTTACCTATAGTAAAATATTTCGTATTTTTTAATACTCCGTACTAAGCTACTTGACCCGGCCCATTTAGAAAAAACTAATTAATGGAAAAGTGATCCGGTATTTTAAAAATATCTGTTTAAAAAAAAAGCAAGAAAAAATATCCCTCGCCTTCCCAAGTACCTCATAAGGAGTATCTCTTCACCTGCCACCATCTCTGTACTTGCAATAGAGATCAACTACAACCATCTCTCGCCATGTCGAGTTCAGGTTAATGTATCTTCTAAATAAACTTTGTTGTTTATTAACTGTAAGCACCACAATAGACATTCATAACAGGGTTTTCCGAATTGAAAACCTAAAAAATTTAGAAAAAAGTTTATCATCACATTTGTTTATTTTAAATCATTAAAATCAAACAACAGATCTACACTTTATCTGTATTTATGCTTTTTTATTTGCACCTGAATCGATTTAATTTGTAGATAATATCAGTGTTTTTCTTTGGACTTACACTCATGCAAGTGTGAGTCTGTAAATTTAATTTGTTATAGCTTTAAGTTCTTACCAAATGTTCATTTACGATATTGCACCTGTATATATTTTTTGCTAATTATCTGCAGAATCCCAACATGTTACTTAGGGTTTAATTTATGTTAAAGAAATATGTATTGTGAACTTTAAAGCTACAATACCAATATAGTTGCTTAGGATTGAAAATTGTCACGACCCTACTTTTTCTGTTATCTTTTACCGTTTATTATTTAACGCCCGTTAACTGTTATTCGTGCCATGTCATATCTATGACCTATATTATTATTGTAGTAATAATATATTAGTTATTATGTGTTATATGAATATTTGTATTCGTATTTAAATTTGTACGTTTCTACGTGTCGTGGATTTCTATCCGACGAATCTTTTCGGTTTTCAAACCAACGGTCAGACTTTTGAGATTTTCGAATACCAATTATTTTATATATGATATTTTTATGTTATATGTATATATAGTGTTTATATATTTTATTTGTCGCGTGTGCGTTGTCTCTCCGAAGATTTAATCGCGTAGCAGTGTTTTCGCGTTTCGGGCTTCGATCGGGCGCTCGGGCTAAAAGCAAAATACCATTTAAAAAATTTGGGCTAATGGGGCCCACCCCCATGCTATGGATCGATCGAACCCCTTTAGGGGGTGTAATGTGCAAATTTGGAAAACTAGATTCATTTATCTTAAACATCACTACTTCATTCCCATTTTCCCTAAACCTAGATTTTATTTTGTGCTCTCTTCTTCCTCTCCTCCTTGCCGTCGCCACCACCACACAACATCATCATCATCTTTCAATTTTTTCCTTGAAGATTTAGAGCACTCATCATTTCTGGATTCACCGCATCGTCCTCTACGCGGTCATAGCTTCCATTTCTTGATTAGGGTCGGTGTTGTGATCATTCTTGATCACTTTATCTTTTGCTGCCCACATTTCTGTGTTGTTACTTCATTTACGTTAAGTGAGTTATAGTCCCGTTTTTCATACTATTTAAAGTATTTTTGGGATGTGATTACATGCATTTTTGTTTTACATTTAGACACAAGTGGCAAATAATTTAAATTATTCATTATGAGTTGAACAAAAATATTCCCTAGTCTGGTAACTGTATTCACTGGTTTCTACCGGTGAACGCGAATCCTATAGATAGATCTATTCAGCTTGAAAGCCCCATTTCGAGCTAGTCGCGCTAGCAATTTATAATCGGAATGTATTAGTACTTCGTTATTTTTGAAGATACACCTGTACAGTGTATATTGTGTTTAGTAAGGGTATGGAAATGGTTAAGTGGTTATCAGGTGACTCATGGATTAATAGAATAATAGTTTAATGATTTCTGACATTTTAAATCTTGTGGTCTAAAGTTTATTCGTTATTTTAAAACCTATAAATTACTCAACATTTTTGTTGACAGTTTACTAGCATGTTTTTCACAGGAACTTGATTATATGGCTTCCGCTGTGGTAGAGAGTCTGCATGCATTTTGGCAGATTTTTGTTAAACATTAAAACTTTGCATTCTATTTTGGTTTGTTAAACTGTGGATGTTTGTTGACAATGTTTTGGTCAACTTTGGTTATTTTAATATGTTGAGTTTGTTAAACTACATATTTTGGTAAATTTTCTTTTCAGGAAGTTATTTTAAATAAAGAATGCAATGTTTTTTAATAATTCATTTAGAGTTTCGATCAAGCTGTGGTACCAAGTGACGGAGTTGTTAAGGGTACTTGACAGGCCATCACAGTTGGTATCAGAGCTCAGGTTGTAAGGAACTAGGAGGTCATAATGTGGTCAACCCTTGGTCTTTAGGGTGCATTATAGTCTAGTCTACAGCCCGACCTTTCTTGATAGAGCATTATTATGCACTTTTATTCATATGAGGAATATTTATAAGTTATTGCTTATATTGTTTATCTATTGTATGTGGTATGTGGATTTTTTTGTTTGCAGATGTCGGCTTGAAGCAATAGTTCTGTTCCTGCTCCTGTTTCCCCGTCTGCCGCTCGTCGTCGTGCTTGGCAGCCTCGCATGAATGACCCGGTTAACTATTACATGGCTACCATCACTCATATGACTAGGGCATACACGCCAGAGACGTGCATTGATGCTCTAAGCGACTGCATGCGTGTTCTGCCGCATGTGGAGACGATGGATGAGATTAGAGGTGATATGGATACGTTCATTAGTTTCAAGAATGGGATCGAGATAGAGATCCGTAAGTGTAACCGAGAGGTGGACGCTAAGTTCGAGGCTCTTGAGAGCGAGATGCGTGGTCTCAAGACGGAGTTGGAAGCGGTTAAGGGTAAGTTGAGGAAGTACGAGACTCCTGAGGAGCCTCATACCGGCCCAGCTTATCCCACCCGCTCCAAGCAGATGTGATATGATGTTATTATGAGTGATTTCCTTATTTCATAGACTTATTGTCCGTTTATACATTCATTTTTGGGTGATGTACGGTGTTTTGTCGAGGATTTTGTTATGGGATCTTTTCATTTATGTATGGATGGTTATTTCTTTTATAACATCTGTTTATCATTATCATGTTTTTATTCTGGTGTTGTGACTCTTGGCATATTATATTATATGGTAATATAGTCCATGTATGTTAGATGCTATGTATGATGTATGGTTTTTATCATAAGTATGTATGCATGTGGTGGCTATTTCTATAACTATCATAACTATCATGGTATTACTCATAGTGTTCATTGACTATTATTGTAATGGTTAATCTTTCTGTGTTCGATCTATTCCATTATAACACTAGTATTATTCTTAGTACTAACGGTCGTGTTATTCTGTTTTAAAGATCATGCCGCCCCGTGAGTCCAACAAAGCTTGCATGCAACGTTTAATTTCTGAAGGAATAGCAGCTGCTATGGCTACTAATGTTAATGCCAACGCCAACAATCAGGTGGGGTGTTCCCACAAGACTTTCATGGCTAGTCGCCCACAGGAGTTCAGTGGCACCGAAGGGCCCATTGGACTTACCCGCTGGTTTGAGAAAATTGAGTCTATTTTTCGAGTTAGTCGAGTCCGTGATGAGGACAAGGTCAGTTTCGCAAGCTGTACTCTTAAGGACAGTGCATTAACTTGGTGGAATAATTTGGTGAACAGTTTGGGTAATGATGCCGCTTATGGTTTGACTTGAAATGCCTTTAAAGAGAGGATGATCACCCGTTATCATCCCCGGGGTGAACTTAAAAGTTGGAGACTGAACTTAAGAACTTAAAGTTGAAGGGCACTGATATCGATGCATATGATCAAAGGTTCTTCGAATTAATGCTGTTGTGTCCAAATACCTATCCTGAAGAAGATCGTAAGATTGAAGCTTATATTGATGGGTTATTTGAGCAGATTGAGACTGGGTTTGAATCTAGTGAGCCCCAGACTATTGAACCTGCCATCTCTATACTGCATAAGCTTAATGAAATATTTTGAGGAGGGGAAAGAATGATGCGTCAGATGCGGGTGATGAAGTTGTTAAAAAGGCTGATGATGGAAAAAGGAAGTGGAATAACTCCCGCAACCAGAATCAAAGTCAGCAAAAGAAATAAAACACTTCTAGTTCGAATAGTCGTGGTCAGCACGTGTGTCCGAGATGTTATAAGGCACACGATGAGTATTGTTAAGTTACTTGTAATCGGTGTTCGAAACGGGGTCACATTGCAAAGGATTGTAAGGTGGTTATGCCGAATACTGCTCCTCCTGCTATAAATGGTGGTAGTACTGGTGGTAATGTTAGGGGGAAGTCAAAGAACGGTGGTGGTACTCATAAAGTTTATAATGAATGTGGTAAGCCTAGGCATTTCTTGATACCTGCCCTAATAAGAAGACTACAGAGAACGCGCGTGGTAGGGCGTTCAATATTAATGTCAAGGATGCTGAGTAAGATCCAAAACTCGTTACTGGTACATTCTCGGTCAATGATTTATCGGTTTATGTACTATTTGATTCTAGGGCTGATTAAAGTTTTGTGTCAAGTAAATTAAGTCCAAAAATCAAAACTCCGTTAACTCCTCTAGACAGAACTTTTGTTGTAGAGATAGTTAATGGTAAAGTTCTTACTGTGAAGACTGTGTATCGTAAGTGTAACATTAAACTAGCTGGTAGAGATTTTGAGGTAGACTTAGTACTGATTGAACTAGGAAGTTTTGACGTTGTTATTGGTATGGATTGGTTGTCTGAGAATCGTGCTGAAATCATGTGTTATGAGAAGGCTGTTCGTGTTACTAATGTGGTTGGAGAGCCGCATGTGGTTGCAGACAGTTAAATCTTATTAGCTGTTTGAAAGTTCATAAATATCTTCGCAAAGCCTGTCATGCTATTCTAGCCCAAGTTATTGATTCGGATAAAGAAGAGAAGAGTATTGGTGATGTTCCTATTGTTAGAGATTTTAATGAGGTGTTTCCCGAGGATTTACCCAACCTTCCGCCGTAGCGCGCGGTAGAATTTCAAATCGATCTTGTTCCCAGTGCTGCTCCTGTAGCACGTGCTTCTTATCGACTCGCTCATTTCGAATTTCAAGAATTGTCGATTCAACTCCATGAGTTGTTAGACAAAGGTTTCATTCATCCCAGTTCATCCCCTTGGGTAGCTCCTGTTCTGTTTGGTAACAAAAAGATGGTTCCTTCCGGTTGTGTATTGACTATCGCAAGTTGAACAAGCTTACAGTTAAGAACCGTTACCCTCTTCCGAGAATTGATGATCTATTCGATCAACTTCAAGGTTCGTACGTTTATTCTAAGATCGATCTTCGTTCCGGTTATCACCAACTCCGGGTTAAAGAAACTGATGTTTCGAAAACCGCATTCCGTACCCGTTATGGTCACTACGAATTCCTTGTTATGCCGTTCGGATTAAACAACGCACCTGCTGTGTTAATGGACCTCATGAACCGCGTGTGTAGACCCTATCTAGACAAATTTGTTATCATTTTCATCGATGATATTCTCATCTATTCCAAGAGTGATCAAGAGCACGAAGATCATTTGAAGTTAGTGCTTGATTTGTTAAGAAAGGAAGAACTGTATGCTAAGTTTTCAAAGTGTGCGTTCTGGTTGAAAGAAGTTCAATTCCTTGGACACGTTGTTAGTAAAAAGGGGATTCAAGTTGATCCTGCCAAGATTGATGCAATTGAGATGTGAAAAATTCCAAAGACTCCCACTCAGGTTCGTCAGTTTCTAGGATTAGCAGGTTATTATAGAAGTTTCATTCAAGATTTCTCTCGAATATCTAAACCTCTGACTGCTTTAACGCACAAGGGGAAGAAGTATGAGTAGAAGGATGAACAAGAGACTGCTTTTCAAACTCTGAAGAAGAAATTAACTTCCGCTCTGAAATTATCTCTACCTGAGGGTAATGACGATTTTGTTTTCTATTGTGATGCATCACGTCAGGGCTTTAGTTGCGTTTTGATGCAATGAAAGAAAGTCATCGCTTACGCGTCACGTCAGTTAAAGATCCATGAACAAAATTATACAACCTATGATTTAGAGTTGGGAGCTGTTGTGTTTGCGCTTAAGATTTGGAGACATTATCTATATGGGGTCAAAAGTAAAGTGTACACTGATCACAAAAGTCTTCAACATATTCTTGATCAAAAATAGCTAAATATGAGACAGCGAAGGTGGGTTGAGACGTTGGATGATTATGATTGTGAACTTTTATATCATCCGGGGAAGGCCAATGTTGTAGCCGATGCGTTAAGTCAAAAAGAGAGAGCTGAACCTCGCAGGTTTAGAGCCTTGAATATGACCATTCGAACAAACCTCGCAAGGCAGATTCTTGTGGCTCAACAAGAAGCCTTGAAGGAGGAGAACTTTGTGAACGAGAAGGTCAGTGGCATTGGTAAGAAATTAGAGGTACGAGAAAATGGTACTCGGTATTTTGCAGGACGTCTTTAGGTTTCGAAATTTGGTGATTTCTGACAACTGGTGTTAGACGAGGCTCATAAGTCTAGGTACTCTGTTCATCCTGGTTCAGGAAAGATGTATCATGATCTTAAGGAGCTATACTAGTGGCCTAACTTGAAAGCTAATGTGGCTACTTATGTAGCTAAGTGTTTAACTTGTGCTAAGGTCAAAGCTGAATATCAGAAACCGTCCGAACTTCTGGTGCAACCTGAGATTCCCAAGTGGAAGTAGGAAGGTATTACTATGGACTTTATCACGAAGTTACCGAGAGTTGTGGGTGGTTATGATACCATTTGGGTGACTGTTGATCGACTCACAAAGTCAGCTCATTTCTTTTCGATTAAAGAAACGGATTCGATGGAGAAACTTAATCGTTTGTATTTGAAGGAGATTGTTTTGAAAGATAGTGTTACCGTATCTATTATCTCAGACCGAGACAGTTGATTCACATCAAGGTTTTGGCAGTCCTTACAGGAAGCTTTGTTAACTAAGTTAGATATGAGCACCGCTTATCATTCACAGTCGGATGGTCAGAGTGAAAGGACCATCCAAACATTGGAAGACATGTTGCGAGCGTGCGTGATTGATTTTGGTAATGGTTGGAATAGATACTTGCCACTGGCTGAATTTTTTTTATAATAACAGCTATCACGCATGTATTAAAGTCGCACCATTTGAGGCTCTGTATGGTAGGAAGTGTAGGTCTCCTGTTTGTTGAAATGAGGTTGGGCATGCTCAAATCACAGGCCCTGAGATTATTCATGACACTACAGAGAATATCGTATAGATTAAAGAAAGATTGAAAACCGCCAGGAGTCGACAAAAGAGTTACGTCGATGTAAGAAGAAAAGATTTAGAATTTCAGGTCGGTGACTGTGTTATGTTGAAAGTATCACATTGGAAGGGTGTGGTACGATTCGGTAAGAGTGGAAAGTTGAATCCTCGATTTGTTGGACCATTTGAGATTACTGAAAGAGTTGGACCCGTGGCTTATCGTTTAAAATTGCCACAAGAACTTAGTGCCGTTCATGACGTTTTTAATGTGTTGAATTTGAAGAAGTGTTTGGCTGAGGCCGATGAGCCTATTCCTCTTGATGAAATTCATGTTGATAAACAACTCCATTTTATTGAGGAACCCATTGAAATTATGGATCGAGAGGTTAAGACCCTTAAGCAAAGTAGAATTCCTATCGACCGAGTGAGATGTAATTCAAACGCGGACCCGAGTTCACTTGGGAACGTGAAAATCAAATGAGGTAGAAGTACCCGCATTGTTCCCAGATGACGAGTCAACCCATGCGCCTGCTTAAATTTCGGGACGAAATTTCCATAACGGGAAGGTACTGTCACGACCCTACTTTTTCCGTTATCTTTTACCATTTATTATTTAACGCCCGTTAACTGTTATTCGTGCCACATCATTTCTATGACCTATATTATTATCTTAGTAATAATATATTAATTATTATGTGTTATATGAATATTTGTATTCGTATTTAAATTTGTACGTTTCTACGTGTTGTGGATTTCTATCCGGCGAATCTTTCAGTTTTCAAACCAACGGTCAGACTTTTGAGATTTTCAAATCCCAATTATTTTAAATATGATATTTTTATGTTATGTGTGTGTGTGTGTATATATATATATATATATATATATATATATATATATATATATATATATATATATTGTGTTTATATATTTTATTTGTCGCGTATGCGTTATCTCTCCGAAGATTTAATCGCGTAGCAGTGTTTTCGCGTTTCGAGCTTCGATCGGGCGTTCGGGCTAAAAGCAAAATACCATTTAACAAATTTGGACTAATGGGGCACACCCCCATGCTATGGATCTGCCTAACCCCTTTAAGGGGGGGTGTAATGTGTAAATTTGGAAAACTAGAGTAATTTATCCTAAACATCACTACTTCATTCCCATTTTCCCTAAACCTATATTTTATTTTGTGCTCTCTTCTTCCTCTCCTCGTTGCTGTCACCACCACCACACAACATCATCATCATCTTTCAATTTTTTCCTTGAAGATTTAGAGCTCTCATCATTTTCGGATTCACTGCATCGTCCTCTACGCGATCATACCTTTCATTTCTTGAATAGGGTCTACGTTGTGATCATTCTTGATCACTTTATCTTTTGCTGCTCACGTTTCTGTGTTGTTACTTCGTTTACGTTAAGGTGAATTATAGTCTCGTTTTTCATACTATTTAAAGTATTTTTGGGATGTGATTACATGCATTTTTGTTTTACGTTTAGACACAAGTTGCAATAAAATTTAAATTATTCATTATGAGTTGAATGAAAATATATTCCCTGGTCTGGTAACTGTAATCATTGGTTTCTACTGGTGAACGCGAATCCTATGGATAGATCTATCTGGCTTGACAACCCCATTTCGAGCTAGTCGCGCTAGCAATTTATAATCGGAATGTATTAGTACTTCGTTATTTTTGAAGATACACCTGTTCAGTGTATATTGTGTTTTGTAAGGGTATGGAAATGGTTAAGTGGTTACCAGGTGACTCATGGATTAATGGAATAATAGTTTAATGTTTTCTAACATTTTAAATCTTGTGGGCTAAAGTTTATTCGTTATTTTAAAACCTATAATTCACTCAACATTTTTGTTGACAGTTTATTCGCATGTTTTTCACAGGTACTTGATTATACGGCTTCCGCTATGGTAGCGAGTCTGCATGCATTTTGGCAAATTTTTGTTAAACATTAAAACTTTGCACTCTATTTTGATTTGTTAAACTGTGGGTGTTTGTTGACAATATTTTGGTCAACTTTGGTTATTTTAATATGTTGAGTTTGTTAAACTACATATTTTGGTAAATTTCCTTTATAGGAAGTTATTTTAAATAAAGAATGCAATGTTGTTTAATAATTCATTTAGAGTTTCGATCAAGCTGTGGGACCAAGTGATGGAGCCGTTAAGGGTACTTGACGGGCCATCACAAAAATGACAGCATATATATCTTATCCAACAATTTTAAATCAAACAATTGATCTGTGATGCAAATGAATATTTTGTTCTTTGTTTGCATATAAATGAAATGAATCACAAATACAACTGCAAACAATGATGCCTCTACTAGTCTAACACGTGCACTCGCCATTGACAAGCTGAATAGAGCTGAAAGGTACAACATATGGAGAACCGTTGAAGTCACATACATCTTCTTCGACATACCAAGGGGAACGTTTTGGGTGAGTTAGATACTTTTTTAGAGAAACAGTTAAACGTATTTGTTTATATAGCATTGACAAATATTTATGAAATCTTTAACAAATAATATGTCAATGTCTTTTAGGAACTACCTGAGGACTTTAATCGCATCTGAGAACTCGAGGCTGACTGCACCTATCTATGCTTGGATATGGAAGGGATATTAGATTGGTGGGGCTTAAAACAGGCCACAAATGTAACAAAAAAATAGCTTTTAGGTTCAGAAGGTTGGGAGTACTTTGTGGGTTTGAATGGGTACAATGTGGGTGATAGGTGTATGATTGGGTTCTCCCGTCGGTACAAGAGTTTTTTCATGGTCATGTATGGAAGCCACCCACTTTAACAATCTCATTCGGGTCAATAGTCTTTTGATAGTGCAGCATTAACTCTAATTTGTGGAGTAGTGATAGTGTATGTACGAATTGCACATGTAAATCTTTTGTTAACGTTTAAGTTCCTCACCGGAGAACAATTTATATTTTAAATTTACTCATGTCTGTAAGAATTTTATATTATGATATGTGAATTATGTTCGTATTTAATGGTCAACGTTGATGTTTGGTAAATAGCTACCGTAATCGCATACAATTATCATTCGATGTGTTGGTTCTTTAATCTTGTTTAGTAATGGAACATCGTAGTTTACAATAAACTAATTTGTCCAATTCAAGTTTGATTGAATTTGAAGTTGCGCGTCACAAGTAACAACCTTAAAAGATGGTTCAATTATCATGGTAAATTGTATGTATTTGGCTTTTTCAATGTAGTATATGTAGAAGATTTTCTAATGAAATGTCTGTTTTAAATGAGTCTATTGTTCCATAATGATACGCATATCCGCAAGATTGTGCGGATGCGCATCCAAAGCCCTAAACCGCACACAGAGACATATGTCATGGGTATAGTCGCACCCTATGCGCCTATACCATCTGATGTGAGTTTCATATACTTGCATAAGGATCCGGTACATTCTAGAAGAATATACAGTATAATCAATACAGATTCTTTTCCTTAAACAACGAAAGTTAGTTGGGATAAGATTACATTTAATTAGGGAAGAGATTCTACCGAAACCCTAATTCATGAGCCTATAAATACATAGCTCATAAACCATAAAATATATACATACATTCATTTACTCATACGTAAACCACTGCATACAAATCTTCATCGTACGAACAAAGCTTCTTACAATCTCTAAGACTTTCAGGTATGTCTCGAACTATAAAACCTTCATGTCTTTAGGCCACTCAACCTTGTATGCTAGGTTGCTGGTGGACTCTCAAATCGGCCACCCCGTCGGAATTGAAACGATACCGATGTGGGTTATCCATGACTAGGCGTCGGAGGTCCGAATGTTGTTAGTCCTTAAACCCTAATATGCACTCAAGCGTAAGTTCACCTTGACCTCGTGAAAATATGCTTGATCATTCCATCAGTGGTAAATGCTTAAAATTGCATTGAGTTGCAATTTTGTAATCAAAAGAAATGCAAGAAAAGGTAAATATTACTATATTTCATTATACATTAACAAACATAATCATATCCATATGTATACTATCCATTCAGCTATTATATATATAAGAAGAATTGCTGAATAATAGAGTAATACATTACAAAATATACATGCTATAAGTGATCTCAAAAGATGGAAGCTGAGCAACAACATCCAGATTGTACATCACTTATACACCAAAAGTAATTAACTAAATTTTTTTAAATCAACATATTAAAGATAAAAGCTTCGTTCCTCCAGATTGTACGTGAGTTCATAATATTGACCAGGAATCAGGCCATTGAGTGTGCGATACTCTGGAAAACCGTATGTAATTGCCAGATTTGGTTTCTTCTTCCCTTTCTTATGTTTCAACCTCATTGAATTCATCACCTTCATGATTAAAGCAATTCACATAACACCCACTCCTCAGTCCTGGAAATCTAATAAACTCCTTTGGAAGACGCTAACAAAAAAGAAATTCAATATTTAGCCAAAGGATTAACTAAATTGTTATTTTATAATGATAAAGCATAAAAAGTTGATATGTAAAAAGATAAGACAAGTAGTGTACCACCATTTATCAGTTGATGACTGTTAAACTTTAAAAAGATAAGATATGTAGCGTACCAACAATTTACCAGACTGTATTTGGATAATAATAACACGTTCAGGATGTAGATGTTGTTGAGGCATTGGTTCATCTGCTGAGGTATAACTGTCTGAAATGTCATCAATATAAATGATTTCAGGATTGGATTGGGAAGTTGATCCTCTTTCCCAGTTAGTAGAAACATCAACGCCCATCAGCTAAAAAGTTAATGGATAACCCTTTTCAACACCACGGTGATCATAAATCACCAGCTCAAGATTTTCCAAATCAGTTGCATAAAAAACCATAAAATCACAAGACGCCAATTTAAGGTCTCTAAGCAACTCAGGCCGTCCTTCCCACATGACTAACTCGTCTTCAATTGAGATTATGCGTACCCTTTTCTTATACCATCTATGGAAGTGAACAAACATTTCTTGTTTGGGTTCAGAGTTTCCATAAGTTGTTGTTAACCATTCCTTTGGTAGTATCTACATCCAATCAATAATAATGCTATTTTTGTTAAAGAAATATAAAACTAATTTGTTAAGATAATAATCATGTACGCATACTAATTGTGTGTTACATATGCGATCACGAAAAATGACCATACCAATCCTGGTTCATTTGGATCATTGACGAACTTCATGAATGAAGGGAAACGTCTGTATGGAGCATTGTCTAACACTGTTGCCTGAATTCAATTCAATACACTAAAAGATATGAATGGATCAAAAAAATTCTTTTGAAACATATCAGGTGAGTAAATAGCCAACTCGAAGTTTCTTTTGTCGATTCCAGTCAATAGAAGGATATCACCTTCTCCAATTTTAAGATCGTTCATCGCCAAGTATCAAATGGCTACGATTAGGTGAAAATGTAACTTCAGCTTTATATCCTTGCAGGGTGTGGATGAAAACAGAATGTCTTGGAATCATGCTATCATAATGGTTAACATACCATTCATGTGGCAAAGCCTGTAACAAAACTTAACAACCTGATATGTCTTACAATGGTTTTGCTTTATAAAATAGATAATTTTAATGTTAAAACAGCAACGAAACAATACCAGTTCAAGCTTATCTGCAAATAGTATTATGTGGATGAACGATGGTGGACAATTGTAGGAAGCCATTAATGACAACATCAGAGATTATTTCTTCTTCTGTAAAATCAACATATATGTACATATCAGTTATGTAGGTAACAATAATAATTATGGTCAAATTAACACAACTAGATTTAGTTATAATAGTCTGATATTTAGGGCATTTCGTCTTTAACACAAAATATAAATTAGACTCTTTCTGCAGCATCTATTAACCATTTTTAAACCCTAATTTTTCAATTTTATGAATAATCTAATACAAAATGTGCATGTATATAACCTAATTTTAGATTATTGTTTCCTAATCACACAACTCGATTCAGGTCTAATAGTTTGATTTTCTGGTCATTACGTCTATAATAAGAATATTCGAGTAAAGAACAATTAATTAACTAAAAAAACCATCTGTACCTGTATTTGCGACGATCCTTCAGCCGTGAGGACAAAATCGATTTCTTTCGTCACCTGTTTAGAATAATCACCGTTCTATGATGAAGAATTCGGGTGTTTCTGGTGGTTTGATAATGAAGTGGGATGGTTTAGGGTAGACGAAGAATTTGGATGGTTTTGTGGTCGCAGTTTATTCCCGGTATTAAAATTGGAAACTATGCATATATATGTTTTTATAGAATTATTTGTATTTGTATTTGTATAGATTGTTATTATTAATCTAAAAGGTAATAATATAAAGTAAATAGTTCATGGTAAAAAAAATAACAAAAGACATAAAAGACATATTGCATAAGTTATTAAAAAATATAATCATGTTTGTACAAAAAAAGGTAATTAATCATATGTTTTAACAATTTTTATGTGTCTGCAACCTCGTCTCCTTCCTCATGGTCTTCCCTAAAGCAGATTGTATTATTTCCAACAAAAACTTCATTCAAAGGTTGAACACCGACTGAAAATGGCGGTAACTCGTCAAATTGGTCGTACTCATCCTCATCAACAATGTTCTCGACACCAACAATCCGTCGGTTTCCATACTGAACCACATGCCATCGACAATTCTTTGGGTCTTCGATAAAGAATACTTGAGTAACTAGTTTTGCTAGAATGAATGGTTCTTCGTGATATCCATTGGTGGAAAGATTAACAGTTGTAAAACCATCTTCATCAACTTGAACACCGCAATCATTATCAACCCACTTACACTTGAACAAGCGTATAGTGTACGAATTACCATAATCTAATTCCCATATTTCTTGAATGACACCATAATAAGATTTTTTAGCGATCCTTGACCTTTCTTCACGATTGACCATGGTGAATTCCGTCGACGAGGCTATCACCGTGACACCGCTATTTTACGTTTTACTCTTCTTATCTTGATCTTTAGTGTAAAAGGTATACCCATTGATGTCATTGTGACGAACTCCGGATAGGGTCTGGGAGAAAACGTCACTAATATCAAATAAACTAACATATTATAATACGAGAACAATACTATATGATAAAAACAAACTTTATTGAGTACGCAGCGGAAAGTGAAATGTCGTTACAATAATTGAGATTACAATAAAGTAAATGTTTCAAATGCAATAATAATAAATGCGATATCTCTTGATCCTATGTCCAAGTAGCATCACATAAGCAGTAAGTAAGTAACCTTGATCAATCAGCACCTGAGACAAAACATGCTAAAGTGTCAACCAAAAAGGTTGAGTGAAATCATAGGTTTAACAAAAGTAGTTATCGTTGTTTTTAGATTAAAAGATTTTGTTTTCAAAAGTAGATCACACAGATCTTTAGTTATCAAAGAAGATCACAAAGATCTTAAAAGTTGATCTCGCAGGGATCAAAAAGTTATGCCAGTTCGTGATATTTAGACTAAACGTTCAAAGTTTGCCCCAATGACAAGTTGTGTCTATACTTTTAGGTTTAATTTCATTATTAAGTAATACAAAGACTTAGTCAAATGTATCGGGGACGTTACTCCCGATAGGCCTACCCCCAATAATTAAGCATGCATTTAACGAGTAATTAAAAATATCACTGTATGGACTTAGTCGGACATAGCCGGGTATAGCATAGTTTTAACAGTTGGCACTTGTGTCTAAATTGTAAATAGTAAAAGTAGCATGTGTCTCACTCCAATAAAAGTTAAATAAATTGCTAGCAAGTAAAGAGTGAGGCTATGAATTCACCTTAGTAAGTAGAGATATGGTTATTCCTCGGAATACAAAGTTTGGATGAATGAGCAGAAAGTCAACCTATTGACATTTAAGAGTAGTTAAATGTTTTTCCCAAGTTTAAGTTTAAGTATGCAAGTGTAGTTGGTTTTACTAAGTTTCCATTCCTAGTAAGTTTCCACTTTTAGAAAGTTTCCATTTTTAGTAAGTTTGTATTTTTAGAAAGTTTCCATTTTTAGTAAGTTTCTATTTTTAGAAAGTTTCCATTTTTAGTAAGTTTCTATTTTTAGAAAGTTAGTGTTGAACACTAGTGAGTTGTTCTTAATAAGTCTACCACCTATTAAGTGTGAAAGTAACTAAGTGTATGATTACTATAGTCGGGTTGATATTGTGAATCATACCCAAACATCTATGCCACCGCCGAGTCACCAAGATGAACTATTGATACCGGTTGGCTCAGGATTTCTCGACCAAAATCTAAGTTTGGCATTCGTAATCCACAAGCGTCCCATAGTGGTACTGATGATCACCCTAGTCCTTAAGCAACGTCGATGTTTAAGTAATTTCACGCTATCATGTATGACTATTGTAATCGTGTGTTGTAAGTAGTATATCATAAGTGTTAGTAGTAATATAAGTGTGTAAGTGTTAGATAATAGTATAAGTTTATAAGTGTTAAGTAGTATGTAGTATGTAGTATAAGTAGCATTAGGGTTTCATTAATTAATTAGGGTTAATTAATTAAAGTATTAAATGATTAGGGTTTTGAAATAAATGTCTAGGGTTAATTAATGTCCTAGGGTTTAGGTCTAATTAATTAGGGTTTTAATAAATTAGGGTTTTAAATAATTAGGGTTTTGTTTAATTAGGGTTTAATATATATATATATATGTATATAATTCGTGTATATATATAGTATTTTTTCTATAAAAAACGTATATATATATATGTATGTGTATAAAAATATTTTTTTTACATGTATATGTGTGTGTGTGTGTGTGTGTGTGTGTATATATATATATATATATATATATATATATATATATATATATATATATATATATATATATGTATTTATTTTGTTTCCTTAATTAAACACAAACAAATCTTTTATCTAATCTCCTAGGATTTAAAGATCTAACAAAAATATTTTTTTTATATGTATGTGAGCCGTATGTAAGTATATGTGTATGCATAGTTTATTTTTTTTACAAGAACAATATGAATGTATTTAATCTAGTATGAATACGATTATGAATATAACATGAATTGAAAGTAGTATTTAAAAGTTTTGGATCTAGGGTTTTTACCTTGATGAAGATTAATGAAGATTAACATGAAAAAGTTGATGAACACTTGAAGATGAAGATCAAACCCTTAAAAATTGAAGAACACCGGTGAAGATCTTCGAAGAACATGAAGAACACGATGAACAACCTTGAAGATCACTTGAAGATCTTGAAGATTGCTTGAAGATGGTGATGGTGGTGTTGGGGTGTTTTTGGCCGAAACCAAGACAGAGGGGAGGGAGAGATTTGTGTTTGAGAGTGAATAGTAGAATGTTTTGGTACATAGAATGCATTAGCTTAGGCCTCTATTTATAGTTGAGGTTAGAAAATTCTAGAATTAGGGTTTAGGTTAAAGGAACTTAGGAAACAAGTTAGGGTTTTAGGGAGGAGTGATATGGGCCGATTTTAGGAGGGCAAAATGGTAATTATACCCCTTAAATTTTCGGCTAGGGTTTAGGGGAAGGAGGTGGAACATTTTTGTTTAAGTCCTTGATCTTTTGGTTATTTAAAATGGCTCCTTAATTGTCCCAAATTAATTATTTAAACACCTTAAGTTTTGAGTTATTACTTTTTGTACACCACGCTAGTAAGATCATTTTAATTACATCTTTTATTAGTTGTCATTTGTTGCACAAAGTTATTTAGTGTGTTTTATAATTTTTTTAAAGTTGACAGTTAAGGATCAAAGTTAACTCATTAGGTTTGAATTACTCGTTTGGGCAAAATAAATGTTGAATATATATATAAATGTTGGAAATTTGAGGGTCGTTATAGTACCTCCCCGTTATTAGAAACTTTGTCCCGAAGTTTTAAGTAGAGTTCTCGTTTGCATCAGCAGTTGAGAAGAGATTTAAGTATTTTCGTATCATTTGGTCTTTGCGTTCCCATGTATATTAGGGGTTTCTACGCGAATCCCAACGAATTTTAACAATAGAGTTTGATTTTCACGTTCCCTGGTACAATCGGGGCCCTTACGTGAATTCCAATGAGTGTTAACAATAAGTATATTGTTTGTTTACACGTTTTATCTCATGATCCTTAACCTTAATAGGTCGTTTACAAAGTGCATTAAATGCGGAGATTTCCAAGGAATAACAAGAGTGTCGTTTGACTAGTTTTCCTTTAAAAGGAAAGATGATGCTATACCATCATTAAATATGTCGTTGAGCTCATTAGAGTCTTGAGTGTTAATGCCATAATAGTAGGGCAGATAAAATAGAGTAGAGTACGTAAAGATTTCAGTTACGTAGTTTGATGTACGACTGGCATTTGGTAGAGATAGTAACATCTTCAAGTTTCGAAAGGTATCCATAATACCTTTAGTTTTCAAAAGATGTCTAATAGACAAATTAGATGTTAGTTGAGGATTCATTGACCTCGGGATAATATGAGTGATTAAATGAAAGACATTGTTCAGGATACATGAGAACTTGTCTTTAGAAATAGTTTCAGGATGTAGCTTTAAGATTTATGATTTCAGTTTCATGCCGAATCATAGATTAAAACTTGACTAGAATAACATCTAGTTACAATTCATGAAGGAAGAAATGTTTAGAGTATTTTCATAAATATTTAAGATAACTCCTTCAGAGTAAGAAAAGTGTTTTCGCACAAATGGCGAGTCGGTCTATTATTTATTTACGAGTTTAGACGCAGATTCGAATAAATTTGAATCTTCGTTTATAAGATATTGTTTCTATCATGAAGGAACTTCTGCTTCCTTGTTCGAAAGATCATAGATTTAACGTTTACGAGAGCGTTGTAGTTTAGCCGTGAAATACCGAAAGTAGAAACTTCTTAATGATTAGCGTAGCAAGGAAGAGATGATGTACGTAAGGAGGTAAGTCTCGTTCTTGCATGGGGGATGAGAATAGAGGTGATCCAAACACAATGGAGAGCAATACGAAAGTTTTTAATAATAAGCTAAACTAATTCTTGAAAAGTTGCGACATTTGATATAACAATATCAACAAAGCGGAGCTATTAGTAAAACTTGAGTTATGTACAACACGTACTATTTTATGTGAAATAATTTGAACAATATGGAAAAAGTTGATTAAAAGAATGTTTAATTTGATAAAAACAAAGGTAAATTGATAAAAATGCGAAAGTGTTTATATAATTAGTGAAAGTAATTTTAGAGGAGGTGACGAAATGATGTTCATAGTAAAACTAGGGTTACGTAAAATTTGTTAAGTAATTTCGATAGAAGCGAAAGTTTAATTTGATATGTACTAGTCAAAATATGTATATGTAAATTTATGTATAAGATTTTTATAGATTGCATAAGTGAAAAATCATTTTATTTATAAATTCTGGGATAATTTGAAAATAAAGACACATGTAAGAAATATTTGGAAAACAGGATATTTGTATTTAAGAGTTTATTTGTTTGAGAAAAATTGATTGAAGATTTTTATTTTTATTTTTAAATTCCGGAGAAATAATTGTGTAATAATTGTTTCGAGGTAATGAAAACTAATGAATTCACTTTTATCAGGGTATGAGTTCTTGGACTCAAAATGTTAATATTAAAGTAAGAAGGATGATAATGTGGTTATCATCAAATGAGTAAATCACTCGGATTTAGAGTTATGTATGAAAGAACTTCAAATAAGATTTGTAACTTTGAATCGTTCGAGTAATAGTGAGAGTTCGAGAACTCGGCATGAATAATCTGGCAGTCGCAATAATGCTAAAGCAGTGACTTTCAACTATGTAATTATCGTTTGATTTCAGCCTTAGTTGGTCTGAGAGGAGGATACGTTAAAGTATGATGGAATCATTTCAATTGTTACAGCAGTTTTTCAGATGTGATGAGTTTAGCTCAAGCCACAACTTGAGATAGTGTATTTCACCTTTGATTTTCGAGTTGGCAATGATTGAGTATTATTTGAGTATGACACCATTACTTGCATGGTGCCAAGTTGCCTACTATAAGTAAATGCACGGGTGCAGAAGTTTCTTGACTATGATAGTCAAAACGATACAGGTATGGAGGTTCCATTCTTCAAAAGCTTATGCATATGAGATATTTATCATCTCGACATGGAAAATGTAATACCAAACATGGTGTTTGTGATATCGACGTTTGAGGGTTCAAATGACATGGGTTTATGAAAGTCATATTTAAATTTACACCAAAGTGTAATAACAGAGAGGATCTGGATATAACAAGTGATAATTAAGTATCAATGATCAGGAGATATTCATGAATGTAAGATTGTTCACATCCAGATTGTTAAATGAGTATGAGATAGATAGATAGTTTGATGAGTTTTTCCTATATCTACAAATATTGAGATGATCATTTTTCACCCTTAATGCCCTTGCATTTGGGTTTTGAACAGATAGCTTGAGAATTTTCCTTGATTCACTTTCTATTCCATATGTAATGATATTGGAATATTTTTATGAATTACTGTAATATAATCACGTTGGCCACCGTCATTATATTTCACTAATTCATATTTCCATTCCAAGGTCACTCCATAAGGTTAGGATACGTGATCAATGATGATTTCTAATATAGTATGTTAAGGATAGAAGTAATCTTAGCTGGATCGACAACATGTCGGTTTTAAGCCAAAACTTGCACTTGGAAAAGTTTGCGTAGAGTTGTTCTTTTTTCTTAAGAGTTCAAGAATGAATTTGCAAATGTTGCTCACGTCCTTTCTCACTCTTGGAGCAGATCGAAATGTCATCCATGAAAATAGTTATGAACTTGTCGAGTTATGGTTAGCTAGTTTTAAGTTGCAGTCTTTATAGACTTGGTCAACTTTCATATCTTTGAAAATTATGGAAGTTGTGAAAGTTAGGAAATGGACGTAGTCAAACGAGAAAGTTATGAGACATCGTGGTAAGAGTTGGTGCAGTTGGACAAACCATGATTCTTCACTACATAAGGGTGTATAGAAGTTTGATAAATCTGATAGGTCATAAGTTTGAAAATTTTTTAAGCGGGGTAAAGATAAATATGATATAAACGAAACACTTTATTTTATTACGAACGAGGCATTAAATAAGCCTTTATTACACGAGTTGGAAATAGAAATAGTTTAAGGCATAGCCTTTGCATAAATAGAAAATAGGAAAAATAAACTAGGAAATATTAAGATTGAAGTAGTCTTCATATCTCTTCTTCTCGTCCTCAACTTTCTTCATAAATTTTTCAACTTTCTCATTCTTCGCCTTTTGTTTCTCATGCAGGATCTCGAGATTATCATAAAGATTAGAAACACCATTATTGATTACATGGTACTTGTAGTCCCTCATAGAAAGTTGATTATTCGCGCGATTTTCCTCCTTCTTCAATCTAAAGTCAACATCTTCTCTTAGGTAGGAGAGAGATTGCTTCCCCCATCCGGCATTTATATCACTTTTATACTTCACCAACTTTATCTCTTTCTTTAGCTCAGCATTTTCCTCCATGAGCTCCTTGATTGCTAGGTCTTTTTCCTTTATTTGAACATTGATCCTTGCAATATGGCGAATTCGGACATCGGCAGTTTTTCGCAGATTCATGATCTCGTACTTGCCATCAACTTCATCGTAGGGAGGAGATCGAGATCTTTTCTTTGACGGGCCAGTTTTTTCAAGACGTTTCGTCCTGTCTTTATTTCTCGGGGTTGGATAGTACTCAGGAGATCCATGTGAATTTAGAATAGTATCTAGGCTATAATTTAGTGAGGGAGGACCACCAAAGCCATAAGGTGGACTTTGGACTGGTCTTTCAGTGGAAGACCTTTCAGTATCTTTTTTGGTTGGCATGAAAAGACTCATTTTGTTCGCTTGATGAAAATTAGACATCCTAACATTAGGAAAGAGATTTTGATCAGTTTTAAGATAAGGTTGCAAAGCATATGTATTAAGATTACAAGGCAATCCTAAGTGCGTTAAAGTCTAAGGGAGGAAAGGTTATAGTTTCCTAGATTGCTAAGGCACCCTAGCTAGCAAGTAAGGCACACATAAAGATGCAATCTTGGTTCTCTATAACAGCATGGTTACGCTCTGATACCAATCTGTGACGCCCTGTGTCGCAGAGTGGGGAACTTTTCATCCCACTTAGTGCCATTCTTTCGTGACCACTAAGTGTACCTCAGACACTGATTTTACATCTAACCTCTCGGAAAAATGGCCAACCTAAAAGGCTCACGAGGGGCAAGAGCCAATGCTTCGTCACAGGTAACACTGTGAGAACCCCCTCTACGATTAATTCGCTAATAAGCGCATTAAATCAGCTCTGATACCAATCTGTGATGACCTTCGGATAGGGTCTGTGAGAAAACATCACTAATATCAAATAAACCAACATATTATAATACGAGAACAATACTATATGATAAAAACAAACTTTATTGAGTACGCAGCGGAAAGTGAAATGTCTTTACAATAATGGAGATTACAATAAAGTAAATGTTTCAAATGCAAGAATAATAAATGCGATATCTCTTGATCATATGTCCAAGTAGCATCACATAAGCAGTAAGTAAGTATGCTTGATCAATCAGCACCTGAGACAAAACATGCTAAAATGTCAACCAAAAAGGTTGAGTGAAATCATAGGTTTAACAAAAGTAGTTATCGTTGTTTTTAGATCACAAGATTTTTTTTTCAAAAGTAGATCGCACAGATCTTTAGTTGTCAAAGAAGATCACAAAGATCTTAAAAGTTGATCTCGCAGGGATCAAAAAGTTATGCCAGTTCATGATATTTAGACTAAACGTTCAAAGTTTGCCCCAATGATAAGTTGTGTCTATATTTATCGGTTTAATTTCATTATTAAGTAATATAAAGACTTAGTCAAATGTATCGGGGACGTTACTCCAGGTAGGCCTACCCCCAATAATTAAGCATGCATTTAACGAGCAATTAAAAATATCACTGCAGCGACTTAGTCGGACATAGCCGGGTATAGCATAGTTTTAACAGTTGGCACTTGTATCTAAATTGTAAATAGTAAAAGTAGCATGTGTCTCACCCCAATAAAAGTTAAATAAGTTGCTAGCAAGTAACGAGTGGGGCTATAAATTCACCTTAGTAAGTAGAGAGATGGTTATTCCTCGGAATAGAAAGTTTGGATGAATGAATAGAAAGTCAACCTATTGACATTTAAGAGTAGTTAAATGTTTTGCTCAACTTTAAGTTTAAATATGCAAGTGTAGTTGGTTTTACTAAGTTTCCATTCCTAGTAAGTTTCCACTTTCAGAAAGTTTCCATTTTTAGTAAGTTTCTATTTTTAGAAAATTTCCATTTTTAGTAAGTTTCTATTTTTAGAAAGTTTCCATTTTTATTAAGTTTCTATTTTTAGAAAGTTTGTGTTGAACACTAGTGAGTTGTTCTTAATAAGTCTGCCACCTATTAAGTGTGAAAGTAACTAAGTGTATAATTACTATAGTCGGGTTGATATTGTGGATCGTACCCAAACATCTATGCCACCGCTGAGTCACCAAGATGAACTATTGATACCGGTTGGCCCAGGATTTCTTGACCAAAATCTAAGTTTGGCATTCATAATCCACAAGCGTCCCATAGTGGTACCGATGATCACCCTAGGCCTTAAGCAACGTCGATGTTTAAGTAATTTCACGCTATCGTGTATGACTATTGTAATCGTGTGTTCTAAGTAGTATATCATAAGTGTTAGTAGTAATATAAGTGTGTAAGTGTTACATAATAGTATAAGTTTATAAGTGTTAAGTAGTATGTAGTATAAGTAGCATTAGGGTTTCCTTAATTAATTAGGGTTAATTAATTAAAGTATTAAATGATTAGGGTTTTGAAATAAATGTCTAGGGTTAATTAATGTCCTAGGGTTTAGGTCTAATTAATTAGGGTTTTAATAAATTAGGGTTTTAAATAATTAGGGTTTAATATATATATATATATATATATATATATATATATATATATATATATATATATATATATATATATAATTCGTGTATATATATATATATAAATATATATTTTTTACATGTATATGTATGTATATGTATGTATATATATATATATATATATATATATATATATATATATATATATATATATATATTTATATATATCGAATATGTATATATTTATATATGTATATATATATATATATATGTATATATATATATATTTTTATATATATCGAATATGTATATGTATATATGTATTTATTTTGTTTCCTTAATTAAACACAAACAAATCTTTTTTCTAATCTCCTAGGATTTAAAGATCTAACAAAAATATTTTTTTTTATATGTATGTGAGCCGTATGTATGTATATGTGTATGCATAGTTTATTTTTTTTACAAGAACAATATGAATGTATTTAATCTAGTATGAATACGATTATTAATATAACATGAATTGAAAGTAGTATTTAAAAGTTTTGGATCTAGGGTTTTTATCTTGATGAAGATTAATGAAGATTAACATGAAAAAGTTGATGAACACATAAAGATGAAGATCAAATCCTTGAAAATTGAGGAACACCTTTGAAGATCTTTGAAGAACACGTAGAACACGATGAACAACCTTGAAGATCACTTGAAGATCTTGAAGATTGCTTGAAGATGGTGATGGTGGTGTTGGGGTGTTTTTGGCCGAAACTAAGAGATAGGGGAGGGAGAGTGATAATGCTAAAAACGAACATATATTTCATAGCATTATCCCTCAAGAAAGACAAGCTTTTAGTTGCAATTATTCTATTTACAAGTGATATTCGTTTAAATAATAAAAGGTGAAAACAAAAGACAGATTCGACGATTTGAAGACGCAAACGACCAAAAAGCTAAAAAGTACAAAGTAAAATCCAAGTGGTTCAATTTATTGATAAGAAACGTCTCAAAATTACAAGAGTACAAGCCGCAAAACGCAAAGTACAAGATATTAAATAGTACGTAAGGACGTTCGAAAATCCGGAACCGGGACCAGAGTCAACTCTCAACGCGCGATGCAACGGACTAAAAATTACAAGTCAAATATGCACATGAATATAATATATTATATAATTAATTCTTAAAACTATATATATATATATATATATATATATATATATATATATATATATATATATATATATATATATATATATATATATATGTATTATATATTAAAACCGTCGGCAAACTAGCAAACAAGCAAATGTGAGCTGTCCCAGGGAGCCATGCGATCGCATGGCCAGGAAGTGTTAAATCCATGCGATCGCATGGCAAGAAGTAGCTGACCACATCTATAAATTTCGCAATTTTCAGCCGAATATGATACACCTAATTCAATCTCTCTCTCTATCTCTCACACACGATATATATATATATATATATATATATATATATATATATATATATATATATATATATATAATTTATAATTTAAATTTTAATTTAAGATTAATAATAATAAGGTTATGTTAGCGAATGTTGTAAGCGTGTAAGTCAAAATTCTGTCCGTGTAACGCTACGCTATTATTAATCATTGTAAGTTATGTTCAACCTTTTTAAATTAATATCTCGTAGCTAAGTTATTATAATGCTTATTTAAATCGAAGTAATCGTGATGTTGGGCTAAATATTAAAGACGGGGTAATTGGGCTTTGGACCATAATTGGGGTTTGGACAAAAGAACGACACTTGTGGAAATTAGACTATAAGCTATTAATGGGCTTTATATTAACTAAACGATACCTCGTTAATTTAATATAAAGATTACAATTTGACGTATCTATATATAACCACATACGCTTAATCGAGTACGGTGGGCGGGATATTTATAAATACGAATTATCGTTCATTTTATCGGACACGGGGATGGATTAATAATCAATAGACTTGTTGAAACAGGGGTGAATTACATACAAGGGTAATTGGTGTAATTGTTAACAAAGTAATAAAACCATGGATTACACGCAGTCGATAACCTGGTGTATTCATTAAACAAAGTATTAAGACCTTGTTACAGTTCGAATCCCCAATTAGTTGGAATATTTAACTTAGGGTATAAGGATAATTTGACGAAGACTTTCGCACTTTATATTTATGACTGATGAACTATTCTGGACAAAACCGTATGGACATATCGAATAATCCAGGACAAAGGACAATTAACCCATGGTAATAAATTAAAATCAACACGTCGAACATCATGATTACGGAAGTTTAAATAAGCATAATTCCTTTATTTTATATCTCATCGCACTTTTATTTACTGTCATTTTATTTATCGCACTTTTTAATTATCGTATTTTTTAATTATCGCAATTTTATTTATCATCATTTTATTTATTGCACTTTAATTTATCGCACCTTAATTATTGTCATTTACTTTACACTTTAAATTAAGTTGTATTTATTTTTAATATTTTACATTAGGTTTTAACTGCAACTTAAGACATACAACCGACAAACCGGTCATTAAATGGTAAAAACCCCCTTTTATAATAATAATATTACTTATATATATATATATATATATATATATATATATATATATATATATATATATATATATATATATATAGTTTTTAAAATATAGCGTTAAACTTGGCTAGTTCCTTGTGGACGGACCGGACTTACTAAAAACTACACTACTATACGATTAGGTACACTGCCTATAAGTGTTGTAGCAAGGTTTAGGTATATCCACTCTATAAATAAATAAATAACTTGTGTAAAATTGTATCGTATTTAATATTATTTCGTAGTAAAAATATAACTATTTCGTATACACCTTGCATAACATCAAGTATTTTTGGCGCCGCAGCCGGGGAACAGGAAAGCAAAACGCTATAAAAAAAAGATTTTTATTAAGCATTAATTCATTTTTTATAAAAATACGTTTTATATAATACAATTAAAAATATAAAAGAAAAAGAAAAATATATATCTATATTTTTAAGTTTAGTTAAATTTAAAAAGTTTATATTTCTATTTATTGTGAAAAGTTATAAAAAACCAATAAGTAAAATTTTTTTTATTTATAAGTTTTATATAAATATTTTACAAAAATATAAAACAGAAAAAAAATAGTAAAAAGTAATCGGGCCGATCACTGTAGCAGCCCAACTTTCTGGCCTAGTATCCGATCTCAAGCGATCGCATGAGCCCAAGCCTTGAAACCCATACGACCACATGGTCTCTTCTGACACGCCAGGTTTGACCTGGTACTGCATTAATTACGGAGTATTACTAATTATTATTATTAACTAACCCTAATTAGGGTTTAATTAGTTAATGTTTAATATTAGTTTTAATTTTATTATTTAAATTGTAATATTAAGTTTATTATAGTTTTAATTAATTATAAAATTAATACTTTTATAAAATAATAATATAAAAATAATATTTTTATTAAAAAAAATTTTTGTACTTTTATAACTTTAAGTTTTATTTTTATATTTGTATCATTTTAATCGTTTAATTCGTAATTTGTAATTTTTCGTTCGTAATTAGTTCGTAACTTAGTATTTTGCCGTAGTATTTTATATTTCTAGATTTTTAGGTTTTGCCGTAAAATCCCTTAAGTGCTTTTTCTTTAGACTAAGATTTAGGTGCTTTAGAATTTTGCGACGCCGTTTTAAGATTTTAGTACTTTTTAAGTTATTGTCGTTTTGGATATAGAATTCCTTTTAAGCTTTAGTACCTTTAGACGTAAGTTTTAAATTTTAGTTTTTAGACTTTTAAGTTTCGACGCTGCATTTTATTATTTTTCGACGCTTATTTTTCGACCTTTTATTTTTCGACGTTTTTCGACGCGCTCTTTTTCTTTCTTATTTCTCGACGATCTAGTTTTTAGGAAATAGAATTTTCTATTTCTTCTCTAAAATTTCAAAACGAAAAATTATTTTAAGCGGTTAAATGGATAGACATTCAAAATTTTCTGGTTCGTAGTAATAGTTGGATTTGTTAGTGGCGAGTTGTGGGCTTCCGATTTAAAGGGTCCTGGCTACCTGCTGCATCTATTGGCTATTCGAAACGTGGGCAAAATCAGAAAAGTCTATTAATTTGATAACTTATATAATTTTTATTTTTATAACTAATAGGACATTCAGTAAATGCACCGAGCAAAACGTTCACCACCTTTTATACGTTCACCACCTGTAACTCGATCAAGACATCTAGCCAATATTGTTGCCGTTGATTTTTCTTTAGAATCGTCATCCAGTCGACCAAGTACTCCAAATCAAAATTCTGATAATCCATTTTTTGAACCCGACCTCATAATTGAGAATCCGAAGGATATTCAGGGATAATTCAGAGATCCTGAACCACTAATCATTCCTCCTGAATCACAAATCACTCATCCAGAGATTGTCAAGGAAGAAACCATTAAATCAGAATCCTATAGTGATTCTAATTCAACAAATTCAATGATGGAGAATCTGGAACCTCTAAGTATGGAAGACCGAATGAGAGCTAAACGCACTGGCCAAGGTCACGCAATTACTCAACCAGACATTAATATGCCAGATTATGAAATCAAAGGACAAATCGTACACATGGTAACTAATCAATGCCAATTTAGTGGTGCGCTGAAGGAAGATCCAAATGAACATCTTCGTACCTTTAATAGGATCTGTACTTTATTTAAAATTAGAGAAGTAGGGGATGAACAGATCTATCTCATGTTATTTCCCGGGACTTTAAAGGGAGAAGCCAAAGATTGGTTAGAATCGTTACCTGAAGGGGCGATTGATACATGGGATGTTTTAGTTGAAAAATTTCTTAAACAATTCTTTCCGGCATCTAAAGCCGTGAGACTTCAAGGAGAAATAGTTACGTTCACGCAAAAGCCAAATGAAACTCTATATGAGGCATGGACAAGATTTGGAAAGTTGTTAAGAGGATGTCCGCAACATGGTTTAGATACGTATCAAATAGTACAAATATTCTCCCAAGGATACGACATCACTACACGCAAAGACATCGACATAGCATCTGGTGGTTCCATTATGAAGAAAACCACAACTGAAGCTTACAAAATTATTGATAACACTGCTTCCCACTCACATGAGTGGCACCAAGAAAAAGATATCGTTAGATCATCTAAAGCGGCTAGAACCGATTCTAGCCATGACTTTGATTCCATTTCTGCAAAGATAGATGGTGTCGAGAGACGAATGGAAAAGATGACTAAAGATATTCACGCAATACGAATTAGTTGTGAGCAGTGTGGAGGACCACATTTGACTAAAGATTGTCTCAGTATTGAACAAACAATGGAACAAAGAGAGAATGTTTCATATATAAACCAAAGGCCTGGAAATAATTATCAAAATAATTATCAACCGCCAAGACCAATCTACAATCAAAATCAGAATTATAACCGAAATTTTCCATACAACAACCAACAAGGTCCTAGAAATCAACAAGGTCCTAGCAATCAACAAGTATCTAACAATACTTACAATCAGCAAAGACCTATTTTTCAAAACAAACCACCACAAACCGATGATAAAAAGCCAAATTGAGAAGATATGATGTCAAAGCTAGTAGAATCTCAAACTCAAATTTTCACATCTCAGAAATAAACCAATGAACAAAATGCTCAAGCATTTAGAAATCAACAAGCTTCTATTCAAAATTTGGGACAAGAAGTAAGCAACCTAGCAAGGTTGATAGGTGAAAGAAAACCGGGAAGTCTACCGAGCGATACAAATGCTAACCCCCGGAATGAAACAGCTAAAGCCATTACCACAAGAAGTGGTATTATACTTAAACCACCTGAAATACCTGTAATTTCTGTTGACGCTATTCCTACTCCACAGGCACCACAGTCTGAGAAAGATAAGGAAATAGAACTGGTAGTTGAAAAGGTTAATGAAAATAACATAGTTAAGGCTAAACCTTATGTTAAACCATACCAACCACCGCTTCCTTACCCGAGTAAAATGAGAAAAGAAAGACTTGAAGCCGAGCAATCCAAATTCTTGGATATGTTTAAACAAATAAATGTCAATCTTCCTTTCATTGATGTGATTTTAGGAATGCCAAGATATGCTAAATTTCTGAAAGATCTAATCACAAATAGGAAGAATATGGAAGAACTCTCGGCTGTTACTATGAATGCTAATTGTTCTGCAGTGCTGTTGAATAAGATACCAGAAAAATTATCAGATCCAGGAAGTTTCACAATTCCATGTTTTCTGGGTAGTCTTAGTTCAATAGAAGCATTGGCAGACTTAGGTGCTAGTATAAATTTAATGCCGTATTCACTATACACTAAACTAGACCTCGGAGAATTGAAACCAACACGAATAAGCATACAACTAGCCGATCGATCAGTAAAATATCCTAGAGGGATAATGGAAAACATGCTAGTTAAAGTTGGTACTTTAGTATTTTCAGTAGATTTTGTTATTCTGGATATGGAAGAAGATTCTCGAGTTCCTATCATATTAGGAAGACCATTCTTAAACACGGCTAAAGCAATAATAGACTTGTTTGGTAAGAAACTGACCTTAAGTATAGAGGACGAGAGTGTTACCTTTTCTGTTGATAGAGCCATGCAACAACTGCAATCTGCAGATGATACATGTTATTATATTTAAACTATAGATTCACATGCAGAATTGTTAGAAGAATTTCCAGAATTACAAGGAACAGGAGAATGTTCTTTAGGAGAAGGAACTGAACCAATTAATGAAGCTGAAATGTTAGCTACACTTATGGCTAATGATTATGAACCAACAACAGAAGAACTTCAAATGTTAAAAGAGGAAGACAAATATAGATATAAATCATCGATAGAAGAACCATCGACATTAGAATTAAAGCCACTTCCAAACCATTCGTAATATGCTTATTTACATGGTGAATCTGAATTACCTGTAATAATATCGTCTTCTCTTACTGAAAATGAAAAATCTCAACTCATTTCTGTGCTAAAAGCTCATAAACCAGCTATTGCATGGAAGATTCATGATATTAAAGGCATAAGTCCTTCGTATTGTACACATAAAATCCTTATGGAAGAAGGTCATAAAACGTATGTGCAACGCCAACGAAGACTAAATCCTAATATGCAAGATGTTGTTAAGAAAAAAAATTATTAAACTGCTAGATGCAGGTTTAATTTATCCAATCTCTGATAATCCATGGGTAAGCCCAGTTCAATGCGTACCAAAGAAGGGTGGCATGACTGTCATCACAAATGAAAAAAATGAGCTTATTCCTACTAGGACTGTAATAGGATGGCGTGTTTGTATTGATTATAGAAAATTAAATGACGCCACCAGAAAAGATCACTTTCCCTTACCTTTCATTGATCAAATGTTGGAAAGGTTAGCCGGGAATAGTTACTATTGTTTTCTTGATGGTTTTTCCGGATATTTTCAAATTCCAATAGCACTCGAAGACCAAGAGAAAACCACGTTCATGTGCCCTTATGGTACTTTTGCTTACAAACGCATGTCATTTGGACTTTGCAACGCCCCTGCAACCTTTCAAAGGTGCGCGATGGCAATTTTTCACGATATGATAGAAGAATGCATGGAAGTTTTCATGGATGACTTTTCAGTCTTCGGTGATACTTTTGAAACATGTCTTGTTAATCTTGAACGAATGCTTATTAGATGCGAATCAAATCTAGTTCTTAATTGGGAGAAATGCCATTTCATTGTTAAAGGAGGCATCGTTCTTGGTCATAAAATTTTAAAGGAAGGAATTGAAGTGGATAGAGCTAAAGTAGATGTAATTGCTAAACTTCCACATCCCACCAATGTTAGAGGAGTAAGGAGTTTTCTAGGGCATGCCGGTTTTTACCGAAGTTTCATAAAAGATTTTTCTAAAATTGCCACTCCTATGAATAAACTCCTAGAAAAGGATGCTCCATTCATCTTTTCAGATGAATGCATCAAATCTTTTAATATTCTTAAAGAAAAACTCACTAATGCGCCGATCATGATAACTCCAAATTGGAATCTACCATTTGAACTCATGTGCGATGCAAGTAATTTTACAATATAATATAAACGATTCACAATAGTTGATTCATTGCGAGGTACTTGACTTCTATATGATACATTTTACAAACATTGCATTCATTTTTAAAAGACAAACTTTCATTTACATCGAAATTGACGACATGCATACTCTTTCATAATATATCCATCTATAATTGACTTAATAATAATCTTGATGATCTCGACGACTCGAATGCAACGTCTTTTGAAATATGTCATGAATGACTCCATGTAATGTCTCTAATATGAGCAAATGCACAGCGGAAGATTTATTTAATACCTGAGAATAAACATGCTTTAAAGTGTCAACCAAAAGGTTGGTGAGTTCATAGGTTTATCATAATCAATCATTTCCATAATTTTAATAGACCACAAGATTCTCATTTTTCATAAATATCATTACACTCGCAAGTGTATAAAATCCATTCGTATGATGAACACCTGGTAACCGACATTAACATAATGCATATAGAATATCCCCCGCATACTCGCAAGTATGCCATAAATATTGGCAATCGCAATCACCATTTAAATCGAAGTACTAAAGCATTCCAAATTCCAGAATGGGATTTTTTAGGCCCATAGATATATCTTTAGGATTCGCATCAATTAAGGGCCATTTCCCTAATTCTTAGGTTACCAGACTTGAAGGGGTGATATTCGGTATAGTAATCCAACCATACAATGTAGTTTCAAGTACTTGTGTCTATTTCGTAAAATATTTATAAAAGTAGCGCATGTATTCTCAGTCCCAAAAATATATATTGCAAAAGCATTTAAAAGGGGAGCAAATGAAACTCACAATACTGTATTTTGTAGTAAAAATACATATGACAACATTGAACAATGCAGGGTTTGGCCTCGGATTCACGAACCTATAACATTCATATATATATATATTAACTCATATAATCGTAATCAAGCAAGTTTGGTATTATTATTATTTGTTATTTTAATAATTTGTATGTTTCATTAATAACTAAATTAACTATATTTCTTTTATATCTCTTAGATAGATAGTTAGTATTTATTATGAAAATATTATTGTTGTTATGTGATATGTATTAAATATATTCTTATATAGTTATTTATTTGGTACAATAATATCAATAATAATAATATAAATTTTGAGAAAATGATAATAATAGTAGTAGTAATAATAATAATTATAATAACCATAAAAATAATAATTTTTCCAATAATGATAATAATAATAAAAGTGATAACAATAATAAAAATGATAATTTTAATATTTTTAATAATAAAAATGATAATAATAATGGTAGTAATAATAATAACTATAAAAATAATAAGTTTTCTAATAATGATAATAATAATAATGATATTAATACTAGTATTATTACTAACAATAATAATAATGACAATAATAATAGTAATGATAATTATAAAATTAAGGATAAGGAGTATACCCTCATATAAAGCTTTTTTATAAAAAGAATGCCCCAAACGGGACTCGAACCCGCGACCACTCGCTTCTGTGAAACACCCTTAAACCCTCAAGCCATATCTATTTTTCTGATTTATAATCATACGTATATTTAGTTAACCCATTATCAATTCTGTTTTTCTTTTTCCTTCATTTCACAGCTCGCATCCTACTCATATCACCATTTCATTAACATCTGGCCCAACAGGAAAATAAAAGGGACTCGGCCCAACAATCACGATGGCCCAAGTATAACACAAGTCCATAAAAGAAAAAAAAAATTTATCCAGTAACAAATAGAATAAGTTGGGTGCGTGAAACATGGTTTCATCTGATTAAAATTATAAATAACAGCCGCAATTGAAATCGGTTATCTCCTCTATTATCATCGTCAATAATTTCAACACCACAACGTACAAAAACACATCCCAACACAAACATAATTATCACAGGATCATCGATATACATCGTCTTCCTCATCTTCGCTATAGTTTTCGTAAAAGAAAGAAAAAGCAAAGAAAACGCAGCAGTATTTCGATTGCAGGTTGCGGTTTTAATGATGACGGTCGAGTGCTTAGTTGGTGATGTTGTGTTGGTGATCGAAAAGAAATGGGAAGAGAAAGAAAAAAAATATATTAGGGGTTGCAGATGGTTCACGATGAGGGATTTTTGAGAGAGAAAGTGGTAGCCTGTTTATGATGGTTAGTGGTGGTTCTTGTGGTGGTGGCGATGGGTTATAGTGGAGATGGGTGGTTAAGCAGTTACGAAGAAGGAGACCCACGATGGGGTGTGATTAAGGTGATGGTTTATTGTGATTTACGAAGATAGAGGGTGAGATATATATATATATATATATATATATATATATATATATATATATATATATATATATATATATATATATATATAGAGAGAGAGAGAGAGAGAGAGAGAAAAGAGAAAGAAATAGGTGGTGACCGGTGGAGGTTTGTGGTGGTTTTAGGGTTCGTTCAACACAGGAAGAAGAATCCAAATAGCATAGGCCTACTATGGGTGGGTTTATGTCTTGATGATTTTGGTGATCGTGGGTGTTAAACCAAAATCAGGACAGAAAGACAATTTAGTCGAGCAAGCGGTTATTGTGGTGATGGAGTTTGACAAGAAGAAATAGGAAGAATAAGATATTAAAGAAAGGTGTGGTTTTTGGTTCACAATACAAGAAGTAAGAAAGAAAAAGAAAAAAAAATATATGGTGATTGACATGGTTGTAGATGGTGGTCGACATGGTGGCCGGAGGTGGTGGTTGTTTGAAGAAGACAATAGTGGTTTGTGGTGAAGATCGATGGTGGATGAAGGTGGTTCTCGGTTGTTGTTTGTGCGATGGAATATAAGAGTAGAAAAAAGAAAAAATATTGAAGGTGGTGATGGGGCTGAAAAAATGACAATAGTAAAGCAGAAAAATTGGTGGCGGTTTGGTTGGTCTTCTTCTTGTTGATAACATCAAACAATAACCCAAAGATGTAGCAATAGCAGTTTATATTAGTAGCATAAAATGATGAGGTCTTGGTGGTTATAAAAATCAAAAGGATAAAAAGATAATGGTCCTTGAGTGGATTAGTGAATGTTTATGTGTCTATTTATAATTGAGATAGTAATAGAAAATGGAATATAGTAGTTGGTGCATCGTGACTAGATGGAAGAGGGTGTCGGTTTAGAAAATAGAAAAGATACATAAGAAATTTTGGTTGTTATATATCTCTATCATGCATGTCTATTATCAATAGATATATATAATCTATTATCTCTTAATCTATTAATAATACAAATCAAGTTGCAAGAAATACACCAAGGTGGTTCGGTTTACACATGTGTATGTATATCAATATATAGGATATATATATCCTAGCTGTAATAGTAGTTAGATGGTGAAAGATGGGTTTCATTTTAGAAAACAAAAGAAAGAAAACAAAAGTGGTTATTTATAGGGATCATGTGAATATTAAGTATATATATAATAGGTAGTGAAATGCAAGTGACATATATAATAATACAAATGTAATAAACGTGTTAATTTCTATTAGTGAAAGGACCCGTTCATATACATTATAAACGATTCACAATAGTTGATTACATCGCGAGGTATTTGACCTCTATATGATACGTTTTACAAACATTGCATTCGTTTTTAAAAGACAAACTTTCTTTACATCAAAAATTGACGGCATGCATACCAACTATAATTGACTTAATATTAATCTTGATGAACTCAACGACTCGAATGCAACGTCTTTCAAAGTAGGTCATGAATGAATCCAAGTAATATCCTTAAAATGAGCTAATGCACAACGGAAGATTTTTTTAATACCTGAGAATAAACATGCTTTAAAGTGTCAACCAAAAGGTTGGTGAGTTCATTAGTTTATCATAATCAATCATTTTTGTAATAGTAATAGACCACAAGATTTCATATACATAAACGTTTTAATAAAAATATTCTAAGTGGGTGAGCACTTGGTAACCATACTTAACATTTAATCAACGTCGCATATTCCCTTTATTATGAAATCTCACTACACTGTACCAAGTGTAGTCACTGAAAATGAAGTACTGTGTAACCGTTGAATACTGGTCGTCCAGTCCGGTTGGGGTTGACAGGCCCGATAGATCTATCAACAGGATTCGCCTTTACAATACCGCATGTAAATGGTAGTTACCAAGCTATTAGGGAAAAATATGCAAAGTGGTACAACTCAACGTAGAATATGTTTTTAGTACTTGTGTCCATTTCGTAAAACAGTTATAAAACAGTGCATGTATTCTCAGCCCAAAAATATATATAAAAAGGGAGTAATGAAACTCACTTTTGCCTTGAAGGTATTTAACACGACTTGGTCTTCGATAGATATCACGAACCTAACCATATATATAATATATCAATATATTTTCTTTTCAAGTAATCGTTATATATATATACATATATATATATATATATATATATATATATATATATATATATATATATATATATATATATATATATATATATATACTTATAATACTTTTAATGTTTTCTTAGTCCGTAGTTTAGCAGTCCGATGTTAGTGGTCCACAATTAGTTGCTCAATAACATAAATAAAGACCCCATCGTATTCGTATTGATCAGAATTAATCTCAACCCATGGTACCATGTTGTCAAGTGACGTGTTGCGTACATAAAGTACCGTGTTGTCAAATGACGTGTTGCGTACAATCATGAGGTCTTATGATTAATCTTCTCGTGTTATTTACGGGTGGTCCTGAAATATATAAAATCAAATCATAAGTAATTATATATATAAAAGATTATATTAATTAGAAAAGATATGATTAATTTGCTTTTTCTCCAAATATTTTCGTAGCTAAACTAGCTTCGGATACCCAATCTTGTTTTAGTCGTAGTTTCTTCATTACAACTCCGTTTTTGTTGGTTTAACTTGCCACTTCCTTGGATCGAGTCAAATTTTAAGAATATGAACTAAAAATATCTTAGTTTGTATTCGAAATCATAGGTTATAGGTCAAACTTTGATGAAACTTATGAAAGTGATCATTTTCCATCATAAAAACAACATTTAATGATCATTTTTCTAAAAATACTTACACTTTGAGTTAAACCATGAAATTTTTATGTGTTAACATATTCATAAGAAATATCATTTTTCCAGAACATAAACTTTCAATTCAAAGTTCAAGATGGTTTTTAATTATCCAACCCAAAACAGCCCCCGGTTGCACTCCGACGATGTAGATTCAGTTTTTAAGATGTTCTTTGTAAAACCAAGTTATATCTTGTTAAGTTAGCATATCATTATGATATATTACAGGTCTTGAATTTTTTTAAAAGTTAAGTTAGAAGGATCTATTTAGTTTGCAAACAAGTTTGAAATCATTCAAACTATGTTCTTGTTATTAAAATTTTACAACATAAAATAAGATAGCTATATAAATATGAATCGAATAAAATTATGAACAAGGTTACTACCTCAAGTTACTTGGACAAAGTTACTGTAAGAGATAAGAAAAAATCTTGGAATCAAAGAGTGGTGGAGTTAGATCAAAAGGTTGGAAGTATACTTCTTCAAATGGGTGGTTATTTTGATATGTTCTTGAAAGAGTTTTCTTATGGTGTTTAAGGCTTGTAATTGAAGCTAAATGATGGGGAAAATGCTTGGAGATGATCAAGTATGAAGTTAGGAGTATTTTGAGAGAGAAATTAGGGTGTAGGTATGAGAAAATGGAGTGAAGAAATGGTGTTCATTCATAAAAACGTTTTTAGTTTATAAAGAAAGAAAAGGATTCCTAATTTTGTTTTCTTACTAATAATTCATGCTACTTGACAAATCCTAGTTACCTCATATCTACAGCAGTAATAATGTTGATTAGGATGTTGATTTGATGTGTATATACCAATAGTAAATACGTATAGAAGCTGGGTATGATACGGGTACATATACCCTAGATATACGTATAGAAATCTTGAGGAAACAGAACGAGGATTCAAATATAGCCATCTTTTGTAAATATACTTATATTATTTTATGTATAAAAGCCCTTTAAAAGTGATTAAATACATATCTATACGATACATGTATAAACATTATAAGTTTTAAGTCAAAAAAACGTTACGTATAGTTATCGTTTTGAAAACTTAAGTTAGTAGTTTCAAAATATACTTATAACTCATTGTCATTAGTACACAATGAGATGTTAAACCATCCTTAAATCATGTTAAATATATATAAATACATTTATATACACAAACGTATAATTATCGTATGTTATATAGTTCGTGATATCATCGGTCAAATTGGGCGGTCAAACGTTGTGTAAAAATCTTTTCAAAAACACAAGTCTCAACAATTTGGATTGATTATCATGTTGGTAAGGTTTAATTTATGTAAATATTAATCTCATAGGTATAAAATGATCGGAAAAATCCGGGTCGTTACAGTACCTACCCGTTAAATAAATTTCTTCCCGAAATTTGATCGAGATTGTCATGGCTAACCATAAAAATGTTTTCATGACTAATATGAGTTGATAAATAGATTTTTATAATCATTGAGTAATATAGATAAAACAATTTGATTACGCGAAGAGTATAAGTGAAGCTATCACAAAAGAGTGAAATGAATAAATGCAGATTCGTTTTAACCAGTGACGTAGTCACGGTTGATTTTCAGATTTAGAGGAAATCTTCGTCATAAGATTTGGGTTCTTTGATAATTAAGGAAATTAGAATCCTCTTTCGTTAAATGTGATGATCTGTCCTGATTGTTCTGTCTGTTACTTCACTATAAATCCACCATCTTCGTTTTCTTACAACTCACACCTTCTATTCTTTCTCCCTCAACTCATATTTTAAAGTATTTGTCAATATGCTCCATCCAGTGCTGATTCTTGATATACTCCTCACTTTCATATCTGTCGTTCTTCTTTTTCATCTACCGCCGGAAGAATCTATTTACTTCTACTATACTCTTGGTTTTATAGTGTTTTTAGTTCTCCCGTGTCTTTATATTGCTATATGCATCGATATATATGGTTTATAATTTTTGGGTTGTCATTGAGCTTTATATCTTCCCTTATATTTCCAAGTCCCTGCTTCTGTCTTCTATAATCATTGTCATCTACAGTTAATGCTCCATTCTATTTGCTGTGATTTATACTCCCATTTCTATTTCAGAGCTTCATTCTTTCATTTCCTCTTCTTGCGATTAAGCACCGTATATAATGGTCCAGATTTCGTAGATATGAATTTCGGAATGAATATAGTTAATGTTCTAAGAGTAAAATTGAAATGGCACGATCTTGATTTGTCAAATTACCAAAATTCAAGAGAAAAGATAGAATTATCAGAAAGAATATGTTCTCGATATGTTTGGAGATTAGGTAGAATGTAAGAGTAGTGTAACATGGCACATGATGATGTTATAATCTGTGAATCATCACGTTCCATTAGAAACTCATCATGACTTACTGTAATATAATCACGTTGATCAAGTGTCATTATATTATACTAACTCATGCTTCAGTTCCCAACACTACTTCAAAAACATTCATAATTTAAATTCGAATTTTTCAGAATTTAGAAACTAATACAGTTTCCTTTATAATGTATTACTGATATCGCGAAGAGATAAAAGATTTCAGTTAAGAATAGTTATGAAAATATCTTCAAAAATATGGAGGATATTTATAATGAAAGATATGATGATATCTTAGAATTTTTAAGATAAGAGGATGATGAAGAATATATTATCCACAAGGGTTTAGAGTCAGGAGCAAGGTATTTGATAATGATGATACTGAATCATTTGGATTCTTTGAAGGAAGTTTTGTCTTTGTGATTTGTCCACAGCCTCCTTCATACTTTGCTCAATCCGTTTTCCAGTTCCAAACCTTCTCTTTTTCTGAGTTTTGCCAACACACTATTTTTTATCATCAAACTTTTTACTGTTAAGTTCGTTGACAGTTTCTGCTGCTTCATCAACAATTTTTAAAATTTCGAGAACTAGTTCGCAGTTTAGGCGTTTTTCAGAAACTTCACATTCGAAGTATGTAAGTCTTAGAGGTAGACGTTATATGTATATATAACTGTTGATGTAGACATGCTGCAAGATTTCAAAATACTGATTACTGATTCTCAATAATTGGTTTGGCAATTCTTGTTACAAAGTGCGGATGAGTATATGATAGGGTTCTAATGAATATATCGATTTTTCTAAAAATCAAAGATCAGTGAAATTGTTGGTAAGTTTATTGCTAATGTGGTGGGACATAAACGGTTCTCCGGTAACGATGGCGAAAGGGCATCGTATATATCGAGATTATAATAAAACCGCTTTAATTGAAAAGTCGAAGTTGACTTGTGGAGCTGTGACACAACTGTCTACTTTGGTAAGGAATTGAAAGGTCATTTTTGCAAATAAATGCCAAAGAGTCTGACACGGATACGTGTTAAACTATGACTTTAGTTTCGAGAGTTTTTCAGGTGTATACTGTGGGTAACATGTGGTTGGATCATCATCTCGATTATTCATTATTTGAAGCGTCTTCAGGAATTTCGAAGGGTTTGGACACAGATTGTAATCGTTAATATACCTATGATGTTCTAACACAGTTTTGAAGTCAAAGTATAGCTTTGAAAGATGTAAGGATTTAAGAGTGATGATTTTTGGCTATATCTCGAATTAAATTTTGCGATTTCAAAATCAGAATATGTAATTGAATTTGAATGAGTATGGTTATTTTGATTTCTACAAAAGAATGTATATTGTTATGACAATAGTGAGTATAGTTGATGATTGCTGAATCAGATTCGAAGAATGTAACATATTAATTGTGAATTTTATATATCTCTTGAATATTACCTACCCGTTAAAAAAAAATTCACAATTAATATTTTGTACAAAAGAAATTTATTACAGTCTTTATGAAAATATACATGTGTATATTTTCTTCAGATGTAATACAGATTTGATGAATTAATACTAAATTAAGTTCATTTGATCTTAGGCTGGAGTTAGAAATGAATAATCTCTAACATTAGAGATTACATAATCTTCACAGAGTATTTCACTACTGTGATCAATACTTCATTATACGCGTTGTTGATTAGTAATGATGTCCACGGTGATTCTTGAACTGACGGAGCTTGTGATGTTATAGGTGCTGCTAATTCTGACAATGCTGACGGCAGTGACTATGCTGGTGATGCTAATGGTACTGCTGATGTTGTTGGTAAAATAAGTAAATCACGCACCATTCTTGTCAGGGTTTCTACTCTTCCTCCTATCATTTTGGTTCACTCATCTGATTTATGGTTAGGGCTAGAGTAGATAATTTCTAAGACTTTAGAGACTATATAATCGTCGCATAATGTTTCTTCAATGAAATTATGAATCAATACTTCATCGTTTGTTGTTGTTGGTATTCTTTGGTATCTACAGAGCGTATGACATTGATGCTCGTGGGACAGATTGTAAAGTTGAGGTTTATGACGCAGTTGTGGTTGGGGGTGGTAATTGTACTATTGGCGTTAATGATGGTGGTACTGGTTATGCTGCGGGTGCTGCTGCTGGTGTTTGTAACCTCTGCAACATATTCTCCAAAGCCACTACCCGAGTGCGAAGCTCGTTGACTTCTTCTATTACACCGGGGTGATTGTCGGTTGGGACGAGTGGATAAATAAGATCTAGAATTTGGTGTATGAAAGGATCCGTTCATATACATTATAAACGATTCACAATAGTTGATTACATCGCGAGGTATTTGACCTCTATATGATACGTTTTACAAACATTGCATTCGATTTTAAAAGACAAACTTTCTTTACATCAAAAATTGATGGCATGTATACCATTTCATATTACATCCAACTATAATTAACTTAATATTAATCTTGATGAACTCAACGACTTGAATGCAACATCTTTCAAAGTATGTCATGAATGACTCCAAGTAATATCCTTAAAATGAGCTAATGCACAGCGGAAGATTTCTTTAATACCTGAGAATAAACATGCTTTAAAGTGTCAACCAAAAGGTTGGTGAGTTCATTAGTTTATCATAATCAATCATTTCCGTAATAGTAATAGACCACAAGATTTCAGTTTCTATAAATATCCGTACACTCGCAAGTGTATAAAAGTATTCTATAAGTTGTAGGCACCCGGTAACAAGCCTTAACGTTCATGTTTTACCCTCTGAAGTACACCAGATCAGGTGTGTTTAAAATAACCTCGAAGTACTAAAGCATCCCATAGTCAGGATGGAGTTTGTCAGGCCCAATAGATCTATCTTTAGGATTCGCGCCTACCGTACATAGACAAGTAGTTTAATGTTACCAAGCTAAGGGTATATTTCTGGTTTAAACCCACATAGAATTAGTTTTAGTACTTGTGCCTATTTCGTAAAACATTTATAAAATAGCGCATGTATTCTCAGCCCAAAGATATATATAAAAAGGGAGTAATGAAACTCACAATACTGTATTTCGTAGCAATTATGTATATGACGGCACTGAACAAGTGCAGGGTTTGTCTCGGATTCACAAACCTATATTAAGTATATATATTTATATGTTGGTCAATATCTGTCTAACAATTTAGGTCAAGTCGTAGTGTATCACAATCCTAATGCTCGAGACCGACATGCAAAAGTCAACAAAAGTCAACTTGACCCAAAATGACTTCCAAAATCTATACATGTTTATTATATAACTTATATATAGTCGTTTTATATATTTAAATATATTTATCAGATCTTATTATACTAAATAATACAAGTCAATTATTAATAAATAAAAATTTATATTTAAATTCATATATGATAAAAATATACTTTTATATATCTCAAGTAATAAAATTTATAAAATTCACTTAATATCATAAAAATATAGTGGTATGTATTATTAATGTAATTATATTACGTGTGGTAAAAATATCTTTGTACGCACATTTATTTGATTAAATAATATTGATAATAATAACAATGATAAAAATAATAAAATGATAGTTTCAATAAAAATATTAATTTTTAGTAATAAAGATAATTTTAGTAATAACATCAACTGATAACAATTATAATAATCGTTTTAATAATAATATTAAAATTAATAATAATTCAGTTGACCATATCTTTTAATCCGTTCATCGAACCCACACGATTTCTAAATGAAAAGTTATTAATTTTTCTTTAGCTTTGCAACGACATGCATATCATATACCTTATCTCAGTAGCATATGTATCAAATTCGTGATTTATCATAAACTATTTAACGACGAAATTAAGCATACAAACATGCATAATCATATATACTCGAGCACTAGTCAGGGATACACTATTAATATATAAAAGATAAGATATGAATGCTCACGTATCAATATTGTGATTCAATATTGCAGGAAAGTACGTAGACGCAACGAAAATGATAAACGTTAGGTTGACCTTACGAGCAATACCCTCGAACAATACCCATAACCTCCATAGCTATAACCCATAATTTCCTTAGCTCTATCCCGTTTGAAAACTTATTTTGAAATCGTCTGAATATAACTCCGTTATAGTATTTTATGTATACTAATAATATCTTGAAATAATACTAAGTAAATATATATATGTAATTCGATTGAGAGAGTTTAGAGAAATATATTTTTAAGTTTCTATGAAATAATAAAACCTATTGAATTCTATTTATAATAGATTTTTGAATTATTAAAGTGAATTATTAAAGTATGAATTATTAAAGTGAATTATTAAATTATGAATTATTAAAGTGAATTATTAAAGTATGAATTATTAAAGTATGAATTATTAAAGTGAATTATTAAAGTGAATTATAAAAGTATGAATTATTAAAGTGAATTATTAAAGTATGAATTATTAAAGTGAATTATTATTAAAGTGAATTATTAAAGTGAATTATTAAAGTGAATTATTAAAGTTAAAGTAAAATAAAAGTAAAGTAAAAGTAAAGTAAAGGTAAAGTTAAAGTATAGTAAAAGTATAAAACTATGTACGTATAATACGCGTATAAATATATTTAATATTAATTTAAATCGTTATATCATAAAAAATTTTAGAAAAGTAGAATTATATATATTCATAATAGGTTTCAAGTTTTTAAATTACAGTCTGTTGGTGAAGCATGAGATAAAGTCCAAAGGTTTAATAAACGTATGAAATCATCTTAATGAAAAATGTCGAGTTACTTAACTTGTCGATATCCAACATCTAAGTTATTTACACTCCACATTCCTACTTATAGATCACTTTACCATTTTCCGAATATTGTCAAAAAGAATAGATTTCTTAAATCACAGTGGACCTCATAACATTGGCCCGTAATCATATCATAATGTATCTGATAATTCAATCATTTGATATTATCTCTTAATTCTGTCGATAAATATATCGAAACAAATACGTTCATGTAAAGTATCATATATATCAAATACTTTGTTAATGTTTTCAGTTATTATATATTATATATACATATCTATATACATATAATTGTTCGTGAATCGTTGAACACGGTCAAAGGGTAATTGATTACATGAATGTAGTTCCAAACTTTTTGAGATTCAACATTACAAATTCTGCTTATCGTGTCGAAAACATATAAAGGTTAGGTTTAAATTTGGTCGGAAATTTTCGGGTCGTCACAGTGTAGTATATAATCATGACGAGATACTCTGGAAATGAGAGAGAAAATGGTGTTTCGGATAGGTTTGCCGGTAAGTGCTTCAGGTTCTTCGCCAAGAGGGCAATGTGGTGGATGGAAAGGATCGCCTTCTTTTTGTCTCCAATGATTAAGGAGGCTACGAACCCATCCCCAATTCATCCAGAATAGATGATGGCTGATTAGTTGATCCATTCCAGTCACACTGCTTTCGGAGCTTGAGTGGGATTCCATTTCAGAATCCGAGGGACTTGAACTAATGACGAATTCCATTTCGTACGATTTAATTAAAGATTTTTCGATATGAAATGATTTTTCCGGCTATCGGGTGGTATTCTAATTACATAGAATATCTATATATATAGAACAAAATATTTCGTAGATTACGGAGGAATTTACGAAATATGCCAGGCAAAGTTTACTGTAACATATACGCTAAGATATGAATTAGCAGATACGCTAAGATATGAATTTTGTCTATACACTATTCATGCAATCAATGCAGTAAGATGTGTCTAGACTAAGAATGATAAGCAAATGATTCCCTAAGAATAATAAGCAGGTAATTTTCGACACGAAATGATAAGCAAAACATTTGACATGCAGACACGGTCGAAGTCCAGACTCACTAATGCATCCTAACGACTATTAGTTAGACACACTAATGCAGACCTGGTTCGCTAAGACCACCGCTCTGATACCAACTGAAAGGACCCATTCATATACACTATAAACTATTCACAATAGTTGATTACATCGCGAGGTATTTGACCTCTATATGATACGTTTTACAAACATTGCATTCGTTTTTAAAAGACAAACTTTCTTTACATCAAAAATTGACGGCATGCATACCAACTATAATTGACTTAATATTAATCTTGATGAACTCAACGACTCGAATGCAACATCTTTTAAAGTAGGTCATGAATGACTCCAAGTAATATCCTTAAAATGAGCTAATGCACAGCGGAAGATTGCTTTAATACCTGAGAATAAACATGCTTTAAAGTGTCAACGAAAATTTTGGTGAGTTCATTAGTTTATCATAATCAATCATTTCTGTAATAGTAATAGACCACAAGATTTCATATACATAAACGTTTTAATAAAAATATTCTAAGTGGTTGCGCACTTGGTAACCATACATAACATTTAATCAACGTCGCATATTCCCTTTATTATGAAATCTCACTACACTGTATCAAGTGTAGTCACTGAAAACGAAGTACTGTGCAACCATTAAATACTGGTCGTCCAGTCCGGTTGGGGTTGTCAGGCCCGATAGATCTATCAACAGGATTCGCGTTTATAATACCGCATGTAAATGGTAGTTACCAAGCTATTAGGGAAAAATATGCAAAGTGTTACAACTCAACGTAGAATATGTTTTAGGTACTTGTGTCCATTTCGTAAAACAGTTATAAAATAGTGCATGTATTCTCAGCCCAAAAATATATATAAAAAGGGAGTAATGAAACTTACTTTTGCCTTGAAGGTATTTAACACGACTTGGTCTTCGATAGATATCACGAACCTAACCATATATATAATATATCAACATATTTTCTTTTCAAGTAATCGTTACATATATATATATATATATATATATATATATATATATATATATATATATATATATATATATACTTATAATACTTTTAATGTTTTCTTAGTCCGTAGTTAGCAGTCTGATGTTAGTGGTCCACAATTAGTTGCTCAATAACATAAATAAAGACCCCAACGTATTCGTATTGATCAGAATTAATCTCGACCCATGGTACCATGTTGTTAAATGACGTGTTGCGTACATAAAGTACCGTGTTGTCAAATGACGTGTTGCGTACAATCATGAGGTCTTATGATTAATCTTCTCGTGTTGTTTACGGGTGGTCCTGAAATATATAAAATCAAATCATAAGTAATTATATATATAAAATATTATATTAATTAGAAAAGATATGATTAATTTACTTTTTCTCCAAATATTTTCCTAGCTAAACTAGCTTCGGATACCCAATCTTGTTTTAGTCGTAGTTTCTTCATTACAACTCCGTTTTTGTTGGTTCAACTTGCCACTTCCTTGGATCGAGTCAAATTTTAAGAGTATGAACTGAAAATACCTTAGTTTGTATTCGAAATCACAGGTTATAGGTTAAACTTTGATGAAACTTATGAAAGTGATCATTTTCCATCATAAAAACAACATTTAATGATCATTTTTCTAAAAATACTTACACTTTGAGTTAAACCATGAAATTTTTATATGTTAATATATTCATAAGAAATATCATTTTTCCAGAACATGAACTTCCAATTCAAAGTTCAAGATGGTTTTTAATTATCCAACCCAAAACAGCCCCCGGTTGCACTCCGATGATGTAGATTCAGTTTTTAAGATGTTCTTTGTAAAACCGAGTTATATCTTGTTAAGTTAGCATATCATTATGATATACTACAGGTCTTGAAGTATTTTAAAAGTTAAGTTAGAAGGATCTATTTAGTTTGCAAACAAGTTTGAAATCATTCAAACTATGTTCTTGTTGTTAAAATTTTACAACATAAAATAAGATAGCTATATAAATATAAATCGAATAAAATTATGAACAAGGTTACTACCTCAAGTTACTTGGACAAAGTTACTGTAAGAGATAAGAAAAAATCTTGGAATCAAAGAGTGGTGGAGTTAGATCAAAAGGTTGGAAGTATACTTCTTCAAATGGGTGGTTATTTTGATATGTTCTTGAAAGAGTTTTCTTACGGTGTTTAAGGCTTGTAATTGAAGCTAAATGATGGGGAAAATGCTTGGAGATGATCAAGTATGAAGTTAGGAGTATTTTGAGAGAGAAATGAGGGTGTAGGTATGAGAAAATGGAGTGAAGAAATGGTGTTCATTCATAAAAACGTTTTTAGTTTATAAAGAAAGAAAAGGATTCCTAATTTTGTTTTCTTACTAATAATTCATGTTACTTGACAAATCCTAGTTACCTCATATCTAGGGCAGTAATAATGGTGATTAGGATGTTGATTTTATGTGTATATACCAATAGTAAATACGTATAGAAGCTGGGTATGATACGGGTACATATACCCTAGATATACGTATAGAAATCTTGAGGAAACGGAACGAGGATTCAAATATAGCTATCTTTTGTAAATATACTTATATTATTTTATGTATAAAAGCCCTTTAAAAGTGATTAAATACATATCTATATGATACATGTATAAACATTATAAGTTTTGAGTCAAAAAAACGTTACGTATAGTTATCGTTTTGAAAACTTAAGTTAGTAGTTTCAAAATATACTTATAACTCATTGTCATTAGTACACAATGAGATGTTAAACCATCCTTAAATCATTTTAAATATATATAAATACATATATATACACAAACATATAATTATCGTATGTTATATAGTTCGTGATATCATCGGTCAAATTGGACGGTCAAACGTTGTGTAAAACTCTTTTCAAAAACACAAGTCTCAACAATTTGGATTGCTTATCATGTTGGTAAGGTTTAATTTATGTAAATGTTAATCTCATAGGTATAAAATGATTGGAAAAATCCAGGTCGTTACAATTAGCTGCCTCTTAATTTGGTTCTTTGTAATACGGATGATATATCGTACTCCGTTGTTAATTGGTGGCGAATAAAAGTGTTCAGAAAAATCCCATATTTTTAAATCAACTATATTTATTTTGGTCATTATGGTGTAAAATTTGGTCATTATTTTGTTAAATAAAAATTACATCAACAGTCCCTCTCAATTCTGGGTAAAAATATAAAAAGTGTTAAAACTTAACAAATAGTTCCTAAATACATTTTTAATAAGTCTAAAATTTATAGAACTCCTTTTCGTATCACCGTTTATTTTAAAATTACATAAGTTTGAATTTAACTTGCTTAATATCAATCGGAACATCAAACGAGTATTACAATCATTTAATATTTATTTTTAATATACTTTATTTATATATATAGATATATTTTAAATAATAATTATTATAATATCCTATTTTTATTTTATTAATTTTTAATAACAACAATATATAATACTTCAAATTATATTTCGAATTATTATTTATATATACATACACACATACCTATTTACAATTAATTGTTCGTGAATCGTCGAAAACAGTCGAAGGGTAATTGAATATATGAAACAGTTCAAAACTTTTAAGACTCAACATTACAGACTTTGCTTATCGTGTCGAATTCATATATAGATTAAGTTTAAATTTGGTCGAAAATTTCCGGTTCGTCACAGTACCTACCCGTTAAAGAAATTTCGTCCCCGAAATTTGATCGAGATCGTCATGGCTAACAATAAGAATATTTTCCTGATGAATATGAGCTGATAAATAGAATTTTATTACTGTTGAGTAATATGGATAATATAATTCGATTACTCGAAGAGTACGAGTGAAGTTATCACAAAAGAGTGAAATAAAGAAGTAAAGATTTGTCTTAGCTTTTGACATAGTCAGATTGAATTCCGAAATTCAAGGGATTTAGAGAAAATCTTCGTAATAAGATTTGATTCTTCAGAAATTAAAGAAATTAGGATCCTCTTTGGTTAAATGCTATAATCTGTTTCGATTGCTCTGTCGGATATTTCACTATAAATCCACCCCCTTCATTTCCCTATTATTTTGGAGTTCCATCCTTTTTTTTTCCTCTTCCTGACTTTAAGTCAAGCGAATAATGGTTCAGAATTTGTAATTATGGATTTTTAAATGAACACAGTTAATGTTCTAAGAAGAAAATTGTAATGGCACGATCTTGATTTGTCAAATTACCAGAATACCTCGGAAAAGACCGAATCATCAAGAAAATATTTTCTTGATATCTTTAAAGGTTAAATAGAATACCAGAGTCGTGTAACATGGCACATGATGACGTTATAATCTGTGAATCATCATGTCCCATTTAGAAACTCAGCATGACTTACTGTAATATAATCACGTTGATCAAGTGTCATTATATTATACTAACTCATGCATCAATTTCCAACACTACTTCAATAGCATTCATATTTTAAGTTCGAATTTTTCAGAATTTAGAAACTAAAATAGTTTCCTTTTTGATGTGACACGGATAACGCGAGGAGATAAATGATTTCAGATAAGAATAGTTATGAAAATATCTTCAGAAATATCGAAGATATTTATAATGAAAGATACGATGATATCTTAGAATTTATAATATCAAAAGATGATGAAGAAGATTTGTCCACAAAGTTTTAGAGTCAGGAGCAAGGTATTCGTTAATGACTTCAGCCGATACTGAATCATTTAGATTCTTTGAAGGCAGGTTTAGTCTCTGTGATTTGTCCACAGCCTCCTTCATGTTTTGTTCAATCCATTTACCAGTTCCAAACCTCTTCTGAGCTTTGCCAACATACTATTCTTTATCATCAAACTTCTGACGGTTAAGGTTGTTTATGGTTTTTGCTGCTGCTTCATCATCTTTCAGCTTTTCTGAGAAATGATTCGTAAATTGGGGTGCTTATTTGGAATTTCAGAATTGAAGTACGTAAGTCTAGGATATAGATGATATATATATATATATATATATATATATATATATATATATATATATATATATATATATATATATATATATATATATATATATACATACATATAACTGTTGATGTAGAAACATTGCGAGATTCAAAATACTGATTGCCGATTCTCGGTAATTGATATGGCTATTCTCGTTACAAGATAAGTTGTAAGGTAACTTATCTTGTAACGAGAATAGCCATATCAATTACCGAGAATCGGCAATCAGTATTTTGAATCTCGCAACGTTTCTACATCAACAGTTATATGTATATATATAACATCTATCTCCTAGACTTACGTACTTCAATTCTAAAATTTCGAATAAGCACCCCAATTTACGAATCATTTCTCAGAAAAGTTGAAACGTTGCGAGATTCTCAGTACAAGATGCGAATGGATATATGATAGGGTTTTAATGAACAAATATAATGGTCCTTCGGAGAGACTTAAGCCAATGAGTAATGAAGTTGCTGGTAAGTTTACTACTAATGTGATGGGATATAATCGGTTCTTAGGTAACGATGATGAAGGGGTAACCTTTATAATAAGGTTTATTCGAATGAAAGTCGAAGTTGATTTGCTGAAGCTGTGACAAAATTGGCTAATTTGGAGAGGGATTGTAAAGTTATTTTTAGTAATAGCAACACCAAAGAAGCTAGCACAGATACGTGTTAAACATTCACTCGGGTTCCGAGTGTTTTCAGGTGCATAACTATACATATTAATCTTTTCTTTCATAGATGAAGTGCGGTTGGTTCATCCTCTCGATTGAGGTGTTTTCAAGAATCATGAAAGATATGAACGCAGATTGAAATCGTCAAGATACAAATGAAGTTTAGGATGAAATCAAGTGGTAAACTTGAAGAATTGTTTAGTTTCATATGTTATAATCAATATTTTAATTCATTTTAATTGTCCAATGTTGGTAGTCCTCAGTTGATAATCCACAATTAGCAATATATAATATTCGAATTAATTAATATGTGTCGTGACCCGTGTACATGTCTCAGACTCGATCACAACTCAAAGTATGTATTATTGTAGAATCAACCTCAACCATGTATAGCTAACTCCAGCATTACTGCATATAGAGTGTCTATGGTTATTCCAAATAATATATATAGGTGCGTCGATATGATATGTCAAAACCTTGTATACGTGTCCCGATATTTAAATGCGTAAATAACAGTATTTAAATGACGATAAATAAAGTGCGTAAAATAAATAATAGAAATTAAATGACGATAAATAAAATTGCGAGAATATAAATTGCGATAAATAAACTGCGATAAATAAATTGCGATAATAAAATGTAATAAGGAATTAACAGTTAGCTAGGAATTGTTGAAATGACCCGTCCTTATCCCCCTGGACGTAATCATCAACATCTGGTTCCATTGCGTTGATCGACTCCAAGTAATATCCTTAAAATGAGCAAATGCACAGCGGAAGACTTAATTCGTACCTGAGAATAAACATGCTTTAAAAAGTCAACATAAAGTTGGTGAGGTATATAGGTTTGATGCTAGCAGCGTTATAACTATGGACCACAAGATTTCATATATAAAAATATAATACACTCGCAAGTGTATAAAATCATTCTGCTTATGTTGAGGCCTCAGTAACCAACCTTAACAATAATATAATAAGTCATCTTCGTAAAGATGGATATGCACACTCGCAAGTGTATAAATAATCCTCGAAGTACTAAACATCCGCCCACTAGTTCTTATGTCTAGTGCAGCCTACTGGATGGGGGTGTTAAACCCGATAGATCAATCCGCATAATATTATTTTTTAATCACTTGTGTCCATAACGTAAATCATTTATAAAAACAGCGCATGTATTCTCAGCCCAAAATATTTAAAGTTTAAAAGGGATCTATATACTCACCTAATGTATTTTGTAGTAAAAATACATATAACATCATTGATCAAGTATAAGGTTGGCCTCGGATTCACGAACCTATATCACGTATATATATTAACACGTATAGTTACATGTAATAATAATCATACCGTTTTATATAATAATTATATAATATATTATTTATTATAATGTATTTGTTAGTTCCAAATGTTATATATATATATATATATATATATATATATATATATATATATATATATATATATATATATATATATATATATATATATATATATATATATATATATATATTTTATTTTTATGTTAAAATATTAAATTTGATTAGTTTTATGATAGTGAAAAAAAATATGACCTTATATTAAAGATAATAATAAAATGTTAAAAATTTTAATAATAATGATAGTTTTAATAAAAATGTCAATTTTTAATAAAAATGTAATTAAATATGCTAATTTTTCTAATAATAATAATATTAATGTTAATAATGGTATTAATGATAATAATAATAATAATAATATAAAGATCACTACCTCTCAAAATAGTTGAAAAATAAAAGATATCACCAGCAAGACTCGAACCCGAGACCTCTAGCTTCCCAACACCAACACCCTGCCGTTCCTCTGCGTCTGTTTTTCTTAAATTTTCTTCACTTCATATATATTTAACCCTTAAACAAATCTTATCATCTTCTTCATCAATAACAAAATCAAACCTACCATTATCATATCATCATCTTTAACATGTATCATTACTGGATTCATTATCATCATCATCTATTAACGTTATAATCATTATCTAAATCCTTAACCCGTATCATCCCTATTCGTGTTAACGTCATCATCATCATGTAACCAATTTAACTCATGTGGATATTGGGCTTCGGTCCAAGTGATATTAAAACTTAGTTCACGGCCTGTAAACTGAATCACCATAGCCCAATAAAAGTAATACGTTTTTTTTTTTATTTGGTAAAACTCCAGCTAGTTTTCTTTCTAGGATTCGTTTTTCACAAAGTGTCCCCACAAATTTGTTAACTAAATAATTCTTTTTGCCTAATTATGCTAGTCGACATCCACCCAAAAAAAAATATCCATAAATCACGGAGCACACAGAAAAGAAGGTATCACGAGATCATTGTTTCTACCTCTCATCATTGTTCATCAATTATTAACATCAATTATTCTCATTGACGTAATCTAAACCGAAACAGAGAGCGAGTATGGTAGTAGAATTAAGAAGGTAGGGTTTCGGTTTTATATAGTGGTGGTCTGGGTGTTTGAACGAAAACAGATAATTTACGCTTAGCAGTAGCATATAATAGCTACAAGAATAAACCGTAGCAGTAGCAGCAATTCGAAACAGATTGTAGTAGATGGTGTTGGTCTGTTTACCACAAAAATATGGAAGAGAGAGAGAAGAGAGAGAGAGATGGGTTAGAGAGGGTGAAAGAGATAGGTAGTTCATGGTTGTTAATTGATTGAGAAAGGAAAAGAGAGAGTGAGATGGAAGAGTGAGAGGGAGGTGAAGAAGACTCGATGGTGTTTGGTTTATAATTTTCTCGAAACAGAAACAGAATCTAGAGTGGTAGTGATGGAGTTTCGGTGATGATGGTCAATGATGATGATGATAGAGAAGAAGTTTGATCGAGTGGTGGTTTGTTTTGGTTATAAACAAGCAGGAAATCGGAGCAAATAAAATAGCGGCTTGATGATGATGATTTTGTGATGGTGATTAAGTGAGTGGTGGTTTACAACCGTGATGGTGGTTTCAACAGAAAATGAAAACAGAAACCTTTGTATCAGCGGTTTTAGTTCCTATTAGTTCATGGGTGTGTTGGTGATTTGGTGTCATTGGAGATTTGAGGTGGTGGCGGTGTGGAGATGGAGAAAGTAGGTGATTAAACATGGTTGATCTGGTTGTGATCCTGAAAAGAAAGAGAGAAGACTAGAGATAGAGGGAGATGAGAAGGTGGTTCGTGGTGTAGGCTTCAAACATGACATCAATTAGACGATGAGGTGGTAGCTTGTTGGTTCATGGTGGATTTGTTGATGAATCTGTAAACAGAAAACAAAATAAGCAAGATTAAGATATATGGTGGTGTTCAAAACGGGTTTAAAGTGATGTTTGAATAGAAGGACATAAAACAGAAATGGATTTAATGAGTTGAGGAATTGGAACTACTCCCTTGAAACAGGAATTCACCGTTTATTATATGAGTATTCATCCAACAAAATTTTTAAAACAGACAAAAATGAAACAAACAAAAAAATTAAAAAGGTGAGATAGATTGATAACTGAGTTTGTAATTATCCTATTGTTTGGAATCTAAAGCGTACGAATTTGTCAATCACAAACAGTTAGACAAAGACTTGCAATATCTACAAATTTACTAAATCTATATATATTCGTTCCTTTATCATATTTGATATAAATAATTAAATATGTTAATATTAATAATAATGTAAATGTTGATTTTAATAATTTTGTAAATAATAATAATTAATAATAATAATGTTAACAATAATAACAATAATCACAATCATTCCCCTTTATTATATTATATGATTAACACTAATTTGCTAGAGGTATTTTATTAATTTACAATATTAAAGTTTTAAAGTTTGCTTATCGTGTCGGAATAATATAAAGTTTAAATTTGGTCGGAAATTTCCGGGTCGTCACAGTACCTACCCGTTAAAGAAATTTCGTCCCCGAAATTTGATCGAGATCGTCATGGCTAACCATAAAAATGTTTTCATGACGAATATGAGTTGATAAATAGAGTTTTATAATCATTGAGTAATATAGATAAAACAATTTGATTACGCAAAGAGTATAAGTGAAGCTATCACAAAAGAGTGAAATGAATAAATGCATATTCGTTTTAACCAGTGACGTAGTCACGGTTGATTTTCAGATTTAGAGGAAATCTTCGTCATAAGATTTGGGTTCTTCGATAATTAAGGAAATTAGAATCCTCTTTGGTTAAATGCGATGATCTGTCCTGATTGTTCTGTCTGGTACTTCACTATAAATCCACCATCTTCGTTTCCTTACACCTTCTATTCTTTCTCCCTCAACTCATATTTTAAAGTATTTGTCAATATGCTCCATCCAGTGCTGATTCTTGATATACTCCTCACTTTCATATCTGTCGTTCTTCTTTTTCATCTGCCACCAGAAGAATCTATTTACTTCTACTATACTCTTGGTTTTATAGTGTTTTAGTTCTCCCGTGTCTTTATATTGCTATATGCATTGATATATACGGTTTGTGATTTCTAGGTTGTTGTTGGGTTTTATATCTTCCCTTATATTTCAAAGTCCTTGCTTCTTCTATAATCATTGTCATCCACAGTTAACGCTCTTTTCTATTTGCTATGATTTATACTCCCATTTCTAGTTCGGAGCTTTGTCCTTCCGTTTCTTCTTCTTGCGATTAAGCACCGCTTGTAATGGTCCAGAATTCGCAGATATAAATTTCGGAATGAACATTGTTAATGTTCTAGGAAGGAAATTGTAATGACACGATCTTGACTCGTCAAATTACCAGAATACCTCGGAAAAGGCCGAATCATCAAGAAATATTTTCTTGATATTTAGAGATCAAAGAGAATACAAGAGTCGTGTAACATAACACATGATGACGTTATGATCTGTGAATCATCATGTTTCATTTAGAAACTCAGCATGAATTACTGTAATATAATCACGTTGATCAAGTGTCATTATATTATACTAACTCATGCTTCAGCTCCCAACACTTCTTCAAGAATATTCCTATTTTAAACTCGAATGTTTCAGAATTTAGAAACTAAACTAGTTTCTTTTATGATATAATACAGATAGCGCGAAGAGGTAAATGATTTCAGATAAGAATAATTATAAAAATATCTTCAGAAGTATGGATGATATTTATAATGAAAGATACGATGATATCTTAGAATGTCTAATATCAGAGGATGATGAAGGATATTGTCCGCAAGGGTTTAGAGTCAGGAGCAAGGTATTCGTTAATGACTTCAGCAAGTACTGAATCATTTGGATTCTTTGAAGGCAGGTTTAGTCTTTGTGATTTGTCCACAGCCTCCTTCATACTTTGCTCAAACTGTTTTCTCGTTCCAAACCTTTTTTTTTTTTTTGAGCTTTACCTACACACTGTACCTCGTCATCAAGCTTTTGACTGTTAAAGTCGTTTACAGTTTTTGCTGCTTCATCAGCATTTCAAGAACTACTTCACAGTTCAGGGTGTTTTTCAGAAACTTCACATTCGTAGTATGAAATTCTTAGGGATAGACATTATAGGTATAACTGGGGAAGTTCTGCGAGATTTTCAAAATACCGATTGTTGATTCCGCCAAAGGGATGACGAGCTGCTGGTACATCTGCTGATGATGTCGTGAAATATAAAAGATTTTCCAATAACAACGGTGAAAGGATGACGTATATATATCGAGATTATAATAAGACTAGTCTTTCTGAGAAGTCGAAGTCGAGCTGTAACAAAATTGGTTACTTTGAAAAGGAATTGTAAGGTTGTTTTTGCTAATGAATGATAAGGAATTTGACGCGGATACGTTTTAACTATAACTTCGGTTTCGAAAGTTTTTCAGGTGCATAACTGTATGCATAAATCGTTCTTCGTAGACGAGATGCGGCTGGTTCAACTTCTCGATCGAAGTGTTTTTAAGAATCATGATAGGTTTGAACGCGGATTGTAATCATCAAGATACGAATGAGGTTTAAAATGAAATCAAGTGGCAAACTTGAAGATTAGTTTAGTTTCATATGTTATAATCAATATTTTTATTCATTTTACTTGTCCATAATTAGCAGTCTATTGTCCGATTGTCCAATGGTCCAATACATTCATATATAAATTAAATATATAATATTCGAATTAATTAATACGTATCGTGACCCGTGTACCGGTCTCAGTATTGATCACAACTCAAAGTATATATATATTTTGGAATCAACTCTAACCCTGTATAGCCAACTCCCACCTTCACATATAGAGTGTCTACGGTTGTTCCAAAATATATATATAGATGGGTCGATATGATAAGTCGAAACCTTGCATACGTGTCCCGTTATTTAAAATGCGTAAAAGTAAATAACAGAAATTAAATGACGGTAAATAAAATTGCGAGAATGTAAATTGCGATAAATTAACTGTTAATCAGTTAGCTGGGAATAGTTAGCCGGAACAGTTAGCGTGGAATCCTTAATAGATTTTCAATTAGTTAATTCATGTGTTTCTAACAATTTTTAATTTGTCCAATGTTTCTTCTTTATGCCACTTGTTGGATTCGGATAGGTAAAAATCCAAATATGAAATTTAAATGGAGGTGGTTAATCTGAGGTGAACGGATGCGTATATTGGTGATTGTAGTTAGAATAGCAATTGACCGTTGAATCAGATTCAAAGAATATACAGTGGAACTTATTAATGCGAAATCTGAATATTTCTCGGGTACTACCCACCCGTTAAAATATTTTCATCATTAACAGTTTGTACAAAAGAATTTTTAATTACGATCTTTATGAAAATATACTTGCATATATATTTTCTTCAGATGTAATTATGGATTTAATGAGTCAATAAGATATTAAACTCATTTGATTTATCGTTAGTACTAGATTACATGATCTCTAAAACATTAGAGATTACATAATCGTCATGTCGAACGAGGATTAATGAGGTAGAACGATACGTAAAGCGAAGATAATCGATGTAGAACGATATGTAGAACGAAGATCATACTCGAAGTACAGATGGTGATATTGAGGCGTGTGATGTTGAAACTTAGGTTGTTGGTAGTACTGGTGTGGATGTTGGTGGTACTGTTGGTGCCGGTGATGTTGTTGAAGCTGGTACGTTTTGCACCATATTTTCCAACGCCACGACTCGAACGCGAAGCTCGTTGACTTCTTCTATTATTCCAGGATGATTGTCGGTTGAAACGAGTGGATGAATAAGGTTTAGAATTATAGATAGAATATAATCGTGACGAAATATTCGGGAACTGAAGGTGAAAATGGTGTTTCGAACAGGTTCGCCGGTAAGTGCTTCAGGTTCTTCATCAAAAGGTGAATTCGGTTAGTGGAAGGGATCACCTTCTGCGCGTCTCCATTGATTAAGTCGACAACGAACCCATCAGATGATTTGGGGATGGATGATTGGTTGATTCATTTTGGTGACACTACTTTCGGAGCTTAGGTGAAACTCCATATTAGAATAGCTGTCGGAATCCAAGCAATTCGAACTGGTTGAGGGATTCATCTCGTACGATCAGATGAAGGATTTTCGATAAGAAATAGATTATAGGATGTAGATTAGTATCCTGCATTACAAAATTTATATATGCATATATAATACTAAAATCCCATAAGTTACGGAGGAATCTACGGAAACTGCCAAGCAAAGTCTACAGTAACAGATACGCTAAGATACAAATTTTGTCTATACACTATCAATGCAATAGTGGCAGTAAGACGTGTCTAAACTTAAGGATGATAAGCAAGTAATTTCCGACAAGAAATGATAAGCAAAACTTATAATATGCGGCTAAGGTCGAAGTCCAGACTCGCTAATGCATCCTAACAACTATCAGTTAGACCCACTAATGCAAGACCTGGTTCGGTAAGACCACCGCTCTGATACCAACTGAAATGACCCGTCCTTATCCCCCTGGACGTAATCATCAACATCTGGTTCCATTGCGTTGATCGACTCCAAGTAATATCCTTAAAATGAGCAAATGCACAGCGGAAGACTTAATTCGTACCTGAGAATAAACATGCTTTAAAAAGTCAACATAAAGTTGGTGAGGTATATAGGTTTGATGCTAGCAGCGTTATAACTATGGACCACAAGATTTCATATATAAAAATATAATACACTCGCAAGTGTATAAAATCATTCTGCTTATGTTGAGGCCTCAGTAACCAACCTTAACAATAATATAATAAGTCATCTTCGCAAAGATGGATATGCACACTCACAAGTGTATAAATAATCCTCGAAGTACTAAACATCCGCCCACTAGTTCTTATGTCTAGTGCAGCCTACTGGATGGGGGTGTTAAACCCGATAGATCTATCTTTAGGATTCGCGCTTACATGCTATTATAACATATAACTAAATTACCTAGCACATCAATCCGCATAATATTATTTTTTAATCACTTGTGTCCATAACGTAAATCATTTATAAAAACAGCGCATGTATTCTCAGCCCAAAATATTTAAAGTTTAAAAGGGATCTATATACTCACCTAATGTATTTTGTAGTAAAAATACATATAACATCATTGATCAAGTATAAGGTTGGCCTCGGATTCACGAACCTATATCACGTATATATATTAACACGTATAGTTACATGTAATAATAATCATACCGTTTTATATAATAATTATATAATATATTATTTATTATAATGTATTTGTTAGTTCCAAATGTTATATATATATATATATATATATATATATATATATATATATATATATATATATATATATATATATATATATATATATATTTTATTTTTATGTTAAAATATTAAATTTGATTAGTTTTATGATAGTGAAAAAAAATATGACCTTATATTAAAGATAATAATAAAATGTTAAAAATTTTAATAATAATGATAGTTTTAATAAAAATGTCAATTTTTAATAACAATGTAATTAAATATGCTAATTTTTCTAATAATAATAATATTAATGTTAATAATGGTATTAATGATAATAATAATAATAATAATATAAAGATCACTACCTCTCAAAATAGTTGAAAAATAAAAGATATCACCAGCAAGACTCGAACCCGAGACCTCTAGCTTCCCAACACCAACACCCTGCCATTCCTCTGCGTCTGTTTTTCTTAAATTTTCTTCACTTCATATATATTTAACCCTTAAACAAATCTTATCATCTTCTTCATCAATAACAAAATCAAACCTACCATTATCATATCATCATCTTTAACATGTATCATTACTGGATTCATTATCATCATCATCTATTAACGTTATAATCATTATCTAAATCCTTAACCCGTATCATCCCTATTCGTGTTAACGTCATCATCATCATGTAACCAATTTAACTCATGTGGATATTGGGCTTCGGTCCAAGTGATATTAAAACTTAGTTCACGGCCTGTAAACTGAATCACCATAGCCCAATAAAAGTAATACGTTTTTTTTTTTTTTAATTTGGTAAAACTCCAGCTAGTTTTCTTTCTAGGATTCGTTTTTCACAAAGTGTCCCCACAAATTTGTTAACTAAATAATTCTTTTTGCCTAATTATGCTAGTCGACATCCACCCAAAAAAAAATATCCATAAATCACGGAGCACACGGAAAAGAAGGTATCACGAGATCATTGTTTCTACCTCTCATCATTGTTCATCAATTATTAACATCAATTATTCTCATTGACGTAATCTAAATCGAAACAGAGAGCGAGTATAGTAGTAGCATTAAGAAGGTAGGGTTTCGGTTTTATATAGTGGTGGTCTGGGTGTTTGAACGAAAACAGATAATTTACGCTTAGCAGTAGCATATAATAGCTGCAAGAATAAACCGTAGCAGTAGCAGCAATTCGAAACAGATTGTAGTAGATGGTGTTGGTCTGTTTACCACAAAAATATGGAAGAGAGAGAGAAGAGAGAGAGAGATGGGTTAGAGAGGGTGAAAGAGATAGGTAGTTCATGGTTGTTAATTGATTGAGAAAGGAAAAGAGAGAGTGAGATGGAAGAGTGAGAGGGAGGTGAAGAAGACTCGATGGTGTTTGGTTTATAATTTTCTCGAAACAGAAACAGAATCTAGAGTGGTAGTGATGGAGTTTCGGTGATGATGGTCAATGATGATGATGATAGAGAAGAAGTTTGATCGAGTGGTGGTTTGTTTTGGTTATAAACAAGCAGGAAACCGGAGCAAATAAAATAGCGGCTTGATGATGATGATTTTGTGATGGTGATTAAGTGAGTGGTGGTTTGCAACCGTGATGGTGGTTTCAACAGAAAATGAAAACAGAAACCTTTGTATCAGCGGTTTTAGTTCCTATTAGTTCATGGGTGTGTTGGTGATTTGGTGTCATTGGAGATTTGAGGTGGTGGCGGTGTGGAGATGGAGAAAGTAGGTGATTAAACATGGTTGATCTGGTTGTGATCCTGAAAAGAAAGAGAGAAGACTAGAGATAGAGGGAGATGAGAAGGTGGTTCGTGGTGTAGGCTTCAAACATGACATCAATTAGACGATGAGGTGGTAGCTTGTTGGTTCATGGTGGATTTGTTGATGAATCTGTAAACAGAAAACAAAATAAGCAAGATTAAGATATATGGTGGTGTTCAAAACGGGTTTAAAGTGATGTTTGAATAGAAGGACATAAAACAGAAATGGATTTAATGAGTTGAGGAATTGGAACTACTCCCTTGAAACAGGAATTCACCGTTTATTATATGAGTATTCATCCAACAAAATTTTTAAAACAGACAAAAATGAAACAAACAAAAAAATTAAAAAGGTGAGATAGATTGATAACTGAGTTTGTAATTATCCTATTGTTTGGAATCTAAAGCGTACGAATTTGTCAATCACAAACAGTTAGACAAAGACTTGCAATATCTACAAATTTACTAAATCTATATACATTCGTTCCTTTATCATATTTGATATAAATAATTAAATATGTTAATATTAATAATAATGTAAATGTTGATTTTAATAATTTTGTAAATAATAATAATTAATAATAATAATGTTAACAATAATAACAATAATCACAATCATTCCCCTTTATTATATTATATGATTAACACTAATTTGCTAGAGGTATTTTATTAATTTACAATATTAAAGTTTTAAAGTTTGCTTATCGTGTCGGAATAATATAAAGTTTAAATTTGGTCGGAAATTTCCGGGTCGTCACAACAGTTAGCTAGGATTTTGTTAGTGTGGATTCTTAACAAAATTTTCTCATGGTTAATTTGTTTGTTTGTAACAAATTTTATTTTTGTCCAATGTTTTCTTCATTATGTCACTTGTTGGATTCTGATAGATTAAAATCCAAATATGAAATTGAATGAAAAGGGTTATTCTGCGGTGAACAGATACGTATATCGGTTGTAAATAGGATAGTAAATGACTGTTGAATCAGCTTCGAATAACGTACACTGTAATTTATTAATGTGAAATCTAAATATTCCTCAGGTATTACCTACCCGTTAACATATTTTCACCATTAACAGTTTGTACAAAAGAATTTTCAATTACAATCTTTATGAAAATATATATACATATATATTTTTTCTTCAGATGTAATCATGGATTTAATGAGTTAATATGATATTAATCTCATTTGATTTTCGTTTGGAACTAGAATGAATAATCTCTAAAACTTTAGAGATTACATAATCGCCGTGAAGAACGAAGAAAATTGATGTACAACGATACGTAGATGATGATCATACTCGAGGTATAGAATGAGATGTTGAGGTATGGATTATTGATGATACTGGTGTTGTTACTGATGGTACTTTTGGTGCCAGTGATGTTGTTGAAACTGGTAAAATTTGCACCATATTCTCTAAATTGATTACTCGAGCGCAAAATTCGTTGACTTCTTCGATTACTCCGGGATGATTGGCGGTTGGAACAAGCGGATGAATAAGGTTTAGAATTTTAGATAGAATATAATTGTGGCGAGATATTCGGGGAATAAGGGTGAAAATGGTGTTTCGGACTGGTTTTTCGGTAAGTGCTTTAGGTTCTTCGCCAAGAGGGCAATAAGGTAGATGGAAAGGATCACCTTCTTCTTGTCTCCAATGATTTAGTAGACTACGAACCCATTCCCAATTTTTCCAGATTTGGTGATGAATGATTGGTTGATCCATTCTGGTCACACTGCTTTCGGAGCTTAGGTGAATATCCATGTCGGAATAGCTGTCAGAATAACTATCGGAATAGCTATCGAAATCTGTGGGACTTGAACTGGTTGAGGGATTCATCTCGTACGATCAGATGAAGGATTTTCGATAAGAAATAGATTATAGGATGTAGATTAGTACCCTGCAATACATAATTTACATATGTATATTTAATACTAAAATCCCATAAGTTACGGAGGAATCTAAGGAATATGTCAGGCAAAGTTTAGAGTAATAGATACGCTAATATATGAATTTTGTCTATACACTATTTATGCAATCAATGCAGTAAGATGTGTCTCGACTAAGAATGATAAGCAAGTGATTTCTTAAGAATGATAAGCAGGTAATTTCCTAAAGATGATAAGCAGGTAATTTTCAACTAGAAATGATAAGCAAAACTTTTGACATGCAGATACGGTCGAAGTACAGACTCATTAATGCATCTAAGCAACTATCAGTTAGACACACTAATGCAAGACCTGGTTCGCTAAGACCACCGGTCTGATACCAACTGAAAGGACCCATTCATATACATTACAAACGATTCACAATAGTTGATTTCATTGCGAGGTACTTGACCTCTATATGATACATTTTACAAACATTGCATTCGTTTTTAAAAGACAAACTTTCATTTACATCGAAAGTTGACGGCATGCATACTCTTTCATAATATATCCATCTATAATTGACTTAATAATAATCTTGATGAACTCGACGACTCGAATGCAACGTCTTTTGAAATATGTCATGAATGACTCCAAGTAATGTCTCTGATATGAGCAAATGCACAGCGGAAGATTTCTTTAATACCTGAGAATAAACATGCTTGAAAGTGTCAACCAAAAGGTTGGTGAGTTCATAGGTTTATCATAATCAATCATTTCCATAATTTTAATAGACCACAAGATTCTCATTTTTCATAAATATCATTGCACTCGCAAGTGTATAAAATCCATTCGTATAATGAACACCTGGTAACCGACATTAACATAATGCATATAGAATATCCCCCGCATACTCGCAAGTATGCCATAAATATTGGCAATCGCAATCACCATTTAAATCGAAGTACTAAAGCATTCCAAATTCCAGAATGGGGTTTGTTAAGCCCATAAATCTATCTTTAGAATTCTCGTCAATTAGGGGCTATTTCCCTAATTCTTAGGTTACCAGACTTGAAGGGGCGATATTCGGTATTGTAATCCAACCATACAATGTAGTTTCAAGTACTTATGTCTATTTCGTAAAACATTTATAAAAGCAGCGCATGTATTCTCAGTCCCAAAAATAGATATTGCAAAAGCATTTAAAAAGGGAGCAAATGAAACTCACAATACTGTATTTTGTAGAAAAATATATATGACAACATTGAACAATGTAGGGTTTGTCCTCGGATTCACGAACCTATAACATTCATATATATATATTAACTCATATAATCGTAATCAATCAAGTTTGGTATTATTATTATTATTTGTTATTTTAATAATTTGTATGTTTCATTAATAACTAAATTAACTATATTTCTTTTATATACCTTAGATAGATAGTTAGTATTTATTATGAAAATATTATTGTTGTTATGTGCTATGTATTAAATATATTCTTATATAGTTATTTATTTGGTAAAATAATATCAATAATAATAATATAAATTTTGAGAAAATGATAATAATAGTAGTAGTAATAATAATAATTATAATAACCATAAAAATGATAATTTTTCCAATAATGATAATAATAATAAAAGTGATAACAATAATAAAAATGATAACTTTAATATTTTTAATAATAAAAATGATTATAATAATGGTAGTAATAATAATAACTATAAAAATAATAAGTTTTCTAATAATGATAATAATAATAATGATATTAATACTAGTAATATTACTAACAATAATAATAATGACAATAATAATAGTAATGATAATTATAAAATTAAGGATAAGGAGTATACCCTCTTATAAAGCTTTTTTATAAAAAGAATGTATGATGATCCGGAAATTTCTGACCAAATTTAAACTTAATCTTTAACGTTTCCGACACGATAAACAAAGTCTATAAAACTGAATCTCAAAATTCTTGAACTATTCAATTACCCTGTTTATCCGATGATTCACGAACGTCATAACATGTATTATATAAACATAAGAGTTTTCAATATATACGGAATCATGCGAATAATATTTATATATGAAATGATAAAAATTTATTATTAAACAATGCTTTTCAAATTAAAAATTTTACGTATTAAGTCATTTTATTTTTATGATATAATTTTTGTAATTTTTTTTAAGAAACGAAGTTAAATTAAAAAAGTACAATTTCTAAAGCACAACGTACAACAACGTGTAGCTTAAATAGTTGAATCGAAATTAATTCATTTACTATTCATATGAATATTAAATGAAACGAAATTAATTAATTTACTATTCACATGAAAGCGACATGATTGAAATTATTAATTATAAGCTACATAAAATACCCCTGAAGTATTTTAAAAATACGACTTTTAAAATCTGAATCGATTCGATTTTATTATTTTATTATTATATTCTACTTTATTATATTATTATATTATTATTTTATTAGTATATTATTATTTTATTATTTTATTATATTATTATATTATTATAATTAAACAAGTTTGATTCCTTTTATTATTATAATATTATTTTCAAACTATATATATCGATCGATCGATCGATTGCACAAACACACACACATATATGTACATATATATTTATTTCATATATTTTTATTCCGTAATAATTCTAGTGCAATATTCAAATTAAGTATTAGTAGTATATATAAAATACTACGACGGAGTTATGCTCGGGTGATTTTCAAAACAGATTTTATGAGCGGGATAGAGCTAAGGAAAATTATGGATTATAGCTTTGGAGGTTATGGGTAATCTTCATGGGTATTGTTCGCAAATCAAACCTAGTATTTATCATCTCTGTTGCGTCTACGTACTTTCCTGCAATATTGAATCACAATATTGATACGTGAGCATTCATATCTTATCTTTTATATATTAATAGTGTATACATGTCTAGTGCTCGAGTATATATGTTTATGCATGCTTATATGCTAAATTTCGTCATTAAACCGTTTATAATGAATCACGAATTAAATACATATATTACTGATAAAAGGTATATGATATGCATGTTTTTGGAAATCTGGCAAAAAATCAATAACTTTTCATTTAGAAATCGCGTAATTTCGGTGAACGAATTAAAAGATATGATCAACTGAATTATGATTGACATTAATTGAAATTGCTCTTGAATCTGCAATTGATATTTAAACAACTTGTTTGTAAGATTGATAAATTAGATTTTTGAATATCACCAGCCAAGTAAATGAATCCTTATATAAGGTACGTCTCGTTTTATTGAACAATTATCAAAATTGACTGTTTTATCATGTTTTAAAGTCCTATAAAAACCATAGTCTAATTTTACAAGAATTGGGAAACTATGTGAAATGTTAAAGTATTTCGATTGCCATGATCATTCAACTATAGTATTAAGCCAGATTGACTTTTTGAAATGACTTTTGATAAACTTTTGTATGTTGATCTCGAGCATTAGGATTGTGATACACTATGACCTGACCTAGCTTGATAGACATTTATTGACCAACATATGTTCTCTAGGTTGAGATCTACAGTTATTTGGTAATCTGAGTTTCAGTCACATTTTGGTGAACGACTTTATATGCTGCTAAGGTGAGTTTCATTTCCTCCCTTTTTAATTACTTTTGTAATCTATATTTTTGGGCTGAGAATACATGCACTTTATTTTAAACGCCTTGGATACAAGTACATACTAAATTCTACACCGAGTTTGAACCGAAAATCCCTTAGCTTTGGTAACTAGTAACTGCCGGTTATAAGAATTGGTGGGCGCGAGTAGTAGTATATGGATCCATAGGGCTTGACATCCCCGTCTGTTCCAGGTATAGAAACCCTAGCCTGAACTATAAAACAGACGTATGCTATTTGAGTTTAGTACACGTTGATTTGCGTGTATTGTACATGTTGGTTGCATGTATGTTAAAACAGGGGTACTTATTATATAGACATTAAAGTTTAGTTACCAGGGTGCTCAATCTTGTAGAATATTTTGATAAATGTTTCTGGATGAAACAACTGAAATCTTGTGATCCACCTTTATATACAGATTATGCGAAACACTAAAACTATGAACTCACCAACCTTTGTGTTGACACTTGTTAGCATGTTTATTCTCAGGTTCCCTAGAATTCTTCCGCTGTTTGCTTATATGTTAGACAAGCTTTGTGCATGGAGTCTTACATGGCATATTTATCAAGGAAACGTTGCATTCACCAAATCATCACCATGTATCTTATTTTGACTGCATTGTCAATGGAATTACTATTGTAAACTATTATTTACGGTGATTGTCTATATGTAGAAATCATCAGATGTCGAAAACCTTTGATTTAAATATTCATTTATGGTGTGCATTTTCAAAAGAATGCAATGTTTACCAAACGTATCATATAGAGGTCAAATACCTCGCAATGAAATCGATGAATGACGTGTTCGTCCATATGGATTTGGAGCGATTGTCACAGTATGCCCCAAATGGGACTCGAACCCGCGACCACTAGCTTCCGTGAAACACCCTTAAACCCTCAAGCCATATCTGTTTTTCTGATTTATAATCATACGTATATTTAGTTAACCCATTATCAATTTTGTTTTTCTTTTCCTTCATTTCACAGCTCGCATCCTACTCGTATCACCATTTCATTAATGTCTGGCCCAACAGGAAAATAAAAGGGACTCGGCCCAGCAATCACGATGGCCCAAGTATAACACAAGTCCATAATAGAAAAAAAAAAATTTGATCCAGAAACAAATAGAATAAGTTAGGTGCGTGAAACATGGTTTCATCTGATTAAAATTATAAATAACAGCCGCCATTGTAATCGGTTATCTCCTCTATTATCATCGTCAATAATTGCAGCACCACAATGTACAGAAACACATCCCAACACAAACATAATTATCACAGGATCATCGATATATATCGTCTTCCTCATCATCGCTATAGTTTTCGTAACAGAAAGAAAAAGAAAAGAAAACGCAGCAGTATTTCGATTACAAGTTGCGGTTCTAATGATGATGGTCGAGTGCTTAGTTGGTGATGTTATGTTGGTGATCAAAAATAAATGGGAAGAGAAAGAAAAAAATATATATATTAGGGGTTGCAGATGGTTCACAATGAGGGATTTTTGAGAGAGAAAGTGGTAGCTGGTTTATGATGGTTAGTGGTGGTTCTTGTGGTGGTGGCGATGGGTTATAGTGGTGATGAGTGGCTAAGCAGTTATGAAGAAGGTGACCCACGATGGGTTGTGATTAAGGTGATGGTTTATTGTGATTCACGAAGATAGAGGGTGGGAGATATATATATATATATATATATATATAGAGAAAAAAAGAGAAAGAAAGAGGTGGTGACCGGTGGAGGTTTGTGGTGGTTTTAGGGTTCGTTCAACACAGGAAGAAGAATCCAAATAGCAGCGGCCTACGATGGGTGGGTTTATATCTTGATGATTTTGGTGATCGTGGGTGTCAAATCGAAATTAGGACAGAAAGACAATTTAGTCGAGCAAGCGGTTCTTGTAGTGATGGAGTTTGACAAGAAGAAATAGGAAGAAGAAGATATTAAAGAAAGGTGTGGTTTTTGGTTCACAATACAAGAAGTAAGAAAGAAAAAGAAAAAAAATATATGGTGATTGACATGGTTGTAGATGGTGGTCGACATGGTGGCCGGAGGTGGTGGTTGTTTGAAGAAGACGATAGTGGTTTGTGGTGAAGATCGATGGTGGATGAAGGTGGTTCTCGGTGGTTGTTTGTGCGATGGAATATAAGAGTAGAAAAAAGAAAAAAATATTAAAGGTGGTGATGGGGCTGAAAAATGACAATAGTAAAGCAGAAAAATTGGTGGCGGTTTCGTTGGTCTTCTTCTTGTTGATAACATCAAACAATAACCCAAAGATGTAGCAATAGCAGTTTATAGTAGTAGCATAAAATGATGGGGTCTTGGTGGTTATACAATTCAAAAGGATAAAAAGATAATGGTCCTTGAGTGGATTAGTGAATGTTTATGTGACTATTTATAATTGAGATAGTAATAGAAAATGGAATATAGTAGTTGGGGCATGGTGACTAGATGTAAGAGGGTGTCGGTTTAGAAAATAGAAAAGATACATAAGAAATTTTGGTTGTTATATATCTCTATCATGCATGTCTATTATCAATAGATATATATAATCTATTATCTCTTAATCTATTAATAATACAAATCAAATTGCAAGAAATACACCAAGGTGGTTCGGTTTACACATGTGTATGTATATCGATACATAGGATATATATATCCTAGCTGTAATAGTAGTTAGATGGTGAAAGATGGGTTTCATTTTAGAAAACAAAAGAAAGAAAACAAAAGTGGTTATTTGTAGGGATCATGGGAATATTAAGTATATATATAATAGGTAGTGAAATGCAAGTGACATATATAATAATACAAATGTAATAAACGTGTTAATTTCTATTAGCCGCCTCTTAATTTGGTTCTTTGTAATACGGATGATATATCGTACTCCGTTGTTAATTGGTGGCGAATAAAAGTATTCAGAAAAATCCCATATTTTTAAATCAACTATATTTATTTATTTTGGTCATTATGGTGTAAAATTTTGTCATTATTTTGTTAAATAAAAATTACATCAACTGTCCCTCTCAATTCTGGGTAAAAATATAAAAAGTGTTAAAACTTAACAAATAGTTCCTAAATACATTTTTAATAAGTCTAAAATTTATAGAACTCCTTTTCGTATTACCGTTTATTTTAAAATTACATAAGTTTGAATTTAACTTGCTTAATATCAATCGGAACATCAAACGAGTATTACAATGATTTAATATTTATTTTTAATAAACTTTATTTATATATAGATATATTTTAAAAAAGAATTATTATAATATCCTATTTTTATTTTATTAATTTTTAATTACAACAACATATAATACTTCAAATTATATTTTGAATTATTATTTATATATACATACACACATATCTATTTACAATTAATTGTTCGTGAATCGTCGAGAATAGTCGAAGGGTAATTGAATATATGAAACAGTTCAAAAATTTTAAGACTCAACATTACAGACTTTGCTTATTGTGTCGAATTCATATAAAGATTAAGTTTAAATTTGGTCGGAAATTTCCGGGTCGTCACACATTTGGACAAGCATGTATTCTCTGTATTTTCAGTCCCATTGGGCACATCAATTTCTTTGCTTGGTATGATGAAACCGATAACTCATTACCTTCTGGTAGCATTTTGTTCAACAACTCTAACAGGCTAGTGAAACTTGTGTCGCTCCAACCGTTGTTTGATTTTAAGTTAACCAGTTGTATAACGGCAGAAAGTTTTGTAAAATTCATACAACCGGTATATAAAGGTTTTTCAGCGTCAATAAATAGTTTTTGTAATCTTTCATGATACATATCAGCAACATTATCTTCCATATACAAATTGTCAAACATGTAATCAAAATTAACATAATTGTCACTATTATATGAATCTTCTTCGTTATCGGTATCGTTATCCGAAACAGACGAGTTAAGGTCAGCTAATGACTCACCATGAAAAGACCAACATGTGTACCCTCTCATAAATCCGTGTGCAATTAGATAATTTTTGATATCAGTTGAATCAATATACCACCGTGCATTTTTGCATTTCTTACAAGGACAACTAATTGTGGTGTTTTCTTTTTCTAGTTGATCAGTCTCGGCAATTGTAATAAATTCTTCAAGAATATCAACAAACTCAGAGCTAACGTGACCTATCTCGTACATCCAAGTATTTCGATCCATCTACAAGTAACATTGAAAAAGTTAATACATTATTAATAATAAAGAATGTAAAAAGTTGGAAAAAGGGACTAGAACCCACGACCTCCTCTCTACCAAGCAACATCCTAACCATCTAAGTAATAGTGTTAACCTGTCAACTTTACATTTATTTTCTATAAAACCCTCACGTATGGTCTACTGTGAAAAAAACCCCCCAAATCAAAATCAATTGAGTTTTATCGATCATAATCCCATTATGTCTTTATCATTTCTCTTTTTTTGGTCTATATGTGATCTAAAAAAACCCCGAAGTAACCCAAATCAATTGAATCTGTAAATCCTAATTGTTCGATACTCAATTTGATTCCTGTTCTATTTTAGATTCGGTCTCTGCACGATTCTACTTTGCTACCATGACTTACACGAAGAAACATATTTCAAGAGAGTTTATTTCTAAGGTTATTTCCTATCAGTAATTATAATTAATTTTGTATTTGATAATCTAAAGTTATTACTTTTCTTTGTTCAGAAAAAAATATGAATATTATTGTTGCGCAATTAGACTTTGAAATGAGTTTAGTTATAAGTTCGGTCAATTTCCTTGTTATTGTATATTGTGTATGTGTGATGTGTTTGCTGTATTATTCATAACACGTAATAAGACTGGATGTGTTTGAAATTATATTAAGGTGTATAAGCCTGTGTTTACTGTATTATGATCTTAATTTGTATATGTCTCTGCTTAGATGTGTATCTTTTCTATTGCATGTTGTGTACAGATGCAACAAAAAAATAAAAAGAGAAGTGTAAACAAACTGAAAAAGAAGTCAGTTGTTCAGTTAAAGATTGACTTTGACGAGTATGGCCAAGCTATTGGAAAAAACCAAGCTATTTTTTCCAGCAACATTGGAGTTTTAACTAGGAGCACTTGTGATTTTCTTGTAAAGGATTGGAAGCATGTGTCTCCTGATCAGAAACAAAATTTATGGTTGAAAATAAAGGTATTAAAATCTAAGATTTTATTTAATTACTTTTTATTTATATATGTTACAACATTCACCACTTACATTAGTTTAAGTTATACAGGAACTTCATATTATTGAAGACGATTTTGCACGAAAAACAACACTTCAAAAATGCAACACAGCGTTTACGAGATTCAAGCGCAAGTTAAGAATGTTTATGGATGAAGACAATCTTCCTTATGAGGAAGTAAAAGATTATGATTTCATAACTCCAGCAAAAATGGAAATTTTTTTGTGAAATCGAAGATACGCCTGCTAAATGAGTAAGTGCTATTCATTTGATTTGTAACAGGTTTGGAGGTACATTGTGATATTGTAACACTTTGAAAAAGGCATTTAATCGCATTACACTGTGTAGGCTCTTAGAGAAAAAGGCAGGCAAAATGCTTTGAAAAAAAAACGAAAAAGAAAAGTATGCTCGAGTTGGTCGCGCGGGATATCGTGGAAAAAAGCACAATGGGAGACAGAAGCAAATGATCCTGATAAACGTACACCATACCACGATATCAAAGATCCTACTGCGAGGAATTACGTGCTGGGCAGGATGAATCCAGATGACGCAGGGAAGACGGCAGTATGCCCAGAAACAATTGGGCCGCTTATAGAGAAAACTGTAATATATTTATATTTGAATTTTTAGACTAACCAACTCATAATTTTTCTATAATTGATTACTTGTGTTGTTTTTTCCAGGTTAGGACAGATAAAGAAGGCGGAGATGCCTTGTTAGCTCATTTGGGGAAGGAACACAGTGGCCGAACAAGGGGTTTAAGTTGCACAATAGGCTACAACAAAAGCAGAAAGAAACAGAAAGTAGACGATAAAGGAACGAGGGTAACTGATTTAACTGATGTTATTTTCTTACAATTATTTAAATGCTTACTTACTACATTTTATATTTCATGTTTGCTAATGAGAAGTCTCAGGAAAACGAAAAGCGTGATGATGAAGAGGTTGTTGATGATAAAGATAATGATGATGATGAAGAGAATGATGATGATGAAGAAGATGTTGATGATGAAGAGAATGATGATGATGAAGAGGATGTTGATGAAAAGGATGATGATGAAGATGAAGGTGATAATGAAGTGGAAGGTGCTAATGAGAAGTCTCAGGACAATGAAAAGCGTGATGATGAAGAGGATCTTGATGATGAAGAGAATGATGATGATGAAGAGAATGATGATGATAAAGAGAATGATGATGATGAAGATGATGTTGATGAGAAGGCTAATGATGAAGATGAAGGTGATAATTGTAGTGACCCAAACTTTTCCATGTTTATATATATTAAATGAAATTGATATTTATATGATTAAGTGTTTCCAACATGTTAAGCAATCAAACTTGTTAAGACTTGATTAATTGAAATAGGTTTTATATAGACAATTGACCACCCAAGTTGACCGGTGATTCACGAACGTTAAAACTTGTAAAAAATATATGATGTTATATATATGGATATATATATAGTTAACATGGTATTATGATAAGTAAACATATCATTAAGTATATTAACAATGAACTACATATGTAAAAACAAGACTACTAACTTAATGATTTCGAAACGAGACATATATGTAACGATTATCGTTGTAACGACATTTAATTGTATATATATCATATTAAGATATATTAATATATCATAATATCATGATAATGTAATAATTTTAACATCTCATTTGATATAATAAACAATGGGTTAACAACACTTAACAGGATCGTTAACCTAAAGGCTTCAAAACAACATTTACATGTAACGACTAACGATAACTTAACGACTCAGTTAAAATGTATATACATGTAGTGTTTTAATATGTATTTATACACTTTTGAAAGACTTCAAAACACTTATCAAAATACTTCTACTTAACAAAAATGCTTACAATTACATCCTCGTTCAGTTTCATCAACAATTCTACTCGTATGCACCCGTATTCGTACTCGTACAATACACAGCTTTTAGATGTATGTACTATTGGTATATACACTCCAATGATCAGCTCTTAGCAGCCCATGTGAGTCACCTAACACATGTGGAAATCATCATTTGGCAACTAGCATGAAATATCTCATAAAATTACAAAAATATTAGTAATCATTCATGACTTATTTACATGTAAACAAAATTACACATCCTTTATATCTAATCCATATACCAACGAGCAAAAACACCTACAAACACTTTCATTCTTCAATTTTCTTCATCTAATTGATCTCTCTCAAGTTCTATCTTCAAGTTCTAAGTGTTCTTCATAAATTCTACAAGTTTTAGTTTCATAAAATCAAGAATACTTCCAAGTTTACTAGCTCACTTCCAATCTTGTAAAGTGATCATCCAACCTTAAGAAATCCTTGTTGTTTATAGTAAGATATCATTCTAAATCAAGGTAATACTCATATACAAACATTGATTCAATTCCTATAACTATAACTATCATAATTCGAGTGATAATCTTACTTGAACTTGTTTTCGTGTCATGATTCTACTTCAAGAACTTTCAAGCCATCCAAGATCCTTTGAAGCTAGATAATTTCTTGTCACTTCCAGTAGTTTTACCTACTAAACTTGAGGTAGTAATGAGGTTCATAAAATCATTCGATTCATATATATAATAATACCTTATTCGAAGGTTTAAACTTGAAATCATTAGAACATAGTTTAGTTAATTCTAAACTTGTTCGCAAACAAAAGTTAATCCTTTTAACTTGACTTTAAAATCAACTAAACACATGTTATATATCTATATTATATGCTAACTTAATGATTTAAAACCTGAAAACACGAAAAACACCGTAAAACTGGATATACGTCGTCGTAGTAACACCGCGGGCTGTTTTGGGTTAGTTAATTAAAAACTATGATAAAATTTGCTTTAAAAGTTGTTCTTCTGGGAAAATGATTTTTCTTATGAACATGAAACTATATCCAAAAATCATGGTTAAACTCAAAGTGGAAGTATGTTTTCCAAAATGGTCATCTAGACGTCGTTTCTTTCGACTGAAATGACTACCTCTTACTAAAATGACTTGTAACTTATATTTCCAACTATAAACCTATACTTTTTCTGTTTAGATTCATAAAATAGAGTTCAATATGAAACCATAGCAATTTGATTCACTCAAAACGGATTTAAAACGAAGAAGTTATGGATAAAACAAGATTGGATAATTTTTCTTGTTGTAGCTACGTGAAAATTGGTAACAAATCTATATTAATCATATCCTAGCTAACTCATATTATATTACATGTATTCTAATATATTATGTAATCTTGGGATACCATAGACACGTATGTAAATGTTTTGACATATCATATCGACCCATGTATATATATTATTTAGAACAACCATAGACACTCTATATGCAGTAATGTTGGAGTTAGCTATACAGGGTTGAGATTGATTCCAAAAATATATATACTTTGAGTTGTGATCTAGCCTGAGACGTGTATACACTGGGTCGTGGATTGGGTCAAGATAATATATATCAATTTATTTCTGTACATCTAACTATGGACAACTAGTTGTAGGTTACTAACGAGGCCAGCTGACTGAAAATATTTAAAATATTAGAACGTATTAAAAAATGTTGTAAATATATTTTGAACATACTTTGATATATATGTACATATTTGTTATAGGTTCGTGAATCGACCAGTGGCCAAGTCTTACTTCCCGACGAAGTAAACATCTGTGAAAGTGAGTTATAGTCCCATTTTTAAAATCTAATATTTTTGGGATGAGAATACATGCAGTTTTATAAATGTTTTACAAAATAGACACAAATATGCGAAACTACATTCTATGGTTGGATTATTAAACCGAATATCGCCCTTCAAGTCTGGTAGCCTAAGAATTAAGGAAATGGCCCCCTAATTGACGCGAATCCTAAAGATAGATCTATTGGGCTTAACAACCCCCATTCAGGTTATGGATGGTTTAGTACTTCTAGATTATTATACAGACGAGAGGTTCTATTTTGGGGATATTCTATGCATTAAGTTAACGTCGGTTACCAGGTGTTCAACATATGAATGATTTTTATCTCTATGCAGTTTACGAAATGCCTGATATGAGATGTGCTATAAAAATGAAATCTTGTGGTCTATTATTATGATTTGATAATATGTAGGTTAAACCTATAACTCACCAACAATGTTGTTGACGTTTTAAGAATGTTTATTCTCAGGTGATTATTAAGAGCTTCAGCTGTTGCATACTAAATTAAGGACAAGATTTGGAGTCCATGCTTGTATAATATTGTTTCACAACTGCATTCGAAGACTTATGTTGATGTGTAATATTATTGTAAACCATTATGTAATGCTCGTGTGAAAAACGCTATATTTTAGATTATCATTATTTGATAATCATCGTAATATTTTAAAGGGTATGGTTTGTTCTAAAATCGAATGCAGTCTTTGAAAAACGTCTCATATAGAGGTCAAAACCTCGCAACGAAATCAATTAATATGGAACGTTTATAATAAATATGAACGGGACATTTCAGTTGGCATCAGAGCTGCTATAACGTCATCCATGTGTGGCGGGTTAGTCGTAAAGGAGGTTCTCACAGTGTTACCTGTGATGAAGCATTGGCTATTACTGCTTGCGATCCCTTACGAGGGTTGGCAGTAGTCGAGAGGTAGGCCCTAAAATCAGTATCTGAGGTACACTCAGTGGTCACCAGGCAGTTAGCTGGGAAGGCACAGGGTGAGACGGTGGTTGTCCCCAACTGTATTTCAGTTGGTATACGAGCGTTGGTCTTAGAGAACCAGAAATTTGCATTAGTGTGTCTTATCGAGTTTGTTAGGATACATTAGTGAGTCTGGACTTCGACCGTTTTTTTCTTTAAAAATGATTGCTTAACATTTTTGTTGGAAACTATATATTATTAACATGTAAATATTATGTGATATATTAATCTCTTAACGTGTTTGATATTGTGTGATAGATGTCTACCTCTAGCACGAATCCCATTGACTCACCTAATAATAATGAAGAGTCGAATATATATTGGGAAGATTCACAAATTCCCGAAGAACCGGAAGAAGAAGAAGAACCGGAAGAAGAAGAACCAGAAGAAGAAGAACCGGAAGAAGAGGAACCAGAAGAAGAAAAGGTTCCGGAGGGGGAAGTATTAGGAACCACAGAAAAACTGTCAAATAAAAGAAAATCCTCAACCAATGGACCAAAGTTAATAATGGTCAATGGTGTTTCCGCTAAGGAAGCAAAATATTGGGAAGATTACCAATTCTCTGATGAATCGGATCCCGATGAGGATTCCGATGATGTTATAGAAATTACCTCGACCCAATTTAATAAAGCAAAAGAAAATAATAAGGGAAAAGGTATAAAAATAGAGAAACTCGATTCCAACCCCGTTGAACTTTATATGTATAGGCAACATCCGTATTTCCTAAAATGTAACAATGACCCGGGAACCTCTAAACCATCAGGTTTTTCTAAACCATTGTGGAAAACGATGGCTCGTATTAGAGGAACACCATATATCCCTAAAAAATTAGGAAAAACGAACCAAGTTCGAAGAAGAAGAAACTAGTGATTCAAATTAGAGGGTTGTAATCATGTTGTGTATTATATGTATTGTAGTGTGCTTGTACTTTTATGTTCCATGTAAAAACTGCTTGTATTGTTTGTTAATTATCTTTTATGAATCTAATCCTTGTCTATTTTACAGTATAAAAACAAAATGGACGTTAAGGGTAGACAACCGAATATTTTAGAAGACCTACCAGAGGATATGATTGAGGAAATCTTGTCTAGAGTCGGTCAGAATTCATCAACACATTTAGTTATGGCAAAATTAACTTGTCAAACATTTGAAAGACATTCCAGAAATGCCTTAGTTTATAAAAGGCTTCCTTTGATAGGTGGGGTATATCACATTGGGGAGACCGTAAGTTACGCCGTGTTTTCTTTAAAGCGTTAAATACGGGGAACCCAAATGCAATTTTACGCTACGGGTTAAGAACCTATTTTGACTCAACATATCCCAACATAGGATTTTGTGAGTTAGAAAGAGCTTCTAACATGCAACATAAAGAAGCATGTTATGCTTACGGGTTAATAATGTTCTTTTTCTCATCAAATTGAGAAAAAGAACATTGGATTTCAACTTTTAAATAAAACATTCCCACAAGTGATGGACTTGGTAGTTGAGATGAGAAACAAGGTTTTTAGATTATTACGGGGCTGTTGGACATTACGAAACCCTCGTCCTTTTGACGACATTACAAAATGCTGTCTTGTTAACGGTCACAACGGTTATGTTCCACAAGACCAAGGATGGGAAGTAGTCATAGTTAAACCAGAATGCATGACTTATTTCTGGACGTATGAATTACATGTCTTTATTGCCTTTGTTGAACAACTTGCGTATTAACTAGAATTGTCTTCGCAACTGTTTTGTATCAGAGTTTTTATGTGCTATATTTCATGCTATATGTAAAATAGCGGTATTGTAAGTTTGCAAAATATTGTATAAAAGTTTAAATGTGAAATATTATTATAATCAGTTTTCATATAGAATTGTAGTAGTTGAATTGTATGTTAACTACTAAGTATGAACTTAACGGGTAGGTATTACCCAAATTAAAACTTATAAAACGCGAATATGAAGAAAAAGCTTTTATAAATGAGTTCATATTATGCTACGGAATACTATTGACTACTCTTAATATTCTATATGATTAACTTAATTCTTTTGGCTATTTTTGAAGGAAATGGCACCGACTACTCGTCAGAACTTGAACATGAGTGAGGAAGACTTCTGTTCTTTCCTTGCAGCAAATATAGCCGCAGTACAGGTTGCAATGCAAATCAACAATAACTCAGGGTCTAGCAGTGGAGTTAACTCCACAGGAAACCGTGTAGGATGCTCCTACCAGGCCTTCACTGCCTGTAAACCTCTAGAATTCGATGGAACTGAAGGACCAGTCGGACTGAAATGATGGACTGAAAAGGTCAAATCTGTGTTTGCTATAAGCAAATGTGCTGAGGAAGATAAGGTAAAGTACGCCACGCATACCTTCACAGGTACCGCGTTAACATGGTGGAATACCTATCTCGAACAAGTGGGACAAGATGCTGCTTACGCACTACCGTGGTTAGCATTCAAACACTTAATGAACGAGCAGTACCGTCCCAGAAACGAGGTCAATAAGCTCAAGGTAGAGCTTAGAGGGTTATGAATACAAGGGTTTGATATTACCACGTACGAACGACGATTCACAGAGTTATGCCTATTGTGTCCGGGAGCGTTCGAAGATGAAGAAGAGAAAATCGACACATTTATAAAAGGGTTACCGGAAAGGATCCAAAAGGATATAAGTTCACACGAGCCCGCCTCCATACAAAAGGCAAGTCGAATGGCTCATAAACTTATAAATCAAATTGAGGAAAGGATTAAAGAACATGCGGCCGAAGAAGCCAATACGAAACAAGTCAAGAGGAAATGGGAAGAAACCAGTGACAAGGGTCACAATTTTAATAATCAACCCAACAATCATAACTACAATCGCACCAATTTTCGCAACAATAAACGCAACAACAACAACCACCCCAACAACAACTACAACAACCGCAAAAACAACAATAACAACCGCAACAACAACAATCCCAACAATAACAACAAGAGGCAGAAATTCTGCCAGAGATGTGAAGGATACCATCCAACTGGGCTTTGTACAATAGTGTGTACTAAGTGTAATAGAAAGGGCCATGGTGCGACAAAGTGCAAAATCTACGAATCAATGGCTAAGGGAACAAATAATGCCGGAACAAGTTATGCATACATTACCTGTTTCAGATGCGGGAAGAAGGGCCATTACAAAAATATGTGTCCAAATCAGGGGGATAATAATGGGCAAGGCCGAGGAAGAGTCTTCAACATTAATGCGATTGAAGCGCAGGAAGACTCGGAGCTTGTTACGGGTACGTTTCTTATTGACAATACATCTGCTTATATTTTATTTGAATTGGGTGGGATAGAAGCTATATGAGTAAGGATTTCTGTGCTAAATTAAGTTGTCCATTGACGCCTTTGGATAATAAGTTTATACTAGAATTAGCAAATGGTAAATTAATTGCAGCAGATAATTGAAGGTATTTCGTATGCCCGAGAGACATATTAAATTAACGTGGCTGACGTGTTATGATCCAAGTCGGGTCATACCCAATAACAAACTTACCGACACCTTATTCGTCTTTGATCTTAACGATTGAATCGTTGATTAAATACGCGACACTTGAACTTTAAGAAAAATGGTTTTCTTAAATATTATTTGATGTGTATTTATATAAATTATGGAATAATTTATATAATATGGATTTAATTATTTATAGGTAAATAATTAATAAGTTTATGTTACATTTTATATAAATGGATTATATATATTAAGATGTACATAAATAAAATGGAAGTTTATAAAAGAATTTTATAAAATAAACTAATTCTTTTATAAAACATATTCTATAATATGTGTTGAGTAAGTGGCATTGGAGTCTAAAATACATCCACTTTGACTAGCCATTTGAATGGATACTTGCATTTTCAAGAAGCATAAGTATCTAGGACTTCTTGGAGACTCAACACACTTTGAATACACATCAAAACACTTCAAAAAAACTGCATAAACTCACACAAAATACAGCTGCAGGCCGTGGGGTTTTATGGGGTTTAGAGGCTTCATAATTTGATTTTTGTAAGTCATATTCAAGTGTTATTAAATCCTAACCAAAGTACAAGGTGTTGGTTACAAGTTTGGGGTATAATCTCTTGAGGTTTCATCCATTTGAAGCTCCATTCAACATCATCATCTTCATCACTTTCAACTAGCTTGGAATAGGTATAACATCTTATTCTTGCTTGTAGTTTGTAAGCTTATTTCTCAACTTGATCCTTTTCTTGGGATTTAACTTTTATATGGTTAAAGATATACAAGTTTCAATTGGTAATTTTACATGCTTCCGCTTTGAATGATTCTTAAAAGGTTTTAAGTATTATGAAACTTGTTAAATCCCAACAATGGTATCAGAGCCGAAGTTGTTGAAATATGCTTCGAGATGATCTATTAAACCCACTATATTTTTGCATTTTATGAACATGCATGATAGTAGAATGCAAAAATTTTCGGGTTTGGGTGGGGTTCATATTATGGCCGAATTATTGAGTCCCAAAAATGGGTTTTGGGCTCTTTTATTTGGTCTATATTTTGGTCATTTTGTTGTATGTTGAAGTTCACAATCAAGCCTTGGCCTTTTGTTTGAATGATTGCATGTTTGGTTGAATTAATTCATTCATTTGGTATGTAATATTAATTCATTCATGTGGTTGTAATATTCATGCAATTTGGTTTGTAATATTATTCATTTGGTTATGTAATTTATTTTATATTTGGTATGTAAAATAGATTAGGTTGTATTTTCATTTTCTAGACAAAATGTATTAGGATATATTTTGTAAAATGATGAAGATGATGAAGACTTGAAGAACACATGAAGAAGCATTTGGATGCAAGATTAAGTGGGAGGTTAAAACCTCCTACTTTGTGTTATAACCCCTTAACCGGTGGCATTTGTTTTCGGCTAAACAAATGTCTACCAAAAATGGCTTGATTGTGAACATATGATTTTGCATGCGTGGTTGTTTTGTATGATTATGTGGATTGTATGTTTGTATGCTACAAGTTAATCACTCAAGTTAACAACAAACTAAAATGGCAATTTAAATTGGTTAAAATTGACATTATTAATGACATGCAAAACGTCAATTTAAATGGTTAAATTAAAAACGGCTAAAAGGACACTAATAATCGGTTATTAAGAACATGATAAGGATCATACATATAAAATGGTTTATATCAAAGTAATAAAATTGGCTTTATTACATAACATGAAAATGGATTTTCAAATAAACCATACACTAAATGCATGTTGGTGTATGGTGCAAAAGTTTTCTCAAACTAGAATTAATGAAAACTTAAAATCCCTTATTAACAAGGCAAACAAGTTAAACGCCATCCTTTTGTGGAAACACTTAGACGTATTAGGAAACTCTTGATGGGATAAAGGTCACCTAACCGTCATGAGCGAACTAATATGAATAAGGTACACTTCGCATACATGTGGGATAAAGGTCACCTAACCACTTGTATGTTAAGTCTACATGTTTACACAAGTAGGACGACTTGATTTGGGAATCATGAACTTAGGGTCACCGAAGCATGATGAACAAATAGGCGTTGATGGGATAAATATGCCATGCAAAAGGATTGCATGATCCCATAACTTAGAAGTTGCAAAAGGATTGCAATTGTCATATAATGACTACCTAGCTAAATCAAATAACGGGATAAAGGTCACCTAACCGAAATTTGATTTACCGTTGGATTCTAATATTTAATAAGTCAATTAAAATTTAAAAGGGTATTGAATGTTAAATTAAAATCGATACTTAAACGAACTTTGTTAATTTTGTAGATGGCCGCCAATAACAACAACAACATTCCAAACGCACCACTTAACCTGAACCACCTATCATTAAGGTCTCTCTTAGAGAAAGACAAACTCAACCATACAAACTTTATGGATTGGTTCCGCAATCTTCGGATTGTCCTCAAACAAGAGGATAAAATGTATGTGCTTGAGGACCCCATTCCCGATCAACCGGATGAGAATGATGTGGAGGCAATGGCCTCTTACGATAAGTATTGCCACGACTCCCTTCAAGTCTCATGCTTAATGCTTGGGACTATGATACCCGAACTCCAAAAGGATTTCGAGCACCATAGTGCATACGACATGATAACGCAATTGAAGGAGATGTTCCTCCAACAAGCGCGTGTCGAGCGCTTCGAAACGGTTCGGGCGCTACATGCTTGTCGTATGGACGATACCCAATCGGTTTCATCTTATGTACTCAAGATGAAAAGCCTTATCGATCGTGCTAACCGACTTAACCTAAACATATCCAATGAGTTAGCCACCGATCTTATCCTTAACTCCCTATCAAAAAGGTTTGATCAATTTGTAATTAATTACAATATGAATGGGATGGATAAGAGCATAGGTGAGCTTCACGGTATGCTTAGAACGGCGGAAACTAGCATGGGTAAAAGGGCTTTACCCGTGTTAGCAATCGATCAAGGTGGGTCCAAAAGTAAGACCTCTAAGCCAAAGGTGGCTAAGAGAAAAGGACCCGCCTATCAAGGCAAAGGGAAAGGGAAGATGGTTACCCCAACCATCAACAAGGCTAAGAAGCAAAAGGTAGCCGAGAAGGCAAACCCCAAGGAAGACCCATGTTTCGGTTGCGGTGAGATGGGTCATTGGAAACGAAACTGTCCGGTTTATCTTAAGGAGTTGAAGGACAAGAGGGATGCAGGGCAAACCTCAGGTAATATATATATGGTATATATAGAGCTTAGTATTACTTCTTCTAATACATGGGTATTAGACACTGGATGTGGAACTCATATTTGCAATTCATTGCAGGGGTTCAAAAGAAGTAGCAAGCAAACGGGAACATCAAGTCTCTACATGGGTAATGGAGCCAAAGTGCAAGTGAAGGCTCAAGGAGACTTTGTGTTAAAGCTTCCAAGTGGTTTGGAACTTATTTTGAAAGATGTTTTGTATGCACCCGATTTATGTCGAAACATTATTTCCATTTCCCGTTTGAAACAATGTGGTTTTAACCTTAATTTTGTTAATGATGATATCCATATTTATTTAGATAATGTATTCTATTTCAAGGCTTCACCTTCAAATGGAATTTATGAATTGGTTCATGATGACACATCATCTAGTAGCTCAATGTACCATACAAGCACCAAGAAACTCAAAAGGGATTTGAGTGATTCCTACTTATGGCATTGTCGCCTTGGTCACATAAACAAGAACCGAATACATACACTTCAAAAGAATGGACTTTTGAAATCAAATGAAATGGATTCGTTTGAAGTATGTGAATCTTGTTTACAAGGCAAGATGACTAAAGCACCTTTCAAAGGGACCTATGAAAGGGCTAAAGATTTATTGGGATTAATACATTCGGATGTATGTGGACCCTTTAAACCCATGACTAGGAATGGTGAAAGATACTTTGTTACTTTCATTGATGACTTTAGTCGTTTCGGATATGTCTACTTATTAAGACACAAGGACAAAACGTTTGAAGCATTCAAAGAATATCAAAACGAAGTACAAAATCAACTCAATAGGACAATTAAGGTACTTCGTACCGATAGAGGAGGTGAATACCTAAGCGATGCCTTCCAAGATCATCTTAGGAGTTGTGGGATTATCTCACAACTTACTCCACCCGGAACACCCCAACTTAATGGAGTTTCCGAAAGGAGGAACCGAACCCTAATGGATATGGTTCGATCTATGATGGCAAGAAGCTCGTTGCCTCTATCATTTTGGGGTTATTGTCTAAGCTCCGCGGCTCGTATTTTAAATATGGCCCCAACCAAGAAAGTGGAACGAACTCCTCACGAGATGTGGTTTGGTAAACCTCCATCTCTATCATACTTAAAGGTATGGGGATGTGAAGCTTATCCTAAGCGTTACGTCCCTAATAAGTTGAATGCTCGATCCACGAAGTGTATCTTCATAGGATATCCCAAGGATGATATGGGATACTATTTCTATGATCCATCCGAGCAGAATGTATTTGTTGCTCGGAAGGCGGAATTCCTTGAAACTAAGTTCCTAATGGAAGGAAATAGTGAAAGGAAGATAGATCTTGAAGAGGTTCAAGATCAAGTAGATGATACACAATTGGTTGACACTAGCACTCAACATGAGGATGTTGAAAATGATCAAGTGGATGATCAAAGTACACAAGACGTTCGAAGATCTAGTAGGACTAGTAATCCTCCTGAGAGATATGGTTTTCTCGTGGATGGATGCTATACGGTTGATTTGGATGAACCGACAAACTACGAAGATGCTTTATCAAGGATTGATAAAGATAAATGGCAGGAAGCCATGAACGCCGAGATGCAATCCATGTATGAAAACCAAGTGTGGGAACTTGTTGAGCAACCTCCTAGCTCTAAGCTAGTTGATTGCAAATGGCTTTTCAAAATGAAAACCGACATACATGGAAACTTGGATACATATAAAGCTAGACTTGTTGCAAAAGGTTTCACTCAAACTCAAGGGGTTGATTATGATGAAACTTTCTCGCCTGTGGCAATGCTAAAGTCTATTAGGATATTATTTGCCATTGCTGCACACTACGACTATGAAATATGGCAAATGGATGTCAAAACCGCTTTCCTAAATGGATATCTTATGGAAGATGTCTATATGGTCCAGCCTGAAGGTTTTGTTGATCCAAAATATCCTAAAAGTGTATGCAAGTTAAAGAAGTCAATCTACGGATTGAAACAAGCATCTAGAATGTGGAATCATCGTTTTAATGAGGAAGCCGAGAAATTTGGCTTCATTAAAAATGGTGATGAAGCTTGTGTATATAAGAAAGCTAGTGGGAGCACGATCATATTCCTTGTACTATATGTGGATGATATATTACTATTTGGGAATGATATTACCACAATGCAAGGAGTCAAAACTTGGCTGAAGAGTTGCTTCTCCATTAAGGATCTTGGAGATGCACAATACATATTGGGGATAGGGATCTATAGGAATAGATCCAAGAGATTGATAGGTTTAAGTCAAAGTACATACATTGATAAAATCTTGAAAAGGTTCAAGATGGAAAACTCTAAGAGAGGTTTGGTACCTATTCAAAAAGGAACCGTTCTCAGTTCATCTCAGTATCCTGCCACGAAAGATGAACAAGAGAGAATGAAGAAAGTCCCATACGCATCTGCTATTGGGTCTATCATGTATGCAATGATATGTACTAGACCGGATGTGTCATGTGCTCTAAGCTTGACAAGTAGATACCAGAACAACCCAGGAAACAGTCATTGGATTGCTGTTAAAAGTATATTGAAATACCTTAGGAGAACTAAGGATATGTTTCTAATATATGGGTCTGGTGAGGAGGAACTCGCTGTAAAAGGTTACGTGGATGCGAGTTTCCAAACTGATCGAGATGATTCTCGATCACAATCCGGTTATGTCTTCACGTTAAATGGAGGTGCGGTCTCTTGGAAGAGTTCAAAGCAGGAGGTTGTTGCGTTATCCACTACAGAGTCGGAGTACATTGCCGCCTCACTGGCAGCTCAGGAAGCTGCATGGATGAAGAAATTCATCGACGACTTAGGAGTGGTCCCTTCCATTCAGGATCCTCTTGAGATCTTTTGTGACAACGAGGGTGCGATTGCTCAAATCAAGGAACCTCGTGCCCATCAAAAGACTCGTCACATTGAGCGGAGATTCAACTACATAAGGGATGAAGTTGAAAAAGGAAAGATATGTATTCGCAAAGTTCATACAGATCATAATATTGCGGATCCACTCACGAAGCTTTTACATGGGCCAAAACATGAGGGACATGTTTGTGCATTAGGGCTTCGATATTCTAGTGATTGGATATGATCTATTTTATGTATTGTACCGGAACGAAATTATTCAAACTCATTAATATAACTATGGTGTTAATTTATTTGAGTTATGTTCCTATTTTGCATATTTCATCCATGAATAAGCAATTATTCTAAATTTCCGTAGTCGATCACATTTGTGGGAACAAGTGTGAGGTTTAGACTATTATGAACTCGGATTGGTATACATTCAGGTTGAATGTGGGGCAAGGTTGCAACCAAAGTTCATATATATTTGTGGGAAACAAATATTGGAAGACCCGCTCTCAAGAATTACTGTATAGAGCCTTTGTGGTTGATCACATGTAATCTTGAGTAAAGGCGAATATATTGTATCCTCTGACCTGAGATACATATTGGGCTCTAATATTCACCGAGTATTATGCCTTGATTCTTTCCTTCGCTATTCTGAAATATGGTAGTACATAAGGAAGAACTCAGGTATATTACAAAGTGTATATCTAGGACGTATGTAGTCAAGATGGAATTTGTCCCTCTTATTCGTTGAGAGTCAGATGTCTAAGGCCTGAAAAGTTAAATCTATAAGAGAGTGATCACTCTGTATCTCTTGGATTTAACATGACATCTAGGACGAAAGGAAATAATGAAAGATTCACCTAATCATATTCGAGATGGAACTCGAAAGGGATGATGTTATTGAATGGCACAAAGTCATAACATATTAGGGGTGATGGACGGTGTGTTAGGCTGTATCCATCACTTGCATTAATTTCTTATGTTTCTCGTGCAAGTGGGAGATTGAAGGTATTTCGTATGCCCGAGAGACATATTAAATTAACGTGGCTGACGTGTTATGATCCAAGTCGGGTCATACCCAATAACAAACTTACCGACACCTTATTCGTCTTTGATCTTAACGATTGAATCGTTGATTAAATACGCGACACTTGAACTTTAAGAAAAATGGTTTTCTTAAATATTATTTGATGTGTATTTATATAAATTATGGAATAATTTATATAATATGGATTTAATTATTTATAGGTAAATAATTAATAAGTTTATGTTACATTTTATATAAATGGATTATATATATTAAGATGTACATAAATAAAATGGAAGTTTATAAAAGAATTTTATAAAATAAACTAATTCTTTTATAAAACATATTCTATAATATGTGTTGAGTAAGTGGCATTGGAGTCTAAAATACATCCACTTTGACTAGCCATTTGAATGGATACTTGCATTTTCAAGAAGCATAAGTATCTAGGACTTCTTGGAGACTCAACACACTTTGAATACACATCAAAACACTTCAAAAAAACTGCATAAACTCACACAAAATACAGCTGCAGGCCGTGGGGTTTTATGGGGTTTAGAGGCTTCATAATTTGATTTTTGTAAGTCATATTCAAGTGTTATTAAATCCTAACCAAAGTACAAGGTGTTGGTTACAAGTTTGGGGTATAATCTCTTGAGGTTTCATCCATTTGAAGCTCCATTCAACATCATCATCTTCATCACTTTCAACTAGCTTGGAATAGGTATAACATCTTATTCTTGCTTGTAGTTTGTAAGCTTATTTCTCAACTTGATCCTTTTCTTGGGATTTAACTTTTATATGGTTAAAGATATACAAGTTTCAATTGGTAATTTTACATGCTTCCGCTTTGAATGATTCTTAAAAGGTTTTAAGTATTATGAAACTTGTTAAATCCCAACAATAATATATGTCGGAATCGAGAAATTAAACTAGTTAGCGAAACATTTAAGATTGATTTGATACTAGTAGAGTTAGGGAGTTTTGATGTGATAATCGGCATGGACTGGTTAAAAGAGGTGAAAGCAGAGATCGTATGTTACAAAAATGCAATTCGCATTGTAAGAGAAGAAGGAAAACCCTTAATGGTGTACGGAGAAAAGAGAAAAGCGAAGCTAAATCTTATTAGTAATTTGAAGGCACACAATCTAATAAGAAAGGGTTGCTATGCTGTTCTAGCACACGTCGAGAAAGTACAAACTGAAGAAAAGAGCATCAATGATGTTCCCGTCGCAAAAGAATTTCCTGATGTATTTCTGAAAGAATTAACGGGATTACCTCCACACCGATCCGTTGAATTTCAAATAGATCTTGTACCGGGAGCTGCACCAATAGCTCGTGCTACATACAGACTCGCACCTAGCAAAATGAAGGAACTTCAAAGCCAATTACAAGAACTTCTAGAGCGTGGTTTCATACGACCAAGTACATCACCATGGGGAGCTCCTGTTTTATTTGTCAAAAAGAAGGATGGTACATTCAGGTTGTGTATCGACTACCGAGAGTTGAACAAACTTACCATCAAGAACCGTTACCCACTACCAAGAATCGATGACTTATTTGATCAATTACAAGGCTCGTCAGTTTATTCGAAGATTGATTTACGTTCTGGGTATCATCAAATGCGGGTGAAGGAGGACGATATTCCGAAGACTGCTTTCAGAATGCGTTACGGTCATTACGAGTTTATGGTTATGCTGTTTGGATTGACTAATGCACCAGCTGTGTTCATGGACCTCATGAACAGAGTGTGTGGACCATATCTCGACAAGTTTGTCATTGTCTTCATCGATGACATACTTATTTACTCAAAGAATGATCAAGAGCATGAAGAACATTTGAGGAAAGTACTGGAATTGTTGAGGAAAGAAAAACTGTATGCTAAGTTTTCAAAGTGTGCATTTTGGTAGAAAGAAGTTCAATTCCTCGGACATGTTGTGAGCAAAGAAGGTATTCAGTTTGATCCGGCAAACATTGAAACCGTTGTAAACTGGGAAACCCCGAAAACTCTGAAGCATATACGTCAATTTTTAGGATTGGCTGGTTACTACAGAAGATTTATCCAAGAGTTTTCCAAAATAGCAAAACCCTTGACTGCGTTAACGCATAAAGGAAAGAAATTTGAATGGAAGAATGAACAGGAGGAAGCGTTCCAATTGTTGAAGAAAAAGCTAACTACGGCACCTATATTATCATTGCCTGAAGGGAATGATGATTTTGTGATATATTTTGACGCCTCAAAGCAAGGTCTCGGTTGTGTATTAATGCAACCAACGAAAGTAATTGCTAATGCGTCTAGACAATTGAAGATTCACGAGCAAAATTATACGACTCACGATTTGGAATTGGGCGCTGTTGTTTTTGCATTAAAGACTTGGAGGCACTACTTATATGGGGTCAAAAGTATTATATATACCGACCACAAAAGTCTTCAACATATATTTAATCAGGAACAACTGAACATGAGGCAGCGCAAGTGGATTGAATTGTTGAATGATTACGACTTTGAGATTCGTTACCACCCGGGGAAGGCGAATGTGGTAGCCGACGGTTTGAGTAGAAAGGACAGAGAACCCATTCGAGTAAAAGCTATGAATATAATGATTCACAATAACCTTACTACTCAAATAAAAGAGGCGCAACAAGAAGTTTTAAAAGATGGAAATTTAAAGGATGAAATACCCAAAGGATCGGAGAAGCATCTTAATATTCGGGAAGACGGAATCCGGTATAGGGCTGAAAGAATTTGGGTACCAAAATTTGGAGATATGAGAGAAATGGTACTTAGAGAAGCTCATAAAACCAGATACTCAATACATCCTGGAACGGGGAAGATGTACAAAGATCTCAAGAAACATTTTTGGTGGCCAGGTATGAAAGCGGATGTTGCTAAATACGTAGGGGAATGTTTGACGTGTTCTAAGATCAAAGCTGAGCATCAGAAACCATCAGGTCTACTTCAACAACCCTAAATCCCAGAATGGAAATGAGAAAACATTACCATGGATTTCATCACTAAATTGCCAAGGACTACAAGTGGTTTTGATACTATTTGGGTAATAGTTGATCGTCTCACCAAATCAGCACACTTCCTGCCAATAAGAGAAGATGACAAGATGGAGAAGTTAGGACGACTGTATTTGAAGGAAGTCGTCTCCAGACATGGAATACCAATCTCTATTATCTCTGATAGGGATGGCAGATTTCTTTCAAGGTTTTGGCAGACATTACAACAAGCATTGGGAACTCGTCTAGACATGAGTACTGCCTATCATCCACAAACCGATGGGCAGAGCAAAAGGACAATTGTGACGATCGCTCCAAATCCATATGGACGAACACGTCATTCATCGATTTCATTGTGAGGTATTTGACCTCTATATGATATGTTTTGTAAACATTGCATTCTTTTGAAAAGGCACACCATAAATGAATATTTAAATCAAAGGTTTTCGGTATTTGATGATTTCTACATATAGACAATCACCGTAAATAATAGTTTACAATAGTACTTCCATTGACAATGCAGTTAAAATAAGATACACGGTGATGATTTGGTGAATGCAACGTTTCCTTGATAAACATGTCATGTAAGACTCCATGCACTTAGCTTGTCTAACATATAAGCAAACAGCGGAAGACTTCTAGGGAACCTGAGAATAAACATGCTAACAAGTGTCAACACAAAGGTTGGTGAGTTCATAGTTTTAATGTTTCGTATAATCTGTATATAAAGGTGGATCACAAGATTTCAGTTGTTTCATCCAGAAATGTTTATCAAAATATTCTATAAAAGTGGATCACAAGATTTCAGTTGTTTCATCCAGAAACGTTTATCAAAAATATTCTACAAGATTGAGCACCCTGGTAACTAAACTTAACGTATATATAATTCGTACCCTTTGTATAATCATCTTAATAATACACGCAAACCAACGTGTACGCTTCTCAAATAGCATACGTCCGTTAAAAGGCTAGTGCTCTAGCTCGGACGGGGATATCAAGCCCTATGGATCCATATACTACTACTCGAGCCCACCAGTTCTTATAACTGGCAGTTAACAGTTACCAAAGCTAAGGGATTTTCGGTTCAAACTCAGTGTAGAATTTAGTATGTACTTGTATCAATTGCGTTTAAAATAAAGTGCATGTATTCTCAGCCCAAAAATATATATTGCAAAAGCAATTAAAAAGGGATCAATGAAACTCACGCATATAAATATTGTAAATCAGTTAATAAAGCATTTGTATGTATTCTCAGCCCAAAAATGTAAAGGGTAAAAGGGATCATATGAAACTCACAGTTTAATATTGATATACAATATTGCAGGAAAGCACGTAGACGCAACGGAGATGATAAACACGAGGTTTGATTCACAAAAATACCCCCGAACATTACCCATAATTTTCTTGGCAATAACTCATATTTTCCTTAGCTCTAGCTCGCTCGGAAACTCGTTTTGAAAATTACTTGGACAGCACTCCGTCGTAATATTTTATGTACATTATTATTTTTGTATCGCAAAAAAAAATAACACTAATAATAAAAAAAATAATAAGATTAATAATAATCTTATTAATAATAATAATAATAATAATAATAATAATAATAATAATAATAATAATAATAATAAATAATATTACGGAGTATATATATATTAGTGTATGTGTGTGATTTAAATCGAGCGAAAACACTGGAATTTATAGATGTGGCCTGACAAACACTGCCATGCGATCGCATGGGTTTGAAGGCCTGTGGCCATGCGATCGCATGGCCTCCCCTTCCAGCTCACATATTGTTTTGTCATCAAGCTTGTCGACATATTTTAAAAATAATATATATTATATATAATTTAAATTAATTAATTATATATTATATTTTATTCCCGTGTTTAGTGGACTTGTAACTTTTGCTTTGATAAGTCGTACGTCATCACTCGACTTATGTCTCGGTTCCGGTTTTTCGAATGTCCTATCGTATACTGAGAAAACTTGTACTTTACGTTTCGTGAATCGTACCTTTGTCAAAATATAGTCTTAAATCATCCATAAACTATACCACTGTAGCAAAGTTACTGTAGTCAATTTTTACTGTAGCAATTCACTGTAGCAAATAGTGATTTTCAAAAACACTGTAGCATTTTGGGTACTGTAGCAATTTGAAAATGTTACTATCGTTTACTAAATAACTTGAAATTATATATATGTATATATCTTTTTTTAATATACATAAATCAGTTTTTAAATACACATTGGAAGTTATTTATAAATAAATTTTAATAATAAATATTTCAACTTATCATATATATTCAAATAGATATTTAAACCAATAAGTTTAATGTACGGTATCAAATAATTAATACATTGTTACCTTTTCAAGTTATAGTATATATGTATCTATTTACATATAATTGTTCGCGAATCGTCGAAAATAACCGAAGGGTATTTAAATATATAAAAGTAGTTCAAAAATTTTGAGATTCAGTTTTACAGACTTTGCTTATCTTGTCGGAAATGTTAATCATACAAAGATTAAGTTTAAATTTGGTCAGAAATTTCTGGGTCATCACAGTACCTACCCGTTAAAGAAATTTCGTCCCGAAATTTGAGTGAGGTCGTCATGGCTAACAATAAAAATGTTTTAATGACGAATATGAGTTGATAATAGAGTTTTATTTATGTTTGAATAATATGGATAAAATAATCCAATTACTCGAAGCGTATGAGAGAAGTTATCGTAATCAAGTGAAATGGAGAATAGAGATGCGTCTTATCTCTTGATGTAGTAACGATTGATTTCCGGATTTTAAGGAATAGAAAATCTTCATAATTTAAATAAGATTTGATTTTTCGGAATTTGCGGAAATTAGGATTTTCTTTGATTAAATGCGTAATCTGACTCTATTACTGCGTCCGATATTTTGCTATAAATTGACCTCTTCCGTTTCATTTATTTTCAACACTCCTATAATCTTCTTTATTATTTCATACATCCCAATAGATTGTGAAAATGATTAATCCAGTTCTGATTCTTGATATTTTCCTGGCTATCGTATCCTTCATTCTTCTTTTTCATCTGCCACCAGAGGAAGTTATTTTCTTCTACTATTACCTTGGGGTTATAGTGTTTTTCATTCTCCCGTGTCTTTATATTGCTATACGCATTGATATACATGGTTTGTAATTTCGGGTTGTTTTCGGGCTTTATATTTTCCATTATATTTCGGAGCTTCATGCTTTCGTTTTCTCTTCCCGACTTTAAGTCAAGCGAATAATGGTCCAAAATTCGTAGGTATGGATTTTGAAATGAACATAATTAATGTTCTAAGAAAGAAACGGTAATGGCACAATCTGACTTGTCAAATTACCAGAATACCTCGAAAAAGACCGAATCATCAAGAAAAATATTTTCTTGATATGTTTAGAGGTTAAATAGAATGAAAGAGTTATGTAACATGGTTCATGATGAGGGTATGATCTGTTAACCTTTATCACGTTCCATTAGAAACTCAGCATGACTTACTGTAATATAATCACGTTGTTCAAGTGTCATTATATTATACTAACTCATGCTTCAGTTCCCAACACTACTTCAAAAACATCCATTTTTTGAAATTTTCAGAAATTAGAAACTAAAATAGTTTCTTTTATGGTGTAACACAGATATCGTAAAGAGAAAATTGATTTTCGATAAGAATGATTATGAAATTATCTCCAGAAATATGGAGGATATTTATAATGAAAGATACGATGATATCTTAGAATTTCTAATATCAGAGGATGATGAACAATATTGTCCGCAAGGGTTTAGATTCGGAAGCAAGGTATTCGTTAATGGCTTCAGCAGATACTGAATCATTTGGATTCTTTGAAGGCAGATTTCGTCCTTGTGATTTATCCACAGCCTCTTTCATACTTTGCTCAATCCGTTTTCCAGTTCCAAACTTTCTCTTTTTCTCAGCTTTACCACCATACTATTCTTTATCATCAAACTTTTGACTGTTAAGGTCGTTTACAGTTTTTGCTACTTCATCAACATTTTTCCAAAATTCGGAGAACTAGTTTCGTAGTTTGGGGTGTTTTTCGGAAACTTCACATTCAAAGTATGTAAGTCCATGAGGTAGACGTTATATGTACACATATAACTGTTGGCGTAGATGTGCTACAAGATTTCAAAATACTGATTGCTAATTCATGATAGTTGGTATGGCAATTGCTGTTACAAGATGTGGATGAGTACATGATACGGTTTCAATGAGTATAAGGATTTTTTTTTGGAAGGTCAAAGATCAATGAAGTTGTTGGTAAATTTACTGCTAATGTGGTGGAACATGAAAGGTTCCCCAGTAACAAAAACGTATATGCCAAAGTTACAAGTCTGAAAGGTCGTCGTTGACTGGTTGAACGGTTGATAATACTGGATACTTTTGGAAAGGAATTGCAAGGTTATTTTCAGTAATAACAATGCTAAAGGATCTTTCACATTTTTGAAGTCAAAGTATAGCTTTGAAAGATGTAGAGATCTAAGAATGATGTCACCCATTAAATCTTGACTTGGATTCTGATCCGTCAATATCAGAATATGTAATTGAATTTGTATGGAAACGATTGTATATCGCTGTGAGCATAGTTAATAATTTTTGAATCAAAGTTGAAGAATGTACATTGTAACATATTAATTGTGAACTTAAATATTTCCCGGGAATTACCTACCCGTTAAAGATTTCACAAGTAATATTTTGTACAAAAGAATTTTTATTACCGTCTTTATGAAAATATATGTATGTATATTTTCTTCAGATGTAATACAGATTTGATGAGTTAATATCATATTAAGCTCATTTAATTTTTGACTTGAATTAGAAATGAATAAAACATTAAAGATTTAATAATCTTTACGGAGTATTTCACTAATGTAATCAATACTCAGTTTTATTGATATTTTCTCAGTGAATCATGTTGGTGCTCATGGAACTCTTGCTAACTTCGCAAGGTACGAATGATGTTTTCTAGAAAGTTTCGAATACATCGAAGATGAAAGTATAAAATCAACCATATAATTGAATAATATACTTAGTTTATTATGAAATGGAATTCATTGAGTTGGAAACAGAGATTGTAGTTAACGATGGTTAAGTCATTAACGAAGTATGTACATCATAGCATATTAGTAATATGAATTAACCGAGTAGTACCTACCAGTTAAGATTCACACGTAATAACTTGGTACGAAAAGATTTATTTTGATTTCAAAATTCATATATATTAAATATACATAAAATTTCTTCAGGGGAAATAAGTTAATACTTCATCGGTTATTGTTGCTGGTATTTCTTGGTAACTACGATGCGTATGACGTTGATGTTCAAGGTACATATGGTGATGTTGAGGCTTGCGGTGCGGATGTTGTTGGTGGTGGTAATGGTACTATTGGTGTTGTTGTCGGTGGTACTGTTGATGCCGGAGATTCTGCTGGTGCTTGTAACCTTTGCACCATATTCTCCAAAGCCACTACCCAAGCGCGAAGCTCTTTGACTTCTTCTACTACACCAGGATGATTGGCGGTTCGGACGAGCGGATGAATAAGATCCAAAATTTGAGAGAGTATATGATCATGACGAGATATTCTGGAGATGAGAGAGAAAATGGTATTACGAACAGGTTCGCCGGTAAGTGCTTCAGGTTCTTCGCCAAGAGGGCAATGTTGTGGATGGAAGGGATCGCCTTATTCTTGTCTCCAATAATTAAGTAGGCTACGAACCCATCCCCAATTCATCCAGAATAGGTGATGGCTGATTGGTTGATCCATTCCGGTTACACTGTCTTCGGAATTCAGGTGAATATCCATATCGGAATAGCTGTCGGAATTTAAGGAATTTGAACTAGATACGGGATCCATCTTGTATAATTATATAGATGATTTTTGATATGAAATAGATTATAGAATTTAGTTTGGTATTCTTCAATACATAATTTACATATGTATATATAATACCAAATTCCATAAATCACGGAGAAATTTTCGGAAGATGTCAGGAAACGTTTACAGTAACAGATACGCTAAGATATGAATTTTTGTCTATACACTATTTATGCAATCAATGCAGTAAAACGTGTCTAGAGTTAAGAATGATAAGCATGTAATTTTTGACAAGAAGTAATAAGCAAAACTTTTAACATGCAGACACGGTCGAAGTCCAGAATTACTAATGCATCTTAACAACTATCAGTTAGACACATTCATGCAAGACCTGGTTCGCTGGGACCAACGCTCTGATACCAACTGTGACGATCGCTCCAAATCCATATGGACGAACACGTCATTCATCGATTTCATTGCGAGGTATTTGACCTCTATATGATATGTTTTGTAAACATTGCATTCTTTTGAAAAGGCACACCATAAATGAATATTTAAATCAAAGGATTTCGACATTTGATGATTTCTACATATAGACAATCACCGTAAATAATAGTTTACAATAGTACTTCCATTGACAATGCAGTTAAAATAAGATACACGGTGATGATTTGGTGAATGCAATGTTTCCTTGATAAACATGTCATGTAAGACTCCATGCACATAGCTTGTCTAACATATAAGCAAACAGCGGAAGACTTCTAGGGAACCTGAGAATAAACATGCTAACAAGTGTCAACACAAAGGTTGGTGAGTTCATAGTTTTAATGTTTCGTATAATCTGTATATAAAGGTGGATCACAAGATTTCAGTTGTTTCATCCAGAAAAGTTTATCAAAATATTCTATAAAAGTGGATCACAAGATTTCAGTTGTTTCATCCAGAAACGTTTATCAAAAATATTCTACAAGATTGAGCACCCTGGTAACTAAACTTAACGTATATATAATTCGTACCCTTTGTATAATCATCTTAATAATACACGCAAACCAATGTGTACGCTTCTCAAATAGCATACGTCCGTTAAAAGGCTAGTGCTCTAGCTCGGACGGGGATATCAAGCCCTATGGATCCATATACTACTACTCGCGTCCACCAGTTCTTATAACTGGCAGTTAACAGTTACCAAAGCTAAGGGATTTTTGGTTCAAACTCAGTGTAGAATTTAGTATGTACTTGTATCAATTGCGTTTAAAATAAAGTGCATGTATTCTCAGCCCAAAAATATATATTGCAAAAGCAATTAAAAAGGGATCAATGAAACTCACGCATATAAATATTGTAAATCAGTTAATAAAGCATTTGCATGTATTCTCAGCCCAAAAATGTAAAGGGTAAAAGGGATCATATGAAACTCACAGTTTAATATTGATATACAATATTGCAGGAAAGCACGTAGACGCATCGGAGATGATAAACACGAGGTTTGATTCACAAAAATACCCCCGAACATTACCCATAATTTTCTTGGCAATAACTCATATTTTCCTTAGCTCTAGCTCGCTCGGAAACTCGTTTTGAAAATTACTTGGACAGCACTCCGTCGTAATATTTTATGTACATTATTATTTTTGTATCGCAAAAAAAATAACACTAATAATAAAAAAATAATAAGATTAATAATAATCTTATTAATAATAATAATAATAATAATAATAATAATAATAATAATAAATAATATTACGGAGTATATATATATTAGTGTATGTGTGTGATTTAAATCGAGCGAAAACACTGGAATTTATAGATGTGGCCTGACAAACATTGCCATGCGATCGCATGGGTTTGAAGTCCTGTGGCCATGCGATCGCATGGCCTCCCCTTCCAGCTCACATATTGTTTGTCATCAAGCTTGTCGACATATTTTAAAAATAATATATATTATATATAATTTAAATTAATTAATTATATATTATATTTTATTCCCGTGTTTAGTGGACTTGTAACTTTTGCTTCGATAAGTCGTACGTCATCACTCGACTTATGTCTCGGTTCCGGTTTTTCGAATGTCCTATCGTATAGTGAGAAACTTGTACTTTACGTTTCGTGAATCGTACCTTTGTCAAAATATAGTCTTAAATCATCCATAAACTATACCACTGTAGCAAAGTTACTGTAGTCAATTTTTACTGTAGCAATTCACTGTAGCAAATAGTGATTTTCAAAAACACTGTAGCATTTTGGGTACTGTAGCAATTTGAAAATGTTACTATCGTTTACTAAATAACTTGAAATTATATATATGTATATATCTTTTTTTAATATACATAAATCAGTTTTTAAATACACATTGGAAGTTATTTATAAATAAATTTTAATAATAAATATTTCAACTTATCATATATATTCAAATAGATATTTAAACCAATAAGTTTAATGTACGGTATCAAATAATTAATACATTATTACCTTTTCAAGTTATAGTATATATGTATCTATTTACATATAATTGTTCGCGAATCGTCGAAAATAACCGAAGGGTATTTAAATATATAAAAGTAGTTCAAAAATTTTGAGATTCAGTTTACAGACTTTGCTTATCGTGTCGGAAATGTTAATCATACAAAGATTAAGTTTAAATTTGGTCAGAAATTTCTGGGTCATCACAACAATACAGACTCTTGAAGACATGCTACGAGCATGTGTTATTGATTTTGGAAACGGTTGGGATCGACATCTAACATTAGCAGAATTTTACTACAACAACAGTTACCAATCGAGTATCGAAATGGCACCGTTCGAAGCACTTTATGGTAGAAAGTGCAGATCTCTAATTTGTTGGAATGAATTGGGGGATAGACAGATTACGGGTCCTGAGATAATCTAAGAAACTATAGAGAAAATCATCCAAATTCAACAACGGTTGAAAACCGCTCAGAGTCGACAAAAGAGCTACGCGGACCTTAAAAGGAAAGATATTGAATTTGAAATTGGGGAGATGGTCATGCTTAAGATTTCGCCTTGGAAAGGCGTTGTTCGATTTAGTAAACGGGGGAAACTAAATCCAAGATACATTGGACCATTCAAGATTTTAGATCGTGTCGGACCAGTAGCCTACCGACTTGAATTACCTCAACAACTCGCCAATGTACATAATACCTTTCATGTCTCGAATCTGAAGAAGTGCTTAGCTAAAGAAGATCTCACTATTCCTTTAGACGAAATTAAAATCAATGAAAAACTACAATTCATTGAAGTACCCGTCGAGATAATGGATCGTGAGGTTAAAAGGCTCAAGCAAAACAAGATACCAATTGTTAAGGTTTGATGGAATGCTCGTAGAGGACCTGAGTTCACCTGGGAATGAGAAGATCAGATGAAGAAGAAATACCCGCACTTATTTCTAGAAGATACGTCAACACCTCCAACTGCTTAAAATTTTGGGACGAAATTTATTTAACGGGTAGGTACTGTAGTGACCTGAACTTTTCCATGTTTATATATATTAAATGAAATTTATATTTATATGATTAAGTGTTTCCAACATGTTAAGCAATCAAACTTGTTAAGACTTGATTAATTGAAATAGGTTTTATATAGACAATTGACCACCCAAGTTGACCGGTGATTCACGAACTTTAAAACTTGTAAAAACTATATGATATCATATATATATGGATATATATATATATATATATATATATATATATATATATATATATATATATAGTTAACATGGTATTATGATAAGTAAACATGTAATTAAGTATATTAACAATGAACTACATATGTAAAAACAAGACTACTATCTTAATGATTTCGAAACGAGACATATATGTAACGATTATCGTTGTAACGACATTTAATTGTATATATTTCATATTAAGATATATTAATATATCATAATATCATAATAATTTAATAATTTTAACATCTCATTTGATATAATAAATAATGGGTTAACAACACTTAACAGGATCGTTAACCTAAAGGCTTCAAAACAACATTTACATGTAACGACTAACGATGACTTAACGACTCAGTTAAAATGTATATACATGTAGTGTTTTAATATGTATTTATACACTTTTTAAAGACTTCAAGACACTTATCAAAATACTTCTACTTAACAAAAATGCTTACAATTACATCCTCGTTCAGTTTCATCAACAATTCTACTCGTATGCAACCGTATTCGTACTCGTACAATACACAGCTTTTAGATGTATGTACTATTGGTATATACACTCCAATGATCAGCTTTTAGCAGCCCATGTGAGTCACCTAATACATGTGGGAACCATCATTTGGCAACTAGCATGAAATATCTCATAAAATTACAAAAATATTAGTAATCATTCATGACTTATTTACATGTAAACAAAATTACACATCCTTTATATCTAATCCATATACCAACGACCAAAAACATCTACAAACACTTTCATTCTTTAATTTTATTCATCTAATTGATCTCTCTCAAGTTCTATCTTCAAGTTCTAAGTGTTCTTCATAAATTCTACAAGTTCTAGTTTTATAAAATCAAGAATACTTCCAAGTTTACTAGCTCACTTCCAATCTTGTAAAGTGATCATCCAACCTCAAGAAATCCTTGTTGTTTACAGTACGATATCATTCTAAATCAAGGTAATACTCATATACAAACTTTGATTCAATTCCTATAACTATAACTATCTTAATTCGAGTGATAATCTTACTTGAACTTGTTTTCGTGTCATGATTCTACTTCAAGAACTTTAAAGCCATCCAAGATCCTTTGAAGCTAGATCATTTCTTGTCACTTCCAGTAGGTTTACCTACTAACTTGAGGTAGTAATGAGGTTCATAACATCAATCGATTCATATATATAAAACTACCTTATTCGAAGGTTTAAACTTGAAATCATTAGAACATAGTTTAGTTAATTCTAAACTTGTTCGCAAACAAAAGTTAATCCTTCTAACTTGACTTTTAAAATCAACTACACACATGTTATATATCTATATGATATGCTAACTTAATGACTTAAAACCTGAAAACACGACAAAACACCGTAAAACTGGATATACGCCGTCATAGTAACACCGCGGGCTGTTTTGGGTTAGTTAATTAAAAACTATGATAAACTTTGATTTAAAAGTTGTTCTTCTGGGAAAATGATTTTTCTTATGAACATGAAACTATATCCAAAAATCATGGTTAAACTCAAAGTGGAAGTATGTTTTCCAAAATGGTCATCTAGACGTCGTTCTTTCGACTGAAATGACTACCTCTTACTAAAATGACTTGTAACTTATATTTTTGACTATAAACCTATACTTTTTATGTTTATATTCATAAAATAGAGTTCAATATGAAACCATAGCAATTTGATTCACTCAAAACGGATTTAAAACGAAGAAGTTATGGGTAAAACAAGATTGAATAATTTTTCTTGTTGTAGCTACGTGAAAATTGGTAACAAATCTATATTAATCATATCCTAGGTAACTCATATTGTATTACATGTATTCTAATATATTATGTAATCTTGGGATACCATAGACACGTATGCAAATGTTTTGACATATCATATCGACCCATGTATATATATTATTTGGAACAACCATAGATACTCTATATGCAGTAATGTTGGAGTTAGCTATACAGGGTTGAGGTTGATTCCAAAAATATATATACTTTGAGTTGTGATCTAGCCTGAGACGTGTATACACTGGGCCGTGGATTGGGTTAACATAATATATATCAATTTATTTCTGTACATCTAACTATGGACAACTAGTTGTAGGTTACTAACGATGACAACTGACTGAAAATATTTAAAACATTAGAAGGTATTAAAAAATGTTGTAAATATATTTTGAACATACTTTGATATATATGTACATATTTGTTATAGGTTCGTGAATTGACCAGTGACCAAGTCTTACTTCCCGATGAAGTAAAAATCTGTGAAAGTGAGTTATAGTCCCATTTTTAAAATCTAATATTTTTGGGATGAGAATACATGCAGTTTTATAAATGTTTTACAAAATAGACACAAGTATGCGAAACTGCATTCTATGGTTGGATTATTAAACCGAATATCGCCCTTCAAGTCTGGTAGCCTAAGAATTAGGGAAATGGCCCCCTAATCGAAGCGAATCTTAAAGATAGATCTATTGGGCTTAACAACCCCCATTCAGGTTATGGATGGTTTAGTTCTTCGAGATTATTATACAGACGAGAGGTTCTATTTTGGGGATATTCTATGCATTAAGTTAACGTCGGTTACCATGTGTTCAACATATGAATGATTTTTATCTCTATGCAGTTTGCGAAATGCCTGATATGAGATGTGTTATAAAAATGAAATCTTGTGGTCTATTATTATGATTTGATAATATGTAGGTTAAACCTATAACTCACCAACAATTTTGTTGACGTTTTAAGCATGTTTATTCTCAGGTGATTATTAAGAGCTTCCGCTGTTGCATACTAAATTAAGGACAAGATTTGGAGTCCATGCTTGTATAATATTGTTTAAAAACTGCATTCGAAGACTTATGTTGATGTGTAATATTATTGTAAACCATTATGTAATGTCCGTGTGAAAAACGCTATATTTTAGATTATCATTATTTGATAATCGTCGTAATATTTTAAAGGTTATGGTTTGTTCTAAAATCGAATACAATCTTTGAAAAATGTCACATATAGAGGTCAAAACCTCGCAACGAAATCAATTAATATGGAATGTTTATAATAAATATGAATGGGACATTTCAATAATGAAGTGGAAGGTGCTGATGAAGGGGAAGTTGATAATTTAGTGGAAGGTTCTGATGAAGGGGAAGGTGATAATGAAAAGGATGTTGATGATGAAGAGGATGTTGATGATGTAAAGGATGTTAATGAGGAGGATGATGATGAAGATGTGGTGAGAAAACGTGAACCGATGGTTCAACATCAGAAATTCACCAAAAACTTAGTGAGACAATCGAAACACATAAAGGTAACTGATAGTGCTCCAAATGAACATATATTTAGTAGCAATATCGTTCCAATATGTAAAGTTTTTAAATGTAATTTCCTTATTTTTAGTTGTAATAGTTAAATAAATAAGTGCGAAGACGAAAGACGCAAATCGCTCGAAAATGAAGATTTAAAGACAAAAACGAAGATTTGAAAGACCAAAACGTCCAAAAAGCTCAAATGTACAAGATACAATTCAAAAGGTTCAATTTATTGATGAAGAACGTCTAAAAATGACAAGAGTACAAGTTACAAAACGCAAAGTACAAGATATAAAATTGTACGAAAGGACGTTCGAAAATCCGGAACCGGGGCATGAACCAACTTTCAGCGCTCGACGCAACGGTGTAAAAATTACGAGTCAACTATGCACAAGAATAAAATATAATATTTAAATAATTCATAATAAGAATAATATTAAATAATAAAAAGTTGTTAATTGAGCATAGTTCAGGGGTCGTAAATGAAAATTCAATTTCTAATTTGGCCTATAAAAGGCTATGTAACGATGGAAACCAGAGAGACTTTCTCGATCATTTTTTCGATCATTTTCTTACTTTTCTATATCAAATATCAATATCTATATTTATAATTCTCTATCATAATGTTAATGTAATCAGATATAACAATAATCTTAATTTTAATTTTAAATTATGATAATAATAAGATTTATGATAGAGATCGTTTGAGTGTGTAAGTCGAAATTCTGTCCGTGTAACGCTACGCTATTTTTAATCATTGTAAGTTATGTTCAACCTTTTTACATTAATGTCTCGTAGCTAAGTCGTTATTATGCTTATTTAAAATGAAGTACTCATGATGTTGGGCTAATTACTAAAATTGGGTTATTGAACTTTGGACCATAATTAAGGTTTGGGCAAAAGACCGACACTTGGGGAAATTGGATTATTGACTATTAATAGATGGGGGGTATTGTCTAATTGAGTGACAACTCATTGGAGTCTGTCGAACCTATCTTCAAATTAATTAACCTAATAATTAATAATGATTATGGTTGTCCTATTTAGTGACGTTCATATGGAATCTGTTATAATCATTTAATTAATCAATTGGGTTGGGTAATTGATTATTCATTCTGATCAAGTGGATGAATTAATATTCATAAACTAATTAAAACAGGGGTGGATTACATACAGTGATAACTGGTGTAATTGTTGACAGAAGTGATAACTGCGTCACAGTTTAAATCCTTAATCAGTTGGAATATTTGACTTCGGGTATAAGGGTAATTTGACGAGGATACTCGCACTTTATATTTATGACCGATGGACTATTATGGACAAAAACCAGATAGATGTATCAAATAAACCAGGACAAAGGACAATTAACCCATGGTAATAAATTAAAATCAACACGTCAAACATCATGATTACGGAAGTTTAAATAAGCATAATTGTTTTATTGTATTTTTCATCGCACTTTTATTTTCTGTCATTTTATTTTCTGTCATTTTATTTATCGCAATTTATTTTACGCACTTTAATTTTTGTCATTTATTTTTACGCTTAAAATCGACAAACCGGTCATTAAACGGTAAAACCCCCATTTTATAATAATACTACTACTTATTTATATATATATTTTTACAAATAAACTTAATAATATAGCGTTAACTTCACCAGCTCCCTGTGGAACGAACCGGACTTACTAAAAACTACACTACTCTACGATTAGGTACACTGCCTATAAGTGTTGTAGCAAGGTTTAGGTATATCCCATCCGTAAATTAATAAAACTTGTGTCATATTTTGTAGTATTTTGTATTAAAAATAATACTATTTCGTACCCTCACGCTACATCATCAAGTTTTTGGCGCCGCTGCCGGGGACGCTAAAACGCTATATTTTTAATAATATAATAATATTGAAATAAATATAATAATATAATAATATTGAAATAGAATATAATAATATAATAATATTGAAATAGAATATAATAATATAATAATATTTTAGAATCAAAATATAATCGTAAAAGTTTTAAAAAGTCGTATTTATTAAATACTTCAGGGGTATATTATGTAACTTGTAATTAATAATTACTATCATGTCGCTTTCATGTGAATAATAAATTAATTAATTTCTTTTCATTTACTATTCATGAATAGTAAATGAGTTAAAAAAAAAAATTTGTGTAAAAAAAAAAAAAACGTTTTTTTTTTAAAGAAAAAAAAAATTCGTTTTTTATATAAAAAAAAAAAAAAACAAAAACGTAAAAAAAGAAAAAAAAAAAAAAAAAAAACGTAAAAAAAAAAATTATTAAAAAAAAATATATTTTTTAAGATTTTGTCTATAAAAAAAAATGTTTTTTTAGTTTTATTACCTTTAGATTTTTAGACTATAGTCGCAACTTTTAATATTAAGTTTAGTTTTGCCATAGTTATTTTCTTATTTTTATTTTTCGATGCCTTTTACCTATGTATCAATTACAATTCCAATTAGTGATCTCCATTTGTAGCTTTAATTTTAAGATAGTGATCGTTATAAGGTTGGATTAACCGCGTGTTTACAAACCACTCTTCGTCTTTTTCATTTTTCGACACTTTTCGACGCGCACTCTTTTTCTCTCTTATTTCTCGCCATTCTAGTTTTTAGGACTTAGAATTTTTTCTACTTCTTCTCTAAATTTCTTAAAATTACGAAAATTTATTTTAAGTGGTTAAATTGATAGACATCAAAATTTTCTGGTTCGTAGTAATAGTTGGATTTGTACGTGGACCGGGTTATTGGAGCCAAACAGTACTCAATTATATTGAGACCAAACGAATCCTGCCCCTCTGCTGCATCTTTTGGCTATTCGAAACGTGGGCAAAATCAGAAAAGTCTATTAATTGGATAACTTATTATAATTTTTCTTTCCTTTTTAAAAACTAATAGGATATTCAGTGAATGCACCGAGCAAGACGTTCGCCGCCGGTCATACGTTCACCACCTGTAACTCGATCAAGACATCTAGCAAATATTGTCGACGTTGATTTTTCTTTAGAATCGTCATCTAGTCGAACAAGAACTCCAACTCAAATTTCCGATAATCCATCTTTTGAACCCGACTTCACAATTAAGAACCCGGAGCATATTCAAGGACAATTCCAAGATCTTGAACCACTAATTATTCCTCCTGAGCCACAAACCATTAAATCAGAATCCTCTAGTGATTCGTATTCAACAAATTCAATTATGGAAGTAACGGAACCTCTAAGTATGGAAGATCGAATGAGAGCCACACGCACGGGCCAAGGTCACGCCATTATTAAACCAGAAGTTAAAGCTCCAGATTATGAAATTAAAGGACAAATCCTACACATGGTAACTAACCAATGCCAATTCAGTGGTGCACCGAATGAAGATCCTAACGAACACCTTCGTACGTTTAAAAGAATTTGTACACTATTCAAAATCCGAGAAGTAGAAGATGAGCAGATCTATCTCATGTTGTTTCCCTGGACTTTAAAGGGAGAAGCCAAAGATTGGTTAGAATCGTTACCTGAAGGGGCGATTGACACATGGGATGTTTTAGTTGAAAAATTTCTTAAACAATTCTTTCCGGCATCTAAAGCCGTGAGACTTCAAGGAGAAATTGTTACGTTCGCGCAAAAGCCAAATGAAACATTATATGAGGCGTGGACAAGATTCGGAAGGATGTTGAGAGGATGTCCTCAACACGGATTAGATACTTTTCAAATAGTACAAATCTTCTATAAAGGCGTAGACATCGCCACACGAAAAGACATCGACATAACCGCTGGTGGATCCATTATGAAGAAAACCGCAACTGAAGCTTACAAAATTATTGATAACACAGCCTCCCACTCGCATGAGTGGCACCAAGAAAAAGATATCTTTCGATCATCTAAAGCGGCTAGAGCCGATTCTAGCCATGACTTTGATTCCGTTTCCGCAAAAATAGATGCTTTCGAAAGACGAATGGAAAAGATGAATAAAGATATTCACGCAATACGAATCAGTTGTGAGCAATGCGGTGGACCACACTTATTGAAAGATTGTCACATTGAACCAACATTGGAACAACGAGAGAATGTTTCCTATATGAACCAAAGGCCTGGAAATAATCATCAAAATAATTATCAACCGCCAAAGTTAAACTTCAATCGAAATCAAAACATTCTTTACAATCCAAACGGACCCAACAACAACTCGTACAACCAACAAGGTCCGAATAACCAACCAACTCAAAACAACACTTTCAATCAACAAAGACCTGGCTTATATAAACCACAACAACAAACCGAAGAGAAAAAGTCAAATATGGAAGACGTGGTATTCAAGCTAGTTGAATCTCAAACACAATTTATTGAAACTCAAACCCAAACGAACGAGAGATTTGATCAGTCATTAAGAACTCAACAAGCTTCCATTTTGAATCTAGAAAAACACGTAGGTACTCTTGCTAGCATGATGAGTGAGAGGGAACAAGGAAAGCTACCGAGTAATACTGAAGTAAATCCTCGGAATGAGAATGTTAATATGGTTTCAACGAATTCTGAAAAACCAGCACCAGAAGATGGGAAGGTTTTAGATGAGAGTAACAATGAAGAAGTTACACCACCACCACCCGAGTATGTAAAGCCAGTGGTGGCACCATACAAACCACCCATCCCGTTTCCAAGAAAAGGAGTTGAGTATGAGCAAGTGATAGGTAATAAAGATTGTGATACCTCTGGAAAGAAGAAGAAGAAAAAGAATAAGAAAGTGCAAGAAACAAAAGCCGTAAATATAAACCCGGTGAAGACAGTTCCACCAAAACCTCCACCTAGGGTAGGTGATCCGGGTGAATTTATTGTTCCTTGTCTACTTAGTGATTGTGTCATGTATGATGCACTAGCAGATTTAGGTGCAAGTGTAAGTGTTATGCCTCTTTCCTTATATAAGAGATTAGGTGTAGGTAAGTTAAGTCCAACGGATATGAGTGTTCGACTCTTTGATCAAACCATTAAGCACCCAGTTGGAATTGCTGACAACCTACCCGTTCAAGTAGGCAATTTAACCTTTCTAGTCGAATTTATTGTCATTGACATAGAAGAGGACCCAAACGTTCCTCTAATTTTAGGTCGACCATTCTTTGCATCCACCGGGGCGTTATTTGATGTAGGAAATGGAAGAATGACACTTAAAAGTGGTAACAAATCAATCACCTTTATGATTCGAAAGTCTAAATCTCCACCAACTAAAACCGTTGAACCAGTAAAAACGATTGGTAATAACCATGTTGTTTTACCAACTCCAACGGTAGTGCTTAGCAATAATAAAATGCCTAAGTGTGGGGAAAATGAAGTAAAACCTAATGATGACTTGATAATAAAGAACCCCGTTGTTGATACGAAATTAAATGACCCCGTTATTAACAGTTCAATAAAGAAACTTTTTAAACGGGCTATCGATGCTAGAAGTAAGGGGAACTTTAAGTTATGTAACCGGTTAGTATCCAATCTGTCGCCTAAAGAAAAGGCGAAACTAGTTGAATTTTGGGATATTACGGAAGAAGCCGGGCACTGGCTTAAAGAAAAAGTCACAGATAGGCAAGTTGATTATGGACCAAAAGAAATTGACGATGAAGTTAATCACAATTTCGACACCACAGCTACCTAAGTGTGGGGAGATTCAAATGTTCTAAGAAAATGTTATCTAGAGTTAGTTGTTCTGTTCTCGTGTAGTTCCGAGAATGGAATCCGATTGGTCTTTTCCGCTAGCAGACACTAAAGAACTAGTTTTCTCCCTCTATTCTGAATTTTTGTTTTTTTTAGGTTTTATATGAAATTAATATGCTTTTAAGTTTTGTGTGATATTTAAAAACAAAATTTACTTTAATTCATTAAGTTGAAAAAATGATTTCTAAAATTCGTCGTGAGTTGAAGACTAGGTCATTAAGCCGAAATTACTTTACCCGAGGGTGGGACGGCAAATTTTGTTATCATTATTTTTAATTTTATTGATCTAAAGTATGCCAAAAATATTATATATTATAAATTTTTGAACGTGGGGTTATGTACCAAACTTCAAAAATATGTATATATATGTTTGTATTTTATGTTATGTACACAACAGGGTAAAACAGCGCAATTTCAAAGACTGTCATGAAGTTCAGCAAAAGCTACTGATTTTGACAAGACGCAAAAAATCAAATGTGAAATAACAATATGTTTGCAAACTCGGTATTTTTAATCACTTTTCTACGCTAATCACCCTCATGAATTTAAATTATAGTCTGATTTCATGCAAATGAGGGCATTGCATGATCTTAAGTGTGGGGAAGGGTTATAAATTCTCTCAGGTTTATACTTGGTTTAATTGCCAAATTTTGTGAAAATTTGAAAAATTTTCAACTAAATGAATTTAAAATCATGTTTATACATATTTATGAACGATGAAAACTAGGTGTTAATACCGAAATTATCGTTACCTCGAAAAGGACATAAATTGAGAAACAACTTAAAACGCTTGAATTCATTTAAAATGGAATAAAGGAGAATAAAAAGGCAAAGAAAGAAACTAAGTGTGGGGAGAATATACCAAGTTATTCAATTAAAAACTATCTATCACATATTTTTGTACAAGATTATTGCAGGTACTTTTGTTTTGGATAATACTAATCAGTTTTACCCGATTTACTATAATACTTTTGAAAGAAAGATGGATCTACACGATGAATCAATTCCATCATTAAAAGGAAGTAAAGTCTTCCGAAAAAGACACGCGCTTCTTGATTTAGGTCAAGAAGTTGTCGTCCAGACCAGCTGTAGGTTGACGAAAAATCTAGAAAAGTCATCTCTAAAATCAGCAGGAAATCCACGGACCTCAGAATCAAACAGGGTCGCCATGTGGTCAGATTTATCCTAACCATGAGAAGGATTTATCTCGCATAATGGGGGGGGCACCGTGCAAATTAGCTTGATAAGACTAATGAATCAAATCCCCAGAAAGGATAATCTCCTTAAAGATTAAAAATCAGCATTTAAGCCTGATATTACTCAATCCTTGATATTGACCTTAAAGATTGAGAATTCAAACTCATGGAATTCAATGATATCTAGACTCGAGCTTGAACGAGAAAATATTTTAATCAAAAATACAAACCGATTTGTTTTCTGAAAACCCATTTTCAATGCGTTCATCACCATTGAACGTAAAATCCTAGGAATTCACCTGGAATTCATTAGGTCACCTGAACCAAATCGGGTGTCAACCGTAAGAACGGTGGTTGCATAGCATGGTCGGAGACAGGACCTTGTGCCAGACCGAAAAATTATAAGGGTGAGCTTTACTATTGCTCCTACAAAGGATAGTAAAAGCATCCGACACGTTTTTGGACCATAATTAAAAGCATGTCACGGGACATTGCCTTAATAGTTTCTTGTTCATCGCTTTCCTTTACAACCGGACGGTAGTTTGCCGAAAGGTAATATACGGGACAAGTAAACTGGACGTGTTGCTTTCCTAATACAAGGTTAGCAAGTGGGTAACACAAAACCACAAGTGTTGAGCTAAAATTTTCAAATCTGAAACCCACACAACCCACAAAAATATTTTGCAAACACCGGTGAAGGGTTATTCCGGAAAACTTATCTAGGGTAAAAGCTAGATTAAATTTTTAAAAAGATCAAATGTTTTCATAAAGATCCAATTTCCTTAAGGATCTACATTTTCATAGTCATGTGGGACTGTAAACCACCTTTCAAATGTGCACTTTGCTTTGGAAACCGAAAGTAAATCGGCTATTTGATTGCAAGTGTCGTTGACCTAAACCCGAGGCAACTGTGGATGACACACCCACCTTTAACCATCATTACTGTCATTGTTTATATCGCTATATCAAAATCACTGATGTACAAAATGTGATGAATAAAAAAGTGATTCATGTATGTTTTTATTTCAAGTTATGTATTGCTTGAGGACAAGCAACGCTCAAGTGTGGGGATAACTGATAGTGCTCCAAATGAACATATATTTAGTAGCAATATCGTTCCAATATGTAAAGTTTTTAAATGTAATTTCCTTATTTTTAGTTGTAATAGTTAAATAAATAAGTGCGAAGACGAAAGACGCAAATCGCTCGAAAATGAAGATTTAAAGACAAAAACGAAGATTTGAAAGACCAAAACGTCCAAAAAGCTCAAATGTACAAGATACAATTCAAAAGGTTCAATTTATTGATGAAGAACGTCTAAAAATGACAAGAGTACAAGTTACAAAACGCAAAGTACAAGATATAAAATTGTACGAAAGGACGTTCGAAAATCCGGAACCGGGGCATGAACCAACTTTCAGCGCTCGACGCAACGGTGTAAAAATTACGAGTAAACTATGCACAAGAATAAAATATAATATTTAAATAATTCATAATAAGAATAATATTAAATAATAAAAAGTTGTTAATTGAGCATAGTTCAGGGGTCGTAAATGAAAATTCAATTTCTAATTTGGCCTATAAAAGGCTATGTAACGATGGAAACCAGAGAGACTTTCTCGATCATTTTTTCGATCATTTTCTTACTTTTCTATATCAAATATCAATATCTATATTTATAATTCTCTATCATAATGTTAATGTAATCAGATATAACAATAATCTTAATTTTAATTTTAAATTATGATAATAATAAGATTTATGATAGAGATCGTTTGAGTGTGTAAGTCGAAATTCTGTCCGTGTAACGCTACGCTATTTTTAATCATTGTAAGTTATGTTCAACCTTTTTACATTAATGTCTCGTAGCTAAGTCGTTATTATGCTTATTTAAAATGAAGTACTCATGATGTTGGGCTAATTACTAAAATTGGGTTATTGAACTTTGGACCATAATTAAGGTTTGGGCAAAAGACCGACACTTGGGGAAATTGGATTATTGACTATTAATAGATGGGGGGTATTGTCTAATTGAGTGACAACTCATTGGAGTCTGTCGAACCTATCTTCAAATTAATTAACCTAATAATTAATAATGATTATGGTTGTCCTATTTAGTGACGTTCATATGGAATCTGTTATAATCATTTAATTAATCAATTGGGTTGGGTAATTGATTATTCATTCTGATCAAGTGGATGAATTAATATTCATAAACTAATTAAAACAGGGGTGGATTACATACAGTGATAACTGGTGTAATTGTTGACAGAAGTGATAACTGCGTCACAGTTTAAATCCTTAATCAGTTGGAATATTTGACTTCGGGTATAAGGGTAATTTGACGAGGATACTCGCACTTTATATTTATGACCGATGGACTATTATGGACAAAAACCAGATAGATGTATCAAATAAACCAGGACAAAGGACAATTAACCCATGGTAATAAATTAAAATCAACACGTCAAACATCATGATTATGGAAGTTTAAATAAGCATAATTGTTTTATTGTATTTTTCATCGCACTTTTATTTTCTGTCATTTTATTTTCTGTCATTTTATTTATCGCAATTTATTTTACGCACTTTAATTTTTGTCATTTATTTTTACGCTTAAAATCGACAAACCGGTCATTAAACGGTAAAACCCCCATTTTATAATAATACTACTACTTATTTATATATATATTTTTACAAATAAACTTAATAATATAGCGTTAACTTCACCAGCTCCCTGTGGAACGAACCGGACTTACTAAAAACTACACTACTCTACGATTAGGTACACTGCCTATAAGTGTTGTAGCAAGGTTTAGGTATATCCCATCCGTAAATTAATAAAACTTGTGTCATATTTTGTAGTATTTTGTATTAAAAATAATACTATTTCGTACCCTCATGCTACATCATCAGTAACTGATTTAACTAAATGTTGTTTTTTCTAGCCTTTTAAATTACTTACTACAATTAGTTTTTCATGTTTGTTAATGAACAAGATGTGGAAAAAGACAAGCCTGATGAAAATGTAAATATTGATGATGACATCAATGAAAAAGAAGATGCAGTGATTGAAGAAGTGAATGAACCAGAAACAGATGCAGAGTTTGTTCCATATGGTGTTGTCCAAATGGTGATGGATGAAGACGAAGAAGAAAATGTTGATAAAGAAGAAGATTATGTGGTTTGAGAAATAAAAGATGGAGTGTTTAAAAAAGTTAATGAAGCAGAAAAAGATGCAGAGTTTGAAGACGATGTTGATGAAGAAATGTTGATGGAAGACGAAAAAAAGAACACCTTGATGAAGATGTTGTAGTGACCTGAACTTTTTCATGTTTATATATATTAATTGAGATTGATATTTACATGACTAAATGTTTCCAACGTGTTAAGCAATCAAACTTGTTAAGACTTGATTAAATGAAATAAGTTTTATATAGACAATTGATCACCCAAGTTGACCGGCGATTCACGAACGTTACAAATTTGTAAAACCTACATGTTGTGGTATATATAGACATATATATATGGTTGACATGAGATTATGATGAGCAAGTATCTCACTAAGTATATTAACAATGTGTGATATACATATGAAATGAGATTACTAAGTTAAGAAACTCGAAATGATATATATAACGATTATCGTTATGATAACGTCTACTAAATACCTATGTATCATATTAAGATATTGATACACTATATTTAACATGATAAAATAATATTTAAATATATCATTAAGTGTGTTAACAATGAACTACATATGTAAAAACAAGACTACTAACTCAAGAATTACGAAACGAGACTTATATGTAACGATTATCGTTGTAACGATATTTTAATATATATATCATATTAAGAGATATTCATACATCATAATATCATGAACATATAATAATTTATCATCTCATTTGATATAATAAACATTGGGTTAACAACATTAATTGAGATCGTTAACTTAAAGGTTTCAAAACAACACTTAAATGTAACGACTAACGAAGACTTAACGACTCCATTAGAATGTATATACGTGTTGTGTTTTGATATGTATTCTTACACTTTTGAAAGACTTCAATACACATATCAAAGTACTTCTACTTAACAAAAATGCTTACAATTACATCCTCGTTCAGTTTCATCAACAATTCTACTCGTATGCACCCGTATTCGTACTCGTACAATACACAGCTTTTAGATGTATGTACTATTGGTATATACACTCCAATGATCAGTTCTTAGCAGCCCATGTGAGTCACCTAACACATGTGGGAACCATCATTTGGAAACTAGCATGAAATATCTCATAAAATTACAAAAATATTAGTAATCATTCATGACTTATTTACATGAAAACAAAATTACATATCCTTTATATCTAATCCATATACCAACGACCAAAAACACCTACAAACACTTTCATTCTTCAATTTTCTTCATCTAATTGATCTCTCTCAAGTTCTATCTTCAAGTTCTAAGTGTTCTTCATAAATTCCATAAGTATAGTTTCATAAAAATCAAGAATACTTCCAAGTTTACAAGTCTACTTCCAAGCTTTCTAATTCATTTCAAGTAATCATCTAAGATCAAGGAACCTTTGTTATTTAAAGTAGGTTATCTTTATAATTCAAGGTAATATTCATATTCAAACTTTGATTCAATTTCTACAACTATAACAATCTTATTTCTAGTGAAAATCTTACTTGAACTGTTTTCTTGTCATGATTCTGCTTCAAGAACTTTCAAGCCATCCAAGGATCCTTTGAAGCTAGATCCATTTTTTTCATTTCTAGTAGTTTTATCCAGAAAACTTGAGGTAGTAATGATGTTCATAACATCATTCGATTCATACATATAAAGCTATCTTATTCGAAGGTTTAAACTTGTAATCACTAGAACATAGTTTAGTTAATTCTAAACTTGTTCGCAAAAAAAAGTTAATCCTTCTAACTTGACTTTTAAAATCAACTAAACACATGTTCTATATCTATATGATATGCTAACTTAATGATTTAAAACCTGGAAATACGATGAACACCATAAAATCGGATATACGCCGTCGTAGTGAAACCGGGGGTTGTTTTGGTTTGGATAATTAAAAACTATGATAAACTTTGATTTAAAAGTTTTTCTTTTGGGAAAATTATTTTTCATATGAACATGAAACTATATCAAAAAATCTTGGTTAAACTCAAAGTGAAAGTATGTTTTTCAAAATGGTCATCAAGATGTCGTTCTTTCGACGGAAATGACTACCTCTTTAGTAATTGACATGTAACTTAAATTTACGACAATAAACCTATACTTTTTATGTTTGGATTCTTAAATTAGAGTTCAATATGAAACCATAGCAATTTGATTCACTCAATACGGATTTAAAATGAAGAAGTTATGGGTAAAACAAGATTGGATATTTTTGATCTTTTTAGCTACGGGAAATGTTTAACAAATCTATACAAATCATATCCTAGCTAACTTATATTGTATTATACATGTATTCTAATATATTATGTAATCTTGGGATACCATAGACACGTATGCAAATATTTTTGACATATCATATAGACCCATGTATATATATTATTTAGAACAACCATAGACACTCTATATGCAGTAATGTTGGAGTTAGCTATACAGGGTTGAGGTTGATTCCAAAAATATATATACTTTGAGTTGTGATCTAGCCTGAGAAATGTATACACTGGGTTGTGGATTGATTCAAGATAATATATATATCGATTTATTTCTGTACATCTAACTGTGGACAACTAGTTGTAGGTTATTAACGAGGACAGCTGACTTAATACACTCAAATCTTTAAAACATAATAAAAATGGTTGTAATTATATTTTGATCATACTTTGATATATATGTACATATTTGTATAGGTTCGTGAATCGATCCGTGGCCAAGTCTTATTTCCGAGGAAGGAAATATCTGTGACAGTGAGTTATAGTCCCACTTTTAAAATCTAATATTTTTGGGATGAGAATACATGCAGGTTTTATAAATGATTTACAAAATAGACACAAGTACGTGATACTACATTTTATGGTTTAATTATCGAAATCGAATATGCCCCTTTTTATTAAGTCTGGTAATCTAAGAATTATGGAACAAATACCCTAATTGACGCGAATCCTAAAGATAGATCTATTGGGCCTAACAACCCCCATCCAAAGTACCGGATGCTTTAGTACTTCAAAATTTATATCATTTCCGAAGGGTATCCCGGAATGATGGGGATATTCTTATATATGCATCTTGTTAATGTCGGTTACCAGGTGTTCACCATATGAATGATTTTTATCTCTATGTATGGGATGTGTATTGAAATATGAAATCTTGTAGTCTATTGTTACGATTTGATATATATAGGTTAAACCTATAACTCAACAACATTTTTGTTGACGTTTAAAGCATGCTTATTCTCAGGTGAATACTAAGAGCTTCCGCTGTTTCATACTAAAATAAGGACAAGATTTGGAGTCCATGTTTGTATGATATTGTGTAAAAACTGCATTCAAGAAACATATGTCGATGTAATATATTTCTATTGTAAACCATTATGTAATGGTCATGTGTAAACAGTATATTTCAGATTATCATTATTTGATAATCTACGTAATGCTTTTAAAACCTTTATTGATAAAATAAAGGTTATAGTTGTTTTAAAAATGAATGCAGTCTTTGAAAAAACGTCTCATATAGAGGTCAAAACCTCACAACGAAATCAATTAATATGGAACGTTTATAATCAATATGAACGGGACATTTCAGATGTTAATAAAGAAGTTAATACAGAGCAAGATCTATTGATTAAACATATTGATGCAAAGCTTGCAAATTTCATAATGAAACCCAGTCCTCCACCAAGAAGAAGGAAGTCTGAAAGAATCCTATTACATAAGCTTTCAAAAACTGTTTTCGTCAAAGATGGCAAAGGTATGAGTGAGAACAATCCAATCAAATTGTAATTTGTGATGAATATTATTGATGCTACTATAACTATGTTTGTTAATGTATATTTGTAATGCTACTTTTTATTGAAGTTAATGAATATTTCTGATGCTACTTTTGTATGAAGTTTTGTTATGGTAATATAACTGTCTTTGTTTATGGTAATTTACCAATGCAACTGTACTTAGGGTTATGATTAGGGTAATGATTGTACTAAGGGTTATGATTGCCACTGAAGGTGGTTATAAGGTCAACGTTGCTAATCATATTGGTTATTGGGTCTGATTTGCCATGTATACTAACTCATGGGTTTTTTTTCCTAAATTGGAGTGAGTGTTGAATTGTTATTACTTCACCAAACATAGGTTAGTTTCTAAATTAGGCATATATATAATAGACTATGTTTATATGTTTGGTTTTCTTTTGGTTGCCATAGTGTGCATCAGGTAACTAATCAAGGTTTTGTTATCCAGGTTTTGAGTTATTATTACTTGACCAAACATAGCGTTGAGTTGTTATCCAGGTTTTGTTTAAGCTGGGCCGGTTGGTTCTACTACTACTATTAGGTTGTGTTTGCCTATTGTTACTATATAGTATAACTTTCTTTCATTACATAATAAGGGTTTATATGTTATAGGTTATATATAGTATGTTTATATGATGTTAATATAGTTTATATGTTGTTAATATGGTGTTGTATAATGTTTGCAATCGTGTTGTGTAATCGCGTCAATCATGGTGTGTTAAAACAGTGAGATGGTTGTGTGTCATTTTTATGTCCAGTTCTGCTCCAGGTCTGTACTACATGTCTACAACCGTGTTGGGTAATCGTTGGGTAATCGTGTGAATCATGGTATGCTCCAGGTCTGCACTACATGTCTACAATCGTGTTAGGTAATCGTGTGAATCATGGTGTATTATATAGTCAAATTTTTTTGCTATAGATCTGTAACACCCCATTTTCCCGTATATAATTTATAGGTGTATTGTGTATGTACGATAGGCTTATGAAGGGTTCGGGACATATTTGGGTGTTGAGGTCTTGTATGCAAGGAAAGGTGTCAAACCACGTTGAACATCGCGGCGCGACAAAGGAGGCCGCGGCGCGGAAATTAACTGGAACCCAGATCAGAAGTCCGATTAAAAATGAAGCCAGACCTAGGCAAATGTCGCGGCGCGACATTTAAGGCTGCGGCGCGGCGATACGGGCAAACTGGTACCAGATTCTTGTAATTATAAATAAGGTTCAAGGGCAATTTGGCCATTTCACGTTTGAGCCAGATTTGAGGCTTTAACCTCATCCATTCATTTCATTTCCTAATTTCATTTTCCTTTTCATTTCATTTTTCCTCTCAAAAACTCAAACACCCATTTGATTTCAAAGGGATTTTTGGAAAGGAAAAAGCGGGATTTGATCTTTGGCGTAGTTGACTAGGTTGTCCTCCTCGTTCTTAGCTACACGGTGATACTAGTGGTAAGCTCTAACTCTGAATTTCCTTTTCGTGTTCATCATTCAAATTTGGGGCTTTTGATTGTATGATTCATAGCTGGAACCCATTTAGTTGTTAATTGAAGATTAACACCAAGATTCGGGTTTATAAGTGTTAAAGGCGGGTTTTGGGTTGGTTAATGATTTAACCATGTTTAAGACTTGTAAATGGTGTACAATCACTAGCATTAGTGATTATTGATGTTTTGGAGACTTTTAGGGTTTTCGTGGTTGACTAATTTTGACTAGAGTCAAAATTAGGGTTTGTTGAGGATTATGACTCGAATGTCGATTCGATGAGGTTTGTAAACTTAAAATGGATTAAGTTGAAGTATAAAACCGAGTTAAAAATGTTTTGGTGTCAAAACTTGTAAATGGTGAGATTTTGACCTTATGGGTCAAAATTAGGGTTTATGGGCGATTTTGAGAACGATAAGTATTTAACACTTGTGTTCGGGTTTAATTGGCATATTAGGACCATTATCACTTGTGTTAGTGATTATTGGTTAGTTTGGGCGCGGTTTGTCCTTGGAAGTGCATTTGGGTCGAAATTGCACTAAGTGTCGAATTGGGTTGGTTTGTAGATCCAATCTAAGTGTGTTGTTGAATTTGTGATAATGGATTAGGTACTTTCCATTGACGAGTTGCGGATTACTTAGAAGCATTTCTTCAAGGCGATAAGGTGAGTGTTAATATCCTATGTGCATATGTATGAGTCCAATTGGCACGGTTGTGTGTTTTGGTTGACCACCTTTGGCGATGTACACGTTTTGTGTGTACGTTATCACACGTGGTTGTGATGTGGATGTTATAACCCCAATGGTGAAGGGTTAGTATTGTATTGCGTTTTGGATAACCCGATGATGTGGGTTTTGATTTGGGAAGTGAATCTCGGGTAGTGCGGATTCATGATGACTCGGGTTGTTCGGTCATCTTATTGATGAGGTGATGAATTTCGGGTTGTTCGAATTCATTGAGGCTCAGGTAGTTCGGCCAACCTCGGTTGTTGAATTGGTGGAAAAGTGAATTTCGGGTTGTGCGAATTTACTAAGGCTTAGGTTGTTCGGCCAATGTTCGTATGATTGAGGTTAAGGGGTTAACCTTGTAGTTTGGTAACCTTATTCGTTTATATTGTTATATATATTAATGTATTGTTGTGTTGTAGCTAACCCTCTGGGTGTAGCTTATTAGCGTTGTTCACATCGTCGTTGGTGAACTTATACTTGATGATATCTTTAGCTTGTTGCTTAGAGATCGTACGGTATGCTTAGTGTAGTTTCCTTATACTTGGATGCTTCAGTAAGCGTTATTGATATTGTATGGCGTGTCCATTTTATACATATATATGTATGTAGCACGTTAACATTCACTAAGCGTAAGCTTACCCTCTCGTTGTTGATATTTTTATAGGTTCGCATGATGGTGGCTCGGGTAAGCATGGGAATTAGAGATCTTGACTAGTATGCTTTAGAAGATCTTGCTTTCGTACTTGATTAGGATTTGGGTAGCGTAGTCCCAAATCACCATGCTCGGTTATGTTTAAATATCGCATTATTGTATTAAGGAGTTTAATTTATTAATGTGTGTTTTAAGTTCGTTGAGCTTACTTTGGTAACAAATATGTTTTTTGACCTGTGTAATGGAACCTAAAGTATTATTTGACGCGTATTAAAAGGAAAAATTTTTATGGGCCGGTTTTAATACGGGTTGGGTTGTTTCAAGTGGTATCAGAGCATGGTCTAAGGGATTTAGGTGACTTGAGATAGGTGCCTAGATTTAGACTTTTATGTGTGTGCTTAATTGTTGCGGGACTTGTAGGATTACGGGTCAGAATGAGTTGTAGTTAGTGCCTTGTTTGTAGGTGGACTAACGTTTATATTAGTAATGCGGATATTATTAATATATTATTGTGTTGTGATGATAATTCTCGCGTGTGTTTATATCGCGTAGAATTTTGTTTGTGTTGGTTTATATCATCGAGCGAGATGGTCGTTGTACTAACAAGTGGATACGGTTTGTGTGCATAATAAGGACTTGCAAACCTTATTACGGGTGCAATTCGTGTCTAACAAGTGATGTACGACGAGTGTTTAGCAAGATGGACCGGTGTGGAGTGTGTGTTTTATACGTTCGTGATCTAATCGCTTTGCATTCCTTAGAATGGCGACGGGAAATGGGATCGAGACGAACAATGCTGAGTTTAACGCTAGAGTTGCGGCCGCCGTTGCGGAGCAAATGAGTGCGTTTCGAGAATTGGATAGGAACTATTCCGAACTTCAAAGTGGTGGCGATATGGAGCGTTGTCTTAAGAGCTTCATGAGGACTAAACCCCCGATGTACGACGGAAAACCGGATCATTTGGTGAGCACAACTTGGATTTCGGATGTCGAAGGGTGTTTTCGTACTATTGATTGCCCTCCCGAGCAAACGACGAGACTCGCTACTAGTCTATTGCGGGGCAGGGCAAGGGATTGGTTGGATGGTAAGATCGATCTTGTCGGTGGCGAAACGTTTATGGCCTTATCGTGGAACGAGTTTAAGGAGGACTTCTTTGAGGAGTTCCGGACTTCGATCGATTTTTGGGAATTGCGTAATGAGTTGCGAAATTTGCGACAAGGATCTATGGATTTGAATACTCTCAAGACGACCTTTATGGCGAAGGCTCGTTTTTGCCCGGAGTATATGGGGAATGATCGTTTGTTAATGGGGGATTTCTATCGGACCATGAATGATGACTTGAAAAGTAAAATTAGTCGGGGTCAAGCGAAATCGTTTGCGGAATTATTCAACTTGGCTAGAGGTTTCGAGTCGTATACGTGATCAAAGATGTGTAAACCTTCAAGTAAGAGGAGGGTTGATTCGTACGGTGCCCCGGGTAAGAAAAATAAGGGTGCAAGTGTGAGTATGGGTAATGTGGGAAAAGGCACGATGGATTCTCGTGCACCTAGATGTTTCAGTTGTGGTGTTAGGGGCCACAAGTTGTGGGAGTACACAATGCCGAGAAGTGATGACGGGATGTGCTACTATTGTCATAAGGAGGGTCATCACAAGCTGGATTATCCCGAGTTGGCGGCGGCGAATGTCGCAAGGAGACGTTGCGGTACGTTTTGTTTTAATAAATATGTCATTTGAATATTTATTTATGTGGCGTTTAAGTTCGGATTTGTTAAATGCATTGTGTTGTGCATAGTGTTGTAATGGGTGACGTTCCTAATGGAAGTACCCTATGGTGATGTTTGATTTTTGGACGAAGGGCATAAGACTTGGTGCAACCAAGCATTCCTTAGTATTGGGAAATGTTTCTACCAAGCCTTGGGAATGGGCTTTGGTGTTCGATTGTTAAGAGCGTGTTCGCTTTCGTGTTGAAGTTGATGAACCATGAGGTTCGTCGGGTGAATTAAAACCTGAAAAAGATCGAATGTTTGATCTCAATGTATGTTGGTGAAGGAGTCTACGTGACGCGACATTAGGTGCCTCTTTCATACCTACTAGCGTGGTGTTCGACTCCGATGGTGATGCGGTTACGTTGTACTTAGGGTATCGGAGAAACCCTTAGGTACATGAGTGACTCGGTTGAACTCTGACAAACTAAAGCAATTGGATTATTGCGAGGGTATAGTTTGTGTAATTGTGGTACACTTTTTGTTCAAAGTGTTTAAGGATAGGTTAAGATCCTTAGTATGCTCAAGGTTAGAGCAAGATATGGTGATGGGTCGTGTGAACCCAAATTGTTGGTAAAGTCTACCTTTGGTAGCATTGTATGGTTGTACGAGTTGTGGATATGGAACGTAGTTCCAAGTGGGGGAGTTACACTCCCGCACGAGGAGACCTTAGGGTGAGATTTCGGATGACGTTATTAGTAGATCCGAAACTTGAGTTGAGACCTAGTTTTGGTCGATTTGTGGTGAAGTACAATTTTGGTTAAGTTGTACTTATGATTTTGGGATGTAAATTATCACCGAGGTGATAATGTGGTAATCTCGTTGAGAGATAATGGGCGTGTTTGGCTAGCAAGGTGAAATCTCTCGGTTAAGGGATGTGTGTGTATCGGGTTCTCTTTGGAGAATTGTTGATTTGTGCCTATGTTCGATACGGGTGGTTCTTGCTCGAATGTCTTAGCGATGTTCGCGTGTACGTAATGAGTGGTATTGTCGCGGTGTTTAAGACACCACATTGTCATAGGGGTGAAGTATCGAGGTGTTAAGATGCCACCCGAGGATTAGTGTACGAGGTGTTAAGTACACTAATGGATATTGTTGATTGGTGAAGCATGACCTTCAGGGTCCGCTGACTTCATCATGGGAGTACGTGATTTGTGGAGCATGACTTTCGGGGTCCGCTGACTTCATCATGAGCGTGGTATTATATCGGTGAAGCATGACTTTTGGGGTCCGCTGACTTCATCCGGTGTTGAGATTGGTGGAGCATCACCTTCGGGGTCCGCTGACTTCATCAAGGGAGTAGTGTTACGTCGGCATGGCATAACATTATCAGGAAATGCGAGTACCGGTGGGAAATGAGAGTACCATTCTTGAGTTGTGTTGTGGGACGTGAATAACGGGTTATTCGTATTCACAATATTTCGGGTAGTACGATTGTCCCTGTTGGTTGGACACATGGATTGAGGTAGTGAATGTCGGGTAGTTCGGATTCACTAAGGCTCGAGTTGTACGGCCATCCTCAGTTATACTATGTGGCGGTGGTAGTGAATATCGGGTTGCACATATTCACGATGACTCGGGTTGTGCGGTCATTTCGTTGTGAGATATATGGATTGGTTTGGTGAATTTCGGGTTGTGCGAATTCACTAAGGTTCGGGTTGTTTCAACCATCCTCCATATGTGTTTAGGCTCGGGTTGTTTCGGCCATGTTGTGTTGTGATCTATTGGTTGTTTTATACACCAATGGTGGGGTCGTAAGGACCGTGTGGTGTGATCTATCGGTTGTTTTATACGCCGATGATGGGGTCGTGAGGACCATGTTGTATGATTAGTGGTGCGATAGCCGTGTTTCGCTCACGTGTTGTTATGGGTGTGACAATAGTCGATTTGGTACACCTTGGGATTTGCGTTGCCATAGTCGTTTGGCCGCTATCGGTTTTAACTGTTGGATTATGATGTTACGGTAGTTGCGTATTGGTTGTGTTGCGCACTACAATGGATGGTTAGTGATTTGGTGTTATCCGTAAGGATTCGTTTGGTTCGGTCTTCATCGTTTCGGGTTGTTGATCTTAGGTTGAGACTTGGTTGCTTTTAGCATTGTACTTGGTAATGGTACGCTAGAGGGTTGATATCTCGGTTCGAGATTGGTTGAGTTTTTCCCGATGTGAGGGATTGAGCATGGTTTTAGTGCTCGGATTGGTGGATTTGATAATTTGCGAGTGATGACTTTAGTCGTTAAGGCAATTCACTGGGAAGAGTTGTCTAGGAAAGTTCGGATTGGGACTTGTGATTGAGGACCGTTGAGTAGGTCCGGATTGGTTAAGTAGAGAAGATCACGAGGACCTGATCGAGTCTAAGTGGGGGAGAGTTGTAACACCCCATTTTCCCCGTATATGATTTATAGGTGTATTGTGTATGTACGATAGGCGTATGAAGGGTTCGGGACATGTTTGGGTGTTGAGATCTTGTATTCAAGGAAAGGTGTCAGACCACGTTGAACGTCGCGGCGTGACGAATGAGGCCGCGGCGTGGCAATTAACTGGAATCCAGATCAGAAGTCGAATTAAAAATGATCCCAGACCTAGGCAAATGTCGCGGCGCGACATTTAAGGCCGCGGCGCGGTGATACGGGCAAACTGGTACCAGATTCTTGTAATTTTAAATAAGGTTCAAGGGCAATTTGGTCATTTCACGTTTGAGCCAGATTTGAGGCTTTAACCTCATCCATTCATTTCATTTCCTAGTTTCATTTTCCTTTTCATTTCATTTTTCCTCTCAAAAACTCAAACACCCATTTGATTTCAAAGGGATTTTTGGAAAGGAAGAAGCTGGATTTGATCTTTGGCGTAGTTGACTAGGTTGTTCTCCTCATTCTTAGCTACACGGTGATACTAGTGGTAAGCTCTAACTCCGAATTTCATTTTCGTGTTCATCATTCAAATTTGGGGCTTTTGATTGTATGATTCATAGATGGAACCCATTTAGTTGTTAATTGGAGATTAACACCAAGATTTGGGTTTATAAGTGTTAAAATAGGGTTTTGGGTTGGTTAATGATTTAACCATATTTAAGACTTGTAAATGGTGTACAATCACTAGCATTAGTGATTATTGGTGTTTTGGAGACTTTTAGGGTTTTCGTGGTTGACTAATTTTGACTAGAGTCAAAATTAGGGTTTGTTGAGGATTATGACTCGAATGTCGATTCGATGAGGTTTGTAAACTTAAAATGGATTAAGTTGAAGTATAAAACCGAGTTAAACATGTTTTGGTGTCAAAACTTGTAAATGGTGAGATTTTGACCTTATGGGTCAAAATTAGGGTTTATGGGCGATTTTGAGAATGATAAGTGTTTAACACTTGTGTTCGGGTTTAATTGGCATATTAGGACCATTATCACTTTTTTTAGTGATTATTGGTTAGTTTGGGCACGGTTTGTCCTTGGAAGTGCATTTGGGTCGAAATTGCACTAAGTGTCGAATTGGGTTGGTTTGTAGATCCAATCTAAGTGTGTTGTTGAATTTTTGATAATGGATTAGGTACTTTCCATTGACCAGTTACGGATTACTTGGAAGCATTTATTCAAGGCGACAAGGTGAGTGTTAATATCATATGTGCATATGTATGTGTAGGATGGGTGCGGGTCGGGTGAAGTGATTCTCGGCTATAGAGCTCACTTCACATATAGGTGGATTTGATGGACTTTTGTATGAGTCCAATTGGCACGGTTGTGCATTTTGGTTGACCACCTTTGGCGAGGTACACGTTTTGTGTGTACGTTATCACACGTGGTTGTGATGTGGATGTTATAACCCCAATGGCGAAGGGTTAGTATTGTGTTGCATTTTGGATAACCCGATGATGTGGGTTTTGATTTGGGAAGTGACTCGGGTTGTTCGGTCATCTTATTGATGAGGTGATGAATTTCGGGTTGTTCAAATTCATTGAGGCTCGGGTAGTTCGGCCAACCTCGGTTGTGGAATTGGTGGAAAAGTGAATTTCGGGTTTTGCGAATTTACTAAGGCTCGGGTTGTTCGTCCAATGTTCGTATGATTGAGGTTAAGGGATTAACCTTGTAGTTTGGTAACCTTTTTCGTTTATATTGTTATATATATTAATGTATTGTTGTGTTGTAGCTAACCCTCCGGGTGTAGCTTATTGGCGTTGTTCACATCATCGTTGGTGAACTTATACTTGTTGATATCTTTAGCTTGTTTCTTAGAAATCGTACGGTATGCTTAGTGTAGTTGCCTTATACTTGGATGCTTCGGTATGCGGTATTGATATTGTGTGGCGTGTCCATTTTATACATATATATGTATGTAGCACATTAACATTCACTAAGCGTTAGCTTACCCTCTCGTTGTTGATATTTTTATAGGTTCGCATGATGGTGGCTCGGGTAAGCATGGGAATTAGAGATCTTGACTAGTATGCTTTAGAAGATCTTGCTTTCGTACTTGATTAGGATTTGGGTAGCGTAGTCCCAAATCACCATGCTCGGTTATGTTTAAATATCGCATTATTGTATTAAGGAGTTTAATTTATTAATATGTGTTTTAAGTTCGTTGAGCTTACTTTGGTAACAAATATGTTTTGGAACCTGTGTAATGGAACCTAAAGTATTATTTGACGCGTATTAAAAGGAAAAATTTTTATGGGCTGGTTTTAATACGGGTTGGGTTGTTTCATCGAATCAAACATGTGTTATAAACCTAATTTTTTAAACCTGATTCAAACATGTGTGAATCTTGTGATATTATTAAAGTTCTTGTAAACCATATTTATACAAACCTGCATAACAAATGACGCAAGATATAAAGAAAAAGAAAGATTGAATTACCTCTGATGATTTTGAAGTCTCCATTGTTAACTCTTGTAACTTTGAATCAGAGCACTTTACGTACGAACTAGACTATTATAATCCTGCACTATACTTTACGTACGAAGCTAAACAAGCAAACAAGAACAAGCAGAAACAAAAAAATGAAAAACGTGTGTATTTATATTTTTGAATAGATTTTTTATATTATATATTATTTATAAGTTTAATAATAATCTTATTTAAGGTATATAAAATTTTATATTATTATAATTATATTATATAGGATATACTTATCAAAATCCATTCCAAAATCAAATTATTTCGTAACTCTTCTGTAACTAAGTTCCTATTAATTAGACGTGTTTGTTTAATAACCCATTAAATATGGAACTGTAAATAACCCGTTACATATAAATCAAATTTTATAGGACTGTTTGCTTAATTAGACGTGTGCGGTAGACTTATATTAACAGAACTGTAAGGGTTAGCTTGATTAAATGGATATCGTTAACTTATATAACCCGTTAACTTATTTAGACGTGTTCCAGTTAAAAGGCGTTTGTTACAAACTAATTAGACGTGTGTTTTGAAACATATTAGACGTGTTAGGCATTTAGACGTGTTCCCGGCAAATCTAATAAGAAGTGTTTCCAATTAGACGTGTTGTTGTTTCATTCAGACGTGTTCCTAGTAAAAATAATTAGACGTGTTGTTAATTGGACGTATTCCTTGGAATATTTGTTAGACGTGTTGTCAATTAGAGGTGTTCCCGGTAAAAGTAATTAGACGTGTTTACCAAATAGGGTTGTTAAACTTATTTTGACGTGTTGCAGTTTTCTAATTAGACTTGCTACGAATATTAATTAGATGTGTTCCGTGTTTTTTTTTGTGTGGTAAAAACTGTTAATTAGACGTGTTCCATTTGATAAATTAGACGTGTTATGTAGTGAACACGTCTAAATGAAGGGCTCTAAATGAGCCAAAATAAAATGTAGTAGTGTCTGGCACCAACACTGCATAATGGGCACCAAGGTTTGCCACCGACGAGGAGATGCGAGATGAGGGCCAGTCAGATTTAAGGACACCACGGCATTCCTTCTCATCTTCCAGATTAGCAGTGATTTCACCTATCATCCTTTATCACTTTTATTATGATACATTATTACATTATTACATTTTCATTTATGTATGTCCATTTTTGGGCATAACTATCTTTTCTTTTTAGTATGTATGATTATATTAGGTAATAAGTATGCATGAATAAGCATCACAAATAAACGACGATCGAGACCACACAAAACACTAAAAGCACGACTTGAAGCAAGGACACATTAAACGAGAATGGTAAAACTACGAGATTAGAAGAAACATCAAGAGGCGGACCATCTATGCACACCTTATAACCATAGGGGAGTACTACGTCTTCATCGCCTTTTTAAATAGAATATACCCAATATACTAGACCACTTTAAACAATAAGTGTGGGATTAACAACCCCACCAACATAAACTTAAAATAAAAAAATACTTTTCAAATCTAAAAGTGTGAGATACTTTGTATCCCTAACATTGAGGACATTGTTATTTTAAAGTGTGGGATATAAATATATTACACATAAAGATTCTCGCAAAATCCTCAAGTGTTTAATAAACTGAATTTTTCAAAATAAATTTAAAACTTTTCAAGCCATATAAAAAACTTAGGATTCCAAAATTCTATAAATGATCAAAAAGTTTTTGTTACAAAATAGACAAAAGCGTAAACTAAAGTCGAAACTTTTTGCAAAAACTGAACCAATTCTCCAAAAGAGCAATACATAACCAGGGCACATTTGACCCATTATAATTGTTGTGAGGTACCACAAATAAGGCCAACAAGCACTCATTTTTAGTGCTTCACTATACTTCCGTTGAATGTGCTAATGTTTGTATCTCTGAATCAAACTTGCTCTTGATCTGCATTTCGGAATCATTCCTTTTGATGAGAATTACTAAGTTAGGAACCTCAGCTTCTTGTGAAGACGAAACACCCCCAACACACTTCCATTTTCGTCTTCACTCCAAAAATCCCACCATGAAAACATCCACCACTATCTATTATTTTCGTTCACCTCATAAACAAAGAAGTAAATCCCAAGGAAATCATAACTTTAGGGAAATTCTCTATAAAAGCGCATTAGAAAATGCGAGCATCCAAGTCAAGTATCAAAAAGACCTTCGATAAAAAGGAGACCTCGAAGAGAAAAGCAAAAGATGCTTACCAAAAAAGATCAAGTGGGTCACTCAGAGTTGACTCTTTTTGTTCAACTTGAAGTGGAGACACGGCTGGTTGATAGTGCATAAGGATACCGACAAGCTCATGAATGGTCAGTTTATCAATCTTCTTAGTAGATTGAATAATGGTTCCATACTGATACCAGTCAGTGTTGAGCATTTTCAGAAACTTCATATTGATCTCAGCATTCACCTTAGTGATCTTACATTTCTTCAATTCATTCAGAACACCATTGAAACGTCTGTGAGAAGTTCATCAGTTTCATTGTGTCTCTTAGAAGTTCAACATGTTCCTGCTTAGAATTTTCATAAATACCCAGTGCCTTATTCAATTTGGTGACATCAGTCATGTCATAGCCTTCTTATTGCCTTTTGATATCATCCCATATGTATTTAGCAGATGTATTGCTATCAACATACTCAAACAGGTCATACGGGATAGCTTGCATGATGATCTTCGCTGCCTCAATATCACTGATGAGTCTAAAAAATAATTAAGGATTTAATTATGACAAAACACTAAAAATGTACACTAAAATGTTATGTGCAGCCAACATAGGTTTAGTTATGTATAAACCGCAATTGTTGCTGTGTCAAGTGTTTTAGTATGCTGCCTAGTCTACCAGCACAAGGTAGACAGTATTCTTCATTTAACACAGGATGAATGCCCAGCAAATCATGAAGATCGAGTGACTTAGGATAGAAGAACCAGCATGGCTGGTAAGCAGCATACTACATGAAGACAGCTATGCTCCATTACAAGAATAGTGGTTTTTTAGTGGTCTACATCAATTATACAATTCAACAGAAGTCGAAGACAAAGTTGAACAGAAAAGGACATGTGTCGGCGGCTGACAAGTGACCTTACAAGACCACGATGGAATGCAGAAGTTTAACGCATGTGCAGACATGTATTATACTTTGTCAACGCCTAGGGAACCTAAAATTCTATTTGTTTATTCAATTAGTGGTGCCAAACTGAATTGGGGAGTTCCTGCAAATAGCAACCAAAGAAGAAAGAAGAGAGCACTCTCTTTGATGCAATTGTCCCCACAAGTACAGGCATCCTATGTACCAATGGACAATGGAACGATTACCTAGATAATAGGTCTACTATACATAGAAGTATCAACTATTGTAATATTTAGTGGTGTGAGTTTTTTTTATTTAGAGTCCAAACTTGTAATAACTTAAGATATCCTCGATAGCTATAACCTAGGTATAATATGTATCAACGGACTATCATTCCGTCAAGGATAGTTGTAATTCTTTGTGATTCATATCAATAAATAATAAACAGTTGAAAATTACCTTTGACTCTCATTTAAATTACTTGCTTGAATACTAAACTGCTATAACTGTTAAGTCAATCAAAAGAATTGTATTCACCCCCTCCCTCTACAATACTCCTGTTGTTAATCATGAGACCAACAACTGGTATCAGAGCTTCATTCTTGATAAACTCATATCTTGGATCAGAATTCTATAATGGTTACATACACCAATACCGCTTACCTTGAAAATGAGTCATCCAATAGACCACCTAAATTTGATGAAGATGAGTATAAAACCTGGAAGGCTAGGTTCTTGCTCCATCTTGAGTCTGTTGACCCACTCATGTCTGGTATTGCCACTGATGGTCCATTCATCTCTACTGAGACACTTGATAGTGTTCCTACTACAACAGACACTCCTACTATCCCTGGCAGAGAATTTGTTCTCATCCCATCTAGATGGGATGCAGAGGACAAACATCGTGTTGGAATTGACCCCAAGATCAGAACATTGTTAGCTATAACATTATCTAACCATCTGTTCAAACTGATTAAGGGAAAATTGAATGCTAAATCTATGTTAGACTATCTTGATGTTAAATATGAAGGTATGGATGAGGTTAGACAAAATAATATTATTGCATTGAAAAGAGAATATGAAATGTTCTTTGCCTACAAGAGTGAAACCCTTAAGCAAACCTTCATTAGGTTTAACTCCTTAGTTGCTGACCTGCTTACCTTAAAAATCACCTATACTGATTTTGAACAGGTCAACAAATTCATTGACTCACTGCCCGCTAAATGGAAACCTGTTACTGACCCCTTAAGAACCACTCAGCCTTTAAAGAACTTCAACATGTCTTCTCTCTATGGTACACTTTGGGACCATGAGAAGGCATAGGCCAAACTTGAACTTAACTTTAAAAAAAAATTGAAGTCTGCCCCCACCACTTCAAAAACTGTAAAATCAAATGATACTGCTCTTGTTGCTGATGCTAAAAAGAAAGCTCAAAAAATTTTACTGATTCAAAAGTTGATGGCAGAAGAAGAGGCGGCTAAAGATGACGAGGGAAGTGATGATGATGATGATGATGATATTGAAGGGTTTGCTGAAGGTATGGCATTTCTAGCTAGGCAGATCAAAAAGTTCAATCATAATAGGACCAGCAAGCCATATAAAGTGATTAAGAAACCAAGTGCTAGGTATGGCAGCAAATCAGTCAAGGGCCCTAAATCTGAGTGTTACAATTGTGGGAAGGTTGGTTACTTTGCAGCTGAGTGTCTGTCCAGGAAACCTTCATCACATGCTAACTCCTTCTCAAAAGCTGAAAAGTATAAGAACATGTACAAGGAAATGAAGGATTAAATGAAGGAAAACTCAAAGGCTGGTAAAAAGGAGAAGAAACCAGTAAAGGTACTAGTTGCTAAGCATCATGATTGGGATGAAACTAGTTCATCTTCATCTTCTGATTGTGAGACTGATGATGATTGTGCTGGTTATGCTACTGGTAAAAAGTTGTTTTTGATGGCCAAGGAGGTTGAGGAGTTTGATGAGGATGATAATGGTAGTACATTTGTGGCTGACATGAGGGAAGCTGACTTGAAAAGAGATTCATCTCAATGGAAATCTGTAATGCTGTATAAGGTTGATAATTTTTGAACTTATACTGATGATGAAAATGCTGAAATGTTAGACTATCTAAGAGTTGAGTTATGTAGAGGCAACAAATGTGAAGAAATCTTTAAAACTGATATTAAATCTTTAAATGAAAAACTTAAAGGCAAAACTGATGAAATTAAAATATTGAAAGATGAAATTTCTAAACTCGAAAAACAGAATTTTGCTTTAAAATCTCTTCACGTTGAGGCAGCAGAAGTCAAAGACCAGATGAATAATCTTAAAAGGATTGTTTCTTCATGGTGTACATCTGCTCAACGCACAGCCAAGTGTGTTAATGAGCAGGTTCCCGTCCAAGTTGAAGCCTTCTTTGGTGGTGACTATGCTGCTGCTGCGCTTGCAGAAGTTACTTTTATGGACCCTACTCTTGAAACTGATCCTGAAGCTGTCTTTCCAAACACTTTTGCCAAGATAGTTAAGGGTAAAAAGGTCTTAAAAAATAAGTTTGTCAGACCCTCAGTAACCCCACCACCGTCCATGAAAGATATCTGAGAGAGTGAAGTAAAAGCTAAAGAAATTAGTATTTCAAATGATGAGATTACTGATCCCTCAAGTATTTACTACATGACTCTCAAAGAAATATAAATCAAGAAAGAAATAACTGAAAATAATTGAAGAAATTCAAAATCAGTTAAAACTTCAAGTTGTCTGAATACTGAGCATGTTGCTGTAATTCATACTGGTCAACTAGTAACAATAGATGAACCAGTAATCCCGATACTGGTAGGTCTAAAGTGACCCCTACCAACCAGTAGCAGCAGACAACTAGTAACTTCCTATACTAGTAAGTTAAAATCTAAAGGCAAATCAGTAAACAATGATAATGGTACTGGTTTCAAGCCAAAAGTTTCCCATAATGGAAAAGCTAAAACAGTAGAGTCAAATACTGAGGCATCTATCGTTGAGATACTGACTGTGAAGCTCGACCATCTGCTAATGGCTGTTACTCAAAGCCAGCTGCAGAACCAGTCACCTAGTACATCTACTGCCAACCAGCTACCGAGACTAAAAGTGAGAAAATGCTACAAATGTGGTGTAATGACCCGGATTTTTTTCGATCGATCTATACTCATAAGATTAATATTTACATAAATTAAACCTTACCAACATGATAAGCAACCCAAATTGTTGAGACTTAGGTTTTTGAAAAGAGATTTACACAACGTTTGACCGTCTAGTTTGACCGATGATATCACGAACTATATAACATATGATAATTATACGTTTGTGTATATATATGTATATATACATATTTTACATGATCTAAGGATGTTTTAATATCTCATTTTGTATTAATAACAATAAGTTATAAGTATATTTTGAAACTACTAACTTAAGTTTTCAAAACGATAACTTTAAGTAACGTTTTTTTGATATAAATACTTATAACCTATAATGTTTATACATATATCGTATATGTAATGTATTTAATCACTTTTTAAGGACTTAAATACATAAAACAATATAAGTATATTCACAAAAGATAACTATATTTGAATCCTCGTTCCGTTTTCACAAGATTTCTATACGTATATTTAGAGTATATGTACTCGTATCATACCTAGCTTCTATACGTATTTACTATTGGTATATACACATCAAATCACCACCAACCAGCCCTTGTTCATGCCTTATGTATAAGGTAACTCTCTTGTTCATGCCTTATGTATAAGGTAACTCTCTTGTTCATGCCTTATGTATAAGGTAATTACTTTTGTATGATTGTATGACTAATTACACAAGATTACAACATGTGAACTTGTCCTTGTATACCATAAATCACGCCACCACCACCTTAAATACTTCCATCCATTTTCAATTTTTACCACATTACTTCTCTAGTTAGGAACACATACTTACTAGCTTCATGTATCTCTAAGAACTCCAGCAAAAATCCTCTCAAGAATCACCTTAAACACCACCATAACAAGATCAAACAAAAACACTACAAAAATACAACTTTCATTTCAAGTTTATGTCTTAAGTTGCTTCCAATCTTTCATCCAACTCCATCACTCTTTTGGTTCTAGGTTTTTACTCCTCTTTTACAGCAATCTTGTCCAAGTAACTTGAGGTAGTAACTTTTTTCATAACCTTATTCGATTCATATATATATAGTTATCTTATTTTATGGTATAAAATTTTAACAACAAGAACATAGTTTGAATGTTTTCAAACTTGTTTGCAAACTAAATAGATCCTTCTAACTTAACTTTTAAAATACTTCAAGACCTGTAATATATCATAAGGATATGCTAAATTAACAAGGTAAAACTTGGTTTTTCAAAGAACACCTTAAAAACTGAATTTACGTCGTCGGAGTACAACCGGGGGCTGTTTTGGGTTGGATAATTAAAAACCATCTTGAACTTTGAATTGGAGGCTTATTTTCTGGAAAATTGATATTTACTATGAATATGTTAACGCATAAAAATTTCATGATTTAACTCAAAGTATAAGTATTTTTAGAAAAATAATCATTTAAGGTTGTTTACATGATGGAAAATGATCAACTTCATAAGTTTCACCAAAGTTTGACCTATAACCTATGATTTCGAATACAAACTAAGGTATTTACAGTTCATATTCTTAAAGAAGGACTCGATCCAAGGAAGTGGCAAGTTGAACCAACGAAAACGGAGTTGTAACGAAGAAACTATGACTAAAACAAGATCGTATATCCAAAACTAGTTTAGCCACGAAAATAATTGGAGAAAAATTAAATAAATCACATCTTTCTAAAATAACATGATATTTTATATATATGTACTCATAATTTAATTTTATATATTTCAGGATCACCCATAAACAATACGTGAAGATTAATCATAAGATCCCATGATTGTACGCAATACGTCTTCTTGACAATATAGGTACCATGGGTCAAGATTAATCCCGACCAATACAAATACGATGGGGGTTTTATTTATTTCGATGGGGGTTTTATTTATTTCGATGGGGGTTTTATTTATTTATTGAACATCTAAATATGAACCATTAAAATTGAATTGCTAACTACGGACTAAGAAGACATTAAAAGTATTATAAGTATATATACGTGACGATTGTTTAAAATGAAAATATATTGATATATTATATATGGATAGGTTCGTGATATCAACCGGAGACCAAGTCAAAATATATATATCTCCAAGGCAAAAGTGAGTATATAGTCCCACTTTTAAACTCTAAATATTTCGGGATGAGAATACATGTATTTTATGTTTTACGATATGGACACAAGTAACTGAAAAATATATTCTACGTTGAGTTGTACCACTGGCATACTTCCCCGTAGCTTGGTAACTACTATTTACAGCGGTATTGTAAACGCGAATCCTGTTGATAGATCTACAGGGCCTGACAACCCCAACCGGACTGGACGACCAGTATTCAACGGTTGCACAGTACTTCGTTTCGTGACTACACTTGGTACGGTGTAGTAAGATTTCATAATAAAGGGAATATGCGACGTGATTAAATGTTAAGTATGGTTACCAAGTGCTCAACCACTTAGAATATTTTTATTAAAATGTTTATATATGAAATCTTGTGGTCTATATATATATATTGCTGCCGGCATTAAACCTATATCTCACCAACTTTATGTTGACGTTTTAAGCATGTTCATTCTCAGGTGATAATTAGAAGCTTCCGCTGCAACATGTTGAATTTAAGCAAGATCTTGTGTATGCATATTTGTGTCAAAAACAAAACTTCATATCCGAGGAATTGTAATGTAAAATATGCTAGAAATCGTATTGTTATCATCACATGTAAAGTTTGTAAGTCTAAGATTATCGCTAAACGATAATCATCTTTTTATTGTCTAAAGCTTGTATTAAAATAAGAGTTATGGTTTGTAATGTAAAATAAATGCAGTTGTTCTTTTAAAAATGTCGCATATAGAGGTCAATACCTCGCAATGAAATCATACGTTATCTAACTCGTTCTTATGGTTAAGGACGGGTTATGACATGTGGTATCAGAGCGGTGGTCTTAGCGAACCAGGTTTGCATTAGTGTGTCTAACTGATAAGTCGTTAGGATACATTAGTAAGTCTGGACTTTGACCGGGTCTGATTTAAAAACCATTGCTTATCATTGTTGGTTAAAATTTATATGTAAATATTATGTAGTACTAATGGGTTAGTTGTTGTGTGATAGATGTCGGGCTCAAAACTTGTTATCACATTCAGCGACTCCGAACCAGAATCTTCAGATGGTGTTCCAGTCATTAACCTATCCGATGACGAAAATAATATCTTTGGGGAAGACTCACAAATTCCGGATGAACCAACTATAGAGAACCCGGAAAGTGAACCCGAGGAGGAAAGTGAACCCGAGGAGGAAAGTGAACCTGAGGAGGAAAGTGAACCCGAGGAAGAAATACAGGAAATTACGAAAGACAAGTTTGAACTAGGAAAGAAACGAAAGGCTAATGAATTAGAAAATTCAAATCCCGAGTTTAGTGAGGATGATGTGGCACCAACTCCACTAGACACTACCACCCCTATTCCCGCTATTCCTATTCGTTCTATCCCGGCATCCAGTTCTTCAGCCTCACCGCCAAAATATAGGCAGACAGCCAGGATAAGCGTTAAGCGATTCTTTGAACCTAAACGTCCTAGAAAATAGACCAAACGATGCGCTGCCGTATTAAACCATGGGATCATATAATGTTTTGTATAATATTATTAGTGTGGTTTGCTTAATGTTCGATGTAAGATAAGCATATGTAAAATAGTGAAGTATGAAATGCAATAATTTTCCATGGTTAAGTATTATTTAGATGGTAGTAATTGGTTCTGTACTAAGCTATTAAGTATGGACATTAACGGGTAGGTACTACCCTAGATATAATTATAAAACGCTAATAAGAAGAAAAGGCTTTTATAATAATACCTGGTTCATATTATTAATAAGCTATAATGTACTGTAAATATACACTACATCTATAATATTCCATGTGAATAATTATTTTCTTTTCATTCTTATAGAAGAATATGGCGCGATTGAATCGAATGACGGAACAAGAAGTCGAGGAATTCATCAACCAGCGATTGAACGACAGAATGTTATGGGTCGAGGCTGCAAGAGCTGCTGCAGTTAACCCAAATCCTCGTGTAGGATGCACCTACAAAACTTTTCAAGCTTGCAAGCCCTCATCATTCAGTGGAACAGAAGGACCGATCGGTTTAACCCGGTGGATAGAAAAGATGGAGACTGTGTTTAAAATCAGTGGTTGTGTTAAAAAGGACATGACAAAGTATGCATCGTGCACTTTACAAGATAGTGCACTCACGTGGTGGAAAAATTATGTGAAGGCTGTAGGAGGAGATGTAGCTTATGATACCCCATGGGAAGAATTCAAAATAATGTTAATCAACGAGTATTGTCCAAGGAACGAGGTTAGGAAGTTGGAAGATGAATTACGAAGCCTGAAGGTTGTTGGTACTGAAATCACCAACTACAATCAGCGATTCATGGAATTAGTTTTGCTATGTCCTGAATTGGTTCCAACCGAAGAACGGAAGATTGAAATGTACAAAGATGGTTTGCCCAAAAAGGTCATGGCAAATGTTACAGCATCGAAACCTAAGACAATTCATGAAGCTATAACCATGGTAAAAACGAGCTAATGGATCAGGTCATCATGGATAAGAAAGTATCCAATACTGATGTGAAGGTATCAGGTAACAAAAGAAAGTGGAATGGAAATTATGGTCGAGGTAACCAACAACAATCTTTTAAGAAACAAGAAATCACGCAAGGTGCGGGTAGTGGTTTAAGCTTTGGTTACAAAGGACAAAATCCTTTATGTAACCGATGCCACAAACATCACTCTGGCTACTGTAATGTGGTATGCAACAAATGTAATCGAAAGGGTCATCTTGCTGAAGATTGTAGGGCTCTCGTTACAAATACAAATGGTACCAAGACTCCTGCCACCAATGCAAATAGAACTGCTTTGGCTACCATTACTTGTTATGGGTGTGGAAAACAAGGTCACTATAAGAGCCAGTGCCTGAATCCTGAGAAGAATATCGGACCTGCACGTGGGAGAGCATTTATTATTAATGCTAGAGAGGCATGTGAAGACCCGGAGCTTGTTACGGGTACGTTTACCATTAATAACATATCAGCATCTATTATATTTGATACTGGTGCCGATAGAAGTTACGTGTGTAGAAATTTTTACACTAAATTGAATTGTTCATCATTACCTCTAGATGCTAAGTACATGATTGAGTTAGCTAATGGTAAACTAATTAAAGCCGATAAAATTTGTCGTGATTGTAAAATAAATTTAGCCGGAGAAACGTTTAAAATTGACTTGATACCCGTAGAATTAGGAAGTTTTGATGTAATAGTCGGCATGGACTGGATGTCCAAAGTAGGAGCTGAAGTTGTGTGTGCCAAGAAGGCAATTCGCATTCCTTGTAAGGATAAAATGCCGGTGATGATTTATAGAGAGAAGGGTAACTCAAAGCTAAAACTCATTAGCTGTTTGAAAGCCAAGAAGTGTTTAGAAAATGGATGTTATGCTATTCTAGCACATGTTAATAAAGTCGAAAAGAAAGAAAAAGAGAAGTGCATCAACGACGTGCCTGTGGCAAGAGATTTTCCTGAAGTTTTTCCGGAAGAGTTGCCGGGATTACCTCCATTTAGATCTGTAGAATTTCAAATAGATTTAGTACCAGGAGCTGCACCAGTTGCCCGTGCTCCATATAGACTTGCACCGTCCGAGTTAAAAGAACTTCAGAGTCAGTTAAAAGAATTACTGGATCGTGGATTCATACGACCAAGTACTTCACCGTGGGGAGCTCCGATTCTATTTGTTAAAAAGAAAGATGTATCTTTTAGGATGTGTATAGATTATCGTGAATTAAATAAGTTAACTATCAAAAATCGGTATCCATTACCGAGAATTGACGACTTATTTGATCAACTGCAAGGATCATGTGTGTACTCGAAAATTGACCTAAGATCGGGCTATCATCAATTACGCGTCAAAGAAGAAGATATACTGAAAACTGCTTTTCGGACACGTTACGGTCATTACGAATTTTTGGTCATGCCGTTTGGATTGACGAATGCGCCAGCTGTATTCATGGACCTCATGAATCGAGTTTGTAGTCCAAATTTAGATAAGTTTGTTATTATTTTCATTGATGACATTCTTATCTATTCCAAGAGTGAGCAAGAGCATGAGCAGCATTTAAGGTTAATATTAGAGTTGTTGAGAAAAGAACAGCTATACGCTAAATTTTCTAAGTGTGCTTTCTGGTTGAAAGAAGTGCAATTTCTTGGTCACGTTGTTAGTAGCAAAGGAATTCAGGTTGATCCAGCTAAAATTGAGGCCATTGAAAAATGGGAGACTCCTAAAACACCAATGCAGATACGCCAATTTTTGGGTTTAGTCGGTTATTATAGAAGGTTTATTCAAGATTTTTCTCGAATAGCTAAGCCGTTGACAGCGTTAACGCAAAAAGGGAAGAAATACGAATGGACCTCAGAGCAGGAGAACGCATTTCAATTACTAAAGAAGAAGTTAACTACGATGCCTATTTTATCGTTACCTGAAGGGAACGATGATTTTGAAATATATTGTGACGCTTCGCGACAAGGTTTTGGTTGTGTTCTTATACAACGAAAGAAAGTTATTGCATACGCATCCCGACAATTGAAGATTCATGAGCGGAGTTATACAACGCATGATCTAGAACTGGGAGCAGTCGTGTTTGCGTTGAAGATATGGAGACACTACTTATATGGGGTTAGATGCACTGTGTTTACTGATCATAAAAGTCTTCAACATATTTTTGATCAGAAACAGTTGAACATGAGGCAACGTAGGTGGGTCGAGCTGATAAACGACTATGATTGTGAAATTCGTTATCATCCCGGGAAGGCGAACGTGGTGGCCGATGCTTTAAGCAGAAAGGAACGAGAACCAATTCGAGTTCGAGCGATGAACATAAAAATTCGCATGAATCTCAACTCACAAATCAAAGAGGCTCAACGAGAAGCACTTACTAAAGAAAATATAGGAAATGAAATAATGAAGAAGTATGAGAAGCAACTCGTTATACTCGAAGATGGAACTCGATATTTTGCAAATCGTATTTGGGTACCGAAGTTGGGTGGATTAAGGAAGTTGATATTGAACGAGGCACGTAAGACAAGATACTCGATACATCCTGGAGTTAGAAAGATGTATCAAGATCTTAAGACGCATTATTGGTGGCCTAATTTAAAGACAGACGTTGCAACATATGTTGGGAAATGTTTAACTTGTTCCAAAGTCAAAGCAGAACACCAGAAGCCGTCAGGGTTACTTCAACAACCAGAAATCCCAGAATGGAAATGGGACGGTATTACCATGGATTTCATCACGAAGTTACCAAAGACTGCCTGGGGATACGACACCATTTGGGTGATTGTTGATCGTCTCACCAAGTCTGCACATTTCTTGCTTATAAAGGAAACGGATAGAATGGAGAAATTATTACGATTATATATAAAGGAAATAGTTTCAAGGCATGGAATACCTATTTCCATTATATCTGATCGTGATAGTAGATTTACCTCAAAGTTCTGGCAATCACTACAGGAGGCACTAGGAACTCGTTTAGATATGAGCACCGCATATCATCCGTAAACTGACGGGCAGAGTGAAAGAACAATTCAGACTCTTGAAGACATGCTCAGGGCATGTGTGATCGATTTTGGAAACGGATGGGATAAGTATTTACCGTTAGCAGAATTCTCGTCTAATAATAGTTATCATGCGAGCATTAATGCTGCACCATTCGAAGCACTGTATGGAAGGAAGTGTAGATCTCCTATCTGTTGGAATGAAGTAGGAGATCGACAATTAACTGGTCCCGAGATCATACATGAAACTACTGAAAAGATAGTACAAATCAAGGAGAGATTGAGAACGGCCCGTAGTCGCCAAAAGAGCTACGCCGTTGTCCGAAGGAAACCATTAGAGTTTCAGATCGGTGACATGGTTATGCTAAAGGTGTCACCTTGGAAAGGTGTAATACGTTTTGGAAAAAGGGGTAAACTAAACCCAAGGTATGTAGGCCCGTTCAAAATTATCGAACGCATCGGACCTGTAGCTTATCGACTCGAGTTACCGCAACAACTCGCCGGAGTACATAATACATTTCACGTCTCGAACCTTAAAAAGTGTCTTCCAAAGGAAGACCTCACCATTCCTCTTGAAGAAATTCAAGTTGACGAGAAACTACAATTTATAGAAGAACCAATCGAGATCATGGACCGTGAAGTTAAACGGCTCAAGCAGAGCAACATACCGATCATTAAAGTTCATTGGAATGCACGAAGAGGTCCCGAGTTTACTTGGGAGCGAGAGGATCAAATGAAACAAAAATACCCGCATTTGTTTCCCGATGACGCAAAATAGGTACGATTTTAAAATTTCGGGACGAAATTTATTTAACGGGTAGGTACTGTAATGACCCGGATTTTTTTCGATCGATCTATACTTATAAGAATAATATTTACATAAATTAAACCTTACCAACATGATAAGAAACCCAAATTGTTGAGACTTAGGTTTTTGAAAAGAGATTTACACAACGTTTGACCGTCTAGTTTGACCGATGATATCACGAACTATATAACATATGATAATTATGCGTTTGTGTATATATATGTATATATACATATTTAACATGATCTAAGGATGTTTTAATATCTCATTTTGTATTAATAACAATAAGTTATAAGTATATTTTGAAACTACTAACTTAAGTTTTCAAAACGATAACTTTAAGTAATGTTTTTTTGATATAAATACTTATAACCTATAATGTTTATACATATATCATATATGTAATGTATTTAATCACTTTTTAAGGACTTAAATACATAAAACAATATAAGTATATTCACAAAAGATAACTATATTTGAATCCTCGTTCCGTTTTCACAAGATTTCTATACGTATATTTAGAGTATATGTACTCGTATCATACCTAGCTTCTATACGTATTTACTATTGGTATATACACATCAAATCACCACCAACCAGCCCTTGTTCATGCCTTATGTATAAGGTAACTCTCTTGTTCATGCCTTATGTATAAGGTAACTCTCTTGTTCATGCCTTATGTATAAGGTAATTACTTTTGTATGATTGTATGACTAATTACACAAGATTACAACATGTGAACTTGTCCTTGTATACCATAAATCACGCCACCACCACCTTAAATACTTCCATCCATTTTCAATTTTTACCACATTACTTCTCTAGTTGGGAACACATACTTACTAGCTTCATATATCTCTAAGAACTCCAGAAAAAATCCTCTCAAGAATCACCTTAAACACCACCATAACAAGATCAAACATAAACACTACAAAAATACAACTTTCATTTCAAGTTTATGTCTTAAGTTGCTTCCAATCTTTCATCCAACTCCATCACTCTTTTGGTTCTAGGTTTTTACTCCTCTTTTACAGCAATCTTGTCCAAGTAACTTGAGGTAGTAACTTTGTTCATAACCTTATTCGATTCATATATATATAGTTATCTTATTTTATGGTATAAAATTTTAACAACAAGAACATTCAAACTTGTTTGCAAACTAAATAGATCCTTCTAACTTAACTTTTAAAATACTTCAAGACCTGTAATATATCATAAGGATATGCTAAATTAACAAGGTAAAACTTGCCTTTTCAAAGAACACCTTAAAAACTGAATTTACGTCGTCGGAGTACAACCGGGGGCTGTTTTGGGTTGGATAATTAAAAACCATCTTGAACTTTGAATTGGAGGCTTATTTTCTGGAAAATTGATATTTACTATGAATATGTTAACACATAAAAATTTCATGATTTAACTCAAAGTATAAGTATTTTTAGAAAAATAATCATTTAAGGTTGTTTACATGATGGAAAATGATCAACTTCATAAGTTTCACCAAAGTTTGACCTATGACCTGTGATTTCGAATACAAACTAAGGTATTTACAGTTCATATTCTTAAAGAAGGACTCGATCCAAGGAAGTGGCAAGTTGAACCAACGAAAACGGAGTTGTAACGAAGAAACTATGACTAAAACAAGATCGGATATCCAAAACTAGTTTAGCCACGAAAATAATTGGAGAAAAATTAAATAAATCACATCTTTCTAAAATAACATGATATTTTATATATATGTACTCATAATTTAATTTTATATATTTCAGGATCACCCATAAACAATACGAGAAGATTAATCATAAGATCCCATGATTGTACGCAATACGTCTTCTTGACAATATAGGTACCATGGGTCAAGATTAATCCCGACCAATACAAATACGATGGGGGTTTTATTTATTTCGATGGGGGTTTTATTTATTTCGATGGGGGTTTTATTTATTTATTGAACATCTAAATATGAACCATTAAAATTGAATTGCTAACTACGGACTAAGAAGACATTAAAAGTATTATAAGTATATATACGTGACGATTGTTTAAAATGAAAATATATTGATATATTATATATGGATAGGTTCGTGATATCAACCGGAGACCAAGTCAAAATATATATATCTCCAAGGCAAAAGTGAGTATATAGTCCCACTTTTAAACTCTAAATATTTCGGGATGAGAATACATGTATTTTATGTTTTACGATATGGACACAAGTAACTGAAAAATATATTCTACGTTGAGTTGTACCACTGGCATACTTCCCTGTAGCTTGGTAACTACTATTTACAGCGGTATTGTAAACGCGAATCCTGTTGATAGATCTATCGGGCCTGACAACCCCAACCGGACTGGACGACCAGTATTCAACGGTTGCACAGTACTTCGTTTCGTGACTACACTTGGTACGGTGTAGTAAGATTTCATAATAAAGGGAATATGCGACGTGATTAAATGTTAAGTATGGTTACCAAGTGCTCAACCACTTAGAATATTTTTATTAAAATGTTTATATATGAAATCTTGTGGTCTATATATATATATATATATATATTGATGCCGGCATTAAACCTATATCTCACCAACTTTATGTTGACGTTTTAAGCATGTTCATTCTCAGGTGATAATTAGAAGCTTCCGCTGCAACATGTTGAATTTAAGCAAGATCTTGTGTATGCATATTTGTGTCAAAACCAAAACTGCATATCCGAGGAATTGTAATGTAAAATATGCTAGAAATCGTATTGTTATCATCACATGTAAAGTTTGTAAGTCTAAGATTATCGCTAAACGATAATCATCTTTTTATTGTCTAAAGCTTGTATTAAAATAAGAGTTATGGTTTGTAATGTAAAATAAATGCAGTTGTTCTTTTAAAAATGTCGCATATAGAGGTCAATACCTCGCAATGAAATCATACGTTATCTAACTCGTTCTTATGGTTAAGGACGGGTTATGACATGTGGCAGCAAATCTTACTTGTCCAATTAGTGTACCCAAACTATGAACACCAATGTTGCTGCCCCTCAAAGAAAACAAGCAACAAGGAAGAAAGAATCAAAGATGACTCTTCCTGGATGGATTCCCAAAAAGAACTAATCACGTAGCTACTGTGCAGGGCATTCAAAACAAGCGAATATGGTATCTCGATAGTGGTTGTTCGAGACATATGACCGGATGTAAGTCCCTGCTCATGGACTATCAAGAAAAAGTTGGTCCAGTAGTTTCTTATGGAGATAATTCGTTGGGTAATACAAAGGGTTTTAGTACTTTAACAAATGGGAATGTTACATTTTCAAATGTAGCATATGTCGTTGGGCTTAAATACAACTTACTCGGCATAAGCCAACTGATAAACAAAAGAAAGATAGTCCACTTCAGAAGGAAAATTAGCACTATTTTTTATAAGACAGGGAAGCCACTGCTGACAATAAAAAGACATGAGAACATTTATCAAATTGACATGAACACAGCAATTACAACAACTGATATTTATTTTTATTCAAAGGTAGTAAACAACCTCAAGTGGTTATGCCACAAGAGACTCTCACATCTTAACTTTAAAGATATCCACAATTATCAAGTAAAAGTTTAGTGTCTTGGCTACCCACCATGTCTTATGTGAAGGACATATTGTATCCTGGTTGTGAAAAAGGAAAGCATCACCATGCTTCATTCAAGTCAAAGCAGATTTCATCTGTTGAGAAACCATTTCACCTACTTCATATGGATCTTTTTGGTTCTGTTAATGTACCCAGCTGTAGTGGGAAGAAATATACACTGGGTATTGTTGATGAATATTCCAGATACACTTGGGTATTCTTTTTGAAGCAAAAGAGTAAAGCTGCTGATTAAATTATTAATTTTATCAAAAGAATGGAGTTATTGAATGGGCAACTGGTGAAGCAGCTAAGAAGTGATCAAAGGTATTTCACAGAACTTATCTACTGTGGGAACACCTCAACAGAATGGTGTTGCGGAAAGAAGAAACAGAACACTCATTGAAGCAGCAAGATCTATGTTGGCTGAGTTTGGGTTGAAAAATTCATACTAGGCAGAAGCTATGAATACTGTCTGTTTTACCCAGAATAGATCTTTAATAGTGAAAAGACATCAAAAAACTGCTTATGAAGTTCTCAAAGGTAGGAGACCCTCAATTTCATTTCTTCATGTATTTGGCACTCCCTGTTGCATTCTAAACAATAGGGACCAGCTTGGCAAGTTTGATTTTAAAGTTGATAAAGGAATATTTCTTGGATATTCTAACATGTCAAAGGCATATAGGGTCTACAATAAAAGAAGGGGCTATTTTGAGGAATCCATTAATGTCACATTTGATGAAACTGCCCCCAGTTCATCTTCTGGTCAAGAAGATGAGGAGTCACTATTTGAAGAGCCTACACAGCAAGCTTTAGATGATAAATAGAAACTCCCTCTCTAATCCATGTTGTTGGGTTCTCTGATGATGAGATGGAATATTCTGTTCCATCTGTGTCTAAGCCAAGTGGACCTACTGGCTCTACTGAAGTACTACAATTTGAGCAGAGGTCTACTGGTTATGAAAGATCACAAGTTAGTACTAGTTCCACTAATAATGAATAGCACTCTCCTACTGGTGTGCATACTTGATATCGGCTAAAAAGTCACGTTTTCACCCCGGTATTAAAGGCCAAAAACAAGAAATATTCAAACTTTGTCACAAAATACCCACTTCGTCAGTTAGAATAAAAGAACAACTAATTATGGAGACGGTGCAAAAAGAATCAATAGAATCGGAGCTAAAGATTCTAGAGCGAAAACGGTGAAAGACAAGAAATCAAGTTACGATCCAGGGAACCAGGCAAGCCAAACGGCTTGCCTGGTTCATAAACGGCCTGGCAAATGCCCCGGATAAACGGCCCTTGCAAATGGCTTGGCTTGCAAACGACCCCTGCAAATGGCCTGCCAAACGGCCTGCCAAACAGCCTGCCAGCCGTTTGCAGGGAAATTGTAGGATTATTTAAAGGGTCTTTGTCATTTATTTTAACACACACTTCAATTCACTTATTTCTCTCTCTTGTACAATATTAGTCATACTTTCAAGGTCTTCGACTCCGTGCGGGAAACCTAGTACCCGGAGAAGAACGCCGAAGATTTTATTAGTAGCGGTCTGGAGTTTGAAGTTGTCACTTTTGTATTCGAAACTCATTTAATCTATTGGTACTCCTATACTTTATCTTTATATAATGTCTTCTATCATTATGTCCTGTGATATTGTTGCCATGATTAGCGAGTAGTTATCTTTAGTGTATGCTATGATGTAAGCAGTTATAATGCCGAAATAATGTTATGGTTTGTGTATATTGTTGCGATGCTTTCCGATTATGCTTTAAACTCAATCGCCTTTCCAACGAATAGAATGTAGTTATTGGCTCTGTTATTGGAAATTCGTGAACCCCGATTCAGAGTACACTATCTGTGTCACCCCTTGGTAAGAGAAGTCTATCGGATACAACGTAAGATCGACTGAGGCACACCGGTTGTAGTAAGTCTATCGAGCTTTAGATTCCGACCGAGGACTCTTTCGTAGTGAAACATCTGAATAGACCCTTAGTACATTGTCGATCCCAGACCATGCTAGTGTAGTCACCAAGCAAATAAACTTCGTACATGCATGCTGAAGCACAGCAATTATTGTAAGTTGTACCTCCGCTAAGTAAGGCCATGGAACCCGGTCAGTGTTGATTAGTACACTGCACCATAACGCTGTCTCAGGCATTGCACCCCGCTTGAGGGATTCTTAGTTAATTAAAGAACTGTTTGTTTAGACACATAAAGGATTGGACCATTAGGATAATCAAACGTGTTCTTGGAAGTCAGCTTGACTTGGCCATGGTGTTCTTTATGGTTGAACTCTTTTTAAGGGCCTAACTATCTTTTAAAGCCAATCATTAACGAAAGCATTGAAACACATCACGTCTCTCGGATATGGTAAACCATGTATTCTATTATGCTTAAGAAAGTTTAGACCTTTGTGGAATGTTAATACGTCACCCAACCGAGTCGCTCAATTAGATGAGTCGTCTGAACGTGTATGCCTGTAGTCAGACTGCACGGGCATTGGGGTAAGGGACGTTGTTGTCTATTCAGAATTTTCAAGCCTATCACATTACCCAGTGACATGTCTTACGACAGGGGCGTTTAGGACCAGTGTAATGAATACAAGGCCTCTGCCTATTCATGAGCCAGCATTCCATAATCTCGACAAAATAACTGATGAAATCATAGTATGCACTTACTTTAACCTTATCTGAATTACGAATTTTATCGCATTTACTTTATCTGTCTTATAAATTAGAAAAACCCAAAATTAGGTAACCACTACTCCTTCATAACTATCTTAAGCTTTAATATAGGTTCGATTCTACTGATATCTTAAAAATACAACTCTAGGTCATACTTCCCTTACTCATACTAAGGAGTAGTACGATTTAGGCCCCGCTAAATATAAATTTAAAACAATACCCCCTCTTGGTGGTTGATTATGACGTATTGTGACCTAAAGACACCACACAAATAAAACCGCCTGCTTCGGCCATATCAAGAGGGAAGCTAGTTTTTAGCGCCGCTGCCGGGGAACTGGTATCCGATGATACTGCTCTCTATCAAACTTATTCACAAGCATTTAGTGGTGTCTAAGAAAGACAAATATACATGGACTTAGTTGTTGGATTTTCCGAACAGTCTCCAATTATATTGGGACCAAAAGGATCCTGCCTCTACGTAGTCGGCCTGGCCACTTGGTTTGTTTAATAGTTTGTGTGGAGCTCTGTTATTGAAATACCAGGAATCAGTAGCCAGAACCAAAAACATATTTAACCTTAGGTCAGTTAGTTAATTTAGATTACATTAGATTAGACTACCTTAGATTAAGACTACCTTAGATTACCTTAGATTACTTTAGAAATTTAGTTTATCTGCTTAAAATTAAAAACAAAAAGGCATACCCGGTGTATGACCCAAACCCGATCTAGACCAGGGCCGTTGTTATTCGTACCTGATCCAGACACAATAATCTCTAAAGCACGCAAGGAAGCACGAATTAGAATCAAATGGCGTTACGCGTTACTTTAGCAGAAAATACCAAACCCTCAATTAAAGGTCGAGGAGGACAAATCAGATTTCCAGAGATTCAAGGAAACTCGTTCGAGTTAAAACATCACATCATCCAGCTTATCCAAAATAACTGTCAGTTTCATGGATTACCTAATGACGATCCTAATTCTCACCTTGATAAATTCATATCTCTTTCGAACTCCTACAAACAGCCAGGATAGGACAAGATATAGTCCCACTATACTTCTTTCCTTATTCTATCACTCATCATGCTCAAACATGGTTCGAAGGACTGGAAAAAGATTCCATCGCGTCATGGACGAAGATGGCTACTAAATTCCTAACCAAATATTTCCTTCCTTCTAAACAAACCAAACTAAAGAATGACATCATTAACTTCAAAAAAAGTTATGATGAATCTCTTTACACTGCATGGGAGCAATTCAAAATCCTGCTGAAGAAATGCCCTAATCACCAGCTAGAACGGTCAGCTCAAATATGTACATTCTACAATGGTCTTACGATAAATCATATGACGATGATCTATGTAGCATCTCAAGGAAATCTGATGAACCAAACTGCAGAATCATGACTGGAACAGTGGTGAAACAACTTCATCATCTGCCCCACTCTCTGCACTCAACAATCAAACGGAGGCCATCAAATCCCTCACGGATATGATAGAATCTCTCGCTAAATAACTCAGAGAATTGAAGACGCAGTCGCAGCAGGTCAACCAAACTCAAGCTTGTGTTAATTGTACCAACCTGCAACCTACTGAAGAATATCAAGTTGAGTACGAAAACCATGACGCTTCAGTCTGTTACGTTCAATACCCAGCTCGTCCACCAAATCCCGGATTCAATCAACAACCTAGGGTTAATCAATTTCAACGAAGCAACCAGCCTTTTCGCTATCATTACCCACCTTATCCAGCCCAACAATCTCAATTGGCCTACGATCAACCACTTCCACTCACTGGTCCACCAGTCGAGGAAAATTCTCCTACCACCCAGATTAAAAAAGCAACCAACCCCACTCTCGAAGCTGATGATCAGTTGACTCAGTTCATTCAAGGGCAACAAGAGCTAAATCAGAGAACTGTAGCCAGGCAAGATCAAATGGAGATACTAATGAGAAATCAACTGGCTCTGCTCAAAAGTATGGAGACGCAGCTCGGACAGTTATCGCAACGCCTTGAAACCTGACCACAAGGAAGGTTACCAAGTAATACTATCCAAAATCCCCACATAGAGGAAGCTAAGCAAATGGATTCCGTAATCCCAGAGGAAGAACCACGGAGAAGGTCAGCTAGGCTAAAGAATAAATCGACATATACTCAGAAGCTAACCCCTGCAACTCCAGTTCGTGTACCCTATCCTGGAAGATTATAGGAGGAACCATCCAAGCTTGATTCCTTCAAACTTGATGGAAGATTCTTGGACACTATGTCCGAAGTCCCCAACCAGAAGAGATACATCTGAAGGCTTCTCTATACAAAGGAGAGGATACCAGATTCTAACAAAATTCCCCTGAGTGAAGAATTCTCTACATTACTCAGAAACTCTCTACCACCAAAGCTAGGAGATACGGGCCGATTCGTTTTCCCGTGTTCAATCTACCAATCTGGAACCATTCATGTACTAGCAGATTTAGGAGTAACTATCAACCTAATCCCCCACTCCCTCTACAAGAGATTAGAGTTATGAGACTTGTCACCAACTAAAATGACTATCCAACTTTCCGATCACACAATTCGATATCCTAAGGGCATAGTTGAGAACGTCTTCGTGAAAGTCGACAAATTCTTGTATCCTACGGATTTCGTAGTAATGGATATTAAGGAAGACCTACACACACCAGTAGTGTTAGGAAGACCTTTCATGAATATGGCTAGGACTGTCATTGATGTATACAATCAAACCTTGATCTTGCGATCACATGGGGAGAGCGTTACCTTCAAAATTGACCGACCAACTGATCTTTCTGGACAGACAGAGATGTTTACTATTTCCACCAGACGGATCACTTCCGATGACGAGTCTTCACCACCAGCCGATGATATCGATATGGGTGTCGAATCACAATCTGTAGATGACCCAAAAATGGAAGAAGAGGATCCCAGCGAAGAAATAGAGGAAGAGGAGGAAGAGGAAATGGAAGACGTAAAAGAAACTGTGATAATACCCTCTCTAAGCATTAAGCATCACGAAGAATTAATGAGGCTTGAGACGGAAGATTACAGTATAATCATTCGTTTCAAGAAGAAGATTGACAAGGTTGAGATTAAGGATATATAAATTGACCCTGCAAGTATCAAAGTGGTGAATCAAAATATTGAAGGAACCCGTTCATCAGACGCATCCTCAGAAGAACACTATACCGATGATGACGAGGAAGAGCAACATGAAGACATTCTGGATAACTCACACTCTCCAACCGAACCAGATCAGGGGGAGTCGGACTCTTCTTCAGATCGGATTCCAGTCATATCTACACACGCAGACATGATAACCTTCATCAACGATACCGATGAATTTGAAGATATTATCGAAGCCATCCGTAAATCAACAATTGATTTCACGCTACGCTTAACGGAATGAATTATGGCTATCCGAGAAGAATACAACCTCTATCTCCAAATTGAGAACAATGATGTTGAAATCCTAGAAGAACGCATTCAAGACTTTATCAATACTCTTCACGATCATATCTACCGAGAAGAAAGTCAATGAGAGCACAATTCAGTGGTTCGCACTATTCTTGAGACAAGATTCTGTCGAGATCAAAAGATCATTTACTCTAAGGTTTACAACGCCTTAGCTGGATCTGCACTTTCGTTCTCAGCAAACTAACAAGCACTACTGACTCTCATCCGGAAGCACATGGATCTATCCACCGGACGCCCGACTTATCACTCTAATTTGCAAATGATCGAGGATATACATAACTTTTTCGCTCTCTTGGAAAGAGATTATTTCGAAAGCACACTAGACAGGCTAGTGATTTAAGTAACAATTGATCACCATGATGATCTGATTATCAAAGAGTTACGAGATGCATTTACAAAGGAATTAAGGCGCAACAATCCGTTCTCTCATCTTGAACCAGATCGAGTCAACATTGCCACCTATGTTACGAAACAGATTTCACGTATTTTCCACGAATCCACAGATCCAAGTTTCACATTCAAAGCAGGATGTCGGGAGATATACTCAAATACGGTGACATTGATACTCGGGTCAAGATTGATGTTCACTTTTTTCAGCTTCGTCTTCTAACTAATCTGTGCAAATCTACATACTCTTACTGTGGAGATCACCATTCCGAAGACTTCGAGATTCTAAAGATACAGTTTCTAACATTATTTGAAGACCTCCGAAATGAGTATCCCATCAGAGAAATAATCACCACCAGCACTGCTTCTATGATTGACATTCATGGGACAAGCAGCAGAGCCGTGGATCATATTCTCATCGAACATCAAGATTTATCACGAGCTAAAATTGCGCACTACTTATCTTTCAGAAGATCTTCAAGAGAAGTACCGGATCTTCTACCACTATTGGTCCGACACTTTCTCAGGATTTACCCACCAAGACTCACATTCCCACGAGAAGACCAAGATTACTACCATCAGCGAGGAATGTTTGCTTTTTAAGGCATCCCTACGGTCGAGCCAACGACGTTAAATAAAAGCGCTTCTCGGGAGGCAACCCATGCAATAAAGTAGTGTAGAAGAATAAAGGATGACAAATGAGCCGATAAAAGACGCAAGGATTGAAAGCCAGCCAGTATCATCACAAGCAACATCTGCTAGGAGTACTTCTTTCTTCCCGCTACTAGCTCAAACTTTAAATTATGCCACATCCCAGCTTATCACTAAGTGTGGGATCCTAACCCAATTAAACACTAGAAAAATATTCTGAAATCTTCAACTAAAACTCCTAAGTGTGGGATACACTAGGAACATTGAGGACAATGTTCGTCTAAGTGTGGGATGTTGGTATAATATTTTTATGCTATATTAAAAATAACCCATTACAAAGATTCCAAGTTCTTAAGCCAAATTTCAAAATTTTTAACAAGAGAAAGCCTTTTCGAAAATATATTTTTGAAAACCTAAAACGTTTGTAAATAAAAGTAAGGCTTAAGTAGGGTGGAAATCTTGTTATGTTGAACCAAATCTCTAATATAGCATTGCATGACTAAGGCATTATCGACCTAAATTGATTATGGTGAGGCACCTAAATAAGACCAGCATTCATCTTTAATACTTCACTGTTTTCCGTTAAGAGTGCCGGAGTTTGTGCTCAGAACCAGAACTTGCTTTAGATCTACATTTCCAAAGCAGCGAAACGTGATTCGGTTATAATCAGGAGAGCTAGCCATTTGTCAGAAATAAGCCTTTCGCACCTCCACTACTTCTATTCCACCACCACATTCACATCATCTTTACTATTACTTGAAAAATCCAGAAAATGAGATTCCTTCCGAAAACTCGATGTTATAAACCTCTCAAGTATCATGGCAAAGGTCTTGAAAAAGTTTACCGGCAAAAAGTTTCTCATGATGAAATCTCAAAAAAAAAAAAAAAAAAAACAAAAAAAAATTAAAAATTTCAAAGTAATGAAAAAAGGAGCAGAACTTATAAAGAGAAACGCCGAAGAAGAACTTGACCGAAAATGATTATCAAATGAAGAAAAGTTAAAAAGTGCTTCTCAGCACTCCTATCTATCGAAATAAAAGTCTGCATAAAGGCTACATTACCCTTTTCTTTCTCTCACCCCTCAAAAACAATTTCACTACCACTCAAAAATTCCTTTCCATCATTGACAAATGACAAAAGCTGAGATTACTACCATTCTCACATTAGTAGCAAGGATTTGAGTCTTTATCAAGTCTATGACGATGGGTGCAGCATGACTGGATAAGAGTGAATTCATTTCTTAGATCTATAGGGAATCCTAAACACTTGTGTGATTTGAGTGACCCGTGAAAGCTAGCATATGTTATGTAACCTCCTCGCATGCTTGCAGAGATAGTTTCAATCATAACGTAGATGACTCACCTTATTTTTTGCTCTTAAAATAAAAAGCATACCGCTTAGGCTATTAGAAAAGAAACTTCGAAAAGATTTGTTAAGGTAAAATGAGAGTTTGCTTGAGGACAAGTAAATTCTAAGTGTGGGGTATTTGATATCGGCTAAAAAGTCACGTTTTCACCCCGGTATTAAAGGCCAAAAACAAGAAAGATTCAAACTTTTTCAGCAAAATACCCACTTCATCAGTTAGAATTGAAGAATAAGTAATTATAAAGATGGTACAAAAAGAATCAAGAGAATCGGAGCTAAAACGAAGATTCTAGAGCGAAAATGGTGAAAGACAAGAAACCAAGTTACGATCCAGGGAACCAGGCAAGCCAAACAGTCTGCCAAACGGCCTGCCAAACGGCTTGCCTAGATTACAAACGGCCTACCAAACGCCCCGGATAAACGTCCCTTGCAAATGGCTTGGCTTGGCAAACGGCCCCTGCAAACGGCCTGCCAGCCGTTTGAAGGGAAGTTTTAGGCTTATTTAAAGGGTCTTTGTCATTCATTTCAACACACACTTCAATTCACTTCTTTCTCTTTCTTGTACAATATAGTCATACTTTCAAGGTCTTCGACTTCGTGCGGGAATACTAGTACCTGGAGAAGAACGCCGAACATTGTATTAGGAGCGGTCTGGAGTTTGAAGTTGTCACTTTGGTATTCAGAACTCGTTTAATCTACTAGTACTTCTATCCTTTATCTTTATATAATGTCTTCTATCATTATGTCCTGTGATATTGTTGCCATGATTAGTGAGTAGTTATCTTTAGAGTATGCTATGATGTAAATAGTTATAATGTCGAAATAATGGTTTGTGTATGTTGTTGAAATGCTTTTCGATTATGCTTTAAACTCAATCGCTTTTCCAGCTAACAGAACGTTGTTATTGGCTCTGTTATTGGGAAGTCGCGAACCCTGATTCATAGTACACTATTTGTGTCACCCCTTGGTAAGATAAGTCTTTTGGATACAACGTAAGATCGACTGAGGCACACAGGTTGTATTAAGTCTATTGAGCTTTGGATTACGATCGAGGACTCTTTCATAGTGCAACATCTGACTAGACTCTAAGTACATTTTTGGTCCCAGACCATGCTAGTGTAATCACTAAGCATATAAACTTCGTACGTGCATGTTGAAACACAACGGTTGTTGTAAGTTATACCTCTGCTAAGTAAGGCCATGGAACCCGGTCAGTGTTGATTAGTACATTGCACCATAACGTGGTCTCAAGAATTGCACCCCGCTTGAGGGATTCTTAGTTAATTAAGGAACTGTTTGTTTAGACACATAAAGGATTGGACCGTTAGGATAACCGAACGTGTTCATGGAAGTCAGTTTGACTTGGACATGGTGTTCTTTATGGTTCAACTCTTTTTAAGGGCCTAACTATCTTTTAAAACCAAGGTTGCAAAAGACGCGAGACGGGGTCGAGACGGTTGGGTCCTAAAAGGGTCGATACGGTCGAGACGGGGTTGAGACAGAGGTCTAGACGGATGTTGACTAACGTTGACTTTTAAATAAAAATGTTATATATTATATATATATTGTACATTACATTATTCCAAACATAAGCATTTCACACATCTTTAAATACTTCAACATTTCAAACATAAAAAAAGAAACCCTAAGTAATAGCACAACGTTTAATTTTTTTTAAAGAAAAAAAACCTGAAAAAAATCATAAAAATCCGTTTTTTCCCGTCTCGGACCGTGTTTAACCGTCTTTTGACCCCTTTTTTGCCGATTTCCATTTTTTCAAACGTTTTATGTATAAACGGGACGGGGCACTCCAAAATCCGTCTACACCCCCGTTTTTTTCGTGTTTTACAACACTGTTTAAAACCAATCATTAACGAAAGCATTGAAACACATCACGTATCTCGGATATGGTAAACCATGTATTCTATTATGCTTAAGAAAGTTTAGACCATTGTGGAATGTTAATACTTCACATAACCGAGTCGCTCAATTGGATGAGCCGTCTGAACGTGTATGCCTGTAGTCAGACTGCACGGGTGTCGGGGGTAAGGGACGTTGTTGTCTATTCAGAATCTTCAAGTCTATCGGATTACCCAGTGACATGTCTAGGACCAGTGTAATGAATACAAGGCCTCTACCTATTCATGAGCCAGCATTCCATAATCTCAGCAAAATAACTCATGAAATCATAGTATGCACTTACTTTAACCTTATCTGAATTACGAATTTTATCGCATTTACTTTATCTATCTTATAAATTAGAAAAACCCAAAATTAGGTAACCACTACTCCTTCATAACTATCTTAAGCTTTAATATGGGTTCGATTCTACTGATATCTTAAAAATACAACTCTAGGTCATACTTCCCTTATTCATACTAAAAAGTAGTACGATTTAGGCCCCGCTAAATATAAATTTAAAACAGTACCCCCCCCCCCTCTTGGTGGTTGATTCTGACGTGTTACAATCTAACGACACTGCACAAATAAAACCGTCCGTTTTGGCCATTTAAATACTCATGAACCAACTGATGATCAAGATGATGTGTGTTCCACAACAAGCTCACATGTTCATAACACTAGATGGACAAGTGATCATCAAATTGAGCACGTTATTGGAAATCTGGCTAGTGGAGTTAAAACAAGGAGGCATGCAACCATCAATTTTTGTATGCATGTAAATTTTGTGTCTACCATTGAACCTACTTCTCCTGAAGAAGCATTAAAAGATCCTAGCTAGGTAGGACCAATGCAAGATGAGCTTACTCAGTTTGATAGGAATAAAGTATGGAAATTGGTACCTAAACCTGATGATGAAACAAAGAAAATCATTGGTACCAAGAGGGTTTTTAAGAATAAGATGGATGAATATGGGATTGTGATTAGAAACAAAGCTAGATTGGTAGCTCAGGGGTTTAGACAGGAAAAGTACAACTGGTGGTTACCAGTTACCGGGTAGTAGGCTAGTCAGCTAGACAAGCAAAAAGCAAAATACAGTGTCCACATCTACTCCTGAGGCATAATATGTCTCTGCTGGTAGTTGTACTGCTCAAGTACTATGGATGAAAAGCCAGCTAAAGGACTATGGTGTTCATGTTACAAAAACTCCAATCTACTAGGACAACACCAGTGCAATTGCCATCACCAACAATCCTGTGATGCACTCAAGGACTAAGCACATTGATGTTCGATATCATTTCATAAGGGATCATGTTCAAAAAGGAGATGTGGAGCTACACTTCATGTCAACAGACCAGTAGTTAGCAGATCTTTTCACAAACCCCTTAGATGAGAAACGTTTTAACTACCTCATCTCTAAGCTGGATATGCTTGAATTTTAAAATAAAAGACAACTTTCTTGGTGTGCTGGTTCAACAACGTATAGGACAAACCAGTATGACAGATTTTTATTGTCTACTGCCTGTATGTCAAACATTCAGCACAACAAGGTCTTTTATGATGGTTATATAATGTGTACTGAATTAATAAATAGCTCACAACATTAATTTTGATACCTTAAAATGGACCTCATTAAAGTTCAATGATTTAAATTAAATACAAGACATATTAAATGTGACAAAGGAATTTTTGTATTAAATACAAAAAAAAACTGTAGTCTTTAACTTCAAATTTTTGAATTAAAACCTACTGCATTTAATGTCTAATGGGAGTGATGAGTGTGCAAGCCTATTAAACATCATGTCAATAGTCTATTGTCCCTCAAAAACATGCCAGTCTATCAAATCTGCCCACGCGCCTGCAGATGACAGTAGCCATTTTCTCTCCTGCACTTTTTCCACCAATCCGAAAGGTTAAATAGGGTGATCCATTTCTCATAATAACCTTCGGTTATTAAAGTTTCCAAATTCACCTTTTTCTCTCAAAATTCCCAAATCCTCAAACAATCAAACATTCATCTTCAATCTTCATCAATGGCAGAACAACAACAACCACACCCTATTGAGAACCAACCAGAGGAACAACCACAACAACAACCAGAACAACATCCACAACAGCAATAACCACCACAACCGGCACCAGAAGAGCACAATGAACCGTCACCATTGTTTTCTTTGCACCCAAGCCTTGTAAAGGCTGAACCTGCTCTAGAACATGATAAAATTCTCCTTTCTAGAGGCAATGCTGCTCATGTTCTCTCTATTCCTAAGTCTAAAGCCAACATGGGCTATGAAACTATGATTGATTATGTGAGGAGATCTCCCATTTCCAGATCCATCACTGGTGTTCCCTCAGGATTCTATCCAGCCTGCCTTGGCAGATTCTAGTATACTGCTCGAATGGCCAACACTCAACAAGGTACTCCATGTGTTCGAGGCATGGTCACTGAAACCCTAACTTGCTCTATAATCGTTGACGAAATCAGGTGAGCTCTACAACTGCCAGGTGGACCATTTATTGATTCACTACCCAATGATGACTTTCAGATAATGTTTTGGAAGCTATTAGGTATGCTGGTAATGTGGCCCACAGCCCATTAAGGAAGCACATACCACCTATGTGGTACTATTTCTTTGGTTTGGTGACTCAATGCATGAGTCAGAAATCTGGAAGCTTTGATCAATGCTCTGACTTTGAGCTTAAGATTGGTCATGAATTGCTGTTCAATCGAAACATTGATTATGCTACTGAGATTTTCATCAGATTAAGGGAAATGGTGGTTGCACCAAAAAGAAGTGATTTGATTCTCTTCCTAAGGTTTTTAAGTCTGGTTTTGAAAACGAGCTGGTGATTTTTACACGAACATTACTGATTTCTCCATTAATTTGCCATTAAAACAAGGGGGAATGACAAAAGAAGCACCAGCTGCTCCATATGTTGGTTTATCACCAGGAATGCTCAAGTAACTTGCTGTTCGGGGTAGAGCTACCTAAGTGACTGCCTCTGGTCCTGCACCAGCTGAAGGGGAGGGATCTCAGAGAAAGCCAGCCACACATAAAAAGAGACCAGCTACCACAACTGGAACAGCCACCGTCGCAGAAACTGGTAAAACAATAGTTGTAAGAGAATCTAGTGCTCTCTGATCATAAAGAACAACCCTAGTCTTATATACTGACTACCCATTTCTAGTTTTGGAATCCGTTACTCATCCATTTCTTGGTAACAGGCAAAGCTAAACGATCAAAAGCTGGATCCAAGCAGGCTAAAGGGGAGAAAGCACTAGTCTCAACTGCTGCTCCTGAAAAGGATGCTGCTATGGAACTTGGTGCGTCTCTAGACCAAAGAGCATAAATTACTAACATAATTGAAAATATTTTATCTGCTGACTTAAATGTTGAAAGTGGAGTTGAAGGTATAACCTTTGCTCCTAAGCTAACTGGTTTTAAAACTAGTGTTAAGAAGAGTAGCAACCCATACTCTTCTAACCAGGGACTTCCATATTTTTCAAAATTATACTTCAAGAAGTATTCTCTGCTGACAGTACAACCAGCAGAGAACATAACTGACCCCCAAAGCAGACTTAAGATGGGTCCTCATCATGTTGAACCAGCTCAGGCTACTGTACAGCCTAGTTGTAACTTGGATCATGATAAGGGTCACACTTATACATCTCAACCAGCTAAAAATCTTACACAATCTGGGTCAACATGTGTTGCCAATGAGTCAACAGAGTTACAGCTGCACTTACAGACACCATACTCTGTCTCGATCAAAGGGCTGACTAAAACACCAGTTTGTCCCCAGATACCAACACAGATGCAATTGTTGAGTCAAATTTATTTGGTTCTACTTTTGCTAACATAAAATGTTCTATTGTTTCAGTTCTTAGGAGGGCAGATGATTAGGCAGAAGGGTAGCATGAAAGAAATCCGATTGTTTTTACTAGCTCTGAAGTTGGTACTGATATGCCCTCTATTTCTGCTATCATTATTGGTGCTACTGATTCTTTTACTGGTGGTACCGATACTGGTGTTGTTGATTATGCTGCTGGTGGTGATACTGGGGATCAAGTTGATGCTGGTTCAATATTCCCTACTGGTTCTAAGGTGATGGTTCGTGATACTGATGATTCTGTTATTCCCCTCATATTCCCAATATTACTGCTACAACTACTGTTCCAGAAGTAGTTATTGATGATGTTGTACAACCTTCTCATGATGGTGATGAGATTGTTACTGCAACCAAGGGTGATATCGTATTAACTGATGATCTTATTGTTGCTCATGATGATTCCTCTGAAATGGATTTTTAATCCATCACTACAAATGCAGTAAATGTTATTGTCATCCCTGGTTCAGATAGTGGTTCCCAGGATATGAAAATGGATGTTGGTACTGATTCTACTTCCACTACTGAGTCTAATAAGGCTTATGTTTCTGCTGAAAAGCCTAATTATGTTTGCCAGGTACCAGATCCACAAGAAGTGGTTCCCAAATTTATTTACAAGGGAGTATCTATTGCTCCCTAAATTGCACTCCTAGTGGACCAGCTGACAATAGATCCTCAAAGTGCTTTAGTAGCTGCCAGCAAGTTGCCTAATGAGGAGCTGACTTAGCTACTTTCTGAGCTGGATTAACCAGCCAGAGAAGAGGTGTATGAGAGGCTGGCCACACTGGATAATATCAATGAGCAGCCATACTATCATTTCCTTGGTATGGCTCCTGCTACCTCTCCATGGTCTGGTCACTGGAGGCCTCTAAAATTTCGGCTAGATCTAAATATTGGTAAAGTTACAATGCATGATATTTCTGATTCACTAGTGCCTTCTGATTCATCAGCTTCTTCCTCATCAACTTCTTCTACTGGTAAAGTTACAATGCATGATGCTGATAAGGGTGCTGGTAACGAAGAGCTAGTAATTCCTGATAATATTGATGTCTCCAAAGATAAACCAGTGGATCTTACTGCTGATGATGCTGCAAAGGATACCAGTGGTTCTAAGCCTTCGAGTGAAGGTAAAAATGATGGTCATCATGGTGATGAGTCATATTCTAACCTTCCACCTCCACCACCCCACGGAGGTACTCCAATGTTAGCTGCTATTACACAACCACAACCTAGTGGTCTTGATGTTGCAGAGATGGAAGGGTTGTCCACCCTTGTCGTATCTATAACAGTCACCAAAATCACCCCTGACATTACAAATACCATCAGGGAATCCATCATTACTAATGTTACTAAAGCTATTATTCAGGTTGGCTGTGTCACTACCTTAGCTATTGAAGCCCAGCTACGCTAAACAAATGCCTTTGCTAATCTAGCAATCGAAGCTATCACAAAACATTATGAAGAAGAAGAAGAGCTCAATCAAAGAATCATCTCTTACAATGAATATACTGATCACATTACCAAACTTCAAGCAGAATTGGATCTTGAGAGATTAAGGTTTCGATTCTTAAATGAAGAAAATAGAGTATTGGAGGAGAGATTGGAGTCACAAGAACAGCAAATGGCTACCATGATTCCTGCTTCTGCTTATGTGAGAATGGTTGAGACAATGCACCATATAGCTGATTTTCAAGCTAATGTTAGATCAAGTGTCAATCAAATTGCCATGGGTGTTGCTAGAAATGAAGTTAGAACGTCCAATCTCTGTCTTCAACAATATGGTGTAGACCCTGGTGCAAATCTATCTCCCGTTGATGCTGGCTGGAACAATTTTGCATTTTCTATGCCTAAATAAGGCAATGATCTTGATGTCTCTGTTCCCTCAGGCTCAACTTCTGCCCCTGCTGATGAAAAAAAGGGGGAGAAGAAATCTAAATGCCAAAAGAAGAGAAAACAATCTGAGGGGGAGCATGAACATAAAAAGGCTCCTAAGCAGCATAGGAGAGACGATGGTGGTGGTGATGGTGGTGATGTCCAAGGAAGAACTGGCCATAAGCTCAGCAATGCTCATACTGAAGCAGGTTCCAAGGGTGCTAGTGAATCTCAACCCAGCATGCCTGCCACATCTGTAGATGATATTGGTTCTAGCAGTAAGTCCAGTGATGTATCTGAACTGGCTTTAGCTGAATCCTTTGTTTCCTCTCAATCTATTGAAAGAAAGTTAAAAAGAAAATTGGAGAGACATCAGAAGAAGCAGCAGATCTTAATTGATGCCTTCAATGGAAAGTTTGAGGCCTATGCTGTAGAGAAAAAGCACAGAATTGAGCATGGAAGAAGTCTCTCTCGTAAACAACTTGAAATTCACAACCAGATACTTAGCATTGAACAACATAAGAAAGCTGAAAGAAAAAGGCATGCTAAGTTTATGGTGAAGTATGACAAGAAGAAGGCCAAGATGTATGCTGATCGAGCAGAAAGAATAAGGAATATGACACCTGAAGGGATTCAACAATATTTGGATTCTGATAGGTCATGGGGAGAAAGGGAAAATGTTTTTTTACAATGGCTGGCTGGTATGATGAAATCCAGCCAATCCTCTCAACCAGCAACTTTTGCTCAGCCAGCTACACAACAACAGCCAGTTGAGATTGTTAATCTTGATAATGATGATGCGAAGCCAGTAGAGACAGGTCTGTCTGCTACTGAGGGTGAACATCTTGCTATAACTTTCCTACTGCCTCCACCAGAACCAGTATCAACACAAGAACCATCAGCTGAACGTGAACCAATTAATAAACAAAGGGTAAAATCTGCCCCTAGAGATAACCAGCCCCTAAGGAAAGAGCCCTCATTTTAGGCAGCTGATGAAGGTACGGTGGCAGTTGTTTTACCAGCTGATACTAATCAGTCATCTAGTACTAAAGACACAGCAAAAAGTGTTGTGATAGAAGACCCAGCCAGTAGTGTGATGCTGGGTGATAGAAGATTAGAAGACCCAGCAAAGGAGATTGAGCTGGGAGTTAATGATGATACTGATTCTGTTGCTGCTGATTTTACTGTCTGGGGTAGTGGCACTCAATTTTTGTTCAATCACCATTACCAGTAGACACTCTTGCTTATTTTGATAGGACACTGGGTGATCTCCACTTCTATGAACCAGATGGTCCTTATGGCATAGCAGAATTACCATATGAATATCCTTCATATTCCCCTAAGACAAAAGATAAACATGCCACTTGGGAAGATGAATCAGTTGTATGGGGAAAGCCTGATCTCAGAAAGATGAATCCAGAGGAAAGGGAGGCTTATAGGCTTGAAATCTCTGTTGCTGAACATTCAGGCAGCAGGGAGACCAGAAAGAATATGCCAAATCAGAATGTTGTATCATCCTCTTGACCAACAATTCTACACTGATGCTATGGAATTCAAAATTAATATTGGTGTATATCTATAAAACAGTGGCCAAAGAATCCACAATGATGAGGAGAAGGCTTCTTCTATGAAGCTATGCAACTGGGCATGGATTTGAAACAATACTGTGATGCCCTAGTTACTGCTGATGGTAGGGAAATGATCAACTCAGCATGTGCTCTGAATATCACTATAAATGAATACATAACAAGTATTCAATTGGAAAGACAAAGAAGGGATGATGCTGAGTATGCAGAAAGGCTGAGGCTTAAGGAGCAAGAAGCTAAAATGGCTGCTGACAGAAAACAAGAGGCTGGATCACTCAAGTTAGTAAAAGCCATAGTTAAATCTCAGGACAAAGTCTTTGATAAACTTGAGGCTGCTGAGAAGGTTCCTACAGAGGTTCCTCAAGAAACTAAAAGAATAAGAGAATTGACTGATCATTTCTTCAGGAGCAAATATGATGATGTGATGACTAGAAGATCTAGTCCTGGCAAGATCATCATGTGCCACAAAGGAACCAAGAGGACCTTCAGTGTCAGCAGGGATAATAATGTTTATGAGAGGGTAGATTACACAAATCTAAGAATCTTTGGATTTAGTGAATGGTTGGAAATACTATGGTACTTCATTGGTAAAGGTTAAAGTATTCTCAGAGATATACTAAAACCTGAGCTACAAGATCTATTCAATAAAGCAATCAAGTATGGGAATACACCAGTGGTGAATGTAGAATAAGTACTGGCTCAAATGCCTAAAAGAAAGAAATCTATTGGTGTTGGACCACAAAAAAGAGATCCAACAATCTTACCTCCTCAAATCCCTGTATTCAAGATGGAAGATTTGCCTGAGTTGTTCTCTGACGCCTAAGCATTATAACTCCTCAGTATTTTGATAAAATTTTGAGGAGTTATCTTGGTATTTTAAATGCTAAAACACACTAAAATGGGTAAAAAAGGGGATATGGTTATTTTTAATATTTTGTTTAAGTTATGTGCAAAACAGGAACAAAAACAGTCAAAAACGAAGAAAGTGAGATGAAGCCGCCGGCCTGTAGGCAGTAAAGCCGCCTGCTTCCTTGAAGTTATCCAGAATGTTCCAGATTTAATCGTAGAATTTGATGAACTTGGAGCCCAAGAAAAATAAAGTAAAGTTTCCGGCTTCACACTGAAGCCGCCAGCCTAAGTCACACGGTTTCTTGACTTGTTGACAAAGTTCAAGTAAAAATGGAAACAAAATTAGAAAGATTGTCGGATCCTTGAAGCCGCCGGCTTAACTATGGTGGTTACGCGTTTTGTGCTTGCGCAAGTTTAACTTGGAAAAGAATTCACCGACCCAAGGAAGCCGCCGGCTTCACTCTTACGCCGCCGGCTTGGCTACCGTTTCTAACAAATATAAATAAAGGCCTTAGGGTCAGAGTTTTATATCATCCAATTAGTTTTACTCTGCATTCAGAGCAAATACACGAATTAGTTAGGGTTTTATTTATTTTCAACATTCAAGTTTATTAATCAATCATTTGTTTTTCAATCTCTTCTATGTCGGTATGATCTTTTATCTTAAATCTTGTCTTTTATTTGCTTTTACTTTAGTTATGGGCTAACAACCTTACATATGCTTGAATCATGTAACACTTTGTGATCAATTGCCTAAATAATCGAACTGTATGAAAGAAAACAGAAACTCGGATTTGGGACATGAAGACGCCGGCTTCATGAACCAAAGCCGCCAGCTTTATCAGGTAATTTTATTATTTGTTTTTAATTTATACTCAAATCAAATTAAAAAGTATTCGGCGGAATTATTCAACAAACTCAATGATGCCGCCAGCTTCGTTGACCAAGCCGCCGGCTTTATGTGATAAAAACAGAAACTTTGTTTTGACATAATCTCTGGATTTACTGTTATGTTTTATGTCTGATTAAAACACCACCGTTAGATTAATCTGATTTACATTAATTAATTATTATTAGGTTTTAACTAGAACATCACTAGGTTTGAAACTTAATAAACTTAAATAATCGGATTAGTTTATTTGTGAGAATTATAGCTAGTAACTATAATTAGGTTTGGTTAATCATACTAAATCTATTATCAGGTCTTAATGCAAACAAGAAATCTAGCCATCTATTTTAGGATTAACCTGATCAATTAATCTTGGATTAGATATTCTTAGGTCAATAATGAATCTGAGTTTGATATTAATTCAAAGAGGCAATTGTGAACAAAGTGTGAAAGATTTCAAGCATGTGTTCTCTTTATTATTGCTTATCTTTTCTATTTATTTACTTGAAAATTATCTGTGCTTTTGTTTAATCATCATGTATGTCTTAAAAACCAAATTTATATTCTAAATCCACTCTTTCTCTTGGGACGAACCTTAACTTACTAAATACTAAACTACATCTGACCGGATTTTGTTGCTCGTTGGGGTGTTAAACGTAAATAGTAAATTAAGATATTATAAATTTAAAAGTAGAGTAAAAAGGCACGCGTTATTGCACACACTTTTGACACATCAACTTTTTGGCGCCGCTGCCGGGGAATGCAGTGAAATCAAAAGAATATAAACTAAAACACCTAAATACGAGTGGTGACTGTCTTCCTTTAGAGAAAGGTTGTTGGGCTTTCGATTTAAAGGGCTCTGTCGGAACCTAGACGCTGACGGCCATTTGTTGGTGATTAACTTAAAAATACTTAAAACACTTAAAAATATACATTGAATAATTCAAAACTTTCTATGGAAGATCACTTAAAAGCTTCTAGAAAAATTCATGGAACCACTCTAATTCCACCAATCATTGAAACTAATTTCACTATTGAAAAACAAATATTAGACTTAATTAAAGACGAATGTCATTTTAACGGAACTATTGAAGAAGATGCTTACCAACATCTTCGTAATTTTACTAGCATGTGCACACTCTTTAAATATAATAAAATAAAAGATGAACATATTTATCTTATCCTTATTCCTTGGACACTCAAGAGAGAAGCTAAAAACTGGTTTAATCAACTTGTTGAAAGAGAAATCTCTATATGTGATCAAATGGTTGAAAAATTCTTAAAAAGATTCTTCTCACCTTCTAAAATGATAAGATTAAAAAATGAGATAATTCAATTTAAACAAGAACCTCAAGAAACTTTATATGATACTTGGACTAGATATGAAAAATTAATAAAGTCATGTCCTCAACAAGGATTAAATGATGTTCAAAAATTAATGCAATTCTATAAAAATATCACAATCGCTACTAGAAAATAATTCGACACCACCGCTGGTGGTGCAGCCCTTTCTAAAACTCCCGAGGAATTTCAACAGTTAATTTCCGATTTAGCCATTCAGTCACATGATTGGTATCAATTGAATAAAAAGCAACAAAAAATTAAGATTGGAATTAAAAATGAAATAACGACTCTACAAGATAAAATAGAAATTTTAGGAAAAGAACTAAGAGAATTGAAAGAAAAACTTATTATAGAAAACGTCTCGCAAATATCACAAGAAGAAACTATAAGTAAGGGATTAGCAGACATGATGCGAGGATATATTTATAATCAGACCTAATTAAATAATGTTATTTTATATAAAATCTCTGAGCTATATCATAATCATCAAAATTTGATACTTAGTTTAGAGAAAGATCTAGGAACCTTATCTAAACAGTTAGCTATTAGGGAAACTGGAACACTACCATGTAATACATTAGACAATCCAAGGGGAAGTTTAGAAATACAAGCTATAACTACTAGGAGTGGTAAAACAACACAGGACCCTATCACAACTAATCAAGAGGAAAATCATGAACCGCTTAATGAAACTAGTACTGAAAAAGGTAATGAGGATACTCCTTTAAAAACAGATCCAGCCCCTAAGATTGATAAGCCTTTAGAACCCGTTCCATACCCTCAACAACTAAGGAAAGCAATACAACATAAACGTTTAGAGGATTTTGCTAATATGTTTAATTAGATAAACATTAATATTTCTTTGATAGACTTATTAAAAGAAAATCTACATTATCGGAAATGTGTAAAAACCTTGTTATCTAATAAAGGCAAAGACGCTGAAAATTCTTCTAGTTTTATTATAAAGGAATGTAAAGCTATTTTTCAAAAATATGATATACCCGAAAATCTAGGAGATTCAGGAAGTATTACTGTACCATGCTCATTTAATGATTCTAGAGTATATCAAGCATTGGCAGATATCAGTGCTAGTATAAATTTAATGCCATATTCGTTATATAAAAGACTAGGTATAGGAGAATTAACTCCCACTAGAATATCTATTTGTTTGGCCGATAGTTCTTTTAATTACCCAATGGGAATAGCCGAAAACATACCCGTAAAAATTGATAAATTTACTTTTCCCGCCGATTTCGTTATCTTAGAAATGAAAGAAAATGATAACATTCCAATAATATTAGGTAGACCATTTTCAAGAACTGCTGCTTTCGAATTTCAAATGCAGACTAAGACATACAGTATGGGAATAGGAGACGCCAGAATTACTTTGAATAATCATCTTGAACTAGATCCTACTTGTCCAACGATAAAATATGTAGAAACATGTATTGAAGAAGATTTTGATGAATTTTTATCAATGGATATAGATGAATTTGTGTGTGAAATAAAAGAAGAAAATTTTGATGATGAATTTGAAGAATTAATGAAAGAAGAACTAAATGATTTTGTAATAGAAGAAGAACATGAACCTATAACCGATGAGTTGAGAATAAAACATTCTCTCGAAGCACAACCAAAGCTAGAACTTAAAGAACTACCTTCTCATTTAAAATACGTTTTTCTAAAAGACAATTCTGAATATCCGGTAATCATTTCCTCTAAATTATCTAAAGATCAAAAAGAGCAACTCATGAAAGTACTAAAGAAACATAAAAAGGCGTTCGCTTGGAAAACCTATGATATTCTAAGAATTGATCCCACCTTCTGTACTCATAAGATTCTATTAGACGAAAATACATAACCTATAATTCAAAGACAAAGACGTCTAAACCCTAACATGGCTGAAGTTGTAAAAAAGGAATTTTTAAAATTATTAGACGCGGGAATGATTTATCCTATATCTGATAGCCAATGGGTTATTCCGGTACATTGTGTCCCTAAAAAGGGAGGAACCACTGTTGTCCAAAACGAAAATAATGAATTAATTCCAACTCGAACAGTTACCGGTTAGTGAGTTTGCATAGATTACCGTAAATTAAACGAAACTACTCGAAAAGATCATTTTCCACTTCCATTTATTGATCAAATAATTGAAAGATTAGCCGGAAAAGAATATTACTGCGTCTTGGATGGTTTCTCTGGATATTTCCAAATTCCGATAGATCCCAAGGATCAAGAGAAAACCACTTTAACTTGTCCTTTTGGTACTTTTGCTTATTGAAGAATGCCATTCGGGTTATGCAATGCCCCTGGCACATTCCAAAGATGTATGACAGCTATCTTTCACAACATGGTGGAAGATTTTATGGAAGTCTATATGGATGATTTTTCCGTCTTTAGAACATCCTTTAACTCTTGTCTATCCAATCTCGATAAAATGCTTGCTCGTTGTGAAAAAAAGGAATCTTGTTCTTAATTGAGAAAAATGTCATTTTATGGTAAAAGAAGGTATTGTCCTTGGCCATAAAATTTCAAATAAAGGAATTGAGGTTGATAAAGCAAAAATCAGTGTTATTTCCAACCTACCTGAACCCACTAATGTTAAATTAATTAGAAGTTTTCTAGGACATGCTGGATTTTACAGATGTTTCATTCAAGATTTTTCCAAAATTGCTCCCCCATTAACGAAACTCTTAGAAAAAGACGCACCTTTTGAATTTAATAAAGATTGTAAAAAAGATTTCTCCATCTTAAAACAAAAAACTCACTAACGCACCTATTATTATATCACCTAACTGGTCCAAACTTTTCGAACTTATGTGCGACGCAAGTGATTATGCTATAGGAGCTGTTTTAGGACAACGAAAAGAAAAACATTTTCATCCAATCTATTATGCTAGTAAAACACTAGCAGGTGCTCACTTAAATTATATAACCACTGAAAAAGAATTATTAGCTATAGTCTTCGCTCTTGATAAATTTCATCCATATTTAATAATGAATAAAGTAACAGTTTACACCGATCACTCTGCGCTTAAATATCTACTAAATAAACCCGACTCTAAAGCTCGACTCTTATGATGGGTTCTACTCCCGAAAGAATTTGATATGCAAGTTATTGATAAAAAATGAGCTGAGAATCTTGCAGCAGATCATCTTTCACGTTTAGAGAATCCTAATCTAGATAATTTAACTGAAATTATAGACACATTCCCTGATGAATGTCTCATGATGATCTCTGATGAGTCATATCCATGGTTTGCCGATTTTGCAAACTATTTAGCTGCCAAAGAATTATGAAAAGACTTAACTTATCAACAAAGAAAAAAATTCTTCGCCGATTTAAAACATTACTTTTGGGAAAGTCCTTACTTATTTAGAGTAGGTCCCGATCAAATTATTCGTCATTGCGTTCATGGTAAAGAAGCAAATGAAATCATATTACAATGCCATAATAGTGCACCAAGAGGACACTTTGGTCCAAATTACACAGCTCGCAAAGTTTTAGACACAGGATTTTATTGGACTACCATATTCCAAAACGCACATAAATTACTCCGATCATGTGATGCATGCCAACGAGGAGGAAATCACTCAAAACGTGATGAAATGCCTCGTAAAAATATTTTAGTCTGTGAAATATTTGATGTATGGGGTATTGATTTCATGGGACCATTCCCCTCTTCTGAAAGAAATTAGTACATTCTTGTAGTTGTTGACTACATTTCTAAATGGGCTGAAGCAAATGCTCTTTCTACTAATGACTCACGATTAGTAGTTGATTTTCTAAAGAAATTATTTTGTCGATTTGGTTTTCCTAAAGCTTTAATTAGTGACCGTGGAACTCATTTCACTAATCAACTACTTGAAAGACTTCTTAAAAGATATGGTGTTAACCATTATTTTTCTACAGTTTATCACCCTCAAACAAGTGGTCAGGTTGAAAATACTAACCGAGGATTAAAAAGGATACTCGAACGAACAGTTGAAAATAACCCAACTTTGGTCTCGAAAGTTAGATGATGCATTATGGGCTTTCCGAACTACTTACAAAACACCTATAGGAACTACTCCTTTTAGGTTGGTTTATGGAAAATCTTGTCATCTACCAGTTGAAATTGAACACCGCGCATATTGGGCTTTAAAGCAATGTAACTAAGATCTTAAAGAAATATAAAAACATAGACTCCTTCAACAAACCAACTTGATGAACTTAGACTTTCTTCTTATGAAAATTCAATGATTTATAAAGAGAAAACGAAAATATGGCACAATGCTCGAATTAGAAACATCAAAAAGTTTCAACCATGGGATAAAGTCCTAATTTTTCAATCAAAATATAAATTTTCTCATAGGAAATTAAAATCTAGATGGATGGGTCCTTTTATAGTTAAACAATCTTTTCCTACTGGATATGTTGAGTTATATAATAAAAAGAGAGAAACCTTTAAAATAAATGGTCATCGATTAAAAATCTACTTTGAAAAATATGCATTTCCAGGAGGGGAAGTAATTTCCCTCACCACCATTAAACCTTAAAATTTATAACCAAAATGCTGTAGAGTTTGTAAAATACTTGTATATTCTGTTAAAAATTTCAAAAAATTGAAAATTTAAAAATTTAAAAGGAAGCCGCCGACTTTAGTCTTACGAAGCTGCCGGCCTGGTGAAAACAGTAAAAGCTGCACCCTGTTATTCCATAAATGCTTTTTGACCAACGAAGCCGCCGACTTGGCTTTAAAGCCATCGGCTTTGCACTATAGACGGTTTTTAACCCTAAAACGACCTCTTTTCTTCATTTTTACACCCATAAACATCCCAAAACGCTCTCAAGACTCAAATTTGATGTTTTCTTCAACCACCTTCTAATCAACCATGGCTGAAAGAGTAAGTTTTGTTTTTAAATTTGCATTGTCAAAATCCTTCTATTTTATGCAAACAAACAGCCATACTTACTCTGTAAGACCATGAAGCTGCCGACATCAATTTGAAGCCTCCGGCCTCATCCTTCTAATTCCTTGATAAATATATGTTGTTAGATAATTCCTGGGTTAGGAATTGCTAAGAATTGCTTGTTAATCGCTCTTAAATTTATTTAATTGATGTTGAACAGTTATAATAGACTTATAATGATAAAATTCTGAAAACCTATAAAAAAATTTTGGAAACACATATGAAGCCACCAGCATGATAATAAAGTCGACGTCATCGTAATAAGTACATCCGATTTGAAAATTATGTTGTTTGAACAGGTTTTTGGAAAATTTTGAAATTTCTTATGCAGGTTATGAAGCCGTCGGCATGGGCTAATGAAGCTGTCGGCTTCGTCAAAATGTTTAATTTTTATTGCTAATTTTTATTTGAATTGTGTTAAACAGAGAGTTAGAAACAGGGAGGAAACTGAGGATGTTGAAATCAGAATCAATTAGGCCGCTCTGCACGAATGGCTAAGGTTTCCTCAGGATGACCCAAGGTTTCAGACCATGGCACGTAGGCTTAAGAGAATGTTACGTCAGGAGATGTTAGCTCCTTACGAGATTGATTGGTCTGCACTGAATTCTGCTGGTTTATATGTTACTTATAAGGAGATGCTACAGACTAGCTATTTGGTGCCCCTAGGTAATGGAGGGGTATGAGTGTGATGTCTGAGGATTGGTTCAATTTTTTTAATATTTGGGTGCAGATCTATCCCAGCTCGGTTTATAAGCTACTGGCTTCTGCTATTTGTTCTCGTCACATTCAGAGTGTGACGGATACTTCATTTTTCAGATTTCGACTGGGTGGACGTGAGCAGTCCATGAGCATGGTTGATATTGCTCAAGCTTTGGGTATTTATGGGGAGTCTATTGATGAAAATTGGTTTTAGGGTTATCTTGAGAGTGCTGCTAGACAAGGCCGATCGGTTCATAATCAGGGTTTTAACTATGATGCTGCTTAGAGTGAGTTTGGTGATTGATAGTGCTCCAAATGAATATATATTTAGGCACAATATCCTTCCAATATGTAAAGCTTTTAGTTGTAATTGTTCTATTTTTGTGTAATATTCGTTTAAATAAATAAGTGCGAAGACAAAAGAAGAAAATGACGATTTGAAGACGCAAATGACCAAAAAGCCAAAAAGTACAAAGTACAATCCAAGTGGTTCGAAATATTGATGAGAAACGTCTAAAAATTACAAGAGTACGAGCCGCGGAACGCAAAATACAAAATATCTCAGGGTACGAAAGGACGTTCGAAAATCCAGAACGGGACCTGAGCCAACTATCAACGCGCAATGCAACGGACCTAAAATTACAAGTCAACTATGCACATAAATATAATATAATATATAAATAATTCTTAAAATTATATATATTATATTATATATTAAAAACCGTCGGCAAACTAGGAGACAAACGATTGTGAGCTGGATCCTTGCTCCATGCGATCGCATGGCCTGGATGCCTTATTCCCATGCAATCGCATGGAAGGGAATTGGAGGCCAGGTCCTATAAATTCGCCAGTTTTCTGCGAGTTTTAACACACATCTTTTTCTTTTCCTTCTCTATAATGATAATATATATATATATATATATATATATATATATATATATATATATATATATATATATATATATATATATATATATATATATATATATTTATAATTTAAAGTTTAATTTAAGTTTAATAATAATTGAGTTTTTGTAAGAAATGTTTTAAGGTTTTGTTAGTCTGAACTCTGTTCGTGTAACGCTACGCGATTAATCACCACTGTAAGCTATGTTCTTCCTTTTTAAATTAATGTCTCGTAACTAAGTTATTATTATGCTTAATTGAGCCAAAGTAATCATGATGTTAGACTAAATATTAAGACGGATTTATTAGATTTTGTACCATAATTATGGTTTGGACAAAAGACCGACACTTGTGGACGTTGGACTATGACTATTAATAGATAAGGGGTATTGTCTAATTGAGCGACAACTCATTGGAACCAATCGAACCTATCTTCAAATTAGTTAATCTGATAATTATTAAAATGATTATGTATGTCCTATTTAGTGACGTTTATACGACATATTTTACGATCATTTAATTAATTATTCGGGTTGGGTAATTGATTATTCATTCTGATCAAGTGGGTAAATTAATATTCATATCTCATTAAAACAGGGGTGGATTACATACAAGGATAATTGGTGTAATTGTTAACAAAGTATTAAAACCTTGGATTACGCGCAGTCGATAACCTGGTGTAATTATTAACAAAGTATTAAAACCTTGTTACAGTTCGAATCCCTAATTAGTTGGAATATTTGACTTCGGGAATAAGGTTAATTTGACGAGCATTTTATAATTATGACCGATGGACTATTATGAACAAAAACCAAATAGGTATCAAATAATCCAGGACAAAGGCCAATTAACCCGGGTAATAAATTAAAATCAACACGTCAAACATCATGATTAAGGAAGTTTAAATAAGCATAATACTTTTATTTCATATTTCATTGTACTTTTAATTACTGTCATTTTATTATTCACAATTTTAAATTTCGTCATTGTTATTTATTTTACGCATTTTCATTATCATCATTTATCTTTACGCTTTATTTAAAATCGACAAACCAGTCATTAAACGGTAAACCCCCCTTTTATAATAATATTACTACTTATATATATATATATATATATATATATATATATATATATATATATATATATATATATATATATATATATATATATATATATATATATATATATATATAGTTTTAAAAATATAGCGTTAAACTTGGCTAGTTCCCAGTGGACGAACCAGACTTACTAAAAACTACACTACTGTATGATTAGGTACACTGCCTATAAGTGTTGTAGCAAGGTTTAGGTATATCCACTCTATAAATAAATAAATAACTTGTGTAAAATTGTATCGTATTTAATAGTATTTCGTAGTAAAAATATAACTATTTCGTTTACACCTCGCAGAACATCAAGTATTTTTGGCGTCGAAATCCGGGGACCCGAAAGCGAAACGCTATAAAAAAATTCCTTTATTAAGTTTTAATTTCTTTTTATAAAAATACGTGTTAAATATTAAAAATACAAAAATATAAAAATAAAAACAAAATATATATATTTTTAAGAGTTGTTCAAAATGTATAAAATTATAAAATATTTTTATTTCTATTTTAGTTTTTAAATATAAGTTTTATTTAATTTATATAAATATTTTATATAAATATAAAAATAGAAATTTAAAAAAAATAAATAAATAAATAAAATCGGGCCTGACACTGTAGCAGCCCAAACTTCTGGCCTGGATCCAAGAACCATGCGATCGCATGGCCAGAACAAAGAAACCTCATGCGATCGCATGAGGTGAAAAGACTGGTCTGATCCTAGTACCGTACGAATTAGGGTTAAGTTAATTATTATTATTATTATTATTATTATTATTATTAATTACCTAATTAGGGTTTATTATAATAATAATTAGATTTAGTTTTAATTGTATTTTTAAGTTATAATTAGTTTTAATAAATATATAAACTTAATACTTTTATAAAATAATAATATAAAAATAATATTTTTGTAAAATTGTATTTTTATAACTTTAAGCCTATTTTTATATTTTGTATATTTTTAATCGTTTAATCGTAATTTGTATTTTTTATCGTTCGTAATTAGTTTAAGCTATAGTTTTTGCCGTAGTTATTTTTATTTCTAGATTTTTAGGCTTTGCCGTAAAATCCCTTAAGTGCTTTTTCTTTAGACTAAGACTTAGGTGCTTTAGAATTTTACGACGTCGTTTTAAGATTTTAGTACTTTTTAAGTTATTGCCGTTTTGGATATAGAATTCCTTTTAAACTTTAATACCTTTAGACATAAGTTTTAGTTTTTAGTTTTTAAAATTCTAAGTTTCGACGCTTTATTATCTTATTTTTATTTTTCAACTGTTTATTTTTCAACGTTTGTCGACGCGCTCTTTTTCTTTCTCATTTCTCGACATGAAAAATTATTTTAAGCGGTAAAATTGATAGACATCCAAAATTTTCTGGTTCGTAGTAATAGTTGGATTTGTTAGTGGCGAGTTGTGGGCTTCCGATTTAAAGGGTCCTGGCTACCTGCTGCATCTATTGCCTATTCGAAACGTGGGCAAAATCAGAAAAGTCTATTAATTTAATAACTTATATAATTTTTATCTTTTATAACTAATAGGATATTCAGTGAATGCACCGAGCAAAACGTTCACCACCTTTCATACGTTCAACACCTGTAACTCGATCAAGACATCTAGCCAATATTGTCGCCGTTGATTTTTCTTTAGAATCGTCATCTAGTCGACTAAGTACTCCAATTCAAATTTCCGATAATCCATTTTTTGAACCCGACCTCACAATTGAGAATCCGGAGGATATTCAGGGACAATTCAGAGATCCTGAACCACTAATCATTCCTCCTGAACCACAAATTACTCATCCAAAGATTGTCGAGGAAGAAACCATTAAATCAGAATCCCTTAGTGATTCAGATTCAACAAATTCAATAATGGAAAATCTGGAACCTCTAAGTATGGAAGAACGAATGAGAGCCACACGCACGGTCCAAGGACACGCCATTATTAAGCCAGATATTAATGCCTCAGATTATGAAATCAAAGGACAAATCCTACACATGGTACCTAATCAATGCCAATATCGTGGTGCGCCGAAGGAAGATCCAAACGAACATCTTCGTACCTTTAATAGGATCTGTACTCTATTTAAAATCCGAGAAGTGGAGGATGAACAGATCTATCTCATGTTATTTCCCTGGACTTTAAAGGGTGAAGCTAAAGATTGGTTAGAATCGTTACCTGAAAGGGCGATTGATACATGGGATATCTTAGTTGAAAAATTTCTTAAACAATTCTTTCTGGCATCTAAAGCCGTGAGACTTCAAGGAGAAATTGTTACATTCACACAAAAGCCAAATGAAACTCTATATGAAGCGTGGACAAGATTTGGAAAGTTGTTGAGAGGATGTCCGTAACATGGTTTAGATACTTATCAAATAGTACAAATATTCTACCAAGGATGCGACATCACTACACGAAAAGACATCGATATAGCAGATGGTGGTTCCATTATGAAGAAAACCGCAACTGAAGCTCACAAAATCATTGATAACACAGCATCCCACTCTCATGAGTGGCACCAGGAAAAAGATATTTTTCGTTCATCTAAAGCGGCTAGAGCCGATTCTAGCCATGACTTTGATTTCGTTTCTGCAAAAATAGATGCTTTCGAGAGACAAATGGAAAAGATGAATAAAGATATTCACGCAATACAAATCAGTTGTGAGCAATAAGGGGGACCACACTTAATGAAAGATTGTCACATTGAGCAAACCATGGAACAACGAGAGAATGTTTCCTACATGAACCAAAGGCCGGGAAATAATTATCAGAATAATTATCAACCGCCAAGGCCAAACTTCAATCGAAATCAAAACATTCTTTACAATCCAATTGGAACCAACAATAACTCGTATAACCAACAAGGTCCAAATAACCAACCAACTCAAAACAACACTTTCAATTAACAAAGACCTGGCTTGTATAAACCACCACAACAAACCAAAGAGAAAAAGTCAAATTTGGAAGAAATGATGGCAAAGTTAATGGAATCTCAAACACAATTTATTACATCTCAAACCCAAATAAATGAGAGGTTTGATTAGTCATTAAGAACTCAACAAGCTTCCATTTTAAATCTAGAAAAACACATAGGTACTCTTGCTAGCATGATGAGTGAGAGGGAACAAGGAAAGCTACCGAGTAATACTGAAATAAATCCTCGGAATGAGAATGTTAATATGGTCTCAACAAATTCTGAAAAACTAGCATCAGAAGATGGGAAGGTTTTTGATGTGAGTAACAATGAAGAAGTTACAACATCACCACCAACCGAGTATGTAAAGCTAGTGGTGGCACCATACAGACTACCCATCTCGTTTCCAAGAAAAGGAGTTGAGTATGAGCAAGCAATAGGTAATAAAGTTTGTGATACCTCTGGAAAGAAGAAGAAGAATAAGAAAGTACAAGAAACAAAAATCGTAAAAATAAACTCGGTGAAGACAGTTCCACCAAAAGTTCCACCCAGGTTGGGTGATCCGGGTGAATTTATTATTCCTTGTCTACTTAGTGATTATGTCATGTATGATGCACTAGCAGATTTAAGTGCAAGTGTGAGTATTATGCCTCTTTCATTATATAAGAGATTAGGAGTAGGTGAGTTAAGTCCAACGGAAATGAGTGTTCGACTCTTTGATCAAACCATTAGGCACCCAGTTGGAATTGCTGACAACCTACCCGTTCAAGTGGATAATTTAACCTTTCTAGTCGAACTCATTGTCATTGACATAGAAGAGGACCCAAACATTCCTCTAATTTTAGGTCGACCATTCTTAGCGTCCACCTGGGCGTTATTTGATGTAAGAGAGGGTAGAATGACACTTAGTAATGATGAAAAATCGATCACCTTTGTGAGTCGAAAGTCTAAATCTCCACCAACCAACACCGTTGAACCAACAAAAATGATTAGTAAGAACCATATTGTTTTACCAACTCCAATGGTAGTGCTTAACAATAATAAAACGCCTAAGTGTGGGGAAAATGAAGTAACACCTAATTATGACCTGATAACAAAGAACCCAATTGTTGATAAGAAATTAAATGACCCTGTTATTAATAGTTTAATGAAGAAACTTATTAAACAGATTCGCGATGCTAGAATCATGGGGAACTTTAAGTTATGTAACCGGTTAGTATCCAATCTATCGCCTAAAGAAAAGGCGAAACTAGTTGAATTTGTGGATATTACACAGGAATCGGACCAATGGCTTAAAGCAAAAGTCACAGATATGCAAGTTGATTATGGTTCAAGAGAAATTGACAAGGAAGTTAACCACAATTTCGACACCACGGTTACCTAAGTGTGGGGAGATTCAAATTTTCTAAAAAGAAAACGCTGTCTAGGGTTAGTTGTTCTGTTCTCGTGTAGTTCTGAGAATGAAATCCGATTGGTCTTTTCCACTAGCAGACACTAAAGAACTAGTTTTCTTTCCCCCATTCTGAATTTTATTTTGTTTTGAAGGTTTGTATGAAATTAATACGCTTTTTAAATTTAAGTTTTGTGTGATTTTAAAAACAAAATTTACTTTATTTCATTAAGTTTAAAAAAATGATTTCTAAAATTCATCGTAAGTTGAAGACTAGGTCATGGAACTGAAATTGCATTACCCGAGGGCGGGGCGAAAATTTTGTTATCATTCTTTTTAATTTTATTGATCTAAAGTATACCAAAAAAATTAAAAAAAACAAAAAAAACAAAATATAAAATATATATATATATATATATATATATATATATATATATATATATATATATATATATATATATATATATATATATATATATATATATATATATATATATATATATATGTTTGTAGTTTATGTACAAAACAGGGTAAAACAGCGCATTATCAAAGAATGACCTTTAAGTTCAGCAAAAGCTACTAATTTTGACAACAAGACGCAAAATATCAAATGTTATATAAAATAATATGTTTGCAAACTCGGTATTTTTAATCACTTTTCTACACTAATCACCCTCATTAATTTATAATTATAGTCTGATTTCATGCAAATGAGGGCATTGCATGATCTCAAGTGTGGGGAAGGGTTATAAATTCTCTCGGGTTTACACTTAGTTTAATTGCCAAATTTTGTGAAAATTTAAAAAAAAAATTAACTAAATGAATTCAAAATCATGTTTATACATATTTATGAACGATAAAACTAGGTGTTAATGCCAAAATTATTGTTACCTCGGAGAGAGCATAAATGGAGAAACAACCCAAAATGTTAGAATTCATTTAAAATGGGATAGAGGAGAATAAAAAGGAAAAGAAAAAAAATAAATAAAAGCTAAGTGTGGGAAGAATTTACCAAGTTATTTAAAACACATATCACATAGGTTTGTACAAGATTATTACAGGTACTTTTGTTTTGGACGATTTCAATCAGTTTTACCTAATTTACTGTAATATATTTGAAAGAAAGATGGATCTGCACGATGAATCAATTCCATCATTAAAAGGAAGTAAAGTCTTCTGAAAAAGACACGCGCTTCTTGATTTAGGTCAGGAAGTTGTCGTCCAGACCAGTTGTAGAGTCTACGAAAAACCTTGAAAAGTTTTCTCAAAAATCAGCTAGAAATCCACGGACCATAGCATCAAACAGGGTCGCCAAGTGGTCAGACTTATCCTAACCATCAGAGGATCTGTCTCATAAAATGGGGAGGGCGCCGTGTAAATTAGCTTGATAAGACTAATGAATCAGACCCCAGAAAGGATAATCTCTTTAAAGATTAAAAATCAGCATTTAAGTCTGATATTACTCAATCCTTGAGATTGACCTTAAAGATTGAGAATTACAAACTCATGGAATTCAATGATATCTAAACTCGAGCTTGAACGAGAAAATATTTTGATCAAATTAAAACCGATTTGTTTTCTGAAAACCCATTTTCAATGCGTTCATTACCATTGAACATAAAATCCTAGGAATTCACCTGGAATTGATTAGGTCACCTCAACCAAATCGGGTGTCAACCGTAAGAACGGTGGTTGCATAGCATGGTCGAAGACAGGACCTTGTGCCAGACTGAAAAATTATAGGGTGATCTTTACTATTGCTCCTACAAAGGATAGTAATTGCATCCGACACGTTTTAGACCATTAACATCTTCATGTCATTAGACATTGCCTTAAAAGTTGCTTGTTCAACGCTTTCCTTTACAACCGGATGATAGTTTATCGAAAGGTAATATACGGAGCAAGTAAACTGGACGTGTTGCTTGCACAATACAATGATAGCAAGTGGGTGATACAAAACCATAAGTTTTGAGCTAAAATTTTGAAATCTGAAACCCACAAAAATATTTTGCAAACACCGGTGAAGGGTTATTCCGGAAAACTTATCTAGGGTAAAAGCTAGATTGAATTTTTAAAAGATCAAATGTTTTTATAAAGATCCAATTTCCTTAAAGGATCTAAATTTTTATAAGTCATGTGGGACTGTAAACCACATCGTTACTATCATTGTTTATACCGCCGTATCAAAATCACTGATGTATAAGTGTGAGAATAAAAAAAAAAAAGTGATTCGAGTGAAGTGTGATTTTATTTTAAGTTTTGTATTACTTGAGGACAAGCAACGCTCAAGGGTGGGGATATTTGATAGTGCTCCAAATGAACATATATTTAGGCACAATATCCTTCCAATATGTAAAGCTTTTAGTTGTAATTGTTCTATTTTTATGTAATATTCGTTTAAATAAATAAGTGCGAAAACAAAAGAAGAAAACGACGATTTGAAGACGCAAATGACCAAAAAGCCAAAAAGTACAAAGTACAATCCAAGTGGTTCAAAATATTGATGAGAAACGTCTAAAAATTACAAGAGTACGAGCCGCGGAACGCAAAATACAAAATATCTCAGCGTACGAAAGGACGTTCGAAAATCCGGAACCGGGACCTGAGCCAACTATCAACGCGCGACGCAACGGACCTAAAATTACAAGTTAACTATGCACATAAATATAAGATAATATATAAATAATTCTTAAAATTATATATATATTATATTATATATTAAAAACCGTCGGCAAACTAGGAGACAAACGATTGTGAGCTGGATCCTTGCTCCATACGATTGCATGGCATGGCTCTTATTCCCATGCGATTGGAAGGGAATTGGTGGCCAAGTCCTATAAATTTGCCAGTTTTCTGCGAGTTTTAACACACATCTTTTTCTTTTACTTCTTTGTAATAATATATATATATATATATATATATATATATATATATATATATATATATATATATATATATATATATATATATATATATATATATATATATATATTTATAATTTAAAGTTTAATTTAAGTTTAATAATAATTGGGTTATTGTAAGAAATGTTTTAAGGTTTGGTAAGTCTGAACTCTGTCCGTGTAACGCTACGCGATTAATCACCACTGTAAGCTATGTTCTTCCTTTTTAAATTAATGTCTTGTAACTAAGTTATTATTATGCTTATTTGAGCCAAAGTAATCATGATGTTAGACTAAATATTAAGACGGGGTTATTAGATTTTGTACCATAATTATGGTTTGGACAAAAGACCGACACTTGTGGACATTGGACTATGACTATTAATAGATAAGGGGTATTGTCTAATTGAGTGACAACTCATTGGAACCTGTCGAACCTATCTTCAAATTAATTAATCTAATAATTATTAAAATGATTATGTATGTCCTATTTAGAGACATTTATACGACATCTTTTACAATCATTTAATTAATTATTCGGGTTGGGTAACTGATTATTTATTTTGATCAAGTGGGTAAATTAATATTCATATCTCATTAAAACAGGGGTGGATTACATACAAGGATAATTGGTGTAATTATTAACAAAGTATTAAAACCTTGGATTATGCGCAGTCGATAACCTGGTGTAATTATTACAAAGTATTAAAACCTTGTTACAGTTCGAATCCCTAATTAGTTGGAATATTTGACTTCGAGAATAAGGTTAATTTGACGAACATTTTATAATTATGATCGATGGACTATTATGGACAAAAACCAAATAGGTATCAAATAATCCAGGACAAAGGACAATTAACCCGGGTGATAAATTAAAATCAACACGTCAAACATCATGATTACGGAAGTTTAAATAAGCATAATACTTTTATTTCATATTTCATCGTACTTTTAATTACTGTCATTTTATTATTCGCAATTTTAAATTTCGTCATTGTTATTTATTTTACGCATTTTAATTATCATCATTTATCTTTACGCTTTATTTAAAATCGACAAACAGCTCATTAAATGGTAAACCCCCTTTTATATATATATAGTTTTTAAAATATAGCGTTAAACTTAGCTAGTTCCCTGTGGACGAACCGGACTTACTAAAAACTACACTACTGTACGATTAGGTACACTACCTATAAGTGTTGTAGCAAGGTTTAGGTATATCCACTCTATAAATAAATAAATAACTTGTGTAAAATTGTATCGTATTTAATAGTATTTCGTAGTAAAAATATAACTATTTCGTATACACCTCGCAGAACATCAGTGATCATACTATGAGTTTTCTTAATAACGAGGTGAGGAGGAAGCATATTATCTTTCCTTACATGTGTTGCTTTCATGTTCTGATTTCTCACACTATCTCTTTGAGGAAGGAGAGTACCGAGAAATTAACTCAACCTAATTGTTGGTACTTGTCTTTGCTGTTTAATCATCATACAGTTAACATTCCTTATTGTGTAGCCAATTATTTAAGTAATTCAGCAAGGGGTAGAACTCAGGGAAGTTCTGTGTGTGGTGGTTATTTCGTGACCTTGATTGCTAGATCTTTGGGGATTACGACTGTTGGTTTGCAGCCGTTTATGCCTGAGGTTGGTCAGGTTAATGTTAGGATTTGTTTAATTGCTAAGGTTGTTAAGAGAGGAGCAGGTGAGAGTTTTGTTCCATATGACCCGCTAGTTGGTCAGTTGATGGAAGTTGAGCAGTAGCATGAGCCACCTCACACTGAGGCATTGAGTAGCCGATCTAGGGATAGTAGGAGAGGTGATCGAGGTGGTTCTGATGATCTGTTGAGGGTGATTGAGATGATGACTACCCTAAACACTAATCAGGGTAATATGTCCACTATGATGGGGGATCATCACCGATAGTTACTGGTTAAACGCCAGGAGGACATGTCTGAGTTTGATTCATTTAGAAGGGAATCTACTTATGAGTTGGATCGTATTAATTACTCGGTTCAGTGGGGAGTTCATAACGATGAGAGGTTCTACATCCATTACCCGAGTACCGAACCTTTTGAGCCCACCTACTATGAGCCACCATCGTGCTATACTCCAGATAGCCTCAAATGTAGTCAGCTTCTTGATAGCCACAATAAAACACTGAACGGCTGATGAACAACGGATGACTTCAGGAGACCGGCAAAAAGCACAGGAATACCATGTTGAAGGCGGGTAAGCTCACCTAATGTGGCCGAAACCTTCTCTGATAACTTCTTATTATCATCAAAAAGTAGAACGACCTTCTCCTGTTCCTGGGCAAGTTCCGCCTTCAACGTTTCCTGCACTTCCCGAGAATCACGTAACTTTTCCCGGGTGGGCTCCAAGGCCTCCTTTGCCGACGCTAGTTCCCTCTCAAGGCGAGTGATCGTCCTCGACAACTCCGCCACGCGATAGTTATCATTCTCAAACATCACACAATGCTCTTGAATGCGACGAGCATCAGCCTCGCTCTGGTTCAATTCATCTGCCGCAAGATGCTGGGCAAACACGGCAAACTGAGACCGCAAGCGTTGTGCCTGGGTGGAGGAAAGGGCAGCCATTGCCTCTTTCAGATCCGAAAAGTTTATGAAGTCCAGATATTCCCTATAAACTGGGTAGTCTGAAGCATCACAATGTAGAAAATTACGGAATGGCGCGACATTACAGTCGGGCAAAACGTAAACATTCTGCCCAACATTTTTTGTCGGCCGGCGGCGTGCATCCGAGGCCACCACGGCGGGTTCTTTTCCAGGACGGTGCCCTTAAAACAACTCCCTTTTAATAGCTGACTCCTCCTCAGCCACCCGACTCTCTCCCACAACCGACTCAAGCCTCTCCCGAGTAGCCGCTCCCTCAAACAACGGAACCATGGGGGCAGATCCCTGCGCTCCCGCAGAAGTCACACCAGCGTTACCTATGCATACACGAAAAAAGCAATGTAGTCAGCACAAGATACTATTAGGCAAGTTAAAGTGAGTGCGAGTCAAAGGCATACCTTCAGCTGTCGCAGACGGCTCAATTCGACGCCTGGTACGACGGATCAACCCACCCTCTGAAGAACCACCATTGCAAGATTCCAAGTTCTAAGGAGGCAGCGCCATGTGACGGCTGGAAGACGCCGGAGGCATATCCTCAACTACCTTGTGGTAAACCGAAACGACAAACAATGTCCTCCCATACAAAGGTTAAGATTTTTATTCCTGTAATCGTGCTTAACGGTTTCGCCTTGACCCATTTTATAAAGTAGTCGATTGCGATCACTAGGAATTTAATGTTACCGAAACCTCTTGGGATTGTGCCAACAATGTCGATCCCCCATTTAGAGAACGGCCAAGCGGCATGTATGGGAATCATATTTCGACGAGGGGATCTGTTGACGGGATGTAACAACCCTCACTTTTCGACTTCTAAATTACTGAATTAACCCTAGGGTTATATGTCTGACTATATGTATTAAGGGTTGTTATATACAATTAAATATTGACCGAATAGTAATTTTTAGTCAACAATGTACGCTTAAATAAATAATATATTATTAATTTATATAATTTGACATAATTTAACTAAGTATATAAACTTTGTATCACTTTTATTATTTCGTTAATGTATTATATATTTAACTATATAATAAATCCAATTATATATAAATGTAATAATATTTACAAACTTACTAAAACTATAGTTTAATAATTAAAATCATAATTATTATTAAAAATACAAAATACCAAATTATTTATTATTTTTATGCAAAATTTGTATTTATTAATTAAATAAAACAAAAATAAAAAAAATAAAAAATAAAATATTATTGACAAATATTCTTGGAAAAGCATTAAATCAATTTGTTTATTTATATAAAAAAAACCCTTAAAATAAATGAAAAAAAAAATAAATAAATAAATAAATTACTTTTTAATTAAAAATTGTAATGAAAAAACTACTTTTATTATTTTATTTTGTGCATTATCCCATGACCTAATATTTAATATTTTTTAATTTTAAAATCCCATTAAGAATTAAAATATTTCTTTTTATTTTAATTATTTTATTCTTTTTACCTAATTTTTTCAAGTATAAATACCCCTCATTTCTCATTCAAACTCACACCAAAATTTCTCTCATTCTCTCTTTGAAGAATTACTACTAGTTGATATCCAGATCACTTACTTGCTTTACTTTCCTTCTTGCGTGGAATACTTCAACTGCTATTTAATGTGAGTTTCATATGATCCCTTTTACTCTTTACATTTTTGGGCTGAGAATACATGCGCTACTTTTATAACTGTTTTATGAAATGAATACAAATACTAAAACTGATTTTTCGTGAGTTTCATATGATCCCTTTTACTCTTTACATTTTTGGGCTGAGAATACATGCGCTACTTTTATAACTGTTTTTATGAAATGAATACAAATACTAAAACTGATTTTTCGTGAGTTTCATATGATCCCTTTTACTCTTTACATTTTTGGGCTGAGAATACATGCGCTACTTTTATAACTGTTTTTATGAAATGAATACAAATACTAAAACTGATTTTTCGTGAGTTTTCATAGCTCCCTTTTTATCTATATTTTTGAGCTGAGAATACATGCGCTACTTTTATAACTGTTTTTATGAAATGAATACAAATACTAAAACTGATTTTTCGTGAGTTTCATATGATCCCTTTTACTCTTTACATTTTTGGGCTGAGAATACATGCACAACTTTTATAACTGTTTTACACGTATCAACTATTAAACTGTGATATGTTGGGCTATGACCAGCAAGTCCCCAACCGACAAGTATAAATGATAACTTGTTACGGGGCAAACTTGAAAGTCTAGTCTAAATACAAGTACCAACTATTAAACTATGATATGTTGGGCTATGAACAGCAAGTCCCCAACCGACAAGTATAAACGATAACTTGTTACGGGGCAAACTTGAAAGTCTAGTCCAAATATCAGTACCAACTGTTAAAACTATGTTATACCCGGCAATGTCAGACTAAGTCCCTACAGTGATATTTTTAATTGCTGCGGCATTCTTAATTATTGGGGATAGGCCTATCGGGAGTAACGTCCCCGATACATTTGACTAAGTCTTTGTATTACTTAATAATGAAATTAAAACGACAAGGACAGAACAACTTGTCACGGGGAAAACAACGTTTAGTCTAAATATCACGCACTGGCATAACTTTTGATCCTGCGGGAGATCAACTTGACTGGATCTTGCGAGATCTACTTTACAAACTAAATCTTGTGGTCTAACACTATTACTGAAATCATTATTTATGAAAAACCTATGAACTCACTCAACCTCATGTTGACTTTTTAAGCATGTTTATTCTCAGGTACTTAAATATTGCTTCCGCTGTATATCAACTGCTTTGATGATGATTGCTTGCTATGCTTGGAGTCTTCATTACATATCATATCAATTAAAGACATATTTATCTTCCGCTGCAAAACCTAACAAAACGTCTCATGTAGAGTCGTTCTCGTTTATACAACTCTGATTTGATATAATTAGTCACAAATACCCCAGGCCCTATTTGGGGGTGTGACAGATTGGTATCAGAGCATAACCAGGCTGTTATAGAGAACCAGGATTGTATTTTTATGTGTGCCTTACTTGTTAGCTAGGGTTCCTTAGCAATCTAGGAAACTATAACCTTTCCTGCCTTAGAATTAAAGCACTTAGGATTGCCCCATAATCTTAACGATTATGCTTAAAGATTCTAATCAAAATATCCTTCCTAATGTTAGGATGTCTAATTATCATCAAACGACCAAAATGAATCTTTTCAAGCCAACCGAAAAAGATACTGGAAGGTCTTCCACAGAAAGACCAGTCCAAAGTCCACCTTATGACTTTGGTGGTCCTCCCTCACCAAATTATAGCCCAAATACTACTCTAAAGTTACATGGGTCTCCTGAATACTATCCAACCCCAAGGAATAAAGACAAGAGGAAATGTCTTGAAGAAACTGGGCCGTCAAAGAAAAGATCCCGATCTCCTTCCTACGATGAAGTTGATGCCAAGTTCATGAATCTGTGAAAAACTACCGATGACCTTATTCGCCATATTACAAGGATCGATGCTCAAATGAAGGAAAAAGACCTAGCGATCAAGAAGCTCATGGAGGAAAATGCTGAGCTAAAGAAAGAGATTATATAGATACATTTGTTTTATCCCATGACCGATGTGGACTTTGGTTTGCACCCTTACAAGAAATGCCCGATGGGGGAAGCAATATCTCTCCTACCTAAGAGAAGATGTTGACTTTAGATTGAAGATGGAGGAAAACCGCGTGAATAATCAACTTTCTATGAGGGACCACAAGTACCATGTAATCAACAATGATGTTTCCAATCTTTATGATAACATCGAGTATCTTTATGAGGAACAAAAGGAGAAGAACGACAAGTTTGAGAAGTTTATGAAGGAGGTTGAGGACGAGAAGAAGAAATATGAAGACTACTTCAATCTTAATATTTCCTAGTTATTTTCTATTTATGCAAAGGCTAGGCCTTAAACTATTTCTATCCCCGAATCGTGTAATAAGAAGGCTTGTTTAAAGCCTTATTCTTAATAAAATAAAGTGTTTCGTTTATATCATATTCATCTTTATTCCACTTAATTTTTTTTTTCAAACTTATGACCTATCAAGTTTATCAAACTTCTATATGTTATTGAAGATAACGGTTCATCCACAAGCTCCTGCTACTACTTCAAACACTCACGTATCTTATGCCTTTATGCATCGGTTTGCGAATCGGAAAATATTATTGGGTTATCACAGTATACGAATTGAAATTCTTTAATCAATATCGGGTTACAAATCTCAACACGTCATACCACCATTATTACATAAATGGATGACACATCGTATCTTATCATATATTATCATGTCTATAAACTTTGTCTACCACTTCTCCTAAATTTCCTCCGTAAATTACGAAAATCTTTTTGCTATAAATACGTATTCAAGGAGACGAATATATCATTCGGTATTCAATACCCATTTCATATCAAACCCTATTCCAAACATATAATATGAATTTTTCAAACTCTTCAAGCTCCCACGGCAGCGTAACCGGAACAAATGAACCAATCAGCTATCATCTATTCTGGATGAATTGGGGATGAGTTCGTAGCCGACTCAATCAATGGAGACAAGAAGAAGGTGATCCCTTCCACCAACCGAATTCACCTCTTGGCGAAGAACCTGAAGCGCTTACCGGCGAACCAGTCCGAAACACCATTTTCTCTCTTCTTTCCAGGGTATCCCGTCACGAATATATAATATCGAAGATTCTAGATCTTATTCACCCCCTTGTTCCAACCACCAATCATCCCGGAATAATAGAAGAAGTCAACGAGCTTCACGCTCGAGTAGTGGCTCTGGAAAATCTGGTGCGAAACCTACGAACACCAGCAGCAGCACCAGCAGCATAACCAGCATCACCACCAGTACCATCAGTACCATCAACATCACCACTAACAGCATCAGCTTCATCAACAACAACATTCGCATCCCCCGCCTCAACAACACACTCAGTACCTCAAACATCAACATGATACGCCCCATAGATACCAAGGAATATTAGCAATAAAGAGTTAAGATGTATTGACTCATTCTTCGTGAAGAATTATATATGTATACCTTATATATATATATATGATTTGGAACAATAATAAATCTTGTCGTACTAAGAAATTGCGTGAGAATCTCAACTAGTATGTACTACTTGGTTAATTCATATCACTAATATGCTATGATGTACACCCTTCACTAATGACTTAACAATTGTTAATCACTGCTTCAGCACAATAAACTCCATTTTATAATAAATCAAGTATAACGATGAATGTATTGATTCATAACTTCATTAGCGAAATATTTCGCAACAATTATGAAATCTCTAAGATTTTGGAGATTATTTACTCTCGTTCCAAACCGCAAATCAAATGAGTTTAATATATAATAACTCATTAAATCCATGATTATATCTGAAGAATACATATATGAACGTATATCTTCATAAAGATTGTAAAAACTGTTAATTGTGAAAATATTTTAACGGGTAGGTAATACCCGAGAAATATTTACATCTCACATAAATACACTGTACATTCTTCAATTTCGATTCATAAATCATTAATTATACTCACTGCCTTCACTGTGATACACAATCATTTTCATACAAATTTAATTACACATTCTGAAATTAACATACCAGAATTAAAGTAAAGCTTTAGCAGGTGTTATCTTCCTAAAGATCACTACATTCATGAATTATATTCATTCGTATTCTATGATGAATTATCACATCAAACCACCGAAATTATCATAAACAACGCCTATTCGTTAACCATTAGATCCGTTGACGATTACAATCAGCGTTTAATCATCTAAAAAATAAAATTTCTTGAAACCATCTCGGATTGATAACCAATGATTCAGATATGGTAGCATTAAATGCAGAGGAAACAAAAGAATTTTCCTCGTCATTGGAACTAAGAAATTCTGAGATATCACTGTATCTTTCGTTATAAATATCCTCTATATTTCTGAAGATATCTTTATAACGATTCTTGTCAGCAATTAATTATCTCTTTGCGATATCTTTATCACATCATAAAGGAAACTGTTTTAGTTTCTATATTCTATAAAGTTCAAGTTTAAATTATGAATGATTTGAAGTAGTGTTGGGAATTGAAGCGTGAGTTAGTATAATATAATGACGTCAGGCGAACGTGATTATATTATAGTAAGTCATGCTAAATTTTTAATGGAAGATGATGATTCATAGACTTTATAATCATCATTTGCCATGTTACACGACTCTTATCTATTTAAACTCTAAACATATCAAGAAAATATTTTTCTTGATAATTCGGTCTTTTTCGGATATTCTGGTAATATGACAAATCAAATCGTGCTATTACCTTTCCTTCTGCTTTGAATATCATGATCATTCGAAACTTCATACCTACGAATTCTGGACCGTTACTTGCTTTACAAAAGCATGAAGCTTCGACATATAAGGGAAAATATAAATCCCGATAACAACACTGAAATTACAAACCGTGTATATCAATGCGTATAGCAATATAAAGACACGGGAGAACTAAAAACACAATAAATCCTAGAGCATAGTAGAAGTAAATAGACTCCTCTGGTGGGAGTTGGAAAAGAAGGATGATTGTGGCGATAACCAATATAATGTCAAAGACAAGAACTAGATTGAGCATATTAACAAAACTTTTGGAAGTATGAATTGAGAAAGAAAGTATATAAGTGGTGAAGATAATGAAATGGAAGAAGCTAATTTATAGCAAAAATTCCAGACACAGCAATCGAGGCAATTCACCGCATTTAATTAAAGAAAATCCTAATTTCCGTAATTACCGAAAAATCAAATCTTATAAAGATTTCGAAGATTTCTTTAATTCCTTGAAATCCAAAAATCAATCGTAACTACGTCAAAAGTTAAGGCGAACATTTAATTTTCTCATTTACTCTTTTACGATAGCTTCGTTTATACTCTTTCTATAATCGAATTACTTTATCCATATTATTTAATGTCGATAAAACTCTAATTCATCATTCTTGTTATAAAGAATGGCGATCACTATCAAATTTCATGACTATGATTTTCATGAACTCCTCTCTGTTTTGTCTGCCTAATATTGCAGCATAAACACTCAAGGTTTTAAATGAGCTCAATATTATTCATAACACATTTCATGTATCCAATTTACTGAAATGACTTGCATAACATCATCATTTTGAATGATCTCTGCATTAATGATAAAATGCACTTCGTAGAAGAACCTATAGAGATTATGGTTTGTATGACTTAAACGCTTGAAACAAAACAATATTCTATCCTTTGGAAAACACGCAAGGCCCCGAACATACCTGGGAACGTGAAGACCAAATGAAACAGAAATATCCCCATCTCTTCTCAACCGCTGATGCATCCGAGAAGTCTACCTAAAACTTCGGGACGAAGTTTTTATTAACGGGGAGGTACTGTAACAACCCTCACTTTTCGACTTCTAAATTACTGAATTAACCCTAGGGTTATATGTCTGACTATATGTATTAAGGGTTGTTATATACAATTAAATATTGACCGAATAGTAATTTTTAGTCAACAATGTACGCTTAAATAAATAATATATTATTAATTTATATAATTTGACATAATTTAACTAAGTATATAAACTTTGTATCACTTTTATTATTTAGTTAATGTATTATATATTTAACTATATAATAAATCCAATTATATATAAATGTAATAATATTTATAAATTTACTAAAACTATAGTTTAATAATTAAAATCATAATTATTATTAAAAATACAAAATACCGAATTATTTATTATTTTTATGCAAAATTTGTATTTATTAATTAAATAAAACAAAAATAAAAAAAATAAAATATAAAATATTATTGACAAATATATTTGGAAAAGCATTAAATCAATTTGTTTATTTATATAAAAAAAATCCTTAAAGTAAATGAAAAAAAAATTAAATAAATAAATTACTTTTTAATTAAAAATTGTAATGGAAAAACTACTTTTATTATTTTATTTTGTGCATTATCCCATGATCTAACATTTAATATTTTTTAATTTTAAAATCCCATTAAGAATTAAAATATTTCTTTTTATTTTAATTATTTTATTCTTTTTACCTAATTTTTTCAAGTATAAATACCCCTCATTTCTTATTCAAACTCACACCAAAATTTCTCTCATTCTCTCTTTGAAGAATTACTACTAGTTGATATTCAGATCACTTACTTGCTTTACTTTCCTTCTTGCGTGGAATACTTCAACTGCTATTTAATGTGAGTTTCTTATGATTCCTTTCTCTTTACATTTTTGGGCTGAGAATACATGCGCTACTTTTATAACTGTTTTATGAAATGAATACAAATACTAAAACTGATTTTTCGTGAGTTTCATATGATCCCTTTTACTCTTTACATTTTTGGACTGAGAATACATGCGCTACTTTTATAACTGTTTTTATGAAATGAATACAAATACTAAAACTGATTTTTCGTGAGTTTCATATGATCCCTTTTACTCTTTACATTTTTGGGCTGAGAATACATGCGCTACTTTTATAACTGTTTTTATGAAATGAATACAAATACTAAAACTGATTTTTCGTGAGTTTTCATAGCTCCCTTTTTATCTATATTTTTGGGCTGAGAATACATGCGCTACTTTTATAACTGTTTTTATGAAATGAATACAAATACTAAAACTGATTTTTCGTGAGTTTCATATGATCCCTTTTACTCTTTACATTTTTGGGCTGAGAATACATGCACAACTTTTATAACTGTTTTACACGTATCAACTATTAAACTGTGATATGTTGGGCTATGATCAGCAAGTCCCCAACCGACAAGTATAAACGATAGCTTGTTACGGGGCAAACTTGAAAGTCTAGTCTAAATACACGTACCAACTATTAAACTGTGATATGTTGGGCTATGACCAGCAAGTCCCCAACCGACAAGTATAAACGACAACTTGTTACGGGGCAAACTTGAAAGTCTATTCTAAATATCAGTACCAACTGTTAAAACTATGCTATACCCGCCAATGTCCGACTAAGTCCCTACAGTGATATTTTTAATTGCTACGGCATTCTTAATTATTGGGGATAGGCCTATCGGGAGTAACGTCCCCGATACATTTGACTAAGTCTTTGTATTACTTAATAATGAAATTAAAACGACAAGGATAGAACAACTTGTCATGGGGCAAACAACGTTTAGTCTAAATATCACGCACTGGCATAACTTTTGATCCTGCGGGAGATCAACTTGACTGGATCTTGCGAGATCTACTTTACAAACTAAATCTTGTGGTCTAACACTATTACTGAAATCATTATTTATGAAAAACCTATGAACTTACTCAACCGCGTGTTGACTTTTTATGCATGTTTATTCTCAGGTACTTAAATATTGCTTCCGCTGTATATCTACTGCTTTGATGATGATTGCTTGCTATGCTTGGAGTCTTCATTACATATCATATCAATTAAAGACATATTTATCTTCCGCTGCAAAACTCAACAAAACGTCTCATGTAGAGTCATTCTCGTTTATACAACTCTGATTTGATATAATTAGTCACAAATACCCCAGGCCCTATTTGGGGGTGTGACACAGGAGCATGTATTTAGCATGCCTCACAGTTTATGATTAGGTCATATGTGTCCCGGTACATGTGTGGCCAGAAATAACCCATTCTCTTAATCCTGCTAACTACCATTCGGTAGCCGGAATATGTGGAGCAGGCTCCTTCATGCATTTCTTGTATTATTTCTTTGTCCTACGCCTGGCCAACGCACCTTAAGCAAGGCTCTGTGAATAATTTCCTGTACAGGATGCCATTTTTAAAGTTATACATTAGTGCCCGCATTCGTATCCTACGGGCTTGTAATTTGTCTTCCGAGAGGGTACCATCGGTAAGGTATTTTATGAAAGGTGTCATCCAACATTCTTCTTCTGTTGTGATTGTTGCCATGAGAGTATCCTCTTCAGTTGACTTTCTTTCCCGTACTGTAACCATAACTTTTTTGGTAAAGTGGTCGTATAGCAAAGAGGCAAGCTTGCTCGAAGCATCTGCTTTCTTGTTACGATTACGGGGTATTTGTTTTATTTCAAATGTTGTGAAGGTGTTTGTTAGTGCCTTCATAAGTTCTGGGTATTTTTGCATCGATGAAATCTCTTGCTTCGAAGCTGTCGTTTAACTGGCCTGCTACCAGTTGTGAGTCGACATAAACTGTGAGTTGTCGTACATCAATTCTTTTAGCCAAGCGTAATTCGGCTATTAGTGCTTCATACTCGGCCTTGTTGTTTGAGGCGGTGAACTTCAACCGGATAGCATAGGTTATTTCTTCTCTGTTTGGGGAAACTAGGAGTAGGCCTATGCCAGCCCCCTCCTCACTTGATGCTCCATTCGTATATAGTTCTTAAAATTCGTCCATTTCCCTTCTTGTAACTGTCGTTTCGCCTTGCTTGATCATGTCAGAAGGGAGCTTCACCAGGAAGTCGGCTATCACTTGGCCTTTGACCGAATGTCTCGGGAGAAAGGTGATTTCGTGATTTCCAAGTTCTATTGCCCATTTCGCCATTCTTCCAGAAATTTTCAACCTAGTCAGGACGTGTTTGATCGGTTGGTCCGTGAAAACTTGTATCGGATGTGCTTGAAAATATCGCCGTAACCGTTTGGCTGTGTGCACTAAAGCATAAATTAGTTTTTTCATGGCCGGGTAGTTAACTTCTCCATTTTGCAATACTTTGCTTACGAAGTACACCGGCATTTGAGTTTTACCTCTGTCGGCAATTAGAACCGAGCTGATTGCCTCAGAGGAGGCGGCAAGGTATACCGTGAGGGTTTCGCCCAGTATAGGTGCCGTTAATGTTGGTATTTCTTTTAAGAATGCCTTTACATCCTGGAAGACCTTCTCGGCCTCATCCGTCCAAATGAAATCTTTTTTGCTCAGGCAGCCCTTTAACGTCTGGAAAAAGGGGAGAGCTCTGTCGGGGGCTCGTGACAGAAACCTTGTGAGTGCCGCTAGCTTCTTGTTTAAGCTTTGTACGTCTTTTTTACTCCTGGGTGACTGCATGTCTTCGATTGCTTGGATTTTCTTCGGGTTTGCCTTAATTCCTCTCGGAGTGATCATGAAGCCTAAGAAGCGGCCTTCTTCCATTCTGAAAGAGCATTTTGACGGATTTAGCTTCATATTGATTTTGCGTAGCGAATCGAACGTTTCAATGATGTCTAAAATCATTTATTCTTTTGTTTTGCTCTTGATGACATTGTCGTCCATGTATGCTTTGATATTACGTTCGATTTGGTCCTGGAATGCTTTGTCGATTAGCTGTTGGTATGTTGCTCCGGCATTCTTTAACCCAAATGGCATTTTTGTATAGCAGAAAATGCCTTTGTTTGTGAAGAATGCGGTCTTTTCTTCGTCGATTTCTGCCATTGGGATTTGTTGGTAACCACTGTATGCATCCAGGAAGCTTAGGAACTGGAAACCCGAGAGGGATTCAACCTTCCAGTCGATTTTTGGCAGAGGGTAATTGTCTTTTGGGCATGCTTTATTGATGTCCTTGTAGTCGACACATATGTGCCAAGATCCGTTCGCCTTCTTTACCATCACGGGGTTCGCCACCCACGCTTGATATTTTACTTTTTTCATTATACTGGCGTCGACCAGTTGTTGTACCTCGTTATCCAGGAATTCGCTCCGTTCTAACGCCATTTCTCTTTTCTTCTGAATGACCGGTGTGATGTTCGGGTTTACGTTTAGCCGGTGTTGGGCTATTTCCCGTGGGACACCGTCATGTCGGATGGTTCCCAGGCGAAGACATCAATATTTGCTGCTAAGAGTTTACAGAGCGTATCCTTTGCATTGGTGCTCAAGGTAGCGCCAATCTGGATCCGCTGGTCCGGATGCTTGGGATTCGAGGACATGTAACCATTGTCATGGATTACAATATCATTGGTTCCTTTGAATATCTGCATACATTCGATTGGTTCCAGTTCTTGCGTCCGGATCGTGGCGACTCCAACTGGAGTTGGGAACTTCAACATGCCGTGTACTGTTGACACAATTGCACCAAATTTCTGCATGGCGTTACGTCGTAGGATAACGTTATACCGTGAGTCTATTTTGACTATGGAGAATTCGATGTCTTCAGTACTCTGGAAAGGTAATGTTCCCAACACGACCTCCAGCGTGATGGAACCCACTGCCCAGGTTGCAGCGCTGTTGAATCCTGCCAATGGTGAGGTTGCGGCTTTCTTCTACCGTCTGATGTTTTCTGGTAGCTGCAGAAAACAATGTTCGAACATGACTTCTGCACCCGCACCGGTGTCGGTGTATATTTGCCCAATTTGGCAATTGGTGATGTGTGCCCGTATGATAACAGGGTCTAAAGATGGGTTAATATTAAATAACGAGGGGAAGACTATGGGTTCATGCTTCCATTCATCTAATACCCCTGATTTTCGTCGTTGTCCCAAGACCCATGAGTGAATCATATGCACATCAATGTCGTTGGTGCTTTTTATGCTTATTTCTTCATCTTCTAACTCGTTGTGGTGAGTAGTGATTAATTTCGTACCTTTAGATAGCGCCATTTGATCAAACCAAAATCGACTAGCATATATAGATTTCGGGTTTGAGTGCTTGATTTGTGAAAAAGAGTAAGTCGAATGTTTTAACTCCAATAATTGTGCAAACCCCGATTTGAAATCTGAATTCCAAGGGCGTAAAACAATCGATTGAATTAACCTTATTCGATCAGAATCGAATAAGTTAATATCTTAGAGTGAAGATTGGCTCCGACGATGATCGGAGCGCTGACCAGAAATGAGTTAACGACTGGAGTAATGCTATCGCGATTAACTTGAGCAGAGTAACATTAATGCATCCAGTGTTGTGGAATAAATGATCTTGTTCGAGTATTTATAGATGTTAGGATGGAATGATGACGTGGCATATGTCCCTTTCATGGTTGTAACAAACTTTGCCAATCCCGAGGGGTGATGTGGCACCTGTCCCTTTCATGGGAATAATCGAGTAGATCCTAACAAACTTTCCTAGATTCGTGGGCTGACGTGGCATGCAACTTGCTTGCATGCTTGTTCCGGAATTAAGTGTCTACTCTGGGACAGTGCACTTTCTCCGGGACGAAGTTCTTGTCCCAGGAGGGTATTTTTATGTCGGGTTGAAATACCGAACCAGGAAGTGGTGACGGTACCAATTGCATGTCGGTTCCGGTTAGGGTATCTCAGAGCTCTTAGTCTAATCCGGGAAGGTTTTGCTTTCTACTTGTTCCAAGTGTTTCTTCTCGGTTATAGTTATCGTGACTGGCTACACGATGACGGATGATGTCGTGGAGTAGCCCTTCTTCCGGGATGGACCGTGCCGGGTAAGATCCTAGGCAATCGCTATTTGTTAATGTCATTTTGAGACAGATCATTATGCGTATCATTAGATTACTTGTTAAAAATAAGAATTTAAACGCCAAAAATTGTGAAACGATTGCAAACTTATAGGCGATACCATATGGCATAATAAGCATGGACCACTGAGGCAGTAAAAGAGTCCCAAATAAGGGCCAACTTTGAAAAATTGCCAAATGTAAAGCAAATGATAAACATGGAAGCAAAAGTAATGAAAGGTAAAAGAGCCCAATGAAGGCCAATGAAGAAAAACAGTTCCAATGAGAATCGCACACATATATAATTCTCTAGAACACAAAAGAGTCCAATGATGACCAAATTGTATAAATTTGACTTAATAAACATTAGGGCTACTTATATTCCTTGGTCTGGTTCAGACTAGTTCTTACAATAATAAAAGCTAACTTATAATTAGACATCTGTGTGATTTTGCATTTTGCTCCAACTTATTATACCCATTTAAATTGTTTCAATTATCTATACCCATTTGAAGTGATAAATTTAGTTGAGGACAAGTAAAAGTTAAAGTGTAGGGTATTTGATAACTCTTAAATTATACAGTATTTTGATAACATTTTGAGGAGTTATCTTGGCATTTTAAATGCTAAAACACACTAAAATGGGTAAAAAAGGGGAAATAGGTATTTTTAATATTTTGTTTAAGTTATATGCAAAACAGGAACAAAAACAGTCAAAAACGAAGAAAGTGAGATGAAACCGCCGGCTTGTGGGCATTAAAGTCGCCGCCTTCCCTGTAGTTATCCAGAATGTTCCAGATTTGATCGTAGAATTTGATAAACCTGGGGTCCAAGAAAAATAAAGTAAAGCCGCCGGCTTCACACTGAAGCCGCCTGCCTAAGTCACACGGTTTCTCGACTTGTCTACAAAGTTCAAGTAAAAATGGAAACAAAATCAGAAAGATTGCCGGATCCTTGAAGCCACCGGCCTGCCACTAAAGCCGACGGCTTAACTATGACGGTTACGCATTTTGTACTTGCGGATCAAGTTTAACTTGGAAATGAATTCACCGACCTAAGGAAGTCGTCAGCTTCACTCTGAAGCCACCGGCTTGGCCACCATTTCTAAAAAGTATAAATAGAGGCCTTATGGTGAGACTTTTAGATAATCAGATCAGTTTTACTCTGCATTCAGAGCAAAAACACGAATTAGTTAGGGTTTTATTTATTTTCAACATTCAAGTTCATTAATCAATCATTTGTTTTTCAATCTCTTCTATGTTGGTATGATCTTTTACATTAAATCTTGTCTTTTATTTTCTTTAACTTTAGTTATGGGCTAACAGCCTTACATATGCTTGAATAATGTAACAATTTGTGATCAATTACCTAAATAATCGAACTGTATGGAAGAAAACAGAAACCCAGATTTGGGACATGAAGCCACCAGCTTTATAAACCAAAGCTGCTGGCTTTATCTGGTAATTTAATGATTCGTCTGTAATTTATACTCAGATCAAATTAAAAAGTATTCGGCAGAATTGTTCAACAAACTCAACGAAGCCGCCGGCTTCGTTGATCAAGCCGGTGCCTTTATGTGATAAAAACAGAAACTTTGTTTTGACATAATTTCTAGATTTCCTATTATGTTTTATGTCTGATTAAAATACCATCGTTAGATTAATCTGATTTACATTAATTAATTATTATTAGGTTTTACCTAGAACATCACTAGGTTTGAAACTTAATAAACTTAAACATAATCGGATTAGTTTAGTTGTGAGATTTATAGCTAGTAACTATAATTAGGTTTGGTTAATCGTACTGAATCTATTATCAGGTCTTATTGCAAACAAGAAATCTAGCCATCTATTTTAGGATTAACCTGATCAATTAATCTTGGATTAGATATTCTTAGGTCAATAATGAATCTGAGTTTGGTATTAATTCAAGGAGGCAATTGTGAACAAAGTGTGAAAGATTCAAGCATGTGTTCTATTTATTATTGCTTATATTTTCTATTTATTTACTTTTAATTTGTCTGTTGTTTTGTTTAATCATCATTTAAGTCTTAAAATCCAAATTTATATTCTAAATTCACTCGTTCTCTTGGGATGAACCTTTACTTACTAAATACTAAACTGCATCTGACCGGGTTTTGTTGCTCGTTAGGGTGTTAAAAGTAAATCGTAAATTAAGATATTATAATATTAAAAGTAGTGTAAAAAGGCACGCATTATTGCACACACTTTTGACACATCAACTTTTTGGCATCGCTGCCGGGGAACGCAGTGAAATCCGTAGAATATAAACTAAAATGCCTAAATACGAGTGCTGACTTTCTTCCTTTAGGGAAAGGTTGTTGGGCTTCCGATTTAAAGGGCTCTGTCGGAACCTAGACGCTGACGGCCATTTGTTGGTGATTAACTTAAAATACTTAAAACACTTAAAACACTTAAAAATATACAATGAATAATTCAAAACTTTCTATGGAAGATCACTTAAAATCTTCTAGACAAATTCATGGAACTACTATAATTCCACCAATCATTGAAACTAATTTCACTATTGAAAAACAAATATTAGACTTAATTAAAGACGAATGTCATTTTAACGTAACTATTGAAGAAGATGCTTACCAACATCTTTGTAATTTTACTAGCATGTGCACACTCTTTAAATATAATAAAATAGAAGATGAACATATTTATCTTATCCTTTTTCCTTGGACATTCAAGGGAGAAGTTAAAGACTGGTTTAATCAACTTGCTGAAAGAAAAATCTCTACATGGGATCAAATGGTTGAAAATTCTTAAAAAGATTCTTCCCACCTTCTAAAATGATAAGATTACAAAATGAGATAATTCAATTTAAACAAGAACCTCAAGAAACTTTATATGATACATGGACTAGATATGAAAAATTAATAAAGTCTTGCCCTCAACATGGATTAAATGATGTTCAAATATTAATGCAATTCTATATAAATATCACAATCGCTACTAGAAAAGAAATCGACACCGCCGCTGGTGGTGCAGCCCTTTCTAAAACTCCCGAGGAATTTCAACAGTTAATATTCAATTTAGCCATTTAGTCACATGATTGGTATCAATTGAATAAAAATCAACAAGAAATTAAGATTGAAGTTAAAAATAAAATAACGACTCTACAAGATAAAATAGAAATTTTAGAAAAAGAATAGGAGAATTGAAAAAAAAAACTGATAACTCCTAAATTATACAGTTTTTTGATAACATTTGAGGAGTTATCTTAGTATTTTAGAGTCATTTTAATCCTAAAACACACTAAATGGGTAAAATGGGAAGAAAAAAAAAGGTATTTCTAATGATTTTATCAAAGTTATGTATCAAACAGGATCAAAAACAGAGAAAAATGCAGAAAAGGCTAAGAAGCCGCTGGCATGGAGTCAAGGAAGCCGCCGGCCTAGGGCTGAATACGCCAGAGTGTTCTAGAATTGCTGTAAAATTGAAAGAACTTGTTGACCAAGTAAAAAGGAAAGGAAGCCGCCGGCTTCATCCTGAAGGCACCGGCCTAATGAACATGGTTTCTCAACTTATCGATCAAGTTCAAGTAAAAATGGAAACAAAATCAAGAAGATCTACCGGATCACTAAAGTCGCTAGCCTTCTACGAAGCCGTCGGCTTAATTATTACGGTTAAAAGATTTATGCTTGCGGATTAAGTTACACTTGCAGATGGAGTCACCAACCTAAGGCAAGCCGGCGGCTTCCCACTGAAGCCGCCTGTGACGTCCTCCAGATATGGTCTGGAAGAAAATGTTACTAATATCAAATAAACCAAAATATTATAATACGAGAACAATACTATATGATAAAAACAAACTTTATTGAGTACGCAGCGGAAAGTGAAATGTCGTTACAATAATTGAGATTACAATAAAGTAAATGTTTCAAATGCAATAATAATAAATGCGATAGTTCTTGAGATCCTATGTCCAAGTAGCATCACATAAGTAGAAGATAAGTAAGCTTGATCAATCAGCACCCTGAGACAAACATGCTAAAGTGTCAACCAAAAAGGTTGAGTGAAATCATAGGTTTAACAAAAGTAGTTATCGTTGTTTTTATACTACAAGATTTTGTTTTCATAAGTAGATCACACATATCTTTAGTTGTCAAAGAAGATCACAAAGATCTTAAAAGTTGATCTCGCAGGGATCAAAAAGTTATGCCAGTTCGTGATATTTAGACTAAAGGTTTAAAGTTTTCCCCAATGACAAGTTGTGTCTGTCCTTGTCGGTTTAATTTCATTATTAAGTAATACAAAGACTTATTCAAATGTATCGGGGACGTTACTCCTGATAGGCCTACCCCCAATAATTAAGATTGCATTTAACGAGCAATTAAAAATATCACTGTAGGAACTTAGTTGGACATAGCCAGGTATAGCATAGTTTAACAGTTGGTACTTGTGCCTAATTATAAATAGCAAAAGTAGCATGTGTCTCACCCCAATAAGTTAAAATAAATTACGCAATGGTAAGTGGGGCTATGAGTATACCTTAGTAAGTAAATGAGAGAGTTATTCCTTGGAAGAGAAAGATAAATGAGTTGGATGATCGTGAGCCAAATGTCAACCTAATGACATTAAGAATAGTTTAGATGTTTTGCCCGAGTTAAAGATAAGTTTAAGTATGTATGTACTTAAGTATAGTTCGTTTTGCTAAGTTTCTATTCTTAGTAAGTTTCCACTTTTAGTAGATTTCCATTTTTAGAAAGTTTCCATTTTTAGAAAGTTGCCATGTTTAGAAAGTTTTCATTTTTAGTACGTTCCTCTTTTAGTAAGTTTCCGTATTTAGATAGTTTCCACGTTTAGAAAGTTTCCATTTATAGTAAGTTAGTGTTGAACACTAGTGAGTTATCCTTAATAAGTATACCACTTATTAGGTGTGAAAGTAACTAAGTGTATGATTACTATAGTCGGGTTGATATTGTGGACCATACCTAAACACCTATGCCACCGCCGAGTCACTAGAATGACCAATAGTTACCGGTTGGCCCAGGATTTCTAGACCAAAATCTAAGTTTAGCATTCGAAATCCATAAGCGTCCCATAGTGGTACCAAGGATCACCCTAGGCCTTAAGCAGCGTCGATGTTCAAGTAATTTCATGCTATCGTGAATGACTATTGCAATCTTATAACATAATATATGTAACACCCCATTTTTCTAAACATGACGCTCGGGGCGTCATTTGAAGTTCAAGAATGATTATTTAATAGTTTAGATGTAATGAGTTGACCACGTTGGACTTTGGAATGTTTTAAAAGTGAAATTGGAGAAAATCAGGTAAACAGTCGAGTTCGGAGGTGGTTTGTCGCGTTCTGGTCTGTCGTGATCCGTGACAAACATGACCAAAACGCGACAACTTCTGATACATGGTTTCTGTCTTTTTGACGCGTTTTAGTGTTGTGTGTCGCGTCCTGGTGTCACGAAACGTGACAAATGTCGCTGTAATGTCACTTTTAACCCATTTTAATGGAATCTTTAGGGGGTATTATGGTCTTTTCACTTGAGAATAGATTGGTAGCCATAATATTAGTTTTAGATCCACTTTTGGATCATTTTCACATCCACAACTCTCTCATCTTAATTTCTAGAGAGAGAGTAGAGTTTTAGAGAGAGATTTAGAGATTTGGGGAAGAAGAAGCTTAAATCGATCAAAGGCCCAAGTTTTAAAGTTGTTCCTTGCATTCTTAGCTACATTTTGGTAGTGTTGGTAAGTTCGAACTCCAATTTTCATTATTTAATTTTGATATTCAATTTAGGGTTTGAGCTTGATTTTGGTAGAAACCCTTTAATGGTTGTGAAATGGGTTTGTTATGGTTAGTAGATGGGTTTTGACCCGTTATTGGTGGTTTAGAGTTTGATGACGATTTTGGTCATGGTTTGGGTGTTAATCACTAGATTATAAGTGTGTTGATGATTTGGAAAGTTCTTAAGAACTTGTTTACTAGTCAAAATGGGTATTGACTTTAATTGTTGTCAAATTATATTTTGGGTCAAGATTTGATGAATCAAGTGTTTAAATGTTTAAATCTAGTGCTAATTAGTGTTTTGGAAATATAATCACTAGTCGTTAATGATTTTGGGCGTTTTCGGGACTTATGTCAAAATGGGTTGACTTAGATGGGTCAAAATTGGTAATGACACTAATTTGGATTAATTGGATGATAAGCACTTTTGTTAAGTGTTAAACGGCATTTGATATGATTACTACCTAAGTAGTAATTTAGTGTTAAGACCTAGGTTGGTTTAAATGGCGTCAAGTATAATTTAGGTTAAATTGTACTTGTTTGAATGGGTCGGAATTACCACCCGTAGTGGTAATTGGTGAAGTCCAATTTAGGTGTCTAGATGGGTGGATTGTGGAAGTAGATACAAACCCTTGGTTAAGGTCTTTGTAGTCGAATTCTCTTGTAGAGAATGTATGTTGATTCTGTGTATACCTATATGCGTATTATAGGTAAAGGCTTGCTCGATTGCTTTTGGATGCGAATTACATACATGACTTATGCGGGCAATCCAAGGTGAGTGGAATAATTATGCGTGTGCATATATAATGTATTTATTTGTGTAAGATGAGTTGTGAAGTGTCGACGTGTTAAGACACCACTTCTCACGTGGCGAGTAAAGTGTCGACGTGTTAAGACACCACTCTGGGGTGAAGCATCGACGTGTTAAGATACCACCCCAAGTAATATGAAGAGTGAAGTGTCGACGTGTTAAGACACCACTTGGAGTGAAGTATCGACGTGTTAAGATGCCACTCCAAGAGATGTAATGAGTGAAGTGTCGACGTGTTAAGACACCACTCGGGGTGAAGTGTCGACGTGTTAAGACACCACCCGGGGTGAAGTATCGACGTGTTAAGATGCCACATGTGGGGTTAGTGTACGACATGTTAAGTGCACTAATGGTTGTTATGAACTCTGACGGTCTTTTAAATACCGTTCCCTCGTTCGATTGGTTAACCATGGTTGTGTGAATTATATTTAGCATATTAAATTGTGAACTATATGCTATTAATGTTGCTAGCTTATTGTAAATTACGGATAGTAGTTTATGCATGATGTTTGCATAGTTTTCGAATTGCTAGCTTGTATGCGGTATTGTGTAAGTGATTGCAAGTAAGTAGATTTTATATGTATGTGTATAATTATTGCATTCACTAAGCGTTAAGCTTACCCCTCTCGTTGTTTACCTTTTTATAGGTATTGTGTTATGAAGATAGCTAGTTGTTAGACTAGTTGTGTAGGAGCACTTGGGCTCGATGGGGTATCTATTGGATATTGGACGCGGATTGGGGATTTGGTAGATCCTCGAGATTATGCTCTTGGTATCAGGTTGGCCTATTGTGTCTTAACCGTGGTGTTGTGTAAATGTTTCGAGGTCGTATTGTTTTGTTGTGTTGAGTCAAACCTTGTATGTGAAATACATTCTCGTAAGGATGTATGATGTCATTTGTAAACCAAAAGTCGAGATAAAACGTTAACGTGTTATTATGATAAATTGTATTCGGTTAAATTATTTGAAATGGTTTACGTAAAGTGAATATTTAATGGGACCTATCTTATAAAATAAAATAAAAAATGTACTCCGTTTTTGGTTAAACGGATTGGGGTTGTTTCAATATAAATAGTAGTATATTACATTTGTTAGTAATAATATAAGTGTATAAGTGTTAGATAGGTATAAATAGTAGTATTTAATTAAGTAGGTTAGGGTTTTAATTAATTAATGTAGTAGTATTAATTAATTAATGATTAGGGTTTAGTAGTATTAGGGTTTTTAAGTATTTAATATATATATATATATATGTATATATATATATAGTTATATATATATATATATATATATATATATATATATATATATATATATATATATATATATATATATATATATATGTGTGTGTGTGTGTGTGTGTGTGTGTGTAGGCGTGTGTATATATATATATATATATATATATATATATATATATATATATATATATATATATATATATATATTTTTATAATAAATATATGTATATGTGGTATATATATCTTGTTTCCATTTTTAAACCATTAACAAATCTTGATCAAATCTTTAGGGTTTAAAAGATCAAATAAAAATCTTTTTTAAAAAAAAACCGTAGCATGTATGTATATTTATACTTATATATATATATATTTTTTAAACAATATGAATATGATTATGAACATAAACATGAATTAACAAGATAGAATTTAAAAGTTTGGATATAGGGTTATACCTTGATGAATGATGAGATTTGTTAGTGCCATAGAGTAGGTGACTAACTACGACTTGTGCTTGTCCAAAGTGTGATTATGTGGGGCCTTATTTCGTGAGAAAATTTGTGCCTTAGATAGCTAGTGCCTAATGTAAGCAGGCGGACTTGAACGCTGTTTAGTGATAGTCACCTAGGTTGTAGGTTGACTTGTGTTCTGGTGTGTACTTGTGTATATTTATTATTATATTGTATATATGTGTATATATATATATAGGTATCTAATTGTGCGGTGTCCTAGGGACGAATCTATTGGAGAGATTCGAATAATTGGCGGTTTTGAGTGATCAAGTTCGCGGTAAGGACTTTGGTCATTCGGGTACTAGGAGTTATCGCGTGTTATCTTGTGTGAATGTTGAATTAGTCCAGGTAAAGTACTTTGCGTGACCATGTGAAAATGATAAGGTACGCATTTGTAATAGTGATTGATCACCATTATTACGAAAGTGTATCTTGACATCAAGCATGACATGACAAGTACTGAACGGAGGAAACGTGGCATGGTTGGGGTAGAATTGGGATGAGTGAGGAATCTTTTTATGGTTCCTAGGTTATAGTTGTCTCGGGTGATGTGCTTGTTGTCACATCGAGTTCCTTGCGATTCGGGAAGCGTTACGGTGGATTCGTTTAGCTAAGTGAGTGAGCCAACTCACGAGTTTGGTGCGTGCTTAGTCACACTAAGTAGTGGGTGCACTGTTGAAATGGTCATTGGTTGTAGTTACCCATCTTAACTTGGATGATCGATTAATGTATACGTCGAGGACTTGAATTCCGCAATGGGATGCAACAAGTCTAATGATTGTGGTATTGGGTTACACTCGGTAGAGCGTGTTTGGTTAGAGAATCGTGTAAGGATTCTAATTCTGAGTCGCCTTGGAATTGGCGAATCGGGGAGTCTTAAGGTCATTAAAATCATGGGAGTGGGACCCATATGACAATGGTCGCGTTAGTGTGTTGTGGATTATAGGGTAACATTCCTACCGGAATATCCCAATTAGATGTGGTTGTGCCGATGTGTAGAAGGATGTAAGACTTGGTGTTTCCAAGCATCTCCTTAGAGATGGACGAAAGGTTTTGTTAAGCTATGTTGTTTTGGCCTTGTGGAAATTGTGGGTAGCATGTGATCGCTAGGAACTTTCGAGAAGACAATAAACCGTAAGGTTTGTCGGTTAGGTATGACTTCGGGTTATTATTGTGGTGAGATGGGTGACATCGGGTGTATGGAACCTAAAGATCGAGTTTCTAAAATTCGGTAGATTATGGTGGGAGTCTACATGACACTGCGTCAGGTGCCTCTTTATACCTGCTAGTGTAATGTCCAACTCCAGTAGTGGTGTGATCACTTTGTGCTTAGGGTGCCCGTGAGATACCCTTGGAAGCAGCGGATATTATATAGCGATTGACGGGTGATAGTGATTCGACGGTTATGAAAGTCGAAGTTTAAGAGCATTGCGGTAAATACTTCTTAGGAAGTGACGAATGAGCGAATCTTGTTACTCTTAAGTGTTAGACAGGAAAAGATGACCGGTGTGCCGGTGACGGACTTAATGGCCAATTAGTCCGAAGGGTATGATGAGGTGTTGATATTGCGGTCGACGTAATTATTGTGTCGGGTTGGTCACTCTTCTCCGTGAAAGTGAGCAATTGTTGATAAAGGTTCGTTGCGTGGAAGGTGTAACACCCCGTTTTCGTAGAGCGAATGTTCCGAGAGGTTATGTGCACTTTCACCAATTTGGTCATAACTTTCTCATACGAACTCGGATTGAGGCGAATCAAAAGCCCAGATGACAATAATTCAAGCCCGGACGTTTTTAATTTCAAGTTATGAGCTGGAAGTCTATAGGAGCGCTGCTCTTGGCCTAGGAGCGCTGCTTTTGGCCCTGAGTGGGTGTTGTTGGAATTTTTAAAAGAGTTAAATGAGGGATATTTGTGTCTTTTCACTTGAGAACGGATTTGTAGCCATAAAATCAGTTTTAGTTCTAGTTTTGGATCATATTTCACATCCACAAGCACTCCCATTTCATCTAGAGAGAGAGAGAGAGATTTCTAGAGAGAGATTTGGAGATTTGGAGAAGAAGGATCTTGAATCGATCAAAAGCTCGAGTGTTAAAGTTGTTCATCTCCCTCCTAGCTACGTTGTGGTAGTATTGGTAAGTTCTAACTCCGAATTTCATTGTTGGATTTGATATTCAAAGTTAGGGTTTTGATTGTGTGTTCTTAAATAAGACCCACTAGTTGATAATTGGGTGATTGAGTTAGTAAATGGTGTTGATAACCATTGTTGGTGGGTTTTGGATTGGATTATGAAATTGATTGATTGATAATCATGTTTGGATGTGAAATCACTTTTTAACTTATGTTATAAGTGATTATTAGTGTAAACTTGCAAATGGGTGTTTTGACTTGAGATTAGGTCAAAATGGGTTTTGTGTAAATTGATGTAATTAATGTGTTTTGATGATGAAACCTTGAGTAAATGGGTTATTGGAACATAATCACTAGTCGATTGTGATTATGGGTGTTTCGGGTGAGATTTTGACTTAGTCATTGGAAGTAAGTGCAATTGGGTTAATATTGCACTTATTGGTATTTTGGTTATAAGCTAGATTGTTTAGCTTATTTATTGTGAATTATTTAGGTGATTTGCATTTGGACGATTAGGAGCTCAAGCGGGATTGCTTTTCAAGTAATCGAGGTGAGTGGAATATTTATACGCTTATGTATATAATTTGGTTGCTTGCGTGGGAAGTGGAGACATCCGTTAGGATTCACTTTTTGTGGACCACAATTGAGTTGGGAAAATATAGTGAGTGATATCCGTGTGGATAGCTCTTTGTTGGCTATATTCGGTTTGTGTATGTGGCGAGCGATTAACGTTTGACATATCGCTCTTTATCGGCCATGTGTGTATGTGTGTGTTTGGAATGTGGTGAGTGATATCCGAAAGGAATGACTCTTTTTGTCGACCACAATTGGAGGTGAGCATGTGACGAGTGATTAACATTTGACCTATCGCTCTTCGTCGGTCACATGTGAGTATTTGGTTATGTGGCGAGTGATTAATGTTTGACCTATCACTCTTCGTCGGCCACATGTGTGTTGGGTAAGTGGTGAGTGTTATCCATTTCGGGATCCTCTCTTCGTTGGCCACTTATCGTGGGATGGTAAGCGGTTCCGCTTTTCGTCGGCCATCCTTATAATTGAGGTAAGTGTTAACGTTTCGGTTGCACTTTTCGTCGGCCTCATGGTGCGTAGTGGTGAGTGGTTAACGATTTTGACCTACCACTCTTTGTCGGCCACGTACGCGTTGCGATGGGTGGTGAGTAGTTAATGTATTTGACCTACTACTCTTCGTCGGCCACCATCGAGTCGAATTTCGACATTGGGTATATTGGGATGTGTAAGTTTATTAGCATTGTAGGTCGATTATTTCGTTTATTCATTTATTGCGGTTTGCTAATGTTTATTGCGTTGTTTGTGTAGGTGTATGCAAGTGATTGAATTATGTATGTATGCATATAAGTATTGCATTCACTAAGCATTAGCTTACCCTCTCGTTGTTTACATTTTTAGGTTCAGAAGTGGAGTTGGCAAGGGTATGCTCGGGACTTAGACGATTCCCCTTTTGGTTGCTTGCTTGGATTACTTTTGGTTTTGACCTAGGATTGGGTAGTTTATCCCCAAACATCATGCTCATCGTTTTGTTTGGAAATTAAACTCATTTGGGTCGAAATCGATACTCTAATGTATTTAGCGGGTCGTTGGAGTCCCAAGGGTCGTTGTAATGACCCGTCCTAATCCATCTGGAAGAAGTCTTCAACAGTTGGTCCCATTGCTAGGTTCTGACCTCTATATGCCATGAACGACTCCATGTAATATGAGCAAATGCACAGCGGAAGATTTCTTTCATACCTGAGAATAAACATGCTTTAAAGTGTCAACCAAAAGGTTGGTGAGTTCATAAGTTTATCATAAAACAATAAAATTCATCATTTTGATAGACCACAAGATTTAAATGTTGCATGGTACAAATGGGCCCAAATCCTATACCCACCTGTAATGTACATGCGATATCTTTTAAATACAGTACACCTTTCTCGTGTACGAAATCATCTTTCATAAATCTCAGTAACCGTACACATATCTCGTGCACAATAATAACATATACATAACCTGTGTATAAAATCATTCTCTCAATACATAACATTCACTTTGCTTTCATAGCTTCGCTTAGTAACCGACCTTAACATATAATGCGCATAATAATATCCCCAAAACAGAACATCTCGTCTGTATAATAATCATATAAACTTCGAAGTACTAAACACCACGCCCACTAGCCCTACCGTCTAGTGAACATTCTGGGTGGGGGTGTTAAACCCGGTAGCTACCTTTAGGATTCGCGTCAATTAGGCGTGCACTAATTCTCAAAATTAGTGATGTTCCCTAATTCTTAGGTTACCAAGCAATAATAATCAGGGAAAAAATATTCATATCAATTGTGGCAATTATCACGTCCACATAATTCAATGGTGGTTATTATCACGTCCACATAATTCATTCGAGGAATGTTTTGCTTGTGTCTATCTCGTCAAACATTTATAAAAGCATTTCATGTATTCGCAGTTCAAAATGTATTTCAAAAGCATTTAATAAAGCAGTTGTAAAAGTAGCGCATGTATTCTCAGTCCCAAAAATGTAAAGAGTAAAAGATAATCAAATGAACTAACATTATTGTATTTTGTAGTAAAAATACATATGACGACATTTAACAAGTGCAGGGTTGGCCTCGGATTCACGAACCTATATCAGTTATATATATTAAAACGTATAATTAACATGTAATAATAATCAAACTAGTTTATATATATTAATTATATAATATATTACTTATTATAGTTTATTTGTTATTTCAATTGTTATATATATATATATCTATATATGTTATTTATATAGTAAATTAGATATACTCATGATATATGTAAAAATTATATTTTTTTTATATAAATAGCTTTTATTTGTTAAAAAAATAATTATGATAATACTAAAATAATAAAAATAATAATACTAATAATGATATTGATAATAATAATTTTGAAAATAACATTAGTCTCTTTATTTATAGTAATAATAATAATAATATTAATAAAATAATAATAATGATAATCATAGTCCAAATAATGTTAATGCTAATAATAATAATAATAATAATAATAATAATAATAATAATAATAATAATAATAATAATAATAATAATAATAATAATAATAATAATAATAATAATAATACTAATAATGACTATTAATCATAATAATTATAATGATAATAATAATAATTAATAATGATAATAATAATAATAATGTATAAATGACAAAAATAATAATCATACCATATAAATCAAATGTGTTGTTAGGTCACAAATAGCAGCAGCCCAGTCTAAAGCCCAGCTCGGTTTTTAAATAAACAGCCCAATTTGGTTTTCAAGCAATCAGCCCAACTGGCCCATATATCAAGACAGATTCTATTGAAAAATAAAATAATTTGCAGTCCCCTAGATTCGAACTGAGGACCTCTTGTTTAGCAAACCCACTACTAACCACTGAACTGCTCGCTACTTTTCTGAATTACATCACACTGTTAATTATTTTAACCTATAAATGCCTGTTGCATTCCTATTAATACAAAACCATTTCAATTACATCTTCATCAATATCATTCATTCATTATTTATTATTACCGTGTAATTATCATATTATTTTATTATCAATATTACGTAAATATCATTATCATCATCTTCATTATTATCTTTCTTTAACATCATCATCGAATCACTCTCATCATCACATTAATCGTGATTATCATTCTCGACCTCGTCTATCATCACTTAGTTCATCATGAAGACCATAACCTCATCATCTTCCTATCATTATCTAAATCGTCCTCATTTTCTTTTTCTATCACCACTGTTCATCATCATTTTCATGTTTTGTGGGTTTTAACCCTTCGAAAAGTAGTAGCAATATGGTGATTGTTGTAACTGCAGATAGGACTGCAGCAGCAGGTCACGGTGGTTGGTTAAAGATGATGATCTTGACTGCACTTCACGATGATTTGTGGTGATATTTGGGTGACTAGTGAGTGAAACACAAACGTTAGTGAGCAAGTAGAAGCAGTAAATTAGCAGCGAGTTTTTGTGTTGCTTGTTTTGAACCGAAACTAGTAGTAACCGGTGGCGGTGTCTGATGATGGCATACGGTTTCAAAGTCGTGGGTTTGTAAATGTAACAAGAAGAGGTGTAAGATGATAGTGGTTATTTGATGGTGCTACAAACGCAATAAAAACATATCAAAAGGGTTTGTTGATGAATTGACATGGAGAAGATGGTGGCGAGGGTTATGGTGGTTGAAAGTGGTGATCGTAAGATGGCTCTATGGTTGTGTGAGCTGTTTAGTGCGGGTTCAACGGAGGTGGAAACTCGATGAAGATGGTGCTCACGGTGATGTGGTGGTATAGAATGGAAGCGAAACAGTAGGAACCAACTTGTAAAACTAGATGACCATGGTGGCGGTTTATTGTGTTCACGATAGGAGAAAACAGAAAAATATAGAATCGTAGAGTGATGGTTGTAGGGTTGTGGTACTTGGTGGTTAGTCGAAAGTGGGGTGGCGAGGGTGATTGTAGGAGAAGAGAAGGTTGAGGGAGAAGGATAAATAGATGGGTGTGCAATTATATGTGTTTATGTATATGTAAATTAGGATATATATATATATATATATATATATATATATATATATATATATATATATATATATATATATATATATATATATATATATATATATATATATATATATATATATAGACTTAGATAGATAATAATAAATACAATAATCAATTACAATTTTAATCATAACATAGTAATCCTTCAATCATCACAAATTCACGGATGAAAAGAAATTGTACAAGTAGATGTGCTAGTCAAACTAGAAATAAAAATAGAAAAGCATAATTAGAAATAGTGGTGATAATCATGTATCATGCATATGTATATATCTAATATATAAGTAGTAAAGATAGATTAATAGAGATGGATAACATAAACATAGATATTAAATTATAAAGTGAGTGGTTTGTATATGTTGGTGATTGAGCACGATATATGCATGTATATATATAACACTTAGATAGATAGGAAAAGAAAACAAAATAGTCACTCAATAACTTGCACAGTTTAATTAATCATAGTACCAATTAAGCACAGTTTCACAATCACTAATGTAACGACCCGACTTTTTTGACTTGCTTTTGTGCTTTGTGTTTTTAGCGAAACAGCGTATTTGTGTGTACTGTGCTACTTTATAATCTGGAACCTTTATATACAAGGTTTACTTTCATTTATATGTTAAAACGTTCCTTAGAGTACGTAGGATACTTAACTTGATCACCGGATGCTTTATGACCGTTAGTGTCACTTAACGTTTCGATTAAACCGCGAACTGCGCGCACGTTTAACTTTTGTCGTAATCGGAATATTATGACTACAGAATTCTAATTATTATTTCATAATAATAATTACTTGGGTTTATGGATGCTTAATTATGCGTAGTAATTTAATTATGCTTATTAGTTAGTCTTGTTGGACTTTCTACCTTGTTGGACTTAAGCCCACCCTACTCTAGCTAGTAGCCCATTTATTTAGCCCACTTATTAATTACTATTGATCCATTAATAGGTAAGACAAATGCCCATTTATTAGAGAGAACATGCTAGCATTTATGTCAAGTATTATCCCTAATGTTGCATGGGATCCCAACATAAGTACCTACTTTAGACAACCATTAACCAAAAAGTAAATCTTGTCTCCCCCTCCCCCTACCAAAACTCACGGCCACAAGGCCTCCCCCCACCCTCATTTCACTATAAATACTAGCCTTATGCATCTCATTTTACACTTGCTCTCATTAGTATTTCACACACACTTATTCTCCTATCTTCTCTCTAGTCTTTCTCACTCTAAAACTTGTAAGTTTTTGTTCTTTTCTTCTTCTTTTCTTCATCATTTTCGAACCATCATCATCATTCTTTAGAAGATCAAGCTTTTTAGCTTTTGATCTTGATTACATCTTATAGATTCAAACATGGATTTGAATCTTTCAAGAACATGGAAGATTCAAGCTTTTTAGCTTTGAATCTTCACCCACTTTGTAGATCTATATTTTCTTACTTTAATCTTGCTATTTTATTATAAAAATTCAAACTTGTGTTTGTAATCTTCATGTAACTTAAAGATCCAAGCTTTATGCTTCAAGATCTTCAAGAACAATCAAGATGCAAGCTTTCTAGCTTGGATCTTCATATCTTTTGTTGGATCTAAGTTTTCTAACTTATGATCTCATTAATTTGTTATAAAGATCAAAACTTGTGTTTATGGTCTTCATGTAACTTAAAGATCTAAGCTTTATGCTTCAAGATCTTCAAGAACACTAAAGGTTCAAGCTTTCTAGCTTTGTGACCTTATAACTTGTGTGAAAGGGATCCAAGCTCTCTAGCTTAGGGTTCCATCACTTCATTTCACTTAGATCATGTTCATACTTGTTTGATTGATGTAAAGTTTGTAACTTTGTTTGTAAATAGGACTTGTATTTGTGTTAAGACTAAGGATATGATGAAACCTTGGTTCATCATCCATCTAAGACTCTTAAATGAGTTGTGTTATTACTTGGTCTTAACATATTGTGTATTGATGGTAGAATCTTGGTCAAAAGTGATGCTAAACCATCAACGAGTTGTGCACTTGAAGCTACAAGCATCAAGGATGAGAACCGTGATGAGCATCAAGTACCAAGAACCCCACCGGAGCACTTGTTCACTGTTTTTCGAGATCTGATCAGTAACCTGGGCTATTGGAAAGTTGATTTTCAGTTATTTCGGTTTGAGTATATGATTTTCCATTTAGACCTCGTCTTAATCCGAGTTACAGTTTAGGATTTATGGCCTTCCGAAAGTCGTTACACCCTATTAACGTTGTGCTGAAATTTCTGACCTACTCGGACTTAAACCGTCGCCACGGTCAAACTAAGACTAGTTTGGTTCTGGAAATTGGTCAGAAACTAGGGGACTCACATACGGAGGCATAGCCACTGATTACGCGTCTTTTAGATTTACGTAGAGGTCGTAACAGCTGACCGAAGTCACCCTATTGTTTCGATCTCTATTCTTGTCAAACTTACTTAGCTTTTATGATGATGAATGATGATGATGATGACACTTAAACTTATTTTATGCACTATTAGAACGTATAAAGACAATCTACTGACCTAGTAACCTTTGATTTAGGTTGACGACCTTTCGGACCGACTTACTACTTGCATACTTTCATTACTGACTTTACCGCTTTTATCACTGTGAGTTATAGCATTCCTTTTTACTTATACTATTTTTGGGACTGAGAATACATGCGCTTTTTATGTTTTACTTACTTGACACGAGTACTTAAACTTTACATATGTATGGGTTATACAACGGCATAAAGATTCCCCTTAGCACGGTAACGTTTAACTATTGGTTTTTGAACCGGTAGATGCGAATATTAGATATGGATCCATAGGGTTTGACATCCCCACTCAGGCTAGTCGCGCTAGCATTTAACGGGTGTTTAATACTTCGAGGATATACGCACTCGCCAGGTGTACTTTTAGGGGGTGATATTTATATTTACGTTAAGTCTAGTTACCATGTGCCCACGGTTATACATATGCTTTTCATACTATTTTGAAACATTAAAATCTCGTGGTCAATCTTATTACTGTTACAATTTAAACTATAGCTCACCAACATTATTGTTGATGTTTTTAAGCATGTTTTCTCAGGTACTTAGAGGTTTGTTGATTCCGCTGTTAGACTTGCTGTCATGTTGTTAGACTTGCTGTAAAGGACCTGCTGTGTTAGATAACCGCTGCGTGACTTAGAGATGTCTCAATCATGAAACTTTTAATTTGCATTCGCAACTTATGTTATTTGAATAATGGCTTTGTAATGACCTCTGTGTCATGTTATCTTTTGTAAACACTATGTTTTTATGAATGCAAAATGGTTTTCAAACAGCATGTAGTACTTGACCGTGTAAAGATCCTGTTGTTGACGAATCGTACACGATGGTTTTGTACGGGGCGTCACATTTGGTATCAGAGCATTGGTTGTAGGGAATTAGGTTGCATTAGTGAGTCTAGACCGGACCAAGTAGGATTCACTAATAGGACTAATCTACAACTTGCTAGTTTACTTGTTTCTGCATGCTGCTGATTACTTTTACTGCTATGTGATATTACGGCATGCTATTACTTATCTTTACTGCCATGCGAACTAGATGTATGCTTATTTCTGCTATTGCATGATTACTATCTGCTTTCTCATGTTATTTCAGTTTAAGCGTTGTTATTATTGCCATGCTGTATACTGTTTTAGACAACCTAGGTTGCTGTAGTGCCTAATACGTGCTTGCTTTATGACTTGCTGACACATAAAAATTTATTTTTCCTTGTTCAGATGTCGGATATCCCGCCCGTTGTCATTTTGGAGAGTGACTCAGACACATCCACCACCTCGACTGCCATTGTTGCCGATTCGCAGATCCCGTAGTCGACACACTCTAGTGACTCTGGCGCTTTGTCCTCTAGAGCCAGTGGCCATGCACCCGACCCAGTGATCACCTCAGACGGACATGAGGATCCATCGGAGATTCCAGCTCCACTCATCCCAGTACCTCCAGAGCCACAGCCCCATCCCGGTGGTGCTGTGATTCCCGGAGAATACGGGGACGTTCCGTTCCGTAATGAACATAACCATTGGTTTTGACTCCTTCCTGATGGACGTGTCATACCGATCCCACCATTCAGATACCGGATTATGACTACAGGCCGCCGAGCGCCGCCACCTCCAGCTGTTTACGACGACTCATCATCCGACGACTCATCCACCGACGATTCCAGTGACGATGATTCCGACGAGGACCCTGAAGAGACGCCCGTGCAACCACCCTCTACCCCGCCGAAGAAGCGATATCGTTTCGATGGTACCATTATCCCAGGGGTTAATGGAGGTCGACCATTCGTTAGCGCACATGGACTGAGGACTAGGGTCACCGCCCGTAAGTGGGTTGTGCCTTACCCTGCGGATCCATTTGTGCGTAAACCTTAGTAAGACTTGAGTTATGTACAAACGTACTATTTTATGTGAAATAATTCGAACAATACAAAAAGAGTTGATAAAAAAAAGTATAATTTGATAAAACTAAGGTAAATTGATACAATACGAAAGTGTTTATATAATAAGTGGAAGTAATTTTGGAGGATGTGATGAATTGTAGTTCATAATAAAACTAGGGTTATGTATAATTGGTAAAATAATTTCGATTCAGTTAAAGTGGAAATTTGTAAAAGTGAAAGTATAATTTGATGTGTACTAGTCAAAATACGCAAAGGTAAATTTATGTATAAGATTTTATAGATCGCATAAGTGAAAAATCATTTTTTCTTTATAAATTCTGGGATAATTTGAAAATAAAAACACGTGTAAGAAATATTTGAAAAACAGGATATTTGTATATAAGAGATTATTTGTTTGAGAAAAATTGATTGAAGATTTTAAAATTCCGGAGAAATAATTGTGTAATAATTGTTTCGAGGTAATGAAAACTAATGAATTGACTTTTATCAGGGCATGAGTTCTTGGACTCAAAATGTTAACATTAAAGTAAGAAGGATGATAATGTGATTATCATCAAATGAGTAAATCCCTCAGATTTAGAGTTATGTATGAAAGAACTTCAAATAAGATTTGCAACTTTGAATCGTTCGAGTGATAGTGAGAGTTTGGGAACTCGGCATTAATAATCTGGCAGTCGCATAGACAAGTATAAATAAATGCTAAAGCAGTGACTTTCAACTATGTAATGATCGTTTGAATTCAGCCTTAGTTGGTCTGAGAGGAGGATACGTTAAAGTATGATGGAATGATTTCAATTGTTACATCAGTTTTTCAGATGTGATGAGTTTAGCTCAAGTCATAACTTGAGATAGTGTATTTCACCTTTGATTTCCGAGTTGACAATGATCGATTATTGTTTGAGTATGACACCATTACTTGCATGGTGCCAAGTAGTCTATTATACATAGATGTACGAGTACATAAGTTTCTTGACTATGATAGTCAAAACGATACACGTACGGAGATTCTATTCTTCAAATTTACCACCTTGACATAGAAAATGTAATAGCTAACATGGTGTTTGTGATATCGACGTCTGAGGGTTCAAATGGGTTTATGAATGTCATATGTAAATTTACACCAAAAGTGTAATAACAGAGAGGATCTGGATATAACAAGTGATGATTAAGTATCAATGATTAGGAGATATCCATTTAGGATAAATGAATGTTAAATTTCAAGATTCGATTGTTTACAACTTTTATGGTACATGAAAGTTTGTTAAATGAGTATGAGATAGATAGATAGTTTGATTAGAATGAGTTTTTCGTATATCTTCAAATATTGAGATGATCATTTTTCACCCTTCATGCCCTTGCCTTTGGGTTTTTGAACAGATAGCTTGAGAGTTTTTCTTTGATTCACTTTCTATTCTATACGTCATGATATTGGAATATTTCTATGAATTACCGTAATATAATCACGTTGGCCACCGTCATTATATATCACTAATTCATATTTCCATTTCAAGGTCACTTCATAAGGTAAGGATATGTGATCAATGATGATTTCTAATATAGTGTGTTAAGGATAGCAGTAATCTTAGCTGGATCGAAAACATGTCAGTTTTAAGCCAAAACTTGCACTTGGAAAAGTTTGTGTAGAGTTGTTCTCTTTTTTTTTTTTCTTAAGAGTTCAAGAATGAATTTGCAAATGTTGCTCACGTCCTTTCTCACTCTTGGAGCAGATGAAAACAGTTACGAACTTGTCGAGTTATGGTTGGCTAGTTTTAAGTTGCAGTCTTTATAGACTTGGTCAACTTTCATATCTTTGAAAGTTATGGAAGTTGTGAAAGTTATGAAATGGACGTCGTCAAATGAGAAAGTTATGAAACATCTTGGTAAGAGTTGGTGCAGTTGGACGAACCATGATTCTTCACTAGAAGTTTGATAAACCTGATAGGTCATAAGTTTGAAAAAATTTTAAGCGGAATAAAGATGAATATGATATAAATGAAATACTTTATATTATTAAGAACGAGGCATTAAACAAGCCTTTTTATTACACGATTCGGAAATAGAAATAGTTTAAGGCATAGCCTTTACATAGATAAGAAATTGGAAAAATAAACTAGGAAATATCAAGATTGAAGTAGTCTTCATATCTATTCTTCTCGTCCTCAACCTTCTTCATAAACTTCTCAACTTCCTCATTCTTTACCTGTTGTTTCTCATGCAGGAACTCGAGATTATCATAAAGATTAGAAACACCATTGTTGATTTCATGGTACTTGTAGTCCTTCATAGAAAGTTGATTGTTCACGCGGTTTTCCTCCATCTTCAATCTAAGGTCAACATCTTCTCTTAGGTAGGAGAGAGATTGCTTCCCCCATCGGGCATTTCTATCACTTTCATACTTCACCAACTTTATCTCTTTCTTTAGTTCAGCATTTTCCTCCATGAGCTTCTTGATCGCTAGGTCTTTTTCCTACATTTGAACATCGATCCTTTCAATATGGCGAATTAGGACATCGGTAGTTTTTCATAGATTCATGATCTCGTACTTGGCATCAACTTCATTGTAGGAAGGAGATTGGGATCTTTTCTTTGACGGGCCAGTTTCTTCAAGACGTTTCCTCTTGTCTTTATTTCTAGGGGTTGGATAGTATTCAGGAGACCCATGTGAATTTAGAATAGTATTTGGACCATAATTTGGTGAGGGAGAACCACCAAAGCCATAAGGTGGGCTTTGGACTGGTCTTTCAGTGGAAGACCTTTCAGTATCTTTTTCAGTTGGCTTGAAAAGAGTCATTTTGTACGCTTGATGAAAATTAGACATCCTAACAATAGGAAAGAGATTTCGATTAGATTTTTAGCCATGAATGTTAAAGCAATGTTTTAAGTTTATAAGGAAATCCTAAGTGCTTTAAGTCTAAGGCAGGAAAGATTATAGTTTCCGAGATTGCTAAGGCACCCTAGCTAACAAGTAAGACACACATAAAGATGCAATCCTGGTTCTCTATAACAGCCTGGTTATGCTCTGATACCACTCTGTGACGTCCTCCATATAGGGTCTGGAAGAAAACGTCAATAATATCAAATTAACCAACATATTATAATACGAGAACAATTCTATATGATAAAAATAAACTTTATTGAGTACGCAGCGGAAAATAGAATGTCGTTACAAGAATTGAAAGTACAATGATATAAATGTTTCAAATGCAAGAATAATAAATGCGATAATTCTTGAGATCCTATGTCCAAGTAGCATCACATAAGTAGAAGATAAGTAAGCTTGAGCAATCAGCACCTGAGACAAACATGCTAAAGTGTCAACCAAAAAGGTTGAGTGAAATCATAGGTTTAACAAAAGTTGTTATCGTTGTTTTTAGACCACATTTTGTTTTCTTAAGTAGATCACACAGATCTTTAGTTGTCAAAGAATATCATAAAGATCTTAAAAGTTGATCTCGCAGGGATCAAAAAGTTATGCCAGTTCGTGATATTTAGACTAAACGTTCAAAGTTTGCCCCAATGACAAGTTGTGTCTGTCCTTGTCGGTTTAATTTCATTATTAAGTAATACAAAGACTTAGTCAAATGTATCGGGGACGTTACTCCCGATAGGCCTACCCCCAATAATTAAGAATGCATTTAACGAGCAATTAAAATATCACTGTAGGGACTTGGTTGGACATAGGCAGCTATTACATAGTTTAACAGTTGGTACTTGTGTCTAAATTGTAAATAGTAAAAGTAGCATGTGTCTCACCCCAATAAGTTAAATAAATTGCGCAATAGTAAGTGGGGCTATGAGTTCACCTTAGTAAGTAGATGAGAGAGTTATTCCTTGGAAGAGAAAGATAAATGAGTTGGATGATCGTGAGCCGAATGTCAACCTAATGACATTAAGAATAGTTTAGATGTTTTGCCCGAGTTAAAGATAAGTTTAAGTATGTATGTACTTAAGTATAGTTCATTTTGCTAAGTTTCTATTCTTAGTAAGTTTCCACTTTTAGTAGATTTTCATTTTTAGAAAGTTTCCATATTTAGAAAGTTGCCATGTTTAGAAAGTTTTCATTTTTAGTAAGTTCCTCTTTTAGTAAGTTTCCGTATTTAGATAGTTTCCACGTTTAGAAAGTTTCCATTTATAGTAAGTTAGTGTTGAACACTAGTGAGTTGTCCTTAATAAGTATACCACTTATTAGGTGTGAAAGTAACTAAGTGTATGATTACTATAGTCGGGTTGATATTGTGGACCATACCCAAACACCTATGCCACCGCCGAGTCACTAGAATGATCAATTGTTACCGGTTGGCCCAGGATTTCTCGACCAAAATCTAAGTTTGGCATTCGAAATCCACAAGCGTCCCATAGTGGTACCAAGGATCACCCTAGGCCTTAAGCAGCGTCGATGTTCAAGTAATTTCACGCTATCGTGAATGACTATTGCAATCTTATAACATAATATAAATAGTAGTATATTACATGTGTTGGTAATAATATAAGTGTATAAGTGTTAGATAGGTATAAATAGTAGTATTTAATTAAGTAGGTTAGGGTTTTAATTAATTAATGTAGTAATATTAATTAATTAATGATTAGGGTTTAGTAGTATTATATATGTATATATATATATATGTATATATATATATATATATATATATATATATATATATATATATATATATATATATATATATATATATATATATATATATATATATATATATATATATATGTATATATATATATATAGTTTTTATTTATTTATTTATTTATTTATATATATATATATATATGTAGGCATGTGTATATATATATATATATACACACGCCTATATATATATATATATATATATAGAGTTTTTATTTATTTATATATATATATATATAAATATATATATATATATATATATATATATGTATATATAATAAATATATGTATATGTGGTATATATATCTTGTTTCCATTTTTAAACCATTAACAAATCTTGATCAAATCTTTAAGGTTTTAAAGATCAAATAAAAAAAATATTTTTTAAACCGTAGCATGTATGTATATGTATACTTATATATATTTTTTTTAAACAATATGAATATGATTATGAACATAAACATGAATTAACAAGATAGAATTTAAAAGTTTGGATCTAGGGTTATACCTTGATGAATGAAGATGAAGTTTAACAAGAAAAGATGAAGAAAACTTGAAGATGATGATCAAAACACTTGAAAAATGAAGAACACACTTGAAGATCTTGATGAACACGAAGAACGCGATGAAGATCACTTGAAGATTGTTTGAAGATCACTTGAAGATGGTGATGATGTGGTGGAGGTTTCTTGGCCGAATTCCAAGAGAGAGAGGGAGAGGGTTTTGTGATTTTTGGGAGAGAATTGCTAGAATGATTTGGTACAAGAATAGCTCTAGCCTAGGTCCCTATTTATAGGAGAGATTAGAAAATTCTAGATTTAGGGTTTAGCAAGTAATACTTAGGGAACAAGTTAGGTTTTAGGGAGGAGGTAAAGGTGGCCTAAATTTTGAGGGGTAGGATGGTCATTTCCCCTTTTTTATTAAAAATTCGACTAGGGTTAGGAGGATTAGGGTTTGGAACTTTTTCGTTTTAAACCTTGTACTTTAGAATAGTTTAAATAATTCCAAACTTGTTTAAGATTAATTAGTTATATACATTAAGTTTTAGTTTATTACATTTTGCTCACGAAAATTAATTAGCTTATTATTTCAATCTTTTATTAACTTGTCATTTATTGTACAAAGTTAATTATTATGTTTTATAATTTTTAATACTTAACAATTGTTGATTAAAGTTTAATCATTAAGTCTTAATTATATTGTTTGGGCATTTTAATATTGGAAAAATAAAGAATGAAAAAATGAGGGTCGTTATACCGCCGGCTTGGCCACCGTTTTTGAATATTATAAATAGAGTTCTCTGGTCTCCGTTTTCATATGCAGTTCAGAATTCAATAATTATGTTTAGTTCGTTTTTTATTTTTAGGGTTTTTTTTAAACCCTTAGATTAAATTTATTCATTGTAATCAAGAATCATTCAAGTTTTTAATTCAAGTTTCTTGCATCTACCTTTTTAAGGTATGATTCTATCTTTACTTTATTGTTTAATCTATTTTATTTACTGCAATTGTTTCCGTTCGTCTTCTGCTATGAATTAAACGTTTATAGTGGTTACGTGGACAAAAACTGAACTTCATCTGGGAATCAGATGAAGCTGCCGGCCTCACCAACCCAAGCCACCGGCTTGGTTGGAACAAAGCCGCCGGCTTCGTGTGCTTTATCCGTACTGTTGACAATCTTTATTGTCATATTTAATGTCGTGTGGTTTATGTCTTGTATTAGTCTAGTGGCGTGTGCGTTTTAGTCTTATAATTGTAATAGTCTAGATTAGGCTATTTATCACGGTAACTAAGTATTTACCATGTGTTTGTAACTTGAGAGCTTGCTACTATATAAAGCAAGCTTCCCACCCTTGTAACTTTGCTAGTAATAAATAACACTTTACTTTCTCTCACTAGCATCTCTCTACAAGAAACACTCTCAAAACCCACTAACACTATCAAGAACAGATCGAACACCGTAATTGTGGACTAACAATTGGTATCAGAGTGGGACTACACATTCGTGTGGTAGATCCTTTCTCAAGGTGTTCATCGCGTTCTTCGTGTTCGTGCTCTTACCCGGTTTTGCTTAGATCTTGACAAAGTATATCCTTGTTCCTTTTTTTAAGTTGTTTAATTTACTTTAATCATAAATTCTCGTCTGTTTTAATCTAGAACAAATATAGATATAGATTTTAAAACCATAAATCAAAACAAGATAAATCTTTTCTTAATAGATCTATATCTGAAAAACTGAATTTAAAATTTTTTTTAGATCTACAAAGAAAAATCTGTTCTTGACTCTAATTTTGTTCTAGTGTACACATATAGCATCAAATGACAACACCAAAATTACTTGCTTTTCCCATATCACTTAATTCGTGGTGATTGTTGTTTGTGTAATAGAGTCATTACAAGCTGCTATATACATCACAACACACACACACACACATCACCTAAAACTATCCCTGTAACCATCAGGTTCACATCGACCTTGTTCATCACACTTGAATCACCAAAACTGATTTAGACACGAAATCGAGATACTATTAAATGAAATTAATCACAGATTCAGGTCTCAGAACACTCCTTCAAGCTTCTTGAGCTGTTAATCGAACCAAAAACATCACAATTTTTCCAGATCTGAAAATCTTTTATGGTCAAATAAAATGTCAAACTTTCAATTCAAATGAATCTGTGATTTTCAGAGTTGTTTGATGATGAACGTGTGTTTGTATGATGATTTGAAGATGTTTTCATGAAGGATTCATGTCCTAAAAGTGCCTAATTCGAAATATCAATTTTGAAGTTCATGTTAATGTTCTTCATGTTCTTAAAGTTCTTCATTTGCTTGTATTCGAAATCTTAGTGCTCAAAAACAGGATGCTCGAAATCTTGCTCTCCTCTCCTGCTCGAAATCATTCAATGAAGGTGCTCGAAAATTTTCTTTCTTTCCATGACGATGCTTGAAAATTTCTTCACTGCTGTAGCTGTTCGAAAACTTCGTGATTGTATTCAAAAGATATCTGCTCGAAAAGAGGTTCTCGAGCTTATGATTTAACCAAAATAAAGGTTGAATGTGTGGATTTTAAGTGATACATCGTTTTTTTGTTGTTGTTGTACTCCGTATTAAAGAAGAAAGAGTACAACACTTGAAAAATGAGAATGGCATGACTGTAAATTGAGTGAACATAATTTGCACCAGGGTACCCACGTGATATCTTTTTTTTTCTTGTCCCCTCTTACCAAACAAAACAAGATTCACATGTGAACACATTCGTCCTTGAACCTTTGAACCCACCAAACCATCTGAACCCCCCTCATTCATGAACCCCCTCTCAATCACTTGAAGCTTCTCCTTTAACCCTTCACCACTCATGAACCCCTTTACCACTTAACCCTCCATTTAAACCACCACCATTTTAACTCATGAACCATAACAAGATTCCTGACCCGGTTCAGACCCGAATTTTGACCCAACAGCATACCCAACAATATTTTAACGATGTTAGTCCTACAGTTAAATTATTTAACGGCTGTTAATTCTAAGGGACTTCTGTTGCAAAATTTTGTAAACTTTTCAGAATTTTCACTTTTGGTCCTTCAACTTTTAAAGCTTTACTTTTTGGCCCCTAAACTCTCAAAAATTTACATTTTTGGTCCCCAAAGTTTCAAAAAAGTTACACTTTTGGTCCCTAACTTTTGTATATTTACATATGTGGTCCTCACCAGCGCTCTAAAACATTGGCGCTCTAAAACTTAGGCGCTCTAAAACTTGGCGCTCCAAAAAGTTGATGCCCAAAACATTGTTTGTTTGAAAACCCCTACTTACCGAAAACTTTGAGGCTCGAAATCTTTTAGTGATCAAAGTGTTAACTGACCAAAAACTTATTTTGTCCAATAACTCTTTCAGTCAAAGATGGATGTGAATTTATCCAGGATGGCCAACTGGATACAAGAGCTTGCACGGAGTGAATTTCAGTTAAAAGAACAAATCGCAAAGTACGAAGAGAATCTGAAGGAACAACATGATCTATTTAAAGAAGAAAGGATCAAACTTCAGAATCTGCATATTCAACTCAATCATGAGCTTACAGTTACATCTAAATCCTTTCACTCTTTACAAGCTGAGAATAACATGTTGATTGGTGAAAAACTTGCCTTGATAGCTCAATCAAACGAATTTGAAATTAAATGCGGGAATTACAAATCCGAATAAGTTACTTTAAATTACAAAATCAATAAACTTGAAAGTGATTTATATTCTCAAAAAGAATCTTTTGAGCATGAAAAGCAATGTTTAATTCAGAAAATCAAGGTCTTTGAATTGCAAAAGAACACATCACACCGTTTGAAACCCAAAATGGTGTCGATGTGTGTCCAAACATCATCTTGCGAAATGCCTTCAACCACACCTGAAAATGTTCCCGTAGGAGTTCAGATTGAGATTACAATGTTGAAAACACTAGTTGATACTCTAGAACAGGAATCTAGTGAACTTCATGCTAGGTGTTTATCTTACATACAATGTAGACCTACATTAGCCCTAGACAATGAGCTACTTTCTGATCTTAAGTTAGAGATTAAAGATTTGAGAAAATATAATGATCAACTTGAGAGAGAAAATGTAGGGTTACAAGATCAATGTCAGTTCTTAAAGAATACTCGATCCATGAAACCTGAACACCATTTAACACCCAAAATGGTATCCATTGGAACAAATGTGACCATCCCTGAGTTGCCTGAATACTCTGAAATTGCTAAAAACAGAGCCTTCTTAAATAAATTGTTTGACATCATTGCAGTATATTCTAGTTTTAAGACTTTTAAACAACAATTACTGTATAATGCTCAACATGTTAAATCAGAGAATTCAGGCCTTCGAAGAAAGATACTGTTAGGAATGATGTATGTTCCATTTGTTCCTCACAGTCTGCTATGAATTATAAGACACCCTTGACAATACAATTCTCAAAGCAACATCTTCACCAATCTCTCATACGATTGAGAAACGCCCTATTAATCCAAAGACCCCTAAGATTTCTAGGTCCAAGAAAGTGATGAACCCGACTAGATTTCCTGTTGACATTGTCTTTCCTAAGAATACATCTAGGGTTTCTATACCACCAACTTCACCAAAAGATCAGGGTCCCTCAAAGTCTGAAAAGAACCAAACCAACCACTCAAACATGTTTAAAATAGGAGTGGAAGACCGATAACATAAGAGTCTGAAACAACCAGAAATTTGCAACAATCAAAAATTCAACATCATTTGGATTCTGCCACTGATAAGGTTGTGTGCACGGTATCTGGTGGTTTGCCAAAGAATCAAAAGCGAAATAGTCGCAAGCAAGCTCGTCGGGCCAGGCAGTCCTACTTTAACATGATTCAGGTTGAAACCAAGTCACCTAATGCTTCAACGTCTACACCCAAGACGGTTGAAAAGCGGGTTAGTTTTTCAAAGAACCCCAAACCAACCAATCAAGGATCTCCAAAGTCAACGATGACTTCGAGAAAAACATCCTTGAAACCTAAAGACCCTCAGGCTTCACAACCTGGAATTTCCATTCCCCATAGGAAAAGGACTTACTCTAGTTACAAGACCAAGATCAATCGTCCGTTTTTGGAAACAACTTATGGGAAAAATTTCGAGATTACGGGGCTTCGTGATCGATATGGTTGGCTTCCACACAAACCCATGAAGTCATCCATAGGTTCTAGAAATACCCCGCACACCAAAATTGATCTTGTTTCTAAACACCCAAGGAATAATTTTGCTAAACAAATATCAAATAGGAAGTGGACAACCAAACGAGTTTCAACAGCAAGATCCACTTCTTCTTCAAAACCTGTTAAGTACTCTTCGTCAGAGTTACTTAAAATGAAGCCGAGATCTATTTCTCTTGCTAGGTTAAATGATTTTCCATTTTCATTGATTCCACCCGAACTACTTTCAAAGGATACACCGTGTAACAAACCCAAGTGGAACTCAATGTCAATAAATCAAATTGATAATGCCTATAAATGGTATTCAAATTTGACTTTCAAAATGAATTGATCTAAAATATGGCTCTTGGATACAACGGTTCAGAACCGGACTTAACCCACTGACACCTGACTGTACACACATGCATGACTCACAACCTCAGATGACCTGATGTGTTGTTTGAACCTATCTTTCCTCCGACCTCGTCCAATCCCCTATTAATCCAAAACCAAATTTTGCCCGAATCCATAACCTTTGGTACATATACTTCAGTAGTTGTAGGCGAATTACCATCCGTTGAAAAAGACTCATCTGAGATTCTTCTCCTGGATGAACTTGGTAACTGCATGTGTCTAGGAGAGCAATGCATGTGCCGAGGGGGAGTAATGCATGTGCCTAGGGGAGCAATGAGACCTACAATGAAATGATGGTTATCAAAATCTGAAACGTCAAAATTTTTTTAGGGGGAGAAGGGGGAATGTTGGTTCCCATATATATCATGATGGTTCCCATAATAGATCTCTATGGGACCTACACTCTTTTTTTGGGTAATGGGTTACCTCGATGAAAATTATTAAAATAATAAAAGAATAGAAACAATGAAGCTCACAGGCTACAGTAGAGCACTACAGCGCAAAAATGAAACATAACACAAAGGCCACAACCAACCACTAGACTCAACGATGGAAAGACTAGCTAGGACCCACACTCCAAAGAAAGTTTTTCACCAAGACCTTAAATAGCCCGCGTATCAACTGCCTTCCACTCTTTCTCATCAAAACCTATATTCTCTGTGTAGCAAATTGTCAAAATATGTTTTAATTCTAAATAAATCATATTTTGAGGGGGAGAAAAAGACCAAGAAAATAAAGGTTTTATCAAAATTTAACACCTCATATTTTGAGGGGGAGGATAACAGGATTAAACCAAAATGAGTTCCATACACTCGTTATGAGACTCGATCTTCAAATAAGGCTTTCTAAAACCTAAATTTGCAAAATTTGTTTTTCAAAATAGGTTCTCACAAAGTAAAACATATTTTGAGGGGGAGAAAGAACGAATTTTTGCAAAATCTGATGGCTTCTACATACTTCTGTGTAGAACCCGCTTCTCAAAGTGGTGTCAAACACACTTCAAAGTGGTTTTAAACATCAAAACGACTTTTGCACACATAAAATTTTATAACCCGACCTTTCACATCAAACTCACCCAAAACGTGCAACTATCAAGGAGGAGTTTAAAGACTCAAATGTCAGTAATGACGGAGAATGTGTCCTTGTGACTGCCTCAGGAGGATGTGTCTAGATGACTATCTCAACCACATAAGTCAACAAATGACAGGGGATGTTTTCTAGTGACTGCCTCAGGAGGATGTGTCTAGATGACTGCCTCAAATGTGAAATGACACAAACGATCAGTCAGCATTTAAGCCTGACTACACACACTCCTTAGAGAGTGCAACAACCAAAAGAGATGTGTCACATCATAACATATCATTGACTTCATAACGCGATGTAAAATCTTCCTACATTACATCGATTTCGATCGACACCAATGCGGTGTTAGGTACAGTTGGAAGACTTGGTATAACCAAGAGCGGCATAGTCGCACAAAAGTCCCATGATACTTTAATCATGGAGGTTGAAAGCTTGCTAACGCCAACTGGAACTTCGGTGACTAGTCATCCTCAACATCCACCAAGGTTAAACTCGGACCTACCAATACCGGTGAGGTCCCAAATTCGGAAACACTTTTGGTTTCAGAAAACTTGTCTAGTGTAACAACTAGCATGCCTGATTTAAACCTGTCTAGTGTAACAACTAGCTTAATTTTTACAAAACCACAAACGGTTTCTGAAGATCCTATTTTCTTTAAGGATCAAATTTTACCTTAACCTCTTTGTCTTTTCTTAGCAGGTACACGTTCCCACTCTGGCGATAAACATATATTCTCTCTCTGCTATTTTGCGATGAACACAGGATGTCATATTCATGCTACACATGCTGAACACAGTACACCATATTCATCATGCGGGGATAATGACACACGAGTCAAAAATAAACCAGTCACGATCATGAAAAAGACGACTCAACATTTGAGGAGGAGCAAAAGAGGTCTTCGCAACTAAGAAAGATCATATCAAGCCACGATCAAGACCTCTTTGTCTGAACCCAAGAAGAAGATAAATCAAATCAAACATAACACTCACGGATCAGCTCTTCATATGTGCAAATGTTCGTGTTCAAAGTTGATAGCATCAAAAGCTTCATAGCTTCAAACCGAAACCAAGGCCCAGAAGAAGGCTGCACAAGAAACTGCAAGAAAATGATCATAGGAGGAGTTAACATTTGTAAACATAACACTCTCGAATGAAGAATCCAAAAGAATCCATAAGAGTCACGGGAGGTGTTATATCTTGAAGAACCCATGCCACTGCAAAAAGACAAAAAGACGAAGACATGATCGCACCTTTCAAAGAAGAAAGATCAATAAACCCTATCAAGAGGGAAGATTGTTGAAAATCTCACAGATTACACAACCGTAACACTCCTAGGTGTAGAGAACAAGTACACGCACTCATGAGGTGTTTCAACAAAGGTCGTAATCCAAAAGACCTACCCGGAGACATGATTGATGAAATCTTGTCTAGAGTCGGTCAGAATTCTTAGGCACAACTATATACGGTGAAATCAGTTTGTAAGACATTCGAAGAACGTTCGAAGAATATCTTGGTTTATAAGAGACTTTCGTTTGAAAGATGGGGGATATCACATTGGGAAACCCATAAGTTACGATGTGTTTACTTTGACGCATATATTGCGGGGAACCCAAATGTTATTTTACGCAACGGGTTAAGAAATTATTTTGACTCAATGCTTTCAGAACACGTTACGGTCATTACGAGTTTATGGTCATGCCATTTGGTTTAACTAATGCAACAGCTATGTTCATGGACCTTATGAACCGAGTGTGTGGACCATAGCTTGACAAGTTTGTCATCAACAAAAATGTTAAGTAATCATTTTAATGCATCCTAACAAACTCGATAAGACACACTAATGCAAATTTTCTGGTTCTCTATGCATGGGACGTATATTTATGAGAACTGGAAATGAAATTCTTGTGGTCTATTAAAATGATGGAAATAAATGATTATGATAAACTAATGAACTCACCAACCTTTTGGTTGACACTTTAAAGTATCCCCATCATTCCGGGACACCCTTCGGATATGATATAAATTTCGAAGTACTAAAGAATCCGGTACTTTGGATGGGGTTTGTTAGGCCCAATAGATCCCCACGACAAGGGGGAGATTGTTGACAATCTTTATTGTCATATTTAATGTTGTGTGGTTTAGGTCGTGTATTAGTCTAGTGGTGTGTGCGTTTTAATCTTAAAATTGTAATAGTCTAGATTAGGCTATTTACCACGGTAACTTAGTATTTACCATGCGTTTGTAACTTGGGAGCTTGCTACTATATAAAGCAAGCTCCCCACCCTTGTAACTTTGCTAGTAATAAATAACACTTTACTTTCTCTCACTAGCATCTCTCTACAAGAAACACTCTCAAAACCCACTAACACTATCAAGAACAGATCGAACACCCTAATTGTGGACTAACACGTACAGTTACTGGTTCTTTTCCAGATCTGAATGGTCGAGTTTCTGTAATGATGTTTGAGCTGTTTCGAATCTGTTTTGCTTAAATACACTTGTTTGTCATTCTTAATGATTATATAACATGATTTTAGGATTGATTAGTACTTAATCCGATGATCTATTATTCGATTCATGCTACTTGTTTAGATCTACTCCATCAGACTTGTTAAATTGGATTGCATGCAACTAAGTTAAAAAGCTTAATGGTGATAAACTTGTTTAAATGGAATAACGCTTATATAATAAAGTTTGATTTATTTAGGCTTGATCAAAGAACCTTTGTTTGGATTTGTTTAATTAATGATTGCATGAAAACTTAATAGTAATTAACTTTCAGCTAGTAACTTGAGTTGATCTACCTGTTTTTTGATAGCTTATATGATTTGTCAGTCTATTTGCATATTGATCCTCATCACAGAATAATGTGTATCACATAATTGAATTGAACATGAAGAATTAAGATGTTAGTTATGCACATCACATATCTAACATATGCTTTAAGTCCTACTTGTTAAATGATATGTGACACTTAGCTTAACCTATTAAGGGATAATAGTTGGTCTATGATTGTTTTTCTGCTTTGTGTTAATATAAGTTATGAAACTTGCCTAATATGATTCTCGTATGAGTTGGTTGTTCATGTAACTGCTTTTACTTTTATCTGTTTATTTTGAATCTTTAATTCCTTACTTTACTTTATTGTTTTGTTTATCTTTAAAGCATTTATTTCCTAAGAGATAAGAATCTATCCGATAAAAGATATAAAAATCTATCTTTAATTCTGTAATAAGAATTAAACTAAATAATAAAACAACTCTTATCCGCATCAACGCTCTCTTGGGACGATAACCTAAAATACTACATCTAATCGGGTTTTGTTGCTCGTAAGGTTGTTAAAGTATATTAAATAAAGGTTTTATAAATTTAAAAGTTGAAAGATAAGTTAAGCACTACTGCACACACTTTTGACACATCAAAAACTTATTATAGAAAACGTCTCGCAAATATCACAAGAAGAAACTATAAGTAAGGGATTAGCGGACATGATGCGAGGATATATTTATAATCAGACCGAATTAAATAATGTTATTTTATATAAAATCTCTGCGCTATATCGTAATAATCAAAATTTTATACTTAGTTTAGAGAAAAATCTAGAAACCTTATCTAAACAGTTAACTATTAGGGAAATTGGAACACTACAATCTAATACATTAGAGAATCCAAGGGGAAGTTTAGAAATACAAGCTATAACTACTAGGAGTGGTAAAACAACACAGGACCCCATCACACCTAATCAAGAGGAAAATCATGAACCGCTTAATGAAACTAGTACTGAAAAAGGTAATGAGGATACTACTTTAAAAACAGATTCAGCCCCTAAGATTGATAAGCCTTTAGAACCGGTTCCATACCCTCAACAACTAAGGAAAACAAAACAACAGAAACATTTTGAGGATTTCGCTAATATGTTTAATAAGATAAACGTTAATATTCCTTTGATAGACTTATTAAAAGAAAATCCACATTATGGGAAATGTTTTTTAACCTTATTATGTACCGGTGCTAGTATAAATTTAATACCATATTCATTATATAAAAGACAAGGTCTAGGAGAATTAACTCCCACTAGAATATCTATTTGCTTGGCCGATAGTTCTTTTAATTACCCAATGGGAATAGCCGAAAACATACCCGTAATAAATTGATAACGTTCCAATAATATTAGATAGACCATTTTTAAGAACTGCTGCTTTCGAATTTCAAATGCAGACTAAGACATACAGTTTAGGAATAGGAGACGATAGAATTACTTTGAATAATCATCTTGAACTAGATCTTACTTGTCCAATGATAAAATATGTAGAAACATGTATTGAAGAAGAATTTGATGAATTTTTATCAATGGATATAGATGAATTTGTGTGTGAAATAAAAGAAGAAAATCTTGATGATGAATTTGAAGAATTAATGAAAGACGAACTAAATGATTTTGTAATAGAAGAAGAACATGACCCTATAACCGATGAGTTGAAAATAAAACACTCTCTCGAAGCACCACCAAAACTAGAACTTAAAGAACTACCTTCTCATTTAGAATATGTTTTTCTAAAAGATAATTCCGAACTTCCCGTAATCATTTCTTCTGAATTATCTAAAGATCAAAAAGAGCAATTCTTGGAAGTCCTAAAGAAACATAAAAAGGCATTCGCTTGGAAAATCTATGATATTCCGGGAATTGATCCCACCTTCTGTACTCATAAGATTCTATTAGAAGAAAATGAAAAACCTGTAGTTTAAAGACAAAGACGTTTAAACCCCAACATGGCTGAAGTTGTAAAAAAGGAAGTTTTAAAATTATTAGACGCATGAATGATTTATCCTATATCTGATAGCCAATGGATTAGTCCGGTACAGTGTGTCCCTAGAAAGGGAGGAACCACGGTTGTCCAAAACGAAAATAATGAATTAATTCCAACTCGAACCGTTACCGGTTGGAGAGTTTGCATAGATTACCGTAAATTAAACGAAGCTACTCGAAAATATCATTTTCCACTTCCATTTATTGATCAAATGATTAAAAGATTAGCCGAAAAAGAATATTACTGCTTCTTGGATGGCTTCTCTGGATATTTCCAAATTCCGATAGATCCAAAGGATCAAGAGAAAACTACTTTCACTTGTCCTTTTGGTACTTTTGCTTATCGAAGAATTCCATTCGGGTTATGCAATGCCCCAGGCACTTTCCAAAGATGTATGACGGCTATCTTTCACGACATGGTGGAAGATTTTATGGAAGTCTATATGGATGATTTTTTCATCTTTGGAACATCCTTTGACTCTTGCCTATCCAATCTCGATAAAATGCTTGCTCGTTGTGAAAAAACGAATCTTGTTCTTAATTGGGAAAACTGCCATTTTATGGTAAAAGAAGGTATTGTCCTTGGCCATAAAATTTCTAATAAAGGAATTGAGGTTGATAAAGCAAAAATCAATGTTATTTTCAACCTACCTGAACCCACTAATGTTAAATCAATTAGAAGTTTTCTAGGACATGCAGGATTTTACAGACGTTTCATTCAAGATTTTTCCAAAATTGCTCCCCCATTAACAGAACTCTTAGAAAAAGATGCACCTTTTGAATTTAATAAAGATTGTAAAAAAACTTTCTCCATCTTAAAAGAAAAACTCACTAACGCACCTATTATTATATCACCTGACTAGTCCAAACCTTTCGAACTTATGTGCGACACAAGTGATTATGCTATACGAGATGTGTTAGGACAACGAAAAGAAAAACATTTTCATCTAATCTACTATGCTAGTAAAATGCTAGCAGGTGCTCAATTAAATTATACAACCACAGAAAAAGAATTATTAGCTATAGTCTTCGCTCTTGATAAATTCCGTCCATATTTAATAATGAATAAAGTAACGGTTTGCACCGATCACTCTGCACTTAAATATCTACTAAATAAACCCGACTCTAAAGCTTGACTCTTACGATGGGTTCTACTCCTGCAAGAATTTGATATGCAAGTTATTGATAAAAAAGGAGCTGAGAATCTTGCAGCAGATCATCTTTCCCGTTTAGAGAATCCTAATCTAGACAATTTAACTGAAATTAGATACACATTCCCTGATAAATGTCTCTTAATGATCTCTGATGAGTCATATCCATGGTTTGCCTATTTTGCAAACTATTTAGCTGCCAAAGAATTAAGAAAAGACTTAACTTATCAACAAAGAAAAAAGTTCTTCGCCGAATTAAAACATTACTTTTGGGAAAGTCCTTACTTATTTAGAGAAGGTCCCGATCAAATTATTCGTCGTTGTGTTCATGGTAAAGAAGCAAATGAAATCCTATTACAATGCCATAGTAGTACACCAGGGGGACACTTTGGTCCAAATTACACAGCTCGCAAAGTTTTAGACACAGAATTTTATTGGCCTATCATATTCCAAGACGCACATAAATTACTCCGATCATGTGATGCATGACAACGAGGAGGAAATCTCTCAAAACGTGATAAAATGCCTTGTCAAAATATTCAAGTCTGTGAAATATTTGATGTATGGGGTATTGATTTCATGGGACCATTCCTCTCTTCTGAAAGAAATCAATACATTCTTGTAGCTGTTGACTACGTTTCTAAATGGGCTGAAGCAAAAGCTCTTCCTACTAATGACTCACGAGTAGTAGTTGATTTTCTAAAGAAATTATTTTGTCGATTTGGTTTTCCTAAAGCTTTAATTGGTGACCATGGAACTCATTTCACTAATCAACTGCTTGAAAGAGTTCTTAAAAGATATGGTGTTAACCATCATTTTTCTACAGCTTACCACCCTCAAACAAGTGGTCAGGTTGAAAATACTAACCGAGGATTAAAAAGGATACTCGAACGAACAGTTGAAAATAACCCGAAACTTTGGTCTCGAAAGTTAGATGATGCATTATGGGCTTTCCGAACTGCTTACAAAACACCTATAGGAACTATTCCTTTTAGGTTGTTTTATGGAAAAGCTTGTCATCTACCAGTTGAAATTGAACACCGCGCATATTGGGCTTTAAAGCAATGTAACTTAAATCCTAAAGAAACAGAAAAACATAGACTCCTTCAACTAAACCAACATGATGAACCTAGACTTTCTGCTTATGAAAATTCAATGATTTATAAAGAGAAAATGAAAAGATTGCACGATGCTCGAATTAGAAACATCAAAAAGTTTTAACCATGGGATAAAGTCCTAATTTTTCAATCAATATATAAATTTTCTCCTAGGAAATTATAATCTAGATGGATGGGTCCTTTTATAGTTAAACAATCTTTTTCTACTGGATATGTTGAGTTATATAATAAAAAGGGAGAAACCTTTAAAATAAATGGTCATCGATTAAAAATCTACTTTAAAAAAGATGCATTTCCAGGAGGGGAAGTAATTTCCCTCACCACCATTAAAACTTAAAATTTATAACCAAAATGCGGTAGAGTTTGTAAAATACTTGTATATTCTGTTAAAAATTTCAAAAAATTGTAAATGGTGAACGCCTTCCTTAATTTAATAAAGTTACTTTGTTACTTTTAGTTGCTTTCATCTTGCATGCTTGACTATATATTACAAATGTTTATTATATGTTGAATATCTTATCTGAAAATTATACTATTGTTATGCTGAAACGTTGTCAGGTTTAGAAGTCTAATTTACGGACCACCCTTTCCATTTACTCACGAGGCTATAACCTAGTGTTAGGACCTGATCAAACCTAGGATAAAAGGTAAGTAGTTATATGTACTTAACGTCGCAATAGGGAAATAGTACCTACGTACGGTTAATCACTTATCCGTCAAAGAAGAGCTGCCCATTTAGGTTGTGACTAGAGTAGGCAATATAGAGTTCAGTGAACACTAGCTTACTCAAAAGCATGATGCGCGTCAGAAGCAATGTTCTACAGATGTAAGATGATCCGGAGTTGAGTAAGTGATTGTAAAGGAGAGACCTTTAACCTAATTAGCAGTACCTTATAATATCTAAGATTTTACATCTGTTAATGTTAAGGCATGGCTTAGTATTAAGTGGAGGAATGTTACTGTAGTTAAACCGACTAGGATTAAGAAAAGTTGAGACATTCTTTAAAGGATATACCACTTTATTCATGTACCTAGGATTCCCTCCTCAAGGTCGCTTAAACCCTTTAAGGTCAACACTGGGAGTAGGGATATTCGTCGTAGTCAGAATCTTCAAAGCCTAAACTCTTAGTGACAAATTTATTAGGTCCTTAACCTGATTAATTGAGGTTTAGTGTTCATTCTAGGAAGTTAAACTTAACAACTCTCCATCAGTATCATATTCTCCATACCTATCCCTTTTATCTTTATAATTCATATTAGCTTAGTTAAGTTTATTCTCTCACCACTTGTCATTAGGGTTGACTTTATAGGCACTTTGATCCCACATTACTGAGCAAACGTATAAAAATACGAACCTAAGTTATAGTTACCACTTACTCATTTAAATGAAGACAAGTAGGTGAAATATAGTTAGGATAACCCAGCTAAATATAAATAATAAAACCATTACTTCCTTCTTATAACTAATTCTGACGTTTTGGGACCTAACGACACCGCATAAATAAAACTATATGTTTTGGTCATATCATGAGATTCGGTTACCATTCTGCAAAAGAAAACTAGTTAGTAAAAAGTGAAAAACAAAAAGTGTGAATCATAATCTGTGAGCGAATATCACTGTAGCAGTTGAATCCTGCGAATCTAAGTCTGAAATCGTGAGAATTGATCAGAAATTCCCCGGGATCATTTAAATGAGCTTCGTATCCATTGACCGAATGTAACTGAATCACTTAAACACCTCAAACAATAACACCTTAGCTGAATTTTTGAGTTGAAGCAGATTCGGTTGAGCAGTTACAAGTCCGAATGTTGATCAAATCATCAACTTAGAATCAATTGATGAAATTAAACCGTCAAAATGATGCGTAATCACGAAACGAGCAACGCTGAATCCACTGATCTTCAATAGAACACATAATTAACTTGAAAATACTGAATATGAGAGTTTTAGCCATGGACTCTAATAAAATGCATGAATCTCCATAATTGATGTTGTTAAGCTGTTTTATTGACCGAATTACTTTCTATCGAGTATAATGAACCTTTGCTCAGCTTTTCAAACAAATTTGAATGTCATAATATCAAATTCGAAATAGCCAAATCTGATTTACTAAAGCCGAATGTGATCTATACTTGAAATCTTTGATATCTGGATTGATCTAGTGATAAAGAATCACTTCCTGGATGCTCTGGTATTAAATGATAGGTCAGATCATGATTGAATATCAAAAAATAAGAGAAAGAATGAGATTCGGATAAACAGTGAACATATTCGGATAGAGAGAAATTCGGACAAAATGAAATTTCACAGCTTCTTAAACTCACTACAATACACTGACTATCTAATTAGGACTACTTAGGTTCTATATATAGCCATTTAGGCTTCATTCACATTAACATTATACATTTTGGGGGTCCTAATAGTCCTAAATAAATTTCAAAGTTAATTATATTTGAAGAGTAATTTAGTAGTAGTGTACCTCTAAAAACGATAAATTATAAAAATAGATAGGGCCCTATAGTTAAATTTATCGTTGTCCTATACAATTTTAATAGTACATTGTATAAAAGATTTTTAAAGTAGTGGGGTCCATGGACACCACACCAATACACATAAAGTTGTCACTGCCACACCTCTAGCGGTGTCAGGGCTGACGCCGGCGGAGTGTCAGTCATGAAGCTAACGGAAAAAATAGGTATAGGACACGTGTCTTTCTCTAATTGACTGGAATTTTTTTTACAATTTTTCAAACGATATTATTACCATTAGTTAATTATTTTTTTATTTTTAGTAAAAAATATCAATTATTTACGTGTAGAAACCAAATTATTTTAATACGATTTTAAAACAACTCTATACATACATTTTTCATCCCATCTAACTTTATATAAAATGGAATCTTATAATATTATGTTTAAACCCTACAAAGAAGATAAAGCTATTATTGACTTCGTTCAAGAATACTTGATAGATGAACCCGAGTCTGAGCATATCCCAAGAGCTCGAATATACATTCTAGATCCCAATACACCCAATGTCAGATAGCTGCCAAAAAGCACAATCTAGAAAAGAATATATGCGATCCAACCACGCTTTCATAACTTCAATACCCGGATTCATTACACTCACCGCCCCCTGGTGATACTCCAACCGCCCATGAAATGGTTATTCCCTAAACGAGCCATGAAGGGTATAACGATCATGCCTTGTCTCCACAGTGGATTAAGAACACAGTCAAAAGGATTAAAAATCGCTAATTCTTACAGGGCCATCGAACCATCCCAACCAGCAACCAAAGCAGTATGCATTACATGAACATAAAGCAAACGCCTGTGATTATTCAATACAACGGTATGAACACTATATACCAAGACAAACCCATGAAAATACCCCTTTATGAAAGAAAAAAGACACTATGTAACTTTATTGCATTGGAAAAAACTATACTATGAGCCCCCACCCCCAATTAAGATTATTTCAACTTAAGGATTCATATTTGTTCTATTTTGTTGGTAACAATGGAACAGTTTTGTTAATAGGAAAACATAGAAGCAGATTTATTCTATACTTGATAAGTACAAATACGCAATGGGGAGGTTAATGCCACTGTCTATGAGCGAATGTGCCCATACTTGTTCATCATTAGAGGACACTACTCGTAATAATTTTTCCTTTTTTTCTAACTTTCTTTGTAAATATTAACTAATAACCTTAGCTCTATTTATTGGACTGCTCAAGATACGACTTATTTGAATTTAAGTGCACAACTCATAAAAGTAAATCTTTCCATTTGGAGGTGATCACGAATTTTAGACTCGCGAATAATGTGGAATTCTATTTCTCTTCTCGATCGGGCAAGGCTATTTGATTTGTCAAAGTGGAAGGCAAACTTATCAAGCCGATCTCAAAGAGTGAAAAAGCTAGTGTGCCGACGGAAAAGCTCGATTTTCTCATGAACAGGGATGTTGATAAAGAAGATCCTTTAGGTTTTTAGGGAGTTTAGTTCACAGTATAATATGTAAGTATTCTATTAGTGTTGTGTTTCATAGTCTTAGTTAGCCTTGGTTGTCAGTTTCATTTTGGCAGTTTGTTGTTCGGTTACAATGTGTACGTTGTTTCATCGTGTTGTTGACCGTGTCTCGTCTTTTGTTATGTGTTTGGTGCTTGTTTTGTTTTTCATATTTGGATGAAATTTTTTCATTTTTAATATAGATGGTTTTTTAGAGAAATATTCAAATGAAACCAACTTTTAAGTTGAGAACCAATGGACCAATCAGAGTGTGACACGTGGCACGATAATCACATGTGATTGAAAAAAAATATATTTTTTTAAAAAAAAAATATTTAGAAAATTTTTTTTCCGAAATTTTTTTTTTCGAACTTTTTTTTCGAATTTTTTTTTCAATCACATGTGATTGGATTTAACATGCAGTAAATCACATGTGATTCTCCATGCCAATCACATGTGATTGTAAAACTCAATCACATGTGATTCTGCATTTTAAATCCAATCACATGTGATTGAAAAAAGAAATTTTTACTAAAATGACGAATTTCAATAAGTTTGTTCTAAACCTTTAAACACCAAGTTTTTAATCAAAACATAATTAAATCACTGAATTAAAGTCTGAAATTTTGAAGATATGATCACAAAACGTTAAAAAACTTGATCAAATCAACGAATTGAAGTCTGTTTCCGGTTGAAATTTTTTTTTATTGAAAAAAAAATTGAATTTTTTTTTCAATCACATGTGATTGGATTTGACATGACATGTGATTGTGTTTTACAATCACATATGATTGGGTTTTACAATCACATATGATTAGATTTGAGATGCTAAATTTAAAAAAAAAATAAAAAAATTTCAAAAATATAAAAAAAATTTCAAAAATGTTTTTTTTTTAAATTAAATTTTTTTTTTTGAAAAAAATAATTTTTTTCAATCAAATGTGATTGTCGCGCCACATGTCGCGCTCTGATTGGTCCGTTGAATCTCAAGCAAATTATTGGATTTAAGTGATTACAACTCGGTTTTTTAAAAGAAAAAAGGAAAAGTTATTTTCTAGAATCTAGATTGAAAGCTGGACCACTCATATGCAAGTTGGTACGAATAGTAGAATAAAACATGAAAGGAGAGTAAATAAAACGTGAGGCTCGTTACTTGATATTTAGTAAAATATATTAATATTAATTATTAATATATTATTGCAATATTAATAAATAGAACACGTTATAAAGATTTAATAGGCTAGTTGGATATTCAAGAGAAAAAACCAAGTTAAGTTGAAGAGTTAGTTTGAATTATTCGTTTAATGTTTGGTGAACTTTTTTTCACTTTCAACAATTCATGAAAAAATGAATCATAAAAAACCTATGATTGTACCAGCTATAAGAAAAGATCTCAAGATAGTTATTATGAGACCTCACCACCCATCAATGCAAGGTGTTTTTCGACTCATTCTTACTTTAGATGGTGAAGATGTTATTGACTGTGAACTAATATTGGGTTATTTACACAGAGGTATGGAAAAAATACGAAAAATCGAACAAATATACAATATTTGCCTTATGTAACACGTTAAGATTATTTCGCTACTATGTTCACAGAAGCCATAATTGTAATTGTGCCAGAGCAATTAGGCAATATTCAAATCCCTAAAAGGCCAGTTATAAGTTATATCAAAGTCATTATGCTGGAGTTAAGTCGTATAGCTTCGCATTAGTTATGACTTGACCCTTTTATGAATGATATTAGGGCATAGACTCCTTCCTTTTATATTTTTTGAGAAAGAGAATTAATATATATATATATATATATATATATATATATATATATATATATATATATATATATATATATATATATATATATATATATATATATATATATATATATATAGTGACATGATCAAGAGGGAAGTAACCAATCGGGGGGAAGCGGGGGGAAGCAAAAACTTTTTTTTTTTCATTTTTTGAAAAAACTTTGTTCACGAACATTATAGATGGGATGAAAATATGAACATTTAGTAGAGACACTTTGTGATAAATGTTTTTATTTTGGCGGAAAAACGCTCGAAGACGTAATATATAACAATTATCGTGTTTTTCGAGCGTATGTTGAGGTTTTAGCTATTGGGGTTTAGATATTAGGGTTTAGATATTAGGGTTTATAGGGTTTAGATATTAGGGTTTAGAAATTTAGGATTTAGGGTTTAGATTTAGGGTTTAGATTTAGGATTTAGATTGAGTTTTTAACACGAATGGTTTAGAGTTTAGGGTTTCCGACCAAATTTAAACTTAAATCTTATATGATTTCGACACGATAAGCAAAGTCTGTAATGTTTAGTCTTGAAAAATTTTGAAACAGTTTACATAAATGCATTTATCCTTTTGACTACTCTCGAAGATCCACGAACCTGTAATTGTAAACAGAAATGTATATACAAAATTAGTGACTTTGTACATTATAATATATATAATATATAGATACTAAATATTCAAAAGATGCTGTTATATACAAATATGTAATTATTAGATATTATAAGATTAATAAATTGTAATAGTAATAAATGTAAATACAAGTAAGGTTAAAGTTAGTATTGTATTATGACTACTTGCATTAATATGAAAATTTGTATTAATAAATTATATCTTTCAATATATATATATATATGCATATTATATAAGGTCTATATATAATAATTATATGTATATCATAATTTATAAAAATAGTATGAGAATATTTTTAATATTTTTTTATGGCAATATTTACAAGTTATTATATAATTATTATATGGATATAATAATAGTTATTATTATTACTATTAATGTAAATTTAATTATTATTAAAATTAATATTTTATATTATACAAATAATTGAATTAGGTAAATGATATAGATATATTAGGTAATCAGATATATACACGGGTTCATTATCAGATTGCTATCAATCTATTTTTTTCTCCTTCTCTTTTTCTCTGTTCTTCTAGCCCGTGATCAAATGTCGATTTTTCATCACCACAATCAACCTTCAATCAATTGTTATTATATAAATCGGTTACTTGTAATTTATACACCTGCGGTTGTTAGTGAAATCCAAAAGAGAAAACCCTGCTATCAAATTTTTTTTTTCTTTCCTAGTTCGTAAACCCAATTTAATCCATAATCAATTCTTGGATCAAATCCAAAAATATAATAACGTAGATGTGTTAAGAGGTATCTATTAAAACTATCTGTAAGGTTTCGAAATCCAATTCCTCGAATTTGATTCTAATTTTCGAAGTCAAACTTTCAAAATGTAAAGTCAAACTTTTTGTTCTTGGTAAAATTTGAACTTGTTTTGATGATTCATGATAAATTGATGTTTCCAACAAATTCTATGAGTAATTTGAAACGTAATTCGTGTTGAAGTCTTTATCTAAAAACGATCTTAAAATTAAGTTTGATAATTGAGTTAAAATATTTTTTTTTCGTGAAAACAGTCACTGCTATCTTCGATATATATTTTTTTGCATTTATTAATGGTTTAAATCAATCATAAAATGTTTATGAATCTTTTATACATCTTGAAGCAAACGATTTAAACCTTTGGTGGTAGTTTAGAATTTTAGTCGACATGTCTGCTGATTTGTGAAGATGAAGAGACAGAAAATCGGTTTAAATAAATTTAGGTTAATAGGTAAAGCAGAAAGACAGTAGATGGAGTGTTGGTTATGTTGTTAAGCGGGTGAGCGGGAGGTCACGGGTTCGAGCCCGGTCCATGGCATTTTTTTTTTCGAGAAAGCTTCTCAAGGGTATACACTTAAATTTTTATTCTATTATTAGTATTTTAGTAATTATCATTATTATGATTATTATTTATGTTATTATTATCATGATAAGTTATTATTGATATTAGTGTGATTATTATTGTTATTAGTACCGTACTTATAATTATTGTTATTATTATCATTATTATTATTATTAGTTATTATTATTTTTATGTTAATTGTTATAATTATTATTATAAATTCAAATTATTATTATTAATAAGATTAATATCATTATATAAGTATTAATATCATTGTTACTAGCATCATTATGAATATTATTATAATTAGTATTAATGTGACTAATAAGATTATTGTTATTATTATCATTTTAATTATTATAATGTAGTATCAGTAATTATTAATAATATTATTATTATCATTGATATAAGCGTGGTTAGTATGAATATGATTATGATGAATATTGTTATTACGCAAATAACGCAAAATATTATTATTATCATTAATATTAGTATTAGTATCATTATAGATTTATTATTATTATTATTATTATTATTATTATTATTATTATTATTATTATTATTATTGTGATTATTATTATTACTACTGATATTATTATTATTATTATTACAAACTTATACTTATAAATATAAAAGATGTAATATATGAATATAGTAGTAAAGGTAATATCAATAATTATGGATAATATTATGATCATGAGTACGAATGTAGGATGCAAATATAGATAAAAATCATAAGTATTGATAATAAATAAAATTATGAATATATATGAAAGCGAATTAAGTTTATAGATTATATATATGTATAACACATCTTTTAATATTGAAATTTTATTATAATTACTATTAAAATTATAATTAATATCATTACTATAAGTATATTAGTATTTATACTACTATTAATATTATTATTATCACTTTTTATTATCATTATCATTAAAACTATCACTTTTATTAGAATTAACATTATTATTAAAAATTTCATTTTTATTAAAGTTATTATTTTTATCATTTTAATTAAGAGTATCATTTTTATAAAAACTATTATCTTTGTTATTATTACTATTATTATTATAATACATTAGAAGTATTAATAAAAATCACATATAAATATTAACCATAATATATAACTAAATATATATAAATTTTGTTTGATTACGATTACATGTTTTAATATATATATATATATATATATATATATATATATATATATATATATATATATATATATATATATATATATATATATATATATATATATATATATATATATATATATATATATATACAAATGATATAGGTTCGTGAATCCGAGGCCAACCCTGCATTATTCAGTTGTTCAATATAGTCATATGTATTTTTACAACAAAATACATTAGGTGAGTTTCATTTGCTCCCTTTTTACTCATTACATTTTTAGGCTGAGAATATATGCAAATGCTTTATTAACTGTTTTTACTATATTTATATGCGTGAGTTTCATTATTCCCTTTTTAAATGCTTTTGCAATCTATATTTTTGAGACTGAGAATACATGCGCTTTTATAACTGTTTTACGAAATAGACACAAGTATTCAAAACTACATTATATGGTTGAATGATCGAAATCGAATATGCCCCTTTTTATTAAGTCTGGTAATCTAAGAATTAGGGAACAGACACCCTAATTGACGCGAACTCTAAAGATAGATCTATCGGGCCCAACAAGCCCCATCCAAAGTACCGGATGCTTTAGTACTTTGAAATTTATATCATGTCCGAAGGAGGATCCCGGAATGATGGGGATATTCTTATATACATATTGTGAATGTCGGTTACCAGGTGTTCAATTCATATGAATGATATTTTTGTCTCTATGCATGGGACGTATGTTTATGAGAAATGGAAATATGAAATCTTGTGGTCTATTAAAATTATGAAATGATTATTTATGTTAAACTAATGAACTCACCAACCTTTTGGTTGACACTTTAAAGCATGTTTATTCTCAGGTACGAAAGAAATCTTCCGCTGTGCATTTGCTCATTTTAAAGATATTGCTTGGAGTCATTCATGGCATATTTCAAAATGTAGTGACCCGAACTTTTCCATGTTTATATATATTAATTGAGATTGATATTTACATGATTAAATGTTTCCAACATGTTAAGCAATCAAACTTGTTAAGACTTGATTAATTGAAATATGTTTCATATAGACAATTGACCACCCAAGTTGACCGGTGATTCACGAACGTTAAAACTTGTAAAAACTATACGATGACATATATATGGTTATACATATAGTTAACATGTTTTTATTATAAGTATGTATCTCATTAGGTATTTTAACAATGAGTTATATACATAAAAATGAGACTATTAATTTAAGAAACTCGAAAATGATATATATAACGATTATCGTTATAACAACGTCTTACTAGGTACATATGAATCATATTAAGATATTGATACACTTGGTTAATTATGTTAAATGATAAGTAAATATATTATTAAGTGTATTAACAATGAAATACATATGTAAAAATAAGACTACTAACTTAATGATTTCGAAACGAGACATATATGTAACGATTATCGTTGTAACGACATTTAACTGTATATACATCATACTAAGATATATTATATATCATAATATCATGATAATATAACAATTTAACATCTCATTTGTTATAATAAAAAATGGGTTAACAACATTCAACAAGATCGTTAACCTAAAGGTTTCAAAACAACATTTACATGTAACGACTAACGATGACTTAACGACTCAGTTAAAATGTATATACATGTAGTGTTTTAATATGTATTCATACACTTTTGAAAGACTTCAAGACACTTATCAAAATACTTATACTTAACAAAAATTCTTACAATTACATCCTCGTTCAATTTCATCAACAATTCTACTCGTATGCACCCGTATTCGTACTCGTACAATACACAGCTTTTAGATGTATGTACTATTGGTATATACACTCCAATGATCAGCTCTTAGCAGCCCATGTGAGTCACCTAACACATGTGGGAACCATCATTTGGCAACTAGCATGAAATATCTCATAAAATTATAAAAATATGAGTAATCATTCATGACTTATTTACATGAAAACAAAATTACATATCCTTTATATCTAATCCATACACCAACGACCAAAAACACCTACAAACACTTTCATTCTTCAATTTTCTTCATCTAATTGATCTCTCTCAAGTTCTATCTTCAAGTTCTAAGTGTTCTTCATATATTCTACATGTTCTAGTTACATAAAATCAAGAATACTTTCAAGTTTGCTAGCTCACTTCCAATCTTGTAAGGTGATCATCCAACCTCAAGAAATCTTTGTTTCTTTCAGTAGGTTATCATTCTAATACAAGGTAATAATCATATTCAAACTTTGGTTCAATTTCTATAACTATAACAATCTTATTTCAAGTGATGATCTTACTTGAACTTGTTTTCGTGTCATGATTCTGCTTCAAGAACTTCGAGCCATCCAAGGATCCGTTGAAGCTAGATCCATTTTTCTCTTTTCCAGTAGGTTTATCCAAGGAACTTAAGGTAGTAATGATGTTCATAACATCATTCGATTCATACATATAAAGCTATCTTATTCGAAGGTTTAAACTTGTAATCACTAGAACATAGTTTAGTTAATTCTAAACTTGTTCGCAAACAAAAGTTAATCCTTCTAACTTGACTTTTAAAATCAACTAAACACATGTTCTATATCTATATGATATGCTAACTTAATGATTTAAAACCTGGAAACACGAAAAACACCGTAAAACCGGATTTACGACGTCGTAGTAACACCGCGGGCTGTTTTGGGTTAGTTAATTAAAAACTATGATAAACTTTGATTTAAAAGTTTTTATTCTGAGAAAATGATTTTTATTATGAACATGAAACTATATCCAAAAATTATGGTTAAACTCAAAGTGAAAGTATGTTTTCTAAAATGGTCATCTAGACGTCGTTCTTTCGACTGAAATGACTACCTTTACAAAAACGACTTGTAACTTATTTTTCTGACTATAAACCTATACTTTTTCTGTTTAGATTCATAAAATAGAGTTCAATATGAAACCATAGCAATTTGATTCACTCAAAACGGATTTAAAATGAAGAAGTTATGGGTAAAACAAGATTGGATAATTTTTCTCATTTTAGCTACGTGAAAATTGGTAACAAATCTATTCCAACCATAACTTAATCAACTTGTATTGTATATTATGTAATCTTGAGATACCATAGACACGTATACAATGTTTCGACCTATCATGTCGACACATCTATATATATTTCGGAACAACCATAGACACTCTATATGTGAATGTTGGAGTTAGCTATACAGGGTTGAGGTTGATTCCAAAATATATATAGTTTGAGTTGTGATCAATACTGAGATACGTATACATTGGGTCGTGGATTGATTCAAGATAATATTTATCGATTTATTTCTGTACATCTAACAGTGGACAACTAGTTGTAGGTTACTAACAAGGACAGCTGACTTAATAAACTTAAAACATCAAAATATATTAAAAGTGTTGTAAATATATTTTGAACATACTTTTATATATATGTATATATTGTTATAGGTTCGTGAATCAACCAGTGGCCAAGTCTTACTTCCCGATGAAGTAAAAATCTGTGAAAGTGAGTTATAGTCCCACTTTTAAAATCTAATATTTTTGGGATGAGAATACATGCAGGTTTTATAAATAATTTACAAAATAGACACAAGTACGTGAAACTACATTCTATGGTTGAATTATCGAAATCGAATATGCCCCTTTTTATTAAGTCTGGTAATCTAAGAATTAGGGAACAGACACCCTAATTGACGCGAATCCTAAAGATAGATCTATTGGGCCTAACAAACCCCATCCAAAGTACCGGATGCTTTAGTACTTCGAAATTTATATCATATCCGAAGGGTGTCCCGGAATGATGGGGATATTCTTAAATATGCATCTTGTTAATGTCGGTTACCAGGTGTTCACCATATGAATGATTTTTATCTCTATGTATGGGATGTGTATTGAAATATGAAATCTTGTGGTCTATTATTATGATTTGATATATATAGGTTAAACCTATAACTCACCAACATTTTTGTTGATGTTTTAAGCATGTTTATTCTCAGGTGATTATTAAGAGCTTCCGCTGTCGCATACTTAAATAAGGACGAGATTTGGAGTCCATGCTTGTATGATATTGTGTAAAAACTGCATTCAAGAAACTTATTTTGTTGTAACATATTTGTATTGTAAACCATTATGTAATGGTCGTGTGTAAACAGGATATTTTAGATTATCATTATTTGATAATCTACGTAAAGCTTTTTAAACCTTTATTGATGAAATAAAGATTATGGTTTGTTTTAAAATGAATGCAGTCTTTGAAAAACGTCTCATATAGAGGTCAAAACCTCGCAACGAAATCAATTAATATGGAACGTTTTTAATCAATAAGAACGGGACATTTCAGTTGGTATCAGAGCGTTGGTCTCAGAGAACCAGAATTTTGCATTAGTGTGTCTTATCGAGTTTGTTAGGATGCATTAGTGAGTCTGGACTTCGACCGTGTTTACTTGAAAAATGATTGCTTAACAAATTTTGTTGGAAACTATATATTTTTAACATGTGAATATTATGTGATATATTAATCTCTTAACGCGTTTGATATTATGTGATAGATGTCTACCTCTAGAACAAGTCCCATTGACTCACCTAATAATAATGAAGAGTCAAATGTAAATTGGAATGATTCGTGGACTGATTCACAAGTTCCCGAAGAGGAACCGGAAGAAGAGTCGGAACTGGAAGAAGAATCAGAACCGGAAGAAGAATCGGAACCGGATGAAGAAATAGAACCGGTGGGGGAAATAATAAAACGGTTAAGTAAAAGAAAATCCTCAACCAACCGACCAAGGTTAATTATGGTCAATGGTGTTTCCGCCAAGGAAGCAAAATATTGGGAGGATTACCAATTCTCCGATGAATCGGATTCCGACGAGAATTCCGATGATGTTATAGAAATTACCCCAACTGAATTTAAAAAGGCAAAAGAAAATAATAAGGAAAAGGGCATAAAAATAGAGAAATCTAATTCCAACCCCGATGAACTTTATATGTATCGTCAACCCCCGAAGTCCTTAAGTTGTAACAATGACCCGGGAACCTCTAAACCACCAGGTTTTTCTAAACCGTTGTGGAAAACGACAGTTAGTATTAGGGGAACATCATATATCCCTAGAAACTTGGCAAAACGAACCAAAACCGAAGAAGAAGAAACGAGCGAGTCGGAATAAGATAGTTGTATTCGTGTGGTGTAATATATGTAATATAGTGTGCTTATGCTTTATGATATATGTAAAAATTGCTTGTATTAATAAGTATTTTTTTATGAATCTAACTCTTGTCTATTTTACATTTTAAAAACACAAAATGGATAGACAATCCAATATTTTAAGAGACCTACCCGGAGACATGATTGATGAAATCTTGTCTAGAGTCGGTCAGAATTCCTCGGCACAACTATTTAAGGCGAGATCAGTTTGTAAGACATTCGAAGAACGTTCCAAGAATGCCTTGGTTTATAAAAGGCTTTCGTTCGAAAGATGGGGGATATCACATTGGGAAATCCATAAGTTACGATGTGTTTACTTTGACGCATATATTGCGGGGAACCCAAATACTATTTTACGCAACGGGTTAAGAAATTATTTTGACTCAGTATATCCGAATATAGGATTTCGTGATTTAGAAAAAGCGGCTAACATGCAACATAAAGAAGCATGTTATGCTTACGGGTTAGTAATGTTCGCTTCTCACCAAAGTGAGAACAAGAACATCGGGCTACAACTATTAAACAAAACGTTCCCACAAGTGACGGAGTCGGTAATTGGGGTAAGAAATGAGGTTTTTAGGTTATTACGAGACTGTTGGTCATTACGTAACCCTCGTCCCTTTGACGACGTTACAACACGCTGTCTTATCAACGGCCATAACGGTTATGTTCCACAAGACCAAGGATGGGAAGTAATCCTAGTAAAACCAGAATGCATGACTTGTTTCTGGACGTATGAATTACGTGTCTTTATTGCCTTTGCTGAACGACTTGTGTACTAGCTAGAATTATCTTCACAACCATCTTGTATCAAATTTATTGTGTGCTATATTTCATGCTATATGTAAGATAAGCGGTATTGTAAGTTTGTAAAATATTGTGTAAAAGTTTGAACGCGTAATATTATTATAATCAGTTTTTCATATAGAATTGTAGTAGTTTAATTGTATATTAGCTACTAAGTATGAACTTAACGGGTAGGTACTACCCGAATTTAAACTTATAAAACGCTAATATGAAGAAAAAGCTTTTATAAATGAGTTCATATTATGCTACGAAATACTATTAACTACTCTTAATATTCTGTATGATTAACTTGTTCCATTTGACTATTTTGAAGGAAATGGCACCGACTACTCGACACATCGTGAATATGAATGAAGAGGAATTCCGTACTTTTCTAGCTTCAAACATAGCCGCAGTACAGGTTGCGCTACATACCAACAATAACCTTGGATCTGGTAGTACAGGAAATCGTGTAGGATGCACCTACAAAGAATTCACTGCCTGCAAACCTTTGGAATTTGATGGAAGCGAAGGACCGATCGGATTGAAACGGTGGATCGAGAAGGTCGAATCGGTGTTTGCCATAAGTAAGTGTACTGAAGAGGACAAAGTGAAGTACGCTACGCATACCTTCACAAGTTCTGCGTTAACATGGTGGAATACCTATCTAGAGAAAGTGGGACAAGATGATGCGTACGCACTACCGTGGTCAGCATTCAAGCACTTGATGAACGAGAAGTACCGTCCCAGAACCGAGGTCAATAAGCTCAAGACAGAACTTAGAGGGTTACGAACCCAAGGATTTGATATTACCACGTACGAAAGACGATTCACAGAATTGTGCCTATTGTGTCCGGGAGCATTCGAAGATGAGGAAGAGAAGATCGACGCGTTTGTGAAAGGATTACCGGAAAGAATCCAAGAAGATATAAGTTCACACGAGCCCGCCTCCATACAACAGGCATGTAGAATGTCTCACAAACTAGTGAACCAGATTGAAGAAAGAATTAAAGAACAGACTGCTGAAGAGGCCAATGTGAAGCAAGTCAAAAGAAAGTGGGAGGAAAACGGTGATAAGAATCACCAATACAACAACAACAGCAATTACAACAATAATCGCAACAATTATCCCAACAATCGCAACATCAATCGCAACTACAACAAACGGCCCAACAACAATAACAACAATAACAACAATAGCAACTACAACAATCATCCCAACAACAATAATAACCGCAACAACAACAACAACAATCAGAAGCAGCTATGCCAAAGGTGTGAAAAGTATCACTCGGGGTTCTGCACCAAATTTTTCAACAAGTGTAAAAGAAATGGTCATAGCGCAGCGAAGTGTGAGGTCTACGGACCAGGGGTTAATAGAACGAAAGGAACAAATGGTGTCGGAACGAGTAATGGCGGAGCAAGTAGTGTCGGAGCAAGTTATGCCAATGTAGTTTGTTATAAATGTGGAAAACCGGGCCACATTATTAGAAATTGCCCGAACCAGGAGAACACGAATGGACAAGGCCGCGGAAGAGTTTTCAATATTAATGCGGCAGAGGCACAGGAAGACCCGGAGCTTGTTACGGGTACGTTTCTTATTGACAATAAATCTGCTTACGTTTTATTTGATTCGGGTGCGGATAGAAGCTATATGAGTAGAGAGTTTTGTGCTAAATTAAGTTGTCCATTGACGCCTTTGGATAGTAAATTTTTACTCGAATTAGCAAATGGTAAATTAATTACAGCAGATAATATATGTCGGAATCGAGAAATTAAACTGGTTAGCGAAACATTTAAGATTGATTTGATACCAGTAGAGTTAGGGAGTTTTGATGTGATAATTGGTATGGACTGGTTGAAAGAAGTGAAAGCAGAGATCGTTTGTTACAAAAATGCAATTCACATTATACGAGAAAAAAGAAAACCCTTAATGGTGTACGGAGAAAAGGGCAACACGAAGCTGCATCTTATTAGTAATTTGAAGGCACAAAAACTAATAAGAAAAGGTTGCTATGCTGTTCTAGCACACGTAGAGAAAGTACAAACTGAAGAAAAGAGCATCAATGATGTTCCCATTGCAAAAGAATTTCCCGATGTATTTTCGAAAGAATTACCGGGATTACCCCCACATCGATCCGTTGAATTTCAAATAGATCTTGTACCAGGAGCTGCACCAATAGCTCGTGCTCCTTACAGACTCGCACCCAGCGAGATGAAAGAACTGCAAAGCCAATTACAAGAACTTTTAGAGCGTGGTTTCATTCGACCAAGCACATCACCGTGGGGAGCTCCTGTTTTGTTTGTCAAGAAGAAAGATGGTACATTCAGGTTGTGTATCGACTACCGAGAGTTGAACAAACTTACCATCAAGAACCGCTACCCACTACCGAGAATCGACGACTTATTTGATAAACTACAAGGCTCGTCTGTTTATTCAAAGATTGACTTACGTTCCAGGTATCATCAAATGCGGGTGAAAGAAGATGATATTCCAAAGACTGCTTTCAGAACACGTTACGGTCATTACGAGTTTATGGTCATGCCGTTTGGTTTAACTAATGCACCAGCTGTGTTCATGGACCTTATGAACCGAGTGTGTAGACCATACCTTGACAAGTTTGTCATTGTTTTCATTGATGACATACTTATTTACTCAAAGAATGACCAAGAACACGGTGAACATTTGAGAAAGGTGTTAGAAGTATTGAGGAAGGAAGAATTGTACGCTAAGTTTTCAAAGTGTGCATTTTGGTTGGAAGAAGTTCAATTCCTCGGTCACATAGTGAACAAAGAAGGTATTAAGGTGGATCCGGCAAAGATAGAAACTGTTGAAAAGTGGGAAATCCCGAAAACTCCGAAACACATACGCCAGTTTTTAGGACTAGCTGGTTACTACAGAAGGTTCATCCAAGACTTTTCCAGAATAGCAAAACCCTTGACTGCATTAACGCATAAAGGGAAGAAATTTGAATGGAATGATGAACAGGAGAAAGCGTTTCAGTTATTGAAGAAAAAGCTAACTACGGCACCTATATTGTCATTGCCTGAAGGGAATGATGATTTTGTGATTTATTGTGATGCATCAAAGCAAGGTCTCGGTTGTGTATTAATGCAACGAACGAAGGTGATTTCTTATACGTCTAGACAATTGAAGATTCACGAACAAAATTATACGACTCATGATTTGGAATTAGGCGCGGTTGTTTTTGCATTAAAGACTTGGAGGCACTACTTATATGGGGTCAAAAGTATTATATATACCGACCACAAAAGTCTTCAACACATATTTAATCAGAAACAACTGAATATGAGGCAGCGTAGGTGGATTGAATTATTGAATGATTACGACTTTGAGATTCGTTACCACCCGGGGAAGGCAAATGTGGTAGCCGATGCCTTGAGCAGGAAGGACAGAGAACCCATTCGAGTAAAATCTATGAATATAATGATTCATAATAACCTCACTACTCAAATAAAGGAGGCGCAACAAGGAGTTTTAAAAGAGGGAAATTTAAAGGATGAAATACCCAAAGGATCGGAGAAACATCTTAATATTCGGGAAGACGGAACCCGGTATAGGGCTGAAAGGATTTGGGTACCAAAATTTGGAGATATGAGAGAAATGGTACTTAGAGAAGCTCATAAAACCAGATACTCAATACATCCTGGAACGGGGAAGATGTACAAGGACCTCAGGAAATATTTTTGGTGGCCGGGTATGAAAGCCGATGTTGCTAAATACGTAGGAGAATGTTTGACGTGTTCTAAGGTCAAAGCTGAGCATCAGAAACCATCAGGTCTACTTCAACAACCCGAAATCCCGGAATGGAAATGGGAAAACATTACCATGGATTTCATCACTAAATTGCCAAGGACTGCAAGTGGTTTTGATACTATTTGGGTAATAGTTGATCGTCTCACCAAATCAGCACATTTCCTGCCAATAAGAGAAGATGACAAGATGGAGAAGTTAGCACGACTGTATTTGAAGGAAGTCGTCTCCAGACATGGAATACCAATCTCTATTATCTCTGATAGGGATGGCAGATTTATTTCAAGATTCTGGCAGACATTACAGCAAGCATTAGGAACTCGTCTAGACATGAGTACTGCCTATCATCCACAAACTGATGGGCAGAGCGAAAGGACGATACAAACGCTTGAAGACATGCTACGAGCATGTGTTATTGATTTCGGAAACAGTTGGGATCGACATCTACCATTAGCAGAATTTTCCTACAACAATAGCTACCATTCAAGCATTGAGATGGCGCCGTTTGAAGCACTTTATGGTAGAAAGTGCAGGTCTCCGATTTGTTGGAGTGAAGTGGGGGATAGACAGATTACGGGTCCGGAGATTATACAAGAAACTACCGAGAAGATCATCCAAATTCAACAACGGTTGAAAACCGCCCAAAGTTGACAAAAGAGCTACGCTGACATTAAAAGAAAAGATATAGAATTTGAAATTGGAGAGATGGTCATGCTTAAAGTTGCACCTTGGAAAGGCGTTGTTCGATTTGGTAAACAAGGGAAATTAAATCCAAGGTATATTGGACCATTCAAGATTATTGATCGTGTCGGACCAGTAGCTTACCGACTTGAGTTACCTCAACAACTCGCGGCTGTACATAACACTTTTCACGTCTCGAATTTGAAGAAATGTTTTGCTAAAGAAGATCTCACTATTCCATTAGATGAAATCCAAATCAACGAAAAACTTCAATTCATCGAAGAACCCGTCGAAATAATGAATCGTGAGGTTAAAAGACTTAAGCAAAACAAGATACCAATTGTTAAGGTTCGATGGAATGCTCGTAGAGGACCTGAGTTCACCTGGGAGCGTGAAGATCAGATGAAGAAGAAATACCCGCATCTATTTCCAGAAGATTCGTCAACACCTTCAACAGCTTAAAATTTCGGGACGAAATTTATTTAACGGGTAGGTACTGTAGTGACCCGAACTTTTCCATGTTTATATATATTAATTGAGATTGATATTTACATAATTAAATGTTTCCAACATGTTAAGCAATCAAACTTGTTAAGACTTGATTAATTGAAATATGTTTCATATAGACAATTGACCACCCAAGTTGACCGGTGATTCACGAACGTTAAAACTTGTTAAAACTATACGATGACATAAATATGGTTATATATATAGTTAACATGTTTTTATTATAAGTATGTATCTCATTAGGTATTTTAACAATGAGTTATATACATAAAAATGAGACTATTAATTTAAGAAACTCGAAAACGATATATATAACGATTATCGTTATAACAACGTCTTACTAGGTACATATGAATCATATTATGATATTGATACACTTAGTTAACTATGTTAAATGATAAGTAAATATATTATTAAGTGTATTAACAATGAAATACATATGTAAAAATAAGACTACTAACTTAATGATTTCGAAACGAGACATATATGTAACGATTATCGTTGTAACGACATTTAACTGTATATACATCATACTAAGATATATTATATATCATAATATCATGATAATATAACAATTTAACATCTCATTTGTTATAATAAAAAATGGGTTAACAACATTCAACAAGATCGTTAACCTAAAGGTTTCAAAACAACATTTACATGTAACGACTAACGATGACTTAACGACTCAGTTAAAATGTATATACATGTAGTGTTTTAATATGTATTCATACACTTTTGAAAGACTTCAAGACACTTATCAAAATACTTCTACTTAACAAAAATGCTTACAATTACATCCTCGTTCAGTTTCATCAACAATTCTACTCGTATGCACCCGTATTCGTACTCGTACAATACACAGCTTTTAGATGTATGTACTATTGGTATATACACTCCAATGATCAGCTCTTAGCAGCCCATGTGAGTCACCTAACACATGTGGGAACTATCATTTGGCAACTAGCATGAAATATCTCATAAAATTACAAAAATATGAGTAATCATTCATGACTTATTTACATGAAAACAAAATTACATATCCTTTATATCTAATCCATACACCAACGACCAAAAACACCTGCAAACACTTTAATTCTTCAATTTTCTTCATCTAATTGATCTCTCTCAAGTTCTATCTTCAAGTTCTAAGTGTTCTTCATATATTCTACAAGTTCTAGTTACATAAAATCAAGAATACTTTCAAGTTTGCTAGCTCACTTCCAATCTTGTAAGGTGATCATCCAACCTCAAGAAATCTTTGTTTCTTACAGTAGGTTATCATTCTAATACAAGGTAATAATCATATTCAAACTTTGGTTCAATTTCTATAACTATAACAATCTTATTTCAAGTGATGATCTTACTTGAACTTGTTTTCGTGTCATGATTCTGCTTCAAGAACTTCGAGCCATCCAAGGATCCGTTGAAGCTAGATCCATTTTTCTCTTTTACAGTAGGTTTATCCAAGGAACTTAAGGTATTAATGATGTTCATAACATCATTCGATTCATACATATAAAGCTATCTTATTCGAAGGTTTAAACTTGTAATCACTAGAACATAGTTTAGTTAATTCTAAACTTGTTCGCAAACAAAAGTTAATCCTTCTAACTTGACTTTTAAAATCAACTAAACACATGTTCTATATCTATATGATATGCTAACTTAATGATTTAAAACCTAGAAACACGAAAAACACCGTAAAACCGGATTTACGCCGTCGTAGTAACACTGCGGGCTGTTTTGGGTTAGTTAATTAAAAACTATGATAAACTTTGATTTAAAAGTTGTTATTCTGAGAAAAAGATTTTTATTATTAACATGAAACTATATCCAAAAATTATGGTTAAACTCAAAGTGGAAGTATGTTTTCTAAAATGGTCATCTAGACGTCGTTCTTTCGACTGAAATGACTACCTTTACAAAAACGACTTGTAACTTATTTTTCTGACTATAAACCTATACTTTTTCTGTTTTGATTCATAAAATAGAGTTCAATATGAAACCATAGCAATTTGATTCACTCAAAACGGATTTAAAATGAAGAAGTTATGGGTAAAACAAGATTGGATAATTTTTCTCATTTTAGCTACGTGAAAATTGGTAACAAATCTATTCCAACCATAACTTAATCAACTTGTATTGTATATTATGTAATCTTGAGATACCATAGACACGTATACAATGTTTCGACCTATCATGTCGACACATCTATATATATTTCGGAACAACCATAAACACTCTATATGTGAATGTTGGAGTTAGCTATACAGGGTTGAGGTTGATTCCAAAATATATATAGTTTGAGTTGTGATCAATACTGAGATACGTATACATTGGGTCGTGGATTGATTCAAGATAATATTTATCGATTTATTTCTGTACATCTAACTGTGGACAACTAGTTGTAGGTTACTAACGAGGACATCTGACTTAATAAACTTAAAACATCAAAATATATTAAAAGTGTTGTAAATATATTTTGAACATACTTTGATATATATGTATATATTGTTATAGGTTCGTGCATCAACCAGTGGCCAAGTCTTACTTCCCGACGAAGTAAAAATCTGTGAAAGTGAGTTATAGTCCCACTTTTAAAATCTAATATTTTTGGGATGTGAATACATGCAGGTTTTATAAATGATTTACAAAATAGACACAAGTACGTGAAACTACATTCTATGGTTGAATTATCGAAATCGAATATGCCCCTTTTTATTAAGTCTGGTAATCTAAGAATTAGGGAACAGACACCCTAATTGACGCGAATCCTAAAGATAGATCTATTGGGCCTAACAAACCCCATCCAAAGTACCGGATGCTTTAGTACTTCGAAATTTATATCATATCCGAAGGGTGTCCCGGAATGATGGGGATATTCTTAAATATGCATCTTGTTAATGTCGGTTACCAGGTGTTCACCATATGAATGATTTTTATCTCTATGTATGGGATGTGTATTGAAATATGAAATCTTGTGGTCTATTATTATGATTTGATATATATAGGTTAAACCTATAACTCACCAGCATTTTTGTTGACGTTTTAAGCATGTTTATTCTCAGGTGATTATTAAGAGCTTCCGCTGTCGCATACTTAAATAAGGACGAGATTTGGAGTCCATGCTTGTATGATATTGTGTAAAAACTGCATTCAAGAAACTTATTTTGTTGTAACATATTTGTATTGTAAACCATTATGTAATGGTCGTGTGTAAACAGGATATTTTAGATTATCATTATTTGATAATCTACGTAAAGCTTTTTAAACCTTTATTGATGAAATAAAGGTTATGGTTTGTTTTAAAATGAATTCAGTCTTTGAAAAACGTTTCATATAGAGGTCAAAACCTCGCAACAAAATCAATTAATATGGAACGTTTTTAATCAATAAGAACGGGACATTTCACAAAAGACGTTGCATTCGAGTCGTTGAGTTCATCAAGATTATTATTAAGTCAATTATAGTTAGATATATTGTGAAATGTTATGCATGCCGCCAATTTTCGATGTAATGAAAGATTGTCTTTTCAAAAACGAATGCAATGTTTGTAAAATGTATCATATAGAGGTCAAGTACCTCGCGATGTAATAAACTGATTGAATCGTTTATAATCGATATGGACTTCGTCCGGATGGATTAGGACGGGGCGCTTCAGTTGGTATCAGAGCGGTGGTCTTAGCGAACCAGGTCTGCATTAGTGTGTCTAACTGATAAGTCGATAGAATGCATTAGTGAGTCTGGACTTCGACCGTATCTGCATGTCAAAAGTTTTGCTTATCATTTTGTGTCAAAAATTAACTACTTATCATCCTCAGAAAATTACCTGCTTATCATTTTTAGTCTAAGATACGTATTGCTGCATTGATTGCATGAATAGTGTATAGATAAAAATTCATATCTTAGCATATCTGCTAAATCATATCTTATCGTATCTGTTACTTTAAACTTTGCCTGACATATCCCGCAAAATCCTCCGTAATCTACGAAATCTGTTGATATATATATATATATATATATATATATATATATATATATATATATATATATATATATATATATATATATATATATATATATATATATATATATGTAATTAGAATACCATCCGTTAGCCAAAATCATTTCATATCAAAAAAAAAAATCCTTTATCCAATCGTACGAAATGGAATTCGTCATCAGTTCAAGTCACTCAGATTCCGAAATGGAATCCCATTCAAGCTCCGAAAGCAGTGTGACCGGAATAGATCAATCAATCAGTCATCCCCAATTCATCTGATGCATTCGTAGTCGACTTAATCGAAGGAGACGCGAAGAAGGCGATCCCTTCCACCAACCGAATTCACCTATTGCCAATGAACCCGAAGCGTTTACCGGCGAACCTATCTGAAACACCATTTTCACCCTCATTGCCAGGATATCCCACAACGATTATATTCTATCCACAATTCTAGATCTTATTCATTCGCTCGTTCCGACCGACAATCACTCCGGAATAATGGAAGAAGTCAACGAACTTCGCGCCCGAGTTGTAGCCTTGGAAAATATGGTGCAAAACATACCAGTTTCAGCAACATCACCGACACCAACAGTACCATCAATAACGGCACCAGTACCATCAACAATCTATGCCTCAACATCTCATTATGTACCTCGAGCATAATCATCAATCTACGAATCGTTCTACATCATTTATCTTCGTTCGACATGACGATTATATAATCTCTAATGTTTTAGAGACTATATATTCTAATTCTAACGGTAAATCAAATGAGTTTAATATCATATTGACTTATTAAATCCATGATTATGTCTGAAGAAAATATATATGTATATATGTTTTCATAAAGATTGTAATTAAAATTTTTATTGTACAAACTATTAATGGTGAAAATATTTTAACGGGTAGGTAATACCTGAGGAATATTCAGATTTCACATTAATAAGTTACAATGTACATTCTTCGAAGCTGATTCAACAGTCGTTTACTATCCTACTTACATCCACAGATATACGTAACCGTTTACCACAGAATAATCATTTTCATTTAATTTCATATTTAGATCTTGATTTATCAGAATTCAACAAGTGGCATAATGAAGAAAACATTGGACAAAAATAAAATTTGTTAGAAACAAACAATTTAACTATGAGAAAATTTGTTAAGAATCCACGCTAACTATTCCTAGATAATTATTCCTAGCTAACTGTTAATTCCGTATTACATATTATTTCATCGCAATTTATTTATCGCAATTTAATTATCGCGATATCATTTATCGTCATTTAATTTTTGTTATTTATTTTACGCACTTCAAATATCGAGACACGTATACAAGGTTTTGACATATCATATCAACGCATCTATATATATTATTTGGAATAACCATAGACACTCTATATGCTGTAATGATCGAGTTCGCTATACAGGGTTGAGGTTGATTCTACAATAATATATATAGTTTGAGTTGTGATCGAGTCTGAGACGTATACGGGTCACGACACGTATTAATTAATTCGAATATTATATATTAAACTATATATGAATTACTGGACTGTTAATTATGGACTATCGACTGTGGACTAATAACATTGGACAATTAAAATGATTTAAAATATTGATTATAACATATGAAACTAAACATTTCTTCAAGTTTGCCACTTGATTTCATCTTAAACCTCATTTGTATTTTGACAATTACAATCTACGTTCAAACCTTTCATGATTCTTGAAAACACCTCAATCGAGAGTATGAACCAACCACACTTCATCTACGGAAGAAGAGATTGACGCATATAGTTATGCATCTGAAAACACTCGGAACCTGAGTAAAACATTTAACCCGTATCTGTGTTAGCTCCTTTAGCATTATTATTACCCAAAATAACTTGGTAATCCCTTTCAAAGTAGCAAATTTTATCACAGCTCCAGCAAGTCAACTTCGACTTTTCGTTCAAAACAACCTTATTATAACCTTGATATATATGTGTACTCTTTTATTGTTACCGAGGAACCTTTTATATTCCACGACATTATCAGAAGATGTACCAGCAACTCCGTTGATCTTTGATTTTCCGAAAATCATTATATTCATTGAAACCCTATCATATACTCATCCGCATCTTGTAACTAGAACTGCCATACCAATTACCGGGAATCAGCAATCAATACTTTGAAAACTCACAGCATATCTACATCAACAGTTATATGTATAACATTTATCTCTTAGAATTATGATCTCTCATTCTGAAATTCTGAAAAGCACTCAGTCACAAATCAATACTCTGAATGTTGAAAAAGCTGAATGAAGCAGCAGAAACCATAGACAACCGTAAACGTCCTTAATCATCGGAAGTTTGATGATAAAGAATAGTATGTTGGAAAAGCTCAGAAATGTTGAAACTGAAAAACGGATTGAGCTAACCATGAAGGAGACCAAGGACAAATAAAAGGACCAAATTCTATATTTAAAGAATCCAGGTAATTCTGGATCCGATGAAACCTTCAACGAATATCTTGCTCCGTACTCATGTTAAAATCTTGCGTAAATCTTTCTTCATCAATCATCGAACTTAGAAATCCCAAAATATCATCATAAATATCTTCGATATTTCTGAGGATATTTTCATAACTCTTCTTGTCCGAAATTAGTTATATCTTCGTGCTATCTGTATTACATCATAAACGAAAACCATTTAGTTTCTAAATTTCTTTAAAATTCGAGTTTAAATCATGAATGACTTCTGGAGTAGTGTTGAAAATTGATGCATGAGTTAGTATAATATAATGACACTTGATCAACGTGATTATATTACAGTAAGTCATGCCGAGTTTCTAAATAGAACATGATGATTCACAGATTATAACGTCATCATGTGTCATGTTACATAACTCTTTCATTCTGATTAACTTCTGAACATATCAAGAAAATATATTCTTGATAGTTCTACTCTCAGGGATTCTGGTAATTTGACAAATCAAATCGTGCTATTACGTTCTTTCTTGTTTAGAACATTAAGATCATTCGAAACTCCACACCTATGAATTCTGGACCATTACTTGCAAAAAGAAAACAAAAGCATGAAGCTCCGAAATAGAAAGGGGGTATAAATCGCAGCAAAAAGAGGGAGTATTCACTGGGAATGACAATGAATATAGAAAAACAGAAGCAAGGACTTCGAAGTATAAGAGAAAATATAAAGCCCAATGACAACACCAAAATTATAAACTGTGGATGTCAGTGCGTAAAGCAATATAAAGACACGGGAGGATTATAAATACAATAATCCCTAGAGCATAGTAGAAATAAACAGATTCTTCCGGTGGAAGTTGGAAAAGAAGAACGATCGTTGCGATAGTCAGAATAAGAACAAGGATTAGAACCGGATTAAGCATTATTATAATCTTTTGGATATATGAACTAAGAAAGAAGGTATAGAAGTGGTGGAAACTAATGGAACGGAAAGAGGTAAATTTATAATGAAAATATCAGACAGAGTAATCGAGGCAGATCACCGTATTTAATTATAGAGATCTTAATTCCCTTATTCGCCGAAGAATCAAATCTTTTAGATTTCGAAAATTTTCTTAAAATCCCTTGAATTCCGGAATTCAACCGAGACAACGTCAAAAGTAAAGACGAACCTATTTTTCTAAATTAAACCATGACTAGACAAAAGTTATGATGAAACTTGTCTTTCTCATTTCACTCCTTTGTGATAGCTTCATTCGTACTCTTCGAATAATAGAATTGTTCTATCTATATTTACCAATGTTGATGAAACTCTAAATCTCAGCTCGTATGTGTCATGAAAACATATTTATTGTTAACCATGACCACCTCACTCAAATTTCGAGACAAAATTTCTTTAACAGGTAGGTACTGTGACGACCCGGGAATTTCTGACCAAATTTAAACTTAAATCTTATATGATTTCGACAAGATAAGCAAAGTCTGTAATGTTTAGTCTTGAAAAATTTTGAAACAGTTTACATAAATGCATTTATCCTTTTGACTACTCTCGAAGATCCACGAACCTGTAATTGTAAACAGACATGTATATACAAAATTAGTGACTTTGTACATTATAATATATATAATATATAGATACTAAATATTCAAAAGATGCTGTTATATACAAATATGTAATTATTAGATATTATAAGATTAATAAATTTTAATAGTAATAAATGTAAATACAAGTAAGGTTAAAGTTAGTATTGTATTATGACTACTTGCATTAATATGAAAATTTATATTAATAAATTATATCTTTCAATATATATATATATGCATATTATATAAGGTCTATATATAATAATTATATGTATATCATAATTTATAAAAATAGTATGAGAATATTTTTAATATTTTTTTATGGCAATATTTACAAGTTATTATATAATTATTATATGGATATAATAATAGTTATTATTATTACTATTAATGTAAATTTAATTATTATTATTAATATTAATATTTTATATTATACAAATAATTGAATTAGGTAAATGATATAGATATATTAGGTAATCAGATATATACACGGGTTCATTATCAGATTCCTATCAATCTATTTTTTTCTCCTTCTCTTTTTCTCTGTTCTTCTAGCCCGTGACCAAATGTCAATTTTTCATCACCACAATCAAACTTCAATCAATTGTTATTATATAAATCGGTTACTTGTAATTTATACACCTGCGGTTGTTAGTGAAATCCAAAAGAGAAAAACCAGCTATCAAATTTTTTTTTTCTTTCCTGGTTCGTAAACCCATTTTAATCCATAATCAATTCTTGGATCAAATCCAAAAATATAATAACGCAGATGTGTTAAGAGGTATCTATTAAAACTATCTGTAAGGTTTCGAAATCCAATTCCTCGAATTTGATTCTAATTTTTGAAGTCAAACTTTCAAAATGAAAGTCAAACTTTTTGTTCTTGGTAATATTTGAACTTGTTTTGATGATTCATGATAAATTGATGTTTCTAACAGATTCTATGAGTAATTTGAAACATAATTCGTGTTGAAGTCTTTATCTAAAAACGATCTTAAAATTAAGTTTGATAATTGAGTTTAAATATTATTTTTTCGTGAAAACAGTCACTGCTATCTTCGATATATATTTTTTTTGCGTTTATTAATGGTTTAAATCAATCATAAAATGTTTATGAATCTTTTATACATCTTGAAGCAAACGATTTAAACCTCTGGTGGTAGTTTAGAATTTTAGTCGACGTGTCTGCTGATTTGTGAAGATGAAGAGACAGAAAATCGGTTTAAATAAATTTAGGTTAATAGGTAAAGCAGAAAGACAGTAGATGGAGTGTTGGTTATGTTGTTAAGCGGGTGAGCGGGAGGTCACGGGTTCGAGCCCGGTCCATGGCAAAAAAATTTTCGAGAAAGCTTCTCAAGGGTATACACTTAAATTTTTATTCTATTATTAGTATTTTAGTAATTATCATTATTTTGATTATTATTTATGTTATTATTATCATGATAAGTTATTATTGATATTATTGTGATTATTATTGTTATTAGTACCGTACTTATAATTATTGTTATTATTATCATTATTATTATTATTAGTTATTATTATTGTTATGTTAATTGTTATAATTATTATTATAAATTCAAATTATTATTATTAATAAGATTAATATCATTATATAAGTATTAATATCATTGTTACTAGCATCATTATGAATATTATTATAATTAGTATTAATGTGACTAATAAGATTATTGTTATTATTATCAGTTTAATTATTATAATGTAGTATCAGTAATTATTAATAATATTATTATTATCATTGATATAAGCGTGGTTAGTATGAATATGATTATTATGAATATTGTTATTACGCAAATAACGCAAAATATTATTATTATCATTAATATTAGTATTAGTATCATTATAGATTTATTATTATTATTATTATTATTATTATTATTATTATTATTATTATTATTATTATTATTATTATTATTATTATTATTATTATTGTGATTATTATTATTACTACTGATATTATTATTATTATTATTAGAAACTTATACTTATAAATATAAAAGATGTAATATATGAATATAGTAGTAAAGGTAATATCAATAATTATGGATAATATTATGATCATGAGTACGAATGTAGGATGCAAATAGAGATAAAAATCATAAGTATTGATAATAAATAAAATTATGAATATATATGAAAGCGAATTAAGTTTATAGATTATATATATGTATAACACATCACTTTTAGTAATAATAGTATTAGAATTATTATTTAACATTAATATCTGTATTATTATTAATATGAATATTAAAGTTTCTACTAAAACCATCATTTTTTATTAAAATTACCATCATTATTAAAAACATTATTTTTATGAAAGCTAACATTTTTATTTTATCATTATTATAATTTAAAAAAAAATTAATAAAATTTATTATTACTTACATTACTTTTATTATTAGTATTATTATCAAAACTATTAGTATCAGTATCATTACTAAATCTAATTATTTTTTTGTATTATTATTATTATCATAAAAAGATACAATTTTTATTTTTTTATTATTATTAATATTATTTTACTAAATAAATAGCTACATAAGAATATATTTAAAACATATCGCATAACAACCTTAATATTTTCATAATAAATACTAATTATTTATCTAAAGTATATAAAATAATTTTAGTTAATATAGTTACCAATGAAACATACAAGTTACTGAAATAACAATTAATAATAATATCTAAACTTATTCGATTACAAGTATATGCTCTAATAAATATATGAATAATATAGGTTCGTGAATCCGAGACCAACCCTACACTTGTTCAATGATGTCATATGTATTTTTACTACAAAATACAGTATAGTGAGTTCATTTGATTCCCTTTTACTCTTTACATTTTTGGGACTGAGAATACATGCGCTACTTTTACAACTGCTTTATTAAATGCTTTTGAAATACATTTTGAACTGTGAATACATGAAATTCTCTTATAAATGTTTGACAAGATAGACACAAGCAAAACATTCCTCGAATGAATTATTATGCAGACAGATGTTCTGTGGTTTATTATTGAATTAGTTGGATGTGATAATTGCCACTAATTGTTATGAATATTTCCCCTTGATTATTATTGCTTGGTAACCTAAGAATTAGAATCGGGTATGGCCCTAATTCACACGAATCCGAAAGGTAGCTACCAGTTTTAACACCCCCACCCAGAATGTTCACTAGACGAAAGGGCTAGTGGGCGTGGTGTTTAGTACTTCGAGGTTTATTATTATTATACAGACGAGATGTTCTGTTTTGGGGATATTATTATGCGCATTATATGTTAAGGTCAGTTACCAAGCCAAGCTATGAAAGCAATGAAAAGTGAATGTTATGTATCGAGAGAATGATTTTATACACAGGTTATGTGTATGTTATTTTTGTGCACGAGATATATGTACGATTACTAAGATTTATGAAAGATGATTTTGTACACGAAAAAGGTGTACTGTATTTAAAAGATATAGCATGTACATTACAGGTGGGTATAGGATTCGGGCCCATTTGTACCATGCAGGATTTAAATCTTGTGGTCTATAAAAATGATGAATTTTATTGTTTTATGATAAACCTATGAACTCACCAACCTTTTGGTTGACACTTGAAAGCATGTTTATTCTCAGGTATAAAATAAATCTTCCGCTGTGCATTTGCTCATATTACATGGAGTCGTTCATGGCATATAGAGGTCCGTTCATCGCAATGGTACCATATGTTATTGTATTCGTTCAGGAAAATTTGGACGGTGTATGACATGTGGTACCAACTGTGAAGACCCGTCCTAATCCATCCGGACGAAGTCCATATCGATTATAAATGATTCACAACAGTTGATTACATCGCGAGGTACTTGACCTCTATATGATACATTTTACAAACATTGCATTCGTTTTTGAAAAGACAATCTTTCATTACATCGAAAGTTGACAGGCATGCATACCATTTCATAATATATCCAACTATAATTGACTTGATAATAATCTTGATGAACTCGATAACTCGAATGCAACGTCTTTTGAAATATGCCATGAATGACTCCAAGTAATATCTATAAAATGAGTAAATGCACAGCGGAAGATTTCTTTCGTACCTGAGAATAAACATGCTTTAAAGTGTCAACCAAAAGGTTGGTGAGTTCATTAGTTTAACATAAATAATCATTTCATAATTTTAATAGACCACAAGATTTCATATTTCCATTTCTCATAAACATACGTCCCATGCATAGAGACAAAAATATCATTCATATGGATTGAACACCTGGTAACTGACATTCACAATATGCATATAAGAATATCCCCATCATTCCGGGATCCTCCTTCGGACATGATATAAATTTTGAAGTACTAAAACATCCGGTACTTTGGATGGGGCTTGTTGGGCCCGATAGATCTATCTTTAGGATTCGCGTCAATTAGGGTGTCTGTTCCCTAATTCTAAGATTACCAGACTAAAAAGGGGCATATTCGGTTTAATAATCCAGCCATAGAATGTAGTTTTAAGTACTTGTGTCTATTTCGTCAAACATTTATAAAAGCAGCGCATGTATTCTCAGTCCCAAAAATATATATTGCAAAAGCATTTAAAAAGGGAGTAATGAAACTCACACATATAAATATTGTAAAACAGTTAATAAAGCATTTGCATGTATTCTCAGCCCAAAACGTAAAGAGTAAAAGGGATCAAATGAAACTCACCTAGTGTATTTTGTAGTAAAAATACATATGATAACACTGAACAATGCAGGGTTGGCCTCGGATTCACGAACCTATATTAATTGAATTTCTATTAAAACATATAATAGAAATATCATAATTTCATTTATTAATATATATTATTTATATATTTTTTGTAGTTATATAAGATTTATACTAGGTTTCATTTAAAAACATGTACTTTATGTTATATCTTCAATTATATGTTATATATATATATATATATATATATATATATATATATATATATATATATATATATATATATATATATTTATTTATTTTGTATATATATTTAAAGTGATTAATATAGCTATGTTAATACCTATATATATATTTAGGATTATATTAAAATATCTAATTTGTTGTATGTATGTTTTCATATAAATAAAGTTAATATGATTTATATATAGTTATGTGGAATATTATTATATTTGTAGTATATGTAGTAAATATGTTTTATGTACAAGATATTTATTTGTTTTAAAAACGGTAGTTTTGATATTAATGATCTACAAATAATAATAACATTATTAAAAATGATAATATTAATAATAATACATATATTGTCAATAATGATACTTTTATTTCCATAAACCCAAAACACCAAACATTAAACCCTAAACCCTAAACCCTAAACTCTAAACTCTAAATCGGGCTAAATTTTACTTCACAAAACATGAAGCGGGGCTAAATTTTAATATATATATATATATATATATATATATATATATATATATATATATATATATATATATATATATATATATATATATATATATATATATATATATATATATATAGGGGTAGGATTAATGGGGAAGTAACCAATCGGGGGGAAGCGGGGGGAAGCAAAAAAATTTTTTTTTTTTCGTTTTTTTGGAATTTTTTTCCGGCATCAAGATCACACGAAAATATGAACATTTAGTAGAGACACTTCGTGATGAATGTTATTATTTAGGCGGAAAACATTCGACAAAAATAACATTCAAGATAATATTATTCGTGAAGAATATGAACACGCACACACACACACACACACACACACACACACACACACACATATATATATATATATATATATATATATATATATATATATATATATATATATATATATATATATATATATATATATATGTATATATATATATATATATATATATATATATATATTTCATGTTTTGTGAAGTAAAATTTAGCCCGATTTAGAGTTTAGGGTTTAGGGTTTGGTGTTTTGGGTTTATTCCATAAACCCAAAACACCAAATCCTAAACCCTAAACTATAAATCCTAAACTCTAAACCGTTCATGTTAAAAACTCAATCTAAATCCTAAATCTAAACCCTAAACCCTAAATTTCTAAACCCTAATATCTAAACCCTATAAACCCTAATATCTAAACCCTAATATCTAAACCCCAATAGCTAAAACCTCAACATACGCTCGAAAAACACGATAATTGTTATATATTACTTCTTCGAGCGTTTTTCCGCCAAAATAAAAACATTTATCACAAAGTGTTTCTACTAAATGTTCATATTTTTATCCCATCTATAATGTTCAGGAACAAAGTTTTTTCAAAAAACGAAAAAAAAAAGTTTTTGCTTCCCCCCGCTTCCCCCCGATTGGTTACTTCTCTCTTGATCCTACCACTATATATATATATATATATATATATATATATATATATATATATATATATATATATATGTATATATATATAGTCAAAAGTTCAAACGAGAACCACAAAAAGGACGAGAACTATGAGAAATTTTTATTTACAAAGATTTTCACATATGAGTATACTGAATCACCCATAAATGTTGATGGAGAGTAAAAATGAACATAAATAGTTTAAAAAAACTTATATTTTACATATATAATCAAATATATAGTTTCTCTTTCACATGTACATTTGGTTGTGAACATGTGGACAAATTCATATAATTAACAATTTAACATGTAATTTGTAGTAATGAACATTTGTTTATTTATTATATGAAAGTTAATTAACTGTTGCATGTAATTTGTTGCATTTAAATGTATAAAAACTATGAAATTAAAAGGTTCTCACAGTTCTCGCCCTTTATATATATATATATATATATATATATATATATATATATATATATATATATATATATATATATATATATATATATATATATATATATATATATATATATATATATTAATGATACTGCAACCCGCATGCACAATGTTTACGTATGCGGGCACTCGCTAGTATGCGTATGTGTGCACTTGTATGCGGTATGCGGCATGCGGATTCGTATCGAATGCCTTTGTTCCCGGTACATCGGTTACTTGGTTATCAAGTAAATATCTTTTCTATAATTATATCCGTGATTCGGGGGAGTCAGTTATGGACAAGAATATCATTATCTGAGATGATTCTAGAATTAGGGATGGCCTATATATACCAACCCTAATTATCATTCTGGCATCATCACGTTACGTAACCAAAATCTAATACACAACAAGCGATCATCTTCTCGAGGTTTACAGGTTAGTTTCTTGTTAGCTAGTACCTACAACCTTGCTTGGGGCCTTCTGATCGACGACTGTCATCAAAGGTGGACTTAATCACTTGGCCACCCCGCCGACATCATCATGTCGGCCAGGGTTATTCACGGTAGCCGGACTGGAGAGCCTTGTTCTAAGATCCTTAAACCCCCATTTTTATGTATTCAACAGGCATATTGACCCTATAGAAAATATATGCATGATCAAGTGGTGCTTTCATTGAGAGTCGAATTAGTCAAAGACTGTTTTTTCTTTTAAAAAGTTTTGAATTATAAGGCTTATTATTCACAAAATATTTGAATTTTTTCTTTTACAGTATCATGACTTCCGGGGACTCATCGGAACGTACTCAAACAGACAATCAAAATACACCGTTTGGTAATCAGCAGACGCAAGCTATGACTACGGGGGCGGGATACACGCCATATCTTCCATCTGTATCCGGTGAGCCTTTTCAGAGGTATAAGCCGATATATCCAGATGGGATTACACCGCCAAGGGCAAACTCACCAGTCACAACCACGCGGCTGAATTTTTCCTCGGTGGATCCAAGGGTCATCCTGGTAGGCACTAGCAGTGAAACAGTAGGCCCGCATGTGGTATGATGCGGCCAGGTACCTATTTATAGTACCACGGTTTCAATCCCTCTGCAGACGCAGAGTGTTCAGCAGAATTCATCGTTTACACCGTTGCAACCTTGGCAACCACAGCGTCTAGTTTCGCAGTTTCTGACTCCTGCGAATGCGCATGCATTACTTAATAGTTAGGGGTTTGGTGTCATTCCAGACGCAAACTCTCATTGGACGCCGATAACCGCGCAACAGCAAAGCACTGCGCATACAGTTAGGCTCTTAACAGCATATCCTCAAGTTTCGCAGATATCTGCGCCACAGGTTTCGGTCCCTTTGCAACCACCTGTATACTCTGCGCCTTCAACTCTTCCTTCTTTTCCAATGCAGCAGCCTTGGTTATATCCGCAGATGCAGGTTCAACCTTGGCAAAATATTCAGGGGCAGGCAAATCTTGCAGGTCAATTTATGCAGGCCGCACCTCTTGATATGGTTCACTTATTTTCACAGCCTGACTTTGTTCAGGACATGATGAAGTGTTTCTTTGCGGGGTTGAAGGGGGACCCTGTTAAACCACCTTTTGAGCTCCCAACTACTTTTGATAAGTTTCCTCCGCATATAACTGCATATCTGTAGTGACCCGAACTTTTCCATGTTTATATATATTAATTGAGATTGATATTTACATGATTAAATGTTTCCAACATGTTAAGCAATCAAACTTGTTAAGACTTGATTAATTGAAATATGTTTCATATAGACAATTGACCACCCAAGTTGACCGGTGATTCACGAACGTTAAAACTTGTAAAAACTATATGATGACATATATATGGATATATATATATAGTTAACATGATACTATGATAAGTAAACATATCATTAAGTATATTAACAATGAACTACATATGTAAAAACAAGACTACTAACTTAATGATTTTTAAACGAGACATATATGTAACGATTATCGTTGTAAAGACATTTAATGTATATATATCATATTAAGAGATATTCATACATGATAATATCATGATAATATAATAATTTAAAATCTCATTTGATATTATAAACATTGGGTTAACAACATTTAACAAGATCGTTAACCTAAAGGTTTCAAAACAACACTTACATGTAACGACTAACGATGACTTAACGACTCAGTTAAAATGGATATACATGTAGTGTTTTAATATGTATTTATACACTTTTGAAAGACTTCAATACACTTATCAAAATACTTCTACTTAACAAAAATGCTTACAATTACATCCTCGTTCAGTTTCATCAAAAATTCTACTCGTATGCACCCGTATTCGTACTCGTACAATACACAGCTTTTAGATGTATGTACTATTGGTATATACACTCCAATGATCAGCTCTTAGCAGCCCATGTGAGTCACCTAACACATGTGGGAACCATCATTTGGCAACTAGCATGAAATATCTCATAAAATTACAAAAATATGAGTAATCATTCATGACTTATTTACATGAAAACAAAATTACATATCCTTTATATCTAATCCATACACCAACGACCAAAAACACCTACAAACACTTTCATTCTTCAATATTCTTCATCTAATTGATCTCTCTCAAGTTCTATCTTCAAGTTCTAAGTGTTCTTCATAAATTCCAAAAGTTCTAGTTTCATAAAATCAAGAATACTTTCAAGTTTGCTAGCTCACTTCCAATCTTGTAAGGTGATCATCCAACCTCAAGAAATCTTTGTTTCTTACAGTAGGTTATCATTCTAATACAAGGTAATAATCATATTCAAACTTTGGTTCAATTTCTATAACTATAACAATCTTATTTCAAGTGATGATCTTACTTGAACTTGTTTTCGTGTCATGATTCTGCTTCAAGAACTTCGAGCCATCCAAGGATCCATTGAAGCTAGATCCATTTTTCTCTTTCCCAGTAGGTTTATCCAAGGAACTTAAGGTAGTAATGATGTTCATAACATCATTCGATTCATACATATAAAGCTATCTTATTCGAAGGTTTAAACTTGTAATCACTAGAACATAGTTTAGTTAATTCTAAACTTGTTCGCAAACAAAAGTTAATCCTTCTAACTTGACTTTTAAAATCAACTAAACACATGTTCTATATCTATATGATATGCTAACTTAATGATTTAAAACCTGGAAACACGAAAAACACCGTAAAACCGGATTTACGCCGTCGTAGTAACACCGCGGGCTATTTTGGGTTAGTTAATTAAAAACTATGATAAACTTTGATTTTAAAGTTGTTATTCTGAGAAAATGATTTTTATTATGAACATGAAACTATATCCAAAAATTATGATTAAACTCAAAGTGGAAGTATGTTTTCTAAAATGGTCATCTAGACGTCGTTCTTTCGACTGAAATGACTACCTTTACAAAAACGACTTGTAACTTATTTTTCCGACTATAAACCTATACTTTTCTGTTTAGATTCATAAAATATAGTTCAATATGAAACCATAGCAATTTGATTCACTCAAAACGGATTTAAAATGAAGAAGTTATGGGTAAAACAAGATTGGATAATTTTTCTCATTTTAGCTACGTGAAAATTGGTAACAAATCTATTCCAACCATAACTTAATCAACTTGTATTGTATATTATGTAATCTTGAGATACCATAGACACGTATACAATGTTTCGACCTATCATGTCGACACATCTATATATATTTCGGAACAACCATAGACACTCTATATGTGAATGTTGGAGTTAGCTATACAGGGTTGAGGTTGATTCCAAAATATATATAGTTTGAGTTGTGATCAATACTGAGATACGTATACACTGGGTCGTGGATTGATTCAAGATAATATTTATCGATTTATTTCTGTACATCTAACTGTGGACAACTAGTTGTAGGTTACTAACGAGGACAGCTGACTTAATAAACTTAAAACATCAAAATATATTAAAAGTGTTGTAAATATATTTTGAACATACTTTGATATATATGTATATATTGTTATAGGTTCGTGAATCAACCAGTGGCCAAGTCTTACTTCTCGACGAAGTAAAAATCTATGAAAGTGAGTTATAGTCCCACTTTTAAAATCTAATATTTTTGGGATGAGAATACATGCAGGTTTTATAAATGATTTACAAAATAGACACAAGTACGTGAAACTACATTCTATGGTTGAATTATCGAAATCGAATATGCCCCTTTTTATTAAGTCTGGTAATCTAAGAATTAGGGAACAGACACCCTAATTGACGCGAATCCTAAAGATAGATCTATTGGGCTTAACAAACCCCATCCAAAGTACCGGATGCTTTAGTACTTCGAAATTTATATCATATCCGAAGGGTGTCCCGGAATGATGGGGATATTCTTATATATGCATCTTGTTAATGTCGGTTACCAGGTGTTCACCATATGAATGATTTTTATCTCTATGTATGGGATGTGTATTGAAATATGAAATCTTGTGGTCTATTGTTACGATTTGATATATATAGGTTAAACCTATAACTCACCAACATTTTTGTTGACGTTTAAAGCATGTTTATTCTCAGGTGAATATTAAGAGCTTCCGCTGTTGCATACTAAAATAAGGACAAGATTTGGAGTCCATGTTTGTATGATATTGTGTAAAAACTGCATTCAAGAAACTGATTTCGATGTAACATATTTGTATTGTAAACCATTATGTAATGGTCGTGTGTAAACAGGTTATTTTAGATTATCATTATTTGATAATCTACGTAAAGCTTTTTAAACCTTTATTTATGAAATAAAGGTTATGGTTTGTTTTAAAAATGAATGCAGTCTTTGAAAAACGTCTCATATAGAGGTCAAAACCTCGCAACGAAATCAATTAATATGGAACGTTTTTAATCAATAAGAACGGGACATTTCAGTTGGTATCCGAGCGTTGGTCTTAGAGAACCAGAATTTTGCATTAGTGTGTCTTATCGAGTTTGTTAGGATGCATTAGTGAGTCTGGACTTCGACCGTGTTTACTTGAAAAATGATTGCTTAACAAATTTTGTTGGAAACTATATATTTTTAACATGTGAATATTATGTGATATATTAATCTCTTAACGCGTTTGATATTATGTGATAGATGTCTACCTCTAGAACAAGTCCCATTGACTCACCTAATAATAATGAAGAGTCAAATGTAAATTGGAATGATTCGTGGACTGATTCACAAGTTCCCGAAGAGGAACCGGAAGAAGAGTCGGAACCGGAAGAAGAATCGGAACCGGAAGAAGAATCGGAACCGGATGAAGAAATAGAACCGGTGGGGGAAATAATAAAACGGTTAAGTAAAAGAAAATCCTCAACCAACCGACCAAGGTTAATTATGGTCAATGGTGTTTCCGCCAAGGAAGCAAAATATTGGGAGGATTACCAATTCTCCGATGAATCGGATTCCGACGAGAATTCCGATGATGTTATAGAAATTACCCCAACTGAATTTAAAAAGGCAAAAGAAAATAATAAGGGAAAGGGCATAAAAATAGAGAAATCTAATTCCAACCCCGATGAACTTTATATGTATCGTCAACCCCCGAAGTCCTTAAGTTTTAACAATGACCCGGGAACCTCTAAACCACCAGGTTTTTCTAAACCAATGTGGACAACGACGGCTCGTATTAGGGGAACATCATATATCCCTAGAAACTTGGCAAAACGAACCAAAACCGAAGAAGAAGAAACGAGCGAGTCAGAATAAGATAGTTGTATTCGTGTGGTGTAATATATGTAATATAGTGTTCTTATGCTTTATGATATATGTAAAAATTGCTTGTATTAATAAGTATTTTTTTATGAAACTAACTCTTGTCTATTTTACAGTTTAAAAACACAAAATGGATAGACAACCCAATATTTTAAGAGACCTACCCGGAGACATGATTGATGAAATCTTGTCTAGAGTCGGCCAGAATTCTTCGGCACAACTATTTAAGGCGAGATCAGTTTGTAAGACATTCGAAGAACGTTCCAAGAATGTCTTGGTTTATAAGAGACTTTCGTTTGAAAGATGGGGGATATCACATTGGGAAACCCATAAGTTACGATGTGTTTACTTTGACGCATATATTGCGGGGAACCCAAATGCTATTTTACGCAACGGGTTAAGAAATTATTTTGACTCAATATATCCGAATATTGGACTTCGTGATTTAGAAAAAGCGGCTAACATGCAACATAAAGAAGCATGTTATGCTTACGGATTAGTAATGTTCGCTTCTCACCAAAGTGAGAACAAGAACATCGGGCTACAACTATTAAACAAAACATTTCCACAAGTGACGGAGTCGGTAATTGGGGTAAGAAATGAGGTTTTTAGATTATTACGGGACTGTTGGACATTACGTAACCCTCGTCCCTTTGACGACGTTACAACACGCTGTCTTATCAACGGCCATAACGGTTATGTTGCACAAGACCAAGGATGGGAAGTAGTCCTAGTAAAACCAGAATGCATGACTTGTTTCTGGACGTATGAATTACGTGTCTTTATTGCCTTTGCTGAACGACTTGTGTACTAGCTAGAATTATCTTCACAACTATCTTGTATCAAAGTTATTGTGTGCTATATTTCATGCTTTATGTAAAATAAGCGGTATTGTAAGTTTGTAAAATATTGTATAAAAGTTTGAACGCGAAATATTATTATAATCAGTTTTTCATATAGAATTGTAGTAGTTGAATTGTATATTAGCTACTAAGTATGAACTTAACGGGTAGGTACTACCCGAATTTAAACTTATAAAACGCTAATATGAAGAAAAAGCTTTTATAAATGAGTTCATATTATGCTACGAAATACTATTAACTACTCTTAATATTCTGTATGATTAACTTGTTCCATTTAACTATTTTGAAGGAAATGGCACCGACTACTCGACACACCGTGAATATGAATGAAGAGGAATTCCGTACTTTTCTAGCTTCAAACATAGCCGCAGTACAGGCTGCGCTACATACCAACAATAACCTTGGATCTAGCAGTACAAGAAATCGTGTAGGATGCACCTACAAAGAATTCACTGCCTGCAAACCTTTGGAATTTGATGGAACCGAAGGACCGATTGGATTGAAACGATGGACCGAGAAGGTCGAATCGGTGTTTGCCATAAGTAAGTGTACTGAAGAGGACAAAGTGAAGTACGCTACGCATACCTTCACAGGTTCTGCGTTAACATGGTGGAATACCTATCTAGAGCAAGTGGGACAAGACGATGCGTACGCACTACCGTGGTCAGCATTCAAGCACTTGATGAACGAGAAGTACCGTCCCAGAACCGAGGTCAATAAGCTCAAGACAGAACTTAGAGGGTTACGAACCCAAGGATTTGATATTACCACGTACGAAAGACGATTCACAGAATTGTGCCTATTGTGTCCGGGAGCATTCGAAGATGAGGAAGAGAAGATCGACGCGTTTGTGAAAGGATTACCGGAAAGAATCCAAGAAGATATAAGTTCACACGAGCCCGCCTCCATACAACAGGTATGTAGAATGGCTCACAAACTAGTGAACCAGATTGAAGAAAGAATTAAAGAACAGACTGCTGAAGAGGCCAATGTGAAGCAAGTCAAAAGAAAGTGGGAGGAAAATGGTGATAAGAAACACCAATACAACAACAATAGCAATTACAACAATAATCGCAACAATTATCCCAACAATCGCAACATCAATCGCAACTACAACAAACGGCCCAACAACAACAACAACAACAACAACAACAACAACAATAGCAACTACAACAATCATCCCAACAACAATAATAACCGCAACAACAACAACAATCAGAAGCAGCTATGCCAAAGGTGTGAAAAGAATCACTCGGGGTTCTGCACCAAATTTTGTAACAAGGGTAAAAGAAATGGTCATAGCGCGGCAAAGTGTGAGGTCTACGGACCAGGGGTTAATAGAACGAAAGTAACAAATGGTGTCGGAACGAGTAATGGCGGAGCAAGTAGTGTCGGAGCAAGTTATGCCAATGTAGTTTGTTATAAATGTGGAAAACCGGGCCACATTATTAGAAATTGCCCGAACCAGGAGAACACGAATGGACAAGGCCGTGGAAGAGTTTTCAATATTAATGCGGCAGAGGCACAGGAAGACCCGGAGCTTGTTACGGGTACGTTTCTTATTGACAATAAATCTGCTTACGTTTTATTTGATTCGGGTGCGGATAGAAGCTATATGAGTAGAGATTTTTGTGCTAAATTAAGTTGTCCATTGACGCCTTTGGATAGTAAATTTTTACTCGAATTAGCAAATGGTAAATTAATTTCAGCAGATAATATATGTCGGAATCGAGAAATTAAACTGGTTAGCGAAACATTTAAGATTGATTTGATACCAGTAGAGTTAGGGAGTTTTGATGTGATAATCGGTATGGACTGGTTGAAAGAAGTGAAAGCGGAGATCGTTTGTTACAAAAATGCAATTCGCATTATACGAGAAAAAGAAAAACCCTTAATGGTGTACGGAGAAAAGGGCAACACGAAGCTACATCTTATTAGTAATTTGAAGGCACAAAAACTAATAAGAAAAGGTTGCTATGCTGTTCTAGCACACGTCGAGAAAGTACAAACTGAAGAAAAGAGCATCAATGATGTTCCCATTGCAAAAGAATTTCCCGATGTATTTCCGAAAGAATTACCGGGATTACCCCCACATCGATCCGTTGAATTTCAAATAGATCTTGTACCAGGAGCTGCACCAATAGCTCGTGCTCCTTACAGACTCGCACCCAGCGAGATGAAAGAACTGCAAAGCCAATTACAAGAACTTTTAGAGCGTGGTTTCATTCGACCAAGCACATCACCGTGGGGAGCTCCTGTTTTGTTTGTCAAGAAGAAAGATGGTACATTCAGGTTGTGTATCGACTACCGAGAGTTGAACAAACTTACCATCAAGAACCGCTACCCACTACCGAGAATCGACGACTTATTTGATCAACTACAAGGCTCGTCTGTTTATTCAAAGATTGACTTACGTTCCGGGTATCATCAAATGCGGGTGAAAGAAGATGATATTCCAAAGACTGCTTTCAGAACACGTTACGGTCATTACGAGTTTATGGTCATGCCGTTTGGTTTAACTAATGCACCAGCTGTGTTCATGGACCTTATGAACCGAGTGTGTGGACCATACCTTGACAAGTTTGTCATTGTTTTCATTGATGACATACTTATTTACTCAAAGAATGACCAAGAACACGGTGAACATTTGAGAAAGGTGTTAGAAGTATTGAGGAAGGAAGAATTGTACGCTAAGTTTTCAAAGTGTGCATTTTGGTTGGAAGAAGTTCAATTCCTCGGTCACATAGTGAACAAAGAAGGTATTAAGGTGGATCCGGCAAAGATAGAAACTGTTGAAAAGTGGGAAACCCCGAAAACTCCGAAACACATACGCCAGTTTTTAGGACTAGCTGGTTACTACAGAAGGTTCATCCAAGACTTTTCCAGAATAGCAAAACCCTTGACTGCATTAACGCATAAAGGGAAGAAATTTGAATGAAATGATGAACAAGAGAAAGCGTTTCAGCTATTGAAGAAAAAGCTAACTACGGCACCTATATTGTCATTGCCTGAAGGGAATGATGATTTTGTGATTTATTGTGATGCATCAAAGCAAGGTCTCGGTTGTGTATTAATGCAACGAACGAAGGTGATTGCTTATGCGTCTAGACAATTGAAGATTCACGAACAAAATTATACGACGCATGATTTGGAATTAGGCGCGGTTGTTTTTGCATTAAAGACTTGGAGGCACTACTTATATGGGGTCAAAAGTATTATATATACCGACCACAAAAGTCTTCAACACATATTTAATCAGAAACAACTGAATATGAGGCAGCGTAGGTGGATTGAATTATTGAATGATTACGACTTTGAGATTCATTACCACCCGGGGAAGGCAAATGTGGTAGCCGATGCCTTGAGCAGGAAGGACAGAGAACCCATTCGAGTAAAATCTATGAATATAATGATTCATAATAACATTACTACTCAAATAAAGGAGGCGCAACAAGGAGTTTTAAAAGAGGGAAATTTAAAGGATGAAATACCCAAAGGATCGGAGAAGCATCTTAATATTCGGGAAGACGGAACCCGGTATAGGGCTGAAAGGATTTGGGTACCAAAATTTGGAGATATGAGAGAAATGGTACTTAGAGAAGCTCATAAAACCAGATACTCAATACATCCTGGAACGGGGAAGATGTACAAGGATCTCAAGAAACATTTTTGGTGGCCGGGTATGAAAGCCGATGTTGCTAAATACGTAGGAGAATGTTTGACGTGTTCTAAGGTCAAAGCTGAGCATCAGAAACCATCAGGTCTACTTCAACAACCTGAAATCCCGGAATGGAAATGGGAAAACATTACCATGGATTTCATCACTAAATTGCCAAGGACTGCAAGTGGTTTTGATACTATTTGGGTAATAGTTGATCGTCTCACCAAATCAGCACACTTCTTGCCAATAAGAGAAGATGACAAGATGGAGAAGTTAGCACGACTGTATTTGAAGGAAGTCATCTCCAGACATGGAATACCAATCTCTATTATCTCTGATAGGGATGGCAGATTTATTTCAAGATTCTGGCAGACATTACAGCAAGCATTAGGAACTCGTCTAGACATGAGTACTGCTTATCATCCACAAACTGATGGGCAGAGCGAAAGGACGATACAAACGCTTGAAGACATGCTACGAGCATGTGTTATTGATTTCGGAAACAGTTGGGATCGACATCTACCGTTAGCAGAATTTTCCTACAACAACAGCTACCATTCAAGCATTGAGATGGCGCCGTTTGAAGCACTTTATGGTAGAAAGTGCAGGTTTCCGATTTGTTGGAGTGAAGTGGGGGATAGACAGATTACGGGTCCGGAGATTATACAAGAAACTACCGAGAAGATCATCCAAATTCAACAACGGTTGAAAACCGCCCAAAGTCGACAAAAGAGCTACGCTGACATTAAAAGAAAAGATATAGAATTTGAAATTGGAGAGATGGTCATGCTTAAAGTTGCACCTTGGAAAGGCGTTGTTCGATTTGGTAAACGAGGGAAATTAAATCCAAGGTATATTGGACCATTCAAGATTATTGATCGTGTCGGACCAGTAGCTTACCGACTTGAGTTACCTCAACAACTCGCGGCTGTACATAACACTTTCCACGTCTCGAATTTGAAGAAATGTTTTGCTAAAGAAGATCTCACTATTCCGTTAGATGAAATCCAAATCAACGAAAAACTCCAATTCATCAAAGAACCCGTTGAAATAATGGATTGTGAGGTTAAAAGACTTAAGCAAAACAAGATACCAATTGTTAAGGTTCGATGGAATGCTCGTAGAGGACCCGAGTTCACCTGGGAGCGTGAAGATCAGATGAAGAAGAAATACCCGCATCTATTTCCAGAAGATTCGTCAACACCTTCAACAGCTTAAAATTTCGGGACGAAATTTATTTAACGGGTAGGTACTGTAGTGACCCGAACTTTTCCATGTTTATATATATTAATTGAGATTGATATTTACATGATTAAATGTTTCCAACATGTTAAGCAATCAAACTTGTTAAGACTTGATTAATTGAAATATGTTTCATATAGACAATTGACCACCCAAGTTGACCGGTGATTCACGAACGTTAAAACTTGTAAAAACTATATGATGACATATATATGGATATATATATAGTTAACATGATACTATGATAAGTAAACATATCATTAAGTATATTGACAATGAACTACATATGTAAAAACAAGACTACTAACTTAATGATTTTTAAACGAGACATATATGTAACGATTATCGTTGTAAAGACATTTAATGTATATATATCATATTAAGAGATATTCATACATGATAATATCATGATAATATAATAATTTAAAATCTCATTTGATATTATAAACATTGGGTTAACAACATTTAACAAGATCGTTAACCTAAAGGTTTCAAAACAACACTTACATGTAACGACTAACGATGACTTAACGACTCAGTTAAAATGGATATACATGTAGTGTTTTAATATGTATTTATACACTTTTGAAAGACTTCAATACACTTATCAAAATACTTCTACTTAACAAAAATGCTTACAATTACATCCTCGTTCAGTTTCATCAACAATTCTACTCGTATGCACCCGTATTCGTACTCGTACAATACACAGCTTTTAGATGTATGTACTATTGGTATATACACTCCAATGATCAGCTCTTAGCAGCCCATGTGAGTCACCTAACACATGTGGGAACCATCATTTGGCAACTAGCATGAAATATCTCATAAAATTACAAAAATATGAGTAATCATTCATGACTTATTTACATGAAAACAAAATTACATATCCTTTATATCTAATCCATACACCAACGACCAAAAACACCTACAAACACTTTCATTCTTCAATATTCTTCATCTAATTGATCTCTCTCAAGTTCTATCTTCAAGTTCTAAGTGTTCTTCATAAATTCCAAAAGTTCTAGTTTCATAAAATCAAGAATACTTTCAAGTTTGCTAGCTCACTTCCAATCTTGTAAGGTGATCATCCAACCTCAAGAAATCTTTGTTTCTTACAGTAGGTTATCATTCTAATACAAGGTAATAATCATATTCAAACTTTGGTTCAATTTATATAACTATAACAATCTTATTTCAAGTGATGATCTTACTTGAACTTGTTTTCGTGTCATGATTCTGCTTCAAGAACTTCGAGCCATCCAAGGATCCATTGAAGCTAGATCCATTTTTCTCTTTCCCAGTAGGTTTATCCAAGGAACTTAAGGTAGTAATGATGTTCATAACATCATTCGATTCATACATATAAAGCTATCTTATTCGAAGGTTTAAACTTGTAATCACTAGAACATAGTTTAGTTAATTCTAAACTTGTTCGCAAACAAAAGTTAATCCTTCTAACTTGACTTTTAAAATCAACTAAACACATGTTCTATATCTATATGATATGCTAACTTAATGATTTAAAACCTGGAAACACGAAAAACACCGTAAAACCGGATTTACGCCGTCGTAGTAACACCGCGGGCTATTTTGGGTTAGTTAATTAAAAACTATGATAAACTTTGATTTTAAAGTTGTTATTCTGAGAAAATGATTTTTATTATGAACATGAAACTATATCCAAAAATTATGATTAAACTCAAAGTGGAAGTATGTTTTCTAAAATGGTCATCTAGACGTCGTTCTTTCGACTGAAATGACTACCTTTAAAAAAACGACTTGTAACTTATTTTTCCGACTATAAACCTATACTTTTCTGTTTAGATTCATAAAATATAGTTCAATATGAAACCATAGCAATTTGATTCACTCAAAACGGATTTAAAATGAAGAAGTTATGGGTAAAACAAGATTGGATAATTTTTCTCATTTTAGCTACGTGAAAATTGGTAACAAATCTATTCCAACCATAACTTAATCAACTTGTATTGTATATTATGTAATCTTGAGATACCATAGACACGTATACAATGTTTCGACCTATCATGTCGACACATCTATATATATTTCGGAACAACCATAGACACTCTATATGTGAATGTTGGAGTTAGCTATACAGGGTTGAGGTTGATTCCAAAATATATATAGTTTGAGTTGTGATCAATACTGAGATACGTATACACTGGGTCGTGGATTGATTCAAGATAATATTTATCGATTTATTTCTGTACATCTAACTGTGGACAACTAGTTGTAGGTTACTAACGAGGACAGCTGACTTAATAAACTTAAAACATCAAAATATATTAAAAGTGTTGTAAATATATTTTGAACATACTTTGATATATATGTATATATTGTTATAGGTTCGTGAATCAACCAGTGGCCAAGTCTTACTTCTCGACGAAGTAAAAATCTGTGAAAGTGAGTTATAGTCCCACTTTTAAAATCTAATATTTTTGGGATGAGAATACATGCAGGTTTTATAAATGATTTACAAAATAGACACAAGTACGTGAAACTACATTCTATGGTTGAATTATCGAAATCGAATATGCCCCTTTTTATTAAGTCTGGTAATCTAAGAATTAGGGAACAGACACCCTAATTGACGCGAATCCTAAAGATAGATCTATTGGGCTTAACAAACCCCATCCAAAGTACCGGATGCTTTAGTACTTCGAAATTTATATCATATCCGAAGGGTGTCCCGGAATGATGGGGATATTCTTATATATGCATCTTGTTAATGTCGGTTACCAGGTGTTCACCATATGAATGATTTTTATCTCTATGTATGGGATGTGTATTGAAATATGAAATCTTGTGGTCTATTGTTACGATTTGATATATATAGGTTAAACCTATAACTCACCAACATTTTTGTTGACGTTTAAAGCATGTTTATTCTCAGGTGAATATTAAGAGCTTCCGCTGTTGCATACTAAAATAAGGACAAGATTTGGAGTCCATGTTTGTATGATATTGTGTAAAAACTGCATTCAAGAAACTGATTTCGATGTAACATATTTGTATTGTAAACCATTATGTAATGGTCGTGTGTAAACAGGATATTTTAGATTATCATTATTTGATAATCTACGTAAAGCTTTTTAAACCTTTATTTATGAAATAAAGGTTATGGTTTGTTTTAAAAATGAATGCAGTCTTTGAAAAACGTCTCATATAGAGGTCAAAACCTCGCAACGAAATCAATTAATATGGAACGTTTTTAATCAATAAGAACGGGACATTTCAATATCCGTTTCCGTCAGCGCCAAAGATACCTCACAAGTTGGGTACTTACAATGGCTTAACTGATCCAGATGACTTCCTACAGCATTTTGAAGGCGCAATGCGCACCCAAGGGAGGGTGGATCCGGTTGCGTGTCAGATATTTCCCATGACGCTGCAGGGCATTGCTCGCGAATGGTTTAATAAACTCCCGGCAGGTAGCATATCCGGATTCATGGATCTGCGGATGAAGTTTTTGCTTCAGTATCAGAATCAGAGGTCGCGCAAACGCACTCATATCGAATGTCATGATATTGTGCAGAAATCCAAGGAATCTTTGGGTGAATTTCTTACAAGGTATACTAATGAGTGTCTACGCATACCAGATCTTAAGCCAGAGCAACAAATTTCTGGGCTCATACATGGTATAAATTCGGAATGACACCCAACGTTGGTCAAGCGTATGCGCCATACAGTGCTAACAACTTATGCTGAAGCACTTAAAGAATGTCATGATTATATGCGGAGTGGCGAAGATAACGATATTCCCACCGCCAGCTCGCGCGATGAAAGAAAAGACGATGATGATCGATCACGTGATCAAAGCCACGGAAGTAATTCTCGCGAAAGGTATCCTAGTGGTGGTCCTATCAGGAATGATAAAGGGAAATCAAGTGGCAATTATCGAAACAATAATCTGCGCGGCATTAATAATTAGAACTATGCGCTGCTCAAAAGTTTGTCTAAAACACCAAAAGAAATTTTGGCAACCGAACCAGTGTGCGCGACCTTTGCGGTTCCAACTCCGCTTACAGAATTTGGTAAGTGGGATAAAACAAAGTATTGCGAATTCCATGAAGATTACGCTCATGACACTAATCAATGCTAAAACTTGATGGAACGAGTGCTTGAAGCACTGCGCGCAGGTAAATTGGATCACCTAAAACCACCTAAGAAGGATAAGGGAAAAGCCGCAGAGGAAGGGTCGAAGGCTAAAACTTTCGCATAGCAAAAAGTTGATAAAACCAAAAACGACGATTTAACCATTAATATGGTCGACGCAGAGAAAGTTAGCCAGTGGAGAAAGTACAATGATCACAGGACTGGGATCTTCTCCTAATCACATTCCCTCCTGTAATGTCAATCGACACAGTTAACGAGCTCATTATCATCAAGTGTCGCATCCCTACTTACGGAGTACAAATTAAATGCATGCATGTTGACACCGGGAGTGGCATTGATATTATGTACGAGAATTGCTATCGTTTCCTCCCTGTAGAAGTTAAAACGTAGTTACGCCAGTCTGATATTACGCTATCTGGATTCTCCAGAGAAAGCTCATGGCCGCTAGGCCGGATAGAGCTAATAATAGAGCTTGTAGATGATAAGAATCCGCAGTTGGTCAGACACAAGTTAGTCGACTTTTATGTTGTTCGTTCGACTTCGCGGTACAATTCGTTGCTTAGGAGAAATTTCATACGACGTTTTAACATTATACCATCGGTGGTTCATGACTTGATCAAGTTTCCTACGAAGGGAGGGGTTGCCACAATTGCGTCTCATCAAACAACCAAGTTGTGTGGTTCAGTTGTGCCTATAAACATTCCCAGCATGGGAGAACAACTTGCAAGCAGTGCGGTCATAGCTAACCATTTGCATCCGGACAAGCGTATCAAAATCGGCGCAGGCTTGTCAGCCGAAACCAAGGCTAAGTTACATGGAATATTATCCGCAAACGCAGATGTTTTAGCATGGCATGAATCAGACATGACTGGGGTCCCGCGTGATTTTGCGGAACATAAGTTGAATGTTAATCCATCACTCACACCCGTCAGACAAAAGAAGCGTCATATGGCTCTTAAGCGCAGTGATTGGTTATGCGCAGAGGTAGATAACCTTGTCAAAGCAAACATCCTACGGGAAGTGCGGTACCAAACGTGGGTTGCTAATCCTGTGTTGGTGAAAAAGGCTGACGGTAATTGGCGGATGTGTATCAATTTTAAAGATATTAATAAAGCGTGTCCAAAGGACAGCTACCCTCTTCCGGAGATAGATTGGAAGGTGGAATCATTATCAGGTTTTCGATACAAGTGTTTTCTAGATGCATACAAGGGTTATCACCAAATCTTAATGGCTGCTGTAACATCCCGCCTTTTTCCGTTTACTTTTCCGTTATACTATTTTAAACTCCGTTATATGTTTATAACATCTCCCGTTAATACGCGTTTTAAATTATCTCGTTTAGGTAATTCACGCACCCGTTTCCAAAGTTGAGGGACTAAGTTTGACAAAGGAGCAAAGAGGTGACTAGGTCAAAGAGTCAACACTCTTCCTCCTCCATTCATTATTTCTTTTCTTTTCCATTTTTCTCTAATACTTTCACAAATTCTCTCAAACACCATTTCAAAGATTCATCATCTAATCAAAATCTAGCAAGCTTCAATCTAAACTAATTTCATATTTGGAATCCTTGCAACTTCCTCTTCGATTCCGTACCGATTACATCTCATTTGGGTACTTTTCTAAAAACACTAGATTTTGTGTTCTTGATGTTTTTAAGTTATAAAGTTGTTAATTAGTGTCTATGGCTCAAGTCTAACATGAATATATGATTTATATGCTCGATTTCGTTATTTGAAGTAATTAGCTTGAGTATGAACTTTGGTGTGTTTGATTTGGTGATTTGGTTGTTTGAATGTTGTTAAAAGTTATAAATGCATGTATTAAATGTGTTCCTAGTATCACTAGCTTCAATTTGATGTGTAGGTTGTTTTAGAAAACTTCATAAACATGATTAGTGATTTTGATGTTGTTGGTTAGGGTTTGATAGAATTTAATGTGAACATTTAATGCTTTGAATGACATGAAATGTTATTTGTAAGTGTTAGGTTGTATTGTATGCTTGATCACCTTCGAAACGGCATATCATTCATGTAAATTGGTTGCCGAATCATCAAATTTCATTTATGAACTTGAATGCATTTAATGAGGAGCTTTGAATGTGATTTTGGTTATTTTAAAAGTAAATGTGATTGTTGAAATGTGTTTAGTTGTTTTCCTTGTCAAAATACCTTTCCGATGATATAAGATACATGTTTTGGTTGTTTGCAGGTCATAAATGGTGATTGTTTGAAGTTAGGTTCGTGCATAAAACTTAAAAACTACCAAATTTCTCTGTACAGGTAATGGCGCGGCGCGCCATATACCCGCGCGGCGCGCCAAAGTGGTCTGTCCAACTTTGTCAATTTTCGAATAATGTTTGCTATGCTATGCACCTCCGATTCACATGTAACTTGTTCTAACATGCTCATATATGATTAAAAACCTCAGAAAAATAGTTCGGGACCCGACCCGAATGTGTTGACTTTTTCGTTGACTTTGACCGACCAAAGTTTGACTTTTTGTCAAACTTAACCAAATGATTATGCAACATTCCTAACTTGTTTCTATACTTGTATCTTGCATGAAACTTGACAAATTCATTCACATGCTACATAATCGAGTCGTTACGAGCCATAGGACTAATTGAACATCTTTGACCAATCGTGACTATCGTTATTGATACAACCTATTTGTTTAGGTCAAGACTAGCATTGTTCTTTGCACACGTTACTTGTCGAAGTACTTATTTACTCTTGCGCTCAAGGTGAGATCATAGTCCCACTTTTACTCTTTTGAACTTACATTTGGGATGAGAAAACATAAACATTTCTTTTTAACTAAGTGAACACAAGTAGAGGAAAACAAACATTCTACATACGAGTTTAGAACGAAATCCTAAATTCGATTATCATTAGTTACACTTGCAGGGTGTAAGTGTAGGCGTGAACTTATGTTGTATGGCCATATGGGTTTGACAAACCCTCATCTCGGACGGTTCGCTACCGTCAACAGATGAAATATATTTTCGAGAAACAGTGTTGTTCTAGCACTATTAATGGGGTTCAACGGACGGAATGTTAAGCCTTGATAATTGGGTGCTCGTGAATATTAACTTTTAGAATGTATTACTATTTTATCATTGATGTAAATCTTGTGGTTCGACTTACTTTTACTCACTTACTTACTTAAACCTATGATTTCACCAACGTTTTCATTGACAGATTTCTATGTTTTTCTCAGGTCCTTGAACATTAGGTGATACATGCTTCCGCTCATTCTTTTGATACTTGCTTTGGATATCGAGTATACATGCATATGTGAAGCGTCTTTTGACTACTTTAAACTGTGTCGCACGTGTTTCATTGGTACTTAAACATCGTTATGTACTAGTTATGGAAACTACTTTTGTAAACTTTGAAACATCCACACTTATGAAATGAATGCGACATATTTTCGGTCAAACTTTGTCTTAAAGACTTATGACCATGTAATGGGACCTACGTAGACGGCGCCGTCAAACATGATTTTGTCGGGTCGCTACAGATGGTATCAGAGCGTTGGTTGTAGGGATTTAGAGTTCACTGGTGTCAACCCCGAGTCATAGGGTACATTAGTGAGTCTAGACTACAACCGGCATATAGACTTGAAGTAGGAATTACTTGACTACTTGTGCATTATACTCGAACCTTTCTACTCACATCTACTTTTATTTCATCTTAATCTCACGTTGTTTAATTTGATTGACGCGCCACCTTGACTTAGTGAAATGATGTCGAATGCACATATGAATCAGGGTAATATAATTTCCGGGATTATATTACGGTGACTCATATGAAAGTTCCGATATTGTGGCATAAAGAATTTAAGGCGAGTCAAGGAAATTTTTTTTTTCTATCCTTATTCCATATCATGATTAGTATTATTGAAAATACTAATCAACGGTATTCTTGTGTTTTGAAGGAACAATGCCTCCTCGTCGTGTGCCACGCCATGAGACTCCTGAACAAGCTCTACAACGAATGATAGCCACCGCCGTGGAAGCGGCCATGGCCGATCACTCCTCTAACAATAACAACAACCACAACAACAACAACAACAACAACAATGGAGCCGGTAACTCAAACGAAGGGTGCTCCTACAAATCCTTCATGGGGTGCAAACCTCACACTTTTGATGGAACCGGGGGACCGGTCGTGCTCACCCGATGGTTTGAGAAAACGAAAGCCGTCTTTAGCATAAGCGGTTGTCGGGACCAAGACAAGGTCAAATACTCCTCACACACTTTCGCCGGTGTCGCCCTCACATGGTGGAACACCTATATACAATCGGTGGGTACCGATGAAGCTCATGCCCTCTCTTGGGCCGATTTAAGGGAAAAGATGATTGTTGAATATTTCCCTCGCGAAGAAACCCGAAAGCTCGAACAAGAGCTAAGAACTTTGAAGGCGGTCGGAAACGATCTCAAGGCCTACAACCAACGCTTCGTCGAACTATCCTTGATGTGTCCTAAACTCGTGAACCCCGAATCTCAAAGGGTTGAACTATATATGGACGGTCTTCCAAAAAGCATCAAACAAGGAGTGATGTCATCCAAACCCGTTAATCACCAAGCCGCTTTGAACATGGCCCGCCAATTGATTGAAACAGTTGATGAAATCGTAGTGCTGGCTCCTAAGGCCGAAGACAAATTGGGTGGCAACAAAAGGAAATGGGAAGCCACTCCATCAAGCAACTACAACAACAATACCTTCACCAAAAAGCCTTTCAACAACGACGGCAAGAAAGGTTATGCCGGAACTCAACCTTTTTGCAACAAATGTCACAAGCACCACTCGGGTGAATGCGGCAAGCTAATTTGCCACCGGTGCCAATGAGTTGGTCATAAGGCCAACAATTGCACAAGCGCCGCCCCCATCGCTCGAAAAGGGCCCAATCCTCCAAAAACGGTCACTTGTTACGAATGTGGCCAAACGGGCCATTATAGAAATGCATGCCCGAAGAGGAAAGATAACCCCAATACGTGCGGCCGAGCTTTCAACATCAACACCGAGGAAGCCCGAGATGATAATGAATTGGTCACGGGTACGTTTCTTCTCAACAACACTTATGTTACTTGTTTATTCGATTCGGGTGCCGATAAGAGTTTTGTATCCAAGACTTTGACTCATTCTTTTAATACTCCACCACGTCCACTAGATACCACTTATACCATTGAAGTGGCCAACGGAAAACTATTGAGTGCCGACACATATTACCGGGGGTGTACGTTAAACATTTTGGGTAATGAGTTTGAAATTGACTTGATACCCATGGAACTAGGGAGCTTCGATGTAATAATCGGTATGAACTGGCTAGCCAAAATGAAATCTCACATCCTTTGTGATCTTAACGCAATCCGAATCCCTATCGGGAATGGTGAAACTTTGATCGTCTATGGCGATAAGAGTTGCACCGAACTCAACCTCGTTTCGTGTATTAAAGTTAGAAAAATACTCCGTAAGGGTTGTTTTGCGATCCTTGCTCACGTTAAGAAAGTCGAGTCCGATGAGAAGCACATCGATGATGTGCCAATTTTTAGTGACTATTCCGATGTATTTCCCGATGAATTGCCGGGTCTTCCACCTCATCGACCGGTTGAATTCCAAATCGATCTTATTCCGGAAGCCGCACCCGTAGCACGTGCACCATATAGACTCGCTCCATCCGAAATGCAACAATTTCAAAGTCAAATCCAAGAACTACTTGATCGTGGTTTTATCCAACCTAGCCATTCACCTTGGGGCGCTCCGATTTTGTTTGTTAAAAAGAAAGACGAATCCCTATGAATGTGCATTGACTATCGTGAACTAAACAAATTGATGGTAAAGAATCGATATCCTCTTCCTCGCATCGATGACCTCTTTGATCAATTACAAGGGTCTTGTGTATATTCAAAAATCGATCTCCGCTCGGGTTATCATCAATTGAGGGTTAAGGGGGAAGATGTCTCCAAAATCGCTTTCCGAACTCGTTATGGTAGTTATGAATTTCTTGTAATGCCATTTGTTCTCACTAACGCACCGGCGGTGTTCATGGATCTTATGAACCGCGTGTGCAAACCGTATCTTGACAAATTCTTTATCGTGTTCATCGATGATATTTTAGTCTATTCAAAAAGCGAAGAAGAACACGAGGAACACCTCCGAATTGTGCTTGAACTTTTAAGACAAGAACAACTCTATGCCAAATTCTCCAAGTGTGAATTTTGGTTAAAGGAAGTTCAATTTCTTGGTCATGTTGTAAGTGACCAAGGTATTAAAGTCGATCCAACGAAAATCGAAGCCATTAGTAAATGGGAGACTCCTACTACTCCTACTCACATCCGTCAATTCTTGGGTCTCGCCGGATACTACCGTAGATTCATCAAGGATTTTTCTTTGGTTGCTCATCCTCTAACCATGTTAACTCATAAGGGAAGAAAATTCGTTTGGGCAACCGAACATGAATCCGCATTCCAAATCTTGAAAACGAAGCTAACCACCGCTCCTATCTTGTCACTTCCCAAAGGCAATGATGACTTTGTTGTATATTGCGATGCCTCAAAACATGGTTTTGGGTGTGTATTGATGCAACGAACGAAAGTCATTGCTTATGCTTCTCGACAACTCAAAATTCATGAACGAAACTACACGACGCATGATCTCAAACTCGGAGCCGTTGTCTTTGCACTTAAAATGTGGAGACACTATCTTTATGGAACCAAGAGTACTATCTTTACCGACCACAAAAGTCTCCAACACATTTTCGATCAAAAGCAACTAAACATGAGACAACGAAGGTGGATTGAAACCTTAAACGATTACGATTGCGAGCTTCGTTACCATCCCGGAAAGGCAAATGTAGTAGCCGATGCCTTAAGTCGAAAAGAAAGAGCGGTGCCTCTTCGTGTCCGAGCTTTAAACATCACAATTCACACCAACCTTAATAGCCAAATTCGGGTAGCCCAAGATGAGGCTCTCAAGGATGAAAACGTTTCACACGAGCTCTTGAACATTCTCGTCTCTTGATTCGAAGTTAGGGAGACCGGACTTCGATATTTCACCGGAAGGATTTGGGTGCCTAGATATGGGGACCTACGAAGTCTTATTTTAGATGAAGCCCATAAGTCACGATACTCGATTCACCCCGGTGCCAATAAGATGTACCATGACCTTAAACAACAATATTGGTGGCCGAACATCAAAAGGGACGTAGCTACTTATGTTTCCAAGTGTTTGACATGTTCCAAAGTCAAAGCCGAACACCAAAGACCGTCCGGATTACTTCAACAACCCGAAATCCCGCAATGGAAGTGGGAAAGGATAACGATGGATTTTATCACCAAACTACCAAAAACGTCGGGTGGTTATGATACTATTTGGATTATTGTTGACCGTCTCACCAAATCCGCACACTTCCTTGCCATGAAAGAAACGGACAAAATGGAGAAACTTGCACAACTTTACATCAAGGAGATCATAGCCCGACACGGTGTACCTTTATCGATTATCTCCGACCGAGATGGCCGTTTTGTTTCTAGATTTTGGCGTACCTTGCAAGAAGCGTTGGGAACGCGTTTAGACATGAGCACCGCATATCATCCTCAAACCGATGGACAAAGCGAACGTACAATTCAAACCTTAGAGGACATGTTACGAGCTTGCGTGGTTGATTTTGGAAAAGCTTGGGACAAGCACTTACCTCTCGCCGAGTTCTCTTACAACAATAGTTATCACACGAGTATTAAAGCCGCACCTTTTGAAGCGCTATATGGCCGAAAATGTCATTCACCTCTTTGTTGGGCCGAGGTAGGCGACGTGCAAATCACCGGACCCGAACTCATTCACGAAACCACCGAGAAGATCGTACAAATCCGAGATAGGCTTCGGACGGCCCGGAGTCGTCAAAAGAGTTATACCGACAAACGACGCAACGACCTCGAATTTCAAGTCGGTGACCGAGTAATGTTAAAAGTCGCACCTTGGAAAGGTGTAATCCATTTTGGGAAACGTGGGAAGCTAAACCCGCGGTATATTGGTCCTTTCGAAATCTTGGAGCGTATTGGAACCGTTGCTTATCGTTTAGATCTTCCGCCTCAATTGAACTCCGTTCATCCTACCTTCCATGTATCTAACTTGAAAAAGTGTCTTGCCAAACCCGATATCGTCATCCCTCTCGAGGAACTTACTATTGATGACAAACTCCATTTTGTGGAAGAACCGGTTGAAATTGTGGACACCTCCGTCAAGACGTTGAAACAAAGCCGAATTCCGATTGTCAAGGTTCGTTGGAATGCCAAAAGAGGACCCGAGTTTATGAAATGTCCCGTTCTTATTGATTAAAAACGTTCCATATTAATTGATTTCGTTGCGAGGTTTTGACCTCTATATGAGACGTTTTTCAAAGACTGCATTCATTTTTAAAACAACCCATAACCTTTATTTCATAGATAAAGGTTTTAAAAAGCTTTACGTAGATTATCAAATAATGATAATCTAAAATATCCTGTTTACACACGACCATTACATAATGGTTTACAATATAAATATGTTACAACAAAATAAGTTTCTTGAATGCAGTTTTTACACAATATCATACAAGCATGGACTCCAAATCTCGTCCTTATTTAAGTATGCTACAGCGGAAGCTCTTAATAATCACCTGAGAATAAACATGCTTAAAACGTCAACAAAAATGTTGGTGAGTTATAGGTTTAACCTATATATATCAAATCATAATAATAGACCACAAGATTTCATATTTCAATACACATCCCATACATAGAGATAAAAATCATTCATATGGTGAACACCTGGTAACCGACATTAACAAGATGCATATATAAGAATATCCCCATTATTCCGGGACACCCTTCGGATATGATATAAATTTCGAAGTACTAAAGCATCCGGTACTTTTGATGGGGTTTGTTAGGCCCAATAGATCTATCTTTAGGATTCGCGTCAATTAGGGTGTCTGTTCCCTAATTCTTAGATTACCAGACTTAATAAAAAGGGGCATATTCGATTTCGATAATTCAACCATAGAATGTAGTTTCACGTACTTGTGTCTATTTTGTAAATCATTTATAAAACCTGCATGTATTCTCATCCCAAAAATATTAGATTTTAAAAGTGGGACTATAACTCACTTTCACAGATTTTTACTTCGTCGGGAAGTAAGACTTGGCCACTGGTTGATTCACGAACCTATAACAATATATACATATATATCAAAGTATGTTCAAAATATATTTACAACACTTTTAATATATTTTGATGTTTTAAGTTTATTAAGTCAGATGTCCTCGTTAGTAACCTACAACTAGTTGTCCACAGTTAGATGTACAGAAATAAATTGATAAATATTATCTTGAATCAATCCACGACCCAGTGTATACGTATCTTAGTATTGATCACAACTCAAACTATATATATTTTGGAATCAACCTCAACCCTGTATAGCTAACTCCAACATTCACATATAGAGTGTCTATGGTTGTTTCGAAATATATATAGATGTGTCGACATGATAGGTCGAAACATTGTATACGTGTCTATGGTATCTCAAGATTACATAATATACAATACAAGTTGATTAAGTTATGGTTGGAATAGATTTGTTACCAATTTTCACGTAGCTAAAATGAGAAAAATTATCCAATCTTGTTTTACCCATAACTTCTTCATTTTAAATCCGTTTTGAGTGAATCAAATTGCTATGGTTTCATATTGAACTCAATTTTATGAATATTAACAGAAAAAGTATAGGTTTATAGTCGGAAAAATAAGTTACAAGTCGTTTTTGTAAAGGTAGTCATTTCAGTCGAAAGAACGACGTCTAGATGACCATTTTAGAAAACATACTTCCACTTTGAGTTTAACCATAATTTTTGGATATAGTTTCATGTTCATAATAAAAATCATTTTCTCAGAATAACAACTTTTAAATCAAAGTTTATCATAGTTTTTAATTAACTAACCCAAAACAGCCCGCGGTGTTACTACGACGGCGTAAATCCGGTTTTACGGTGTTTTTCGTGTTTCCAGGTTTTAAATCATTAAGTTAGCATATCATATAGATATAGAACATGTGTTTAGTTGATTTTAAAATTTAAGTTAGAAGGATTAACTTTTGTTTGCGAACAAGTTTAGAATTAACTAAACTATGTTCTAGTGATTACAAGTTTAAACCTTCGAATAAGATAGCTTTATATGTATGAATTGAATGATGTTATGAACATCATTACTACCTTAAGTTCCTTGGATAAACCTACTGGAAACGAGAAAAATGGATCTAGCTTCAACGGATCCTTGGATGGCTCGAAGTTCTTGAAGCAGAATCATGACACGAAAACAAGTTCAAGTAAGATCATCACTTGAAATAAGATTGTTATAGTTATAGAAATTGAACCAAAGTTTGAATATGATTATTACCTTGTATTAGAATGATAACCTACTGTAAGAAACAAAGATTTCTTGAGGTTGGATGATCACCTTACAAGATTGGAAGTGAGCTAGCAAACTTGAAAGTATTCTTGATTTTATGAAACTAGAACTTTTGGAATTTATGAAGAACACTTAGAACTTGAAGATAGAACTTGAGAGAGATCAATTAGATGAAGAAAATTGAAGAATGAAAGTGTTTGTAGGTGTTTTTGGTCATTGGTGTATGGATTAGATATAAAGGATATGTAATTTTGTTTTCATGTAAATAAGTCATGAATGATTACTCATATTTTTGTAATTTTATGAGATATTTCATGCTAGTTGCCAAATGATGGTTCCCACATGTGTTAGGTGACTCACATGGGCTTCTAAGAGCTGATCATTGGAGTGTATATACCAATAGTACATACATCTAAAAGCTGTGTATTGTATGAGTACGAATACGGGTGCATACGAGTAGAATTGTTGATGAAACTGAACGAGGATGTAATTGTAAGCATTTTTGTTAAGTAGAAGTATTTTGATAAGTGTATTGAAGTCTTTCAAAAGTGTATAAATACATATTAAAACACTACATGTATATACATTTTAACTGAGTCGTTAAGTCATCGTTAGTCGTTACATGTAAGTGTTGTTTTGAAACCTCTAGGTTAACGATCTTGTTAAATGTTGTTAACCCAATGTTTATAATATCAAATGAGATTTTAAATTATTATATTATCATGATATTATGATATATTAATATATCTTAATATGATATATATTCATTTAAATGTCGTTACAACGATAATCGTTACATATATGTCTCGTTTCGAAATCCTTAAGTTAGTAGTCTTGTTTATATGTATGTAACTCATTGTTAATATACTTATGGAGATACTTACTTATCATAATCTCATGTTAACCATATGTATATCCATATATATATCGTCATGTCGTTTTTACAAGTTTTAACGTTCGTGAATCGCCGGTCAACTTGGGTGGTCAATTGTCTATATGAAACATATTTCAATTAATCAAGTCTTAACAAGTTTAATTGCTTAACATGTTGGAAACATTTAATCATGTAAATATCAATCTCAATTAATATATATAAACATGGAAAAGTTCGGGTCACTACAGTTTACTTGGGAAAGGCAAGATCAAATGCAAAAGAAATACCCTCACTTGTTCCCGGTTCCGGAAACGCAAGATTCCGAGGAAGCAACAACGACTACTACGCCTACTTAAATTTCGGGACGAAATTTCTTTTAAGGAGTAGGTAATGTAACATCCCGCCTTTTTCCGTTTACTTTTCCGTTATACTATTTTAAACTCCGTTATATGTTTATAACATTTCCCGTTAATACGCGTTTTAAATTATCTCGTTTAGGTAATTCACGCACCCGTTTCCAAAGTTGAGGGACTAAGTTTGACAAAGGAGCAAAGAGGTGACTAGGTCAAAGAGTCAACACTCTTCCTCCTCCATTCATTATTTCTTTTCTTTTCCATTTTTCTCTAATACTTTCACAAATTATCTCAAACACCATTTCAAAGATTCATCATCTAATCAAAATCTAGCAAGCTTCAATCTAAACTAATTTCATATTTGGAATCCTTGCAACTTCCTCTTCGATTCCATACCGATTACATCTCATTTGGGTAACTTTCTAAAATCACTAGATTTTGTGTTCTTGATGTTTTTAAGTTATAAAGTTATTAATTAGTGTCTATGGCTCAAGTCTAACATGAATATATGATTTATATGCTCGATTTCGTTATTTGAAGTAATTAGCTTGAGTATGAACTTTGGTGTGTTTGATTTGGTGATTTGGTTGTTTGAATGTTGTTAAAAGTTATAAATGCATGTATTAAATGTGTTCCTAGTATCACTAGCTTCAATTTGATGTGTAGGTTGTTTTAGAAAACTTCATAAACATGATTAGTGATTTTGATGTTGTTGGTTAGGGTTTGATAGAATTTAATGTGAACATTTAATGCTTTGAATGACATGAAATGTTATTTGTAAGTGTTAGGTTGTATTGTATGCTTGATCACCTTCGAAACGGCATATCATTCATGTAAATTGGTTACCGAATCATCAAATTTCATTTATGAACTTGAATGCATTTAATGAGGAGCTTTGAATGTGATTTTGGTTGTTGTAAAAGTAAATGTGATTGTTGAAATGTGTTTAGTTGTTTTCCTTGTCAAAATACCTTTCCGATGATATAAGATACATGTTTTGGTTGTTTGTGGTCATAAATGGTGATTGTTTGAAGTTAGGTTCGTGCATAAAACTTAAAAACTGCCAGATTTCTCTGTACAGGTAATGGCGCGGCGCGCCATATACCCGCACGGCGCGCCAAAGTGGTCTGTCCAATTTTGTCAATTTTCGAATAATGTTTGCTATGCTATGCACCTCCGATTCACATGTAACTTGTTCTAACATGCTCATATATGATTAAAAACCTCAGAAAAATAGTTCGGGACCCGACCCGAATGTGTTGACTTTTTCGTTGACTTTGACCGACCAAAGTTTGACTTTTTGTCAAACTTAACCAAATGATTATGCAACATTCCTAACTTGTTTCTATACTTGTATCTTGCATGAAACTTGACAAATTGATTCACATGCTACATAATCGAGTCGTAACGAGCCATAGGACTAATTGAACATCTTTGACCAATCGTGACTATCGTTATTGATACAACTTATTTGTTTAGGTCAAGACTAGCATTGTTCTTTGCACACGTTACTTGTCGAAGTACTTATTTACTCTTGCGCTCAAGGTGAGATCATAGTCCTACTTTTACTCTTTTGAACTTACATTTGGGATGAGAAAACATAAACATTTCTTTTTAACTAAGTGAACACAAGTAGAGGAAAACAAACATTCTACATACGAGTTTAGAACAAAATCCTCAATTCGATTATCATTAGTTACACTTGCAGGGTGTAAGTGTAGGCGTGAACTTATGTTGTATGGCCATATGGGTTTGACAAACCCTCATCTCGGACGGTTCGCTACCGTCCACCGATGAAATATATTTTCGAGAAACAGTGTTGTTCTAGCACTATTAATGGGGTTCAACGGACGGAATGTTAAGCCTTGATAATTGGGTGCTCGTGAATATTAACTTTTAGAATGTATTACTATTTTATCATTGATGTAAATCTTGTGGTTCGACTTACTTTTACTCACTTACTTACTTAAACCTATGATTTCACCAACGTTTTCGTTGACAGATTTCTATATTTTTCTCAGGTCCTTGAACATTAGGTGATACATGCTTCCGCTCATTCTTTTGATACTTGCTTTGGATGTCGAGTATACATGCATATGTAGAGCGTCTTTTGATTACTTTAAACTGTGTCGCACGTGTTTCATTTGTACTTAAACATCGTTATGTACTAGTTATGGAAACTACTTTTGTAAACTTTGAAACATCCACACTTATGAAATGAATGCGACATATTTTCGGTCAAACTTTGTCTTAAAGACTTATGACCATGTAATGGGACCTACGTAGACGGCGCCGTCAAACATGATTTTTTCGGGTCGCTACAGCTACGGAAGATGAGGACAAAACTGCTTTTCATACGCCGCAGGGTATTATTGTTATACGAAGATGCCTTTCGGATTAAAGAACGTGGGCGCAACCTATCAGCGCGTAATTGACGCAGCCTTCAAGCACCAAATTGGTAGAAATCTTGAAGCATACGTCGATGACTTGGTAATTAAAAGTAACACCGTAGAAGAAATGCTCGCGGACATCCTATAAATGTTTGCATCTCTGCGCAGGATTAACATGAAGCTTAACCCGCTAAAATGCAGTTTTGGGGAAGAGGAAGGCAAGTTTCTAGGTCATGTAGTTACGGCGCGAGGAATCAAGGCGAATCCCAAAAAGATTGAGGCCATTGATAGTTTACCATCTCCAAGAACAAAGAAAGATGTGCAGAGTTTAACCGAGAAGCTCACGGCAATCACACGATTTTTGTCAAAAGCTGCAAAGCGACAGTTGCCATTCTTCAATACTTTAAAGAATTGCTTGAAGAAAAAGGACTTCTTATGGACTCGGGAAGCAGAAACAGCCTTTCAGGAGATGAAGAAGGTGCTCACTGAATTACCAACACTCACCGCGCCAGTATCAGGAGAACGGTTACGCTGTACCTTGCGGCATCGAAAGAGGCTATCAGCTCGGTTCTTATCGCAGATCGCGGAAAAGTAATCCACTTTTATTTACATGCATTATTTATTTCACAGAAATTTAACACTGAGGTTTTCTCAGACGCAAATGTCGGTCTACTTCGTAAGTAAGACGCTGACATCAAGCGAAGTAAACTATACACCAATAGAAAAGCTAGTATATGCGCTAGTCCACACGGCGCGACGTTTGCGCCGGTATTTTCAAGCACATACAATTGTGGTTCTAACTGATCAACCGATCAAACAGGTTGGTACATGCTGAAATGTCCCGTTCTTATTGATTAAAAACGTTCCATATTAATTGATTTCGTTGCGAGGTTTTGACCTCTATATGAGACGTTTTTCAAAGACTGCATTCATTTTTAAAACAAACCATAACCTTTATTTCATAAATAAAGGTTTAAAAAACTTTACGTAGATTATCAAATAATGATAATCTAAAATATCCTGTTTACACACGACCATTACATAATGGTTTACAATACAAATATGTTACATCAAAATCAGTTTCTTGAATGCAGTTTTTACACAATATCATACAAACATGGACTCCAAATCTTGTCCTTATTTTAGTATGCAACAGCGGAAGCTCTTAGTATTCACCTGAGAATAAACATGCTTTAAACGTCAACAAAAATGTTGGTGAGTTATAGGTTTAAGCTATGTATATCAAATCGTAACAATAGACCACAAGATTTCATATTTCAATACACATCCCATACATAGAGATAAAAATCATTCATATGGTGAACACCTGGTAACCGACATTAACAAGATGCATATATAAGAATATCCCCATCATTCCGAGACACCCTTCGGATATGATATAAATTTCGAAGTACTAAAGCATCCGGTACTTTGGATGGGGTTTGTTAGGCCCAATAGATCTATCTTTAGGATTCGCGTCAATTAGGGTGTCTGTTCCCTAATTCTTAGATTACCAAACTTAATAAAAAGGGGCATATCTGATTTCAATAATTCAATCATAGAATGTAGTTTCACGTACTTGTGTCTATTTTGTAAATCATTTATAAAACCTGCATGTATTCTCATCCCAAAAATATTAGATTTTAAAAGTGGGACTATAACTCACTTTCACAGATTTTTACTTCGTCGGGAAGTAAGACTTGGCCACTTGTTGATTCACGAACCTATAACAATATATACATATATATCAAGGTATGTTCAAAATATATTTACAACACTTTTAATATATTTTGATGTTTTAAGTTTATTAAGTCAGCTGTCCTCGTTAGTAACCTACAACTAGTTGTCCACAGTTAGATGTACAGAAATAAATCGATAAATATTATCTTGAATCAATCCACGACTCAGTGTATACGTATCTCAGTATTGATCACAACTCAAACTATATATATTTTGGAATCAACCTCAACCCTGTATAGCTAACTCCAACATTCACATATAGAGTGTCTATGGTTGTTCCGAAATATATATAGATGTGTCGACATGATAGGTCGAAACATTGGATACGTGTCTATGGTATCTCAAGATTACATAATATACAATACAAGTTGATTAAGTTATGGTTGGAATAGATTTGTTACCAATTTTCACATAGCTAAAATGAGAAAAATTATCCAATCTTGTTTTACCCATAACTTCTTCATTTTAAATCCGTTTTGAGTGAATCAAATTGCTATGGTTTCATATTGAACTCTATTTTATGAATATAAATAGAAAAAGTATACGTTTATAGTCGGAAAAATAAGTTACAAGTCGTTTTTGTAAAGGTAGTCATTTCAGTCGAAAGAACGACGTCTAGATGACCATTTTAGAAAACATACTTCCACTTTGAGTTTAACCATAATTTTTGGATATAGTTTCATGTTCATAATAAAAATCATTTTCCCAGAATAACAACTTTTAAATAAAAGTTTGTCATAGTTTTTAATTAACTAACCCAAAACAGCCCGCGGTGTTACTACGACGGCGTAAATCCAGTTTTACGGTGTTTTCCGTGTTTTCAGGTTTTAAATTATTAAGTTAGCATATCATATAGATATAGAACATGTGTTTAGTTGATTTTAAAAGTCAAGTTAGAAGAATAAACTTTTATTTGCGAACAAGTTTAGAATTAACTAAACTATGTTCTAGTGATTACAAGTTTAAACCTTCGAATAAGATAGCTTTATATGTATGAATCGAATGATGTTATGAACATCATTACTACCTCAAGTTCCTTGGATAAGCCTACTAGAAATGAGAAAAATAGATCTAGCTTCAAAGGATCCTTGGATGGCTTGAAAGTTCTTGAAGCAGAATCATGACACGAAAATAATTTCAAGTAAGATTTCCACTCGAAATAAGATTATTATAGCTATAGAAATTGAATTAAAGTTTGAATATGATTATTACCTTGTATTAGAAAGATAACCTACTCTAAGTAACAAAGGTTTCTTGATCTTGGATGATTACTTGGAATGGATTTAGAAAACTTGGAAGTAAACTTGCAATCTTGGAAGTATTCTTGATTTTATGAAACTAGAACTTTTGGAATTTATGAAGAACACTTAGAAATTGAAGATAGAACTTGAGAGAGATCAATTAGATGAAGAAAATTGAAGAATGAAAGTGTTTGTAGGTGTTTTTGGTCGTTGGTGTACGGATTAGATATAAAGGATATGTAATTTTGTTTTCATGTAAATAAGTCATGAAAGATTACTCATATTTTTGTAATTTTATGAGATATTTCATGCTAGTTGCCAAATGATGGTTCCCACATATGTTAGGTGACTTACATGGGCTACTAAGAGCTGATCATTGGAGTGTATATACTAATAGTACATACATCTAAAAGCTGTGTATTGTACGAGTACAAATACGGGTGCATACGAGTAGAATTGTTGATGAAACTGAACGAGGATGTAATTGTAAGCATTTTTGTTAAGTAGAAGTATTTTGATAAGTGTCTTGAAGTCTTTCAAAAGTGTATGAATACATATTAAAACACCACATGTATATACATTTTAACTGAGTCGTTAAGTCATCGTTAGTCGTTACATGTAAATGTTGTTTTGAAACCTTTAGGTTAACGATCTTGTTGAATGTTTTTAACCCATTGTTTATTATAACAAATGAGATGTTAAATTGTTATATTATCATGATATTATGATATATAATATATCTTAGTATGATATATACAGTTAAATGTCGTTACAACGATAATCGTTACATATATGTCTCGTTTCAAAATCATTAAGTTAGTAGTCTTGTTTTTACATATGTAGTTCATTGTTAATATACTTAATGATACGTTTGCTTATCATAATATCATTTTAACTATATATATATAACCATATATATGTCATCATATAGTTTTTATAAGTTTTAACATTCGTGAATCACCGGTCAACTTGGGTGGTCAATTGTCTATATGAAACCTATTTCAATTAATAAAGTCTTAACAAGTTTGATTGCTTAACATGTTGGAAACACTTAATCATGTAAATAACAGTTTCATTTAATATATATATAAACATGGAAAAGTTCGGGTCACTACAGTACCTACCCGTTAAATAAATTTCGTCCCGAAATTTTAAGCTGTTGGAGGTGTTGACGTATGTTCTGGAAATAAGTGCGGGTATTTCTTCTTCATCTGATCTTCTCGTTCCCAGGTGAACTCGGGTCCTCTACGAGCATTCCATTGAACCTTAACAATTGGTATCTTGTTTTGTTTAAGTCTTTTAACCTCACGATCCATTATTTCGACGGGTTCTTCGATGAATTGAAGTTTTTCATTGATTTGGATTTCGTCCAACGGAATAGTGAGATCTTCTTTAGCAAAACATTTCTTCAAATTTGAGACGTGGAAAGTGTTATGTACAGCCGCGATTTGTTGAGGTAGCTCCAGTTGGTAAGCTACTGGTCCGACACGATCTATAATCTTGAATGGTCCAATGTACCTTGGATTTAATTTCCCCCGTTTACCAAATCGAACAACGCCTTTCCAAGGTGAAACCTTAAGCATGACCATTTCTCCAATTTCAAACTCTATATCTTTTCTTTTACTGTCCGCGTAGCTCTTTTGTCGACTCTGGGCAGTTTTCAATCTTTGTTGAATTTGGATGATTTTCTCGGTAGTTTCTTGTATTATCTCCGGACCCGTAATCTGTCTATCCCCCACTTCACTCTAACAAATTGGAGACCTGCACTTTCTACCATAAAGTGCTTCAAACGGCACCATCTCAATGCTTGAATGGTAGCTGTTGTTGTAGGAAAATTCTGCTAACGGTAGATGTCGATCCCAACTATTTTCGAAATCAATAACACAAGCTCGTAGCATGTCTTCAAGCGTTTGTATCGTCCTTTCGCTCTGCCCATCAGTTTGTTGATGATAGGCAGTACTCATGTCTAAACGAGTTCCCAATGCTTGCTGTAATGTCTGCCAGAATCTTGAAATAAATCTGCCATCCCTATCAGAGATAATAGAGATTGGTATTCCATGTCTGGAGATGACTTCCTTCAAATACAGTCGTGCTAACTTCTCCATCTTGTCATCTTCTCTTATTGGCAGGAAGTGTGCTGACTTGGTGAGACGATCAACTATTACCCAAATAGTATCATAACCACTTGCAGTCCTTGGCAATTTAGTAATGAAATCCATGGTAATGTTTTCCCATTTCCATTCCGGGATTTCAGGTTGTTGTAGTAGACCTGATGGTTTCTGATGTTCAGCTTTGACCTTAGAACACGTCAAACATTCTTCTACATATTTAGCAATATCGGCTTTCATACCTGGCCACCAAAAATGTTTCTTAAGATCCTTGTACATCTTCCCCGCTCCAGGATGTATTGATTATCTGGTTTTATGAGCTTCTCTAAGTACCATTTCTCTCATATCTCTAAATTTTGATACCCAAATTCTTTCAGCCCTATACCGGGTTCCGTCTTCTCGAATATTAAGATGCTTCTCCGATCCTTTGGGTATTTCATCCTTTAAATTTCCCTCTTTTAAAACTCCTTGTTGCGCCTCCTTTATTTGAGTAGTAAGGTTAGTGTGAATCATTATATTCATAGATTTTACTCGAATGGGTTCTCTGTCCTTTCTGCTCAAGGCGTCGGCTACCACATTTTCCTTCCCCGGGTGGTAACGAATCTTAAAGTCCTAATCATTCAACAATTCAATCCACCTACGCTGCCTCATATTCAGTTGTTTCTGATTAAATATGTGTTGAAAACTTTTGTGGTCGGTATATATAATACTTTTGACCCCATATAAGTAGTGCCTCCAAGTCTTTAATGCAAAAACAACCGCGCCTAATTCCAAATCATGCGTCGTATAATTTTGTTCATGAATCTTCAATTGTCTAGATGCATAAGCAATCACCTTCGTCTGTTGCATTTATACACAACCGAGACCTTGCTTTGATGCGTCACAATAATCACAAAATCATCATTCCCTTCAGGCAATGACAATACAGGTTCCGTAGTTAGCTTTTTCTTCAATAATTGAAACGCCTTCTCTTGTTCATCCTTCCATTCAAATTTATTCCCTTTATGCGTTAATGCAGTCAAGGGATTTACTATTTTGGAAAAATCTTGGATGAATCTTCTGTAGTAACCAGCCAATCCTAAAAATTGACATATATGCTTCAGAGTTTTTGGGGTTTCCCACTTTTCAACGGTTTCGATCTTTGCCGGGTCCACCTGGATACCTTCTTTGTTCACTATGTGACCGAGGAATTGAACTTCTTCCAACCAAAATGCACACTTTGAAAACTTAGCGTACAGTTTTTCTTTCCTCAATACTTCTAGCACTTTTCTCAAATGTTCTTCGTGCTCTTGATCATTCTTTGAGTAAATAAGTATGTCATCGATGAAAACAATGACAAACTTGTCAAGATATGGCCCACACACTCGGTTCATAAGGTCCATGAACACAGCTGGTGCGTTAGTCAATCCAAACGGCATAACCATAAACTCGTAATAACCATAATGCGTCCTAAAAGCAGTTTTTGGAATATCATCCTCCTTTACTCGAATTTGATGATATCCAGAACGTAAATCGATCTTCGAATAAACCGACGAGCCTTGTAGTTGATCAAATAAGTCATCAATTCTCGGCAGTGGATAACGGTTTTTGATGGTAAGTTTGTTCAACTCTCTGTAGTCAATACACAACCTAAATGTACCATCCTTCTTCTTGACAAACAAAACAGGAGCTCCCCACGGTGATGTGCTTGGTCGAATGAAACCACGCTCTAAAAGTTCTTGTAATTGGCTTTGTAGTTCTTTCATCTAGCTGGGTGCGAGTCTGTAAAGAGCACGAGCTATTGGTGCAGCTCCTGGTACAAGATCTATTTGAAATTCAACGGATCGATGTGGGGGTAATCCCGGTAATTCTTTCGGAAATACATCGGGAAATTCTTTTGAGACGGGAACATCATTGATGCTCTTTTCTTCAGTTTGTACTTTCTCGACGTGTGCTAGAACAACATAGCAACCTTTTCTTATTAGTTTTTGTGCCTTCAAATTACTAATAAGATGTAGCTTCGTGTTGCCCTTTTCTCCGTACACCATTAAGGGTTTTCCTTTTTCTCGTATAATGCGAATTGCATTTTTGTAACAAACGATCTCTGCTTTCACTTCTTTCAACCAGTCCATACCGATTATCACATCAAAACTCCCTAACTCTACTGGTATCAAGTCAATCTTAAATGTTTCGCTAACTAGTTTAATTTCTCGATTCCGACATATATTATCTGCTGAAATTAATTTACCATTTGCTAATTAGAGTAAAAATTTACTATCCAAAGGCATCAATGGATAACTTAATTTAGCACAAAAATCTCTACTCATATAGCTTCTATCCGCACCCGAATCAAATAAAACGTAAGCAGATTTATTGTCAATAAGAAACATACCCGTAACAAGCTCCGGGTCTTCCTGTGCCTCTGCCGCATTAATATTGAAAACTCTTCCGTGGCCTTGTCCATTCGTGTTCTCCTGGTTCGGGCAATTTCTAATAATGTGGCCCGTTTTTCCACATTTATAACAAACTACATTGGCAGAACTTGCTCCGACACTACTTGCTCCACCATTACTCATTCCGACACCATTTGTTCCTTTTATTCTGTTAACCCCTGGTCCGTAGACCTCACACTTCGCCACGCTCTGACCATTTCTTTTACACTTATTGCAAAATTTGGTGCAGAACCCCGAGTGATACTTTTCACACCTTTGGCATAGCTGCTTCTGATTGTTGTTGTTGTTGCGGTTGTTATTGTTGTTGAGATGATTGTTGTAGTTGCTGTTGTTGTTGTTGTTGTTGTTGTTGTTGTTGTTGTTGGGCCATTTGTTGTAGTTGCGATTGATGTTACGATTGTTGGGATAATTGTTGCGATTATTATTGTAATTGCTGTTGTTGTTGTATTGGTGATTCTTATCACCGTTTTCCTCCCACTTTCTTTTGACTTGCTTCACATTGACCTCTTCAGCAATCTGTTCTTTAATTCTTTCTTCAATCTGGTTCACTAGTTTGTGAGCCATTCTACATGCCTGTTGTATGGAGGCGGGCTCGTGTGAACTTATATCTTCTTGGATTCTTTCCGGTAATCCTTTCACAAACGCGTCGATCTTCTCTTCCTCATCCTCGAACGCTCCCGGACACAATAGGCACAATTCTGTGAATCGTCTTTCGTACGTGGTAATATCAAATCCTTGGGTTCATAACCCTCTAAGTTCTGTCTTGAGCTTATTGACCTCAGTTCTGGGACGGTACTTCTCGTTCATCAAGTGCTTGAATGCTGACCACGGTAGTGCGTAAGCATCATCTTGTCCCACTTGCTCTAGATAGGTATTCCACCATGTTAACGCAGAACCTGTGAAGGTATGCGTAGCGTACTTCACTTTGTCCTCTTCAGTACACTTACTTATGGCAAACACCGATTCAACCTTCTCGGTCCACCGTTTCAATCCAATCGGTCCTTCGGTTCCTTCAAATTCCAAAGGTTTGCAGGCAGTGAATTCTTTGTAGGTGCATCCTACACGATTTCCTGTACTGCTAGATCCAAGGTTATTGTTGGTATGTAGCGCAGCCTGTACTGCGGCTATGTTTGAAGCTAGAAAAGTACGGAATTCCTCTTCATTCATATTCACGGTGTGTCGAGTAGTCGGTGCCATTTCCTTCAAAATAGTCAAATGGAACAAGTTAATCATACAGAATATTAAGAGTAGTTAATAGTATTTCGTAGCATAATATGAACTCATTTATAAAAGTTTTTTCTTCATATTAGCGTTTTATAAGTTTAAATTCGGGCAGTACCTACCCGTTAAGTTCATACTTAGTAGCTAATATACAATTCAACTACTACAATTCTATATGAAAAACTGATTATAATAATATTTCGCGTTCAAACTTTTACACAATATTTTACAAACTTACAATACCGCTTATTTTACATATAGCAAGAAATATAGCACACAATAACTTTGATACAAGATAGTTGTGAAGATAATTCTAGCTAGTACACAAGTCGTTCAGTAAAGGCAATAAAGACACGTAATTCATACGTCCAGAAACAAGTCATGCATTCTGGTTTTACTAGGACTACTTCCCATCCTTGGTCTTATGGAACATAACCGTTATGGCCGTTGATAAGACAGCGTGTTGTAATTTCGTCAAAGGGACGAGGGTTACGTAATGACCAACAGTCTCGTAATAACCTAAAAACCTCATTTCTTACCCCAATTACCGACTCCGTCACTTGTGGGAACGTTTTGTTTAATAGTTGTAGCCCGATGTTCTTTTTCTCACTTTGGTGAGAAGCGAACATTACTAACCCGTAAGCATAGCATGCTTCTTTATGTTGCATGTTAGCCGCTTTTTCTAAATCATGAAGTCCTATATTCGGATACATTGAGTCAAAATAATTTCTTAACCCGTTGCGTAAAATAGCATTTGGGTTCTCCGCAATATATGCGTCAAAGTAAACACATCGTAACTTATGGATTTCCCAATGTGATATCCCCCATCTTTCGAACGAAAGCCTTTTATAAACCAAGGAATTCTTGGAACGTTCTTCGAATGTCTTACAAACTGATCTCACCTTAAATAGTTGTGCCGAGGAATTCTGACCGACTCTAGACAAGATTTCATCAATCATGTCTCCGGGTAGGTCTCTTAAAATATTGGGTTGTCTATCCATTTTGTGTTTTTATACTGTAAAATAGACAAAAGTTAGATTCATAATAAAAAAAAATACTTATTAATACAAGCAATTTTTACATATATCATAAAGCATAAGCACACTATATTACATATATTACACCACACGAATACAACTATCTTATTCCGACTCGCTCGTTTCTTCTTCTTCGGTTTTGGTTCGTTTTGCCAAGTTTCTAGGGATATATGATGTTCCCCTAATACGAGCTGTCGTTTTCTACAACGGTTTAGAAAAACCTGGTGGTTTAGAGGTTCCCGGGTCATTTTTACAACTTAAGGGCTTCGGGGGTTGAAGATACATATAAAGTTCATTGGGGTTGGAATTAGATTTCTCTATTTTTATGCCATTTCCCTTATTATTTTCTTTTGCCTTTTTAAATTCAGTTGGGGTAATTTCTATAACATCATCGGATATCTCGTCAGAATCCGATTCATCGGAGAATTGGTAATCCTCCCAATATTTTGCTTCCTTGGCGGAAACACTATTGACCATAATTAACCTTGGTCGGTTGGTTGAGGATTTTCTTTTACTTAACCGTTTTATTATTTCCCCCACCGGTTCTATTTCCTCCTCCGGTTCCTCCTCTTCCGGTTCTGATTCTTCTTCCAGTTCTGATTCTTCTTCCGGTTCTTCTTCGGGAACTTGTGAATCAGTCCAATATATATTTGACTCTTCGTTATTATTAGGTGAGTCAATGGGATTTGTGCTAGAGGTAGACATCTATCACACAATATCAAACATGTTAAGAGATTAATATATCACATAATATATACATGTTAATAATATATAGTTTCCAACAAAAATGTTAAGCAATCATTTTTAAAGAAAACACGGTCGAAGTCCAGACTCACTAATGCATCCTAACAAACTCGATAAGACACACTAATGCAAATTTTCTGGTTCTCTAAGACCAACGCTCGGATACCAACTGAAATGTCCCGTTCTTATTGATTAAAAATGTTCCATATTAATTGATTTCGTTGCGAGGTTTTGACCTCTATATGAGACATTTTTCAAAGACTGCATTCATTTTTAAAACAAACCATAACCTTTATTTCATAAATAAAGGTTTAAAAAACTTTACGTAGATTATCAAATAATGATAATCTAAAATATCCTGTTTACACACGACCATTACATAATGGTTTACAATACAAATATGTTACATCGAAATCAGTTTCTTGAATGCAGTTTTTACACAATATCATACAAACATGGACTCCAGATCTTGTCCTTATTTTAGTATGCAACAGCGGAAGCTCTTAGTATTCACCTGAGAATTAACATGCTTTAAACGTCAACAAAAATGTTGGTGAGTTATAGGTTTAACCTATGTATATCAAATCGTAACAATAGACCACAAGATTTCATATTTCAATACACATCCCATACATAGAGATAAAAATCATTCATATGGTGAACACCTGGTAACCGACATTAACAAGATGCATATATAAGAATATCCCCATCATTCCGGGACACCCTTCGGATATGATATAAATTTCGAAGTACTAAAGCATCCGGTACTTTGGATGGGGTTTGTTAGGCCCAATAGATCTATCTTTAGGATTCGCGTTAATTAGGGTGTCTGTTCCCTAATTCTTAGATTACCAGACTTAATAAAAAGGGGCATATTCGATTTCGATAATTCAACCATAGAATGTACTTTCACGTACTTGTGTCTATTTTGTAAATCATTTATAAAACCTGCATGTATTCTCATCCCAAAAATATTAAATTTTAAAAGTGGGACTATAACTCACTTTCACATATTTTTACTTATTCGGGAAGTAAGACTTGGCCACTGGTTGATTCACGAACCTATAACAATATATACATATATATCAAAGTATGTTCAAAATATATTTACAACACTTTTAATATATTTTGACGTTTTAAGTTTATTAAGTCAGCTGTCCTCGTTAGTAACCTACAACTAGTTGTCCACAGTTAGATGTACAGAAATAAATCGATAAATATTATCTTGAATCAATCCACGACTCAGTGTATACGTATCTCAGTATTGATCACAACTCAAACTATATATATTTTGGAATCAACCTCAACCCTGTATAGCTAACTCCAACATTCACATATAGAGTGTCTATGGTTGTTCCAAAATATATATAAATGTGTCGACATGATAGGTCGAAACATTGTATACGTGTCTATGGTATCTCAAGATTACATAATATACAATACAAGTTGACCCGACCCGAACGTGTAGACTTTTTCATTGACTTTGACCGACCAAAGTTTGACTTTTTGTCAAACTTAACCAAATGATTATGCAACATTCCTAACTTGTTTCTATACTTGTATCTTGCATGAAACTTGACAAATTGATTCACATGCTACATAATCGAGTCGTAACGAGCCATAGGACTAATTGAACATCTTTGACCAATCGTGACTATCGTTATTGATACAACCTATTTGTTTAGGTCAAGACTAGCATTGTTCTTTGCACACGTTACTTGTTGAAGTACTTATTTACTCTTGTGCTCAAGGTGAGATCATAGTCCCACTTTTACTCTTTTGAACTTACATTTGGGATGAGAAAACATAAACATTTCTTTTTAACTAAGTGAACACAAGTAGAGGAAAACAAACATTCTACATAAGAGTTTAGAACGAAATCCTCAATTAGATTATCATTAGTTACACTTGCAGGGTGTAAGTGTAGGCGTGAACTTATGTTGTATGGCCATATGGGTTTGACAAACCCTCATCTCGGACGGTTCGCTACCGTCCACAGATGAAATATATTTTCGAGAAACAATGTTGTTCTAGCACTATTAATGGGGTTCAACGGACGAAATGTTAAGCCTTGATAATTGGGTGCTCGTGAATATTAACTTTTAGAATGTATTACTATTTTATCATTGATGTAAATCTTGTGGTTCGACTTACTTTTACTCACTTACTTACTTAAACCTATGATTTTACCAACGTTTTCGTTGACAGATTTCTATATTTTTCTCAGGTCCTTGAACATTAGGTGATACATGCTTCCGCTCATTCTTTTGATACTTGCTTTGGATGTCGAGTATACATGCATATGTGGAGTGTCTTTTGACTACTTTAAACTGTGTCGCACGTGTTTCATTTGTACTTAAACATCGTTATGTACTAGTTATGGAAACTACTTTTGTAAACTTTGAAACATCCACACTTATGAAATGAATGCGACATATTTTCGGTCAAACTTTTTCTTAAAGACTTATGACCATGTAATGGGACCTACGTAGACGGTGCCGTCAAACATGATTTTGTCGGGTCGCTACAGCTGCGGAAGATGAGGACAAAACTGCTTTTCATACGCCGCATGAAAGGACCCGTTCATATACATTATAAACGATTCACAATAGTTGATTACCTCGCGAGGTATTTTGACCTCTATATGATACATTTTACAAACATTGCATTCGTTTTTAAAAGACAAACTTTCTTTACAACGAAAGTTGACGGCATGCACACCATTTCATAATACATCCAACTATAATTGACATAATAGTAATCTTGATGAACTCAATGACTCGAATGCAACGTCTTTCAAAATATGCCATGAATGACTCCAAGTAATATCCTTAAAATGAGCTAATGCACAGAGGAACATTTCTTTAATACCTGAGAATAAACATGCTTTAAAGTGTCAACCAAAAGGTTGGTGAGTTCATAGGTTTATCATAACAATCATTTCAATATATTAATAGACCACAAGATTTCCGTTTATAAATATATGTACACTCGCAAGTGTAAAAAAGTATTCTATAAATTGTAGGCACCCGGTAACAAGCCTTAACGTTCATGTTTTACCCTCTGAAGTACACCAGATCAGGTGTGTTTAAAATAACCTCGAAGTACTAAAGCATCCCATAGTCAGGATGGGGTTTGTCAGGCCCAATAGATCTATCTTTAGGATTCGCGCCTACCGTACATAGACAAGTAGTTTAATGTTACCAAGCTAAGGGTATATTTCTGGTTTAAACCCACGAAGAATTAGTTTTAGTAGTTGTGCCTATTTCGTAAAACATTTATAAAACAGCGCATGTATTCTCAGCCCAAAAATATATATTGCAAAAGCAATTAAAAAGGGAGCAAATGAAACTCACCATACTGTATTTCGTAGTAAAAATACATATAACGTCATTTAACAAGTGCAAGGTTGGCCTCGGATTCACGGACCTATATTAATTATATATATTTATATGTTGGTCAATATTTGTCTAACAATTTTTGGTCAAGTCATAGTGTACCACAATCCTAATGCTCGAGACTAATATGCAAAAGTCAACAAAAGTCAACTTGACCCAAAATGACTTCTAAAATTTATACGTGTTTATTATTTAACTTAACTATAGTCGTTTTATATATTTAAATATATTTATTAGATTTTATAATAATAAAAGTCATTTATTAATAAAAATTTATATTAACGTTTATATATGATAAAATATACTTTTATATATCTTAAGTAGTAAAATTTATAAAGTTCACTTAATATCGTAAAACTATATTGGTAAGTATTATTAATGTAATTATATTACGCGTGGTGAAAAATATCTTTGTATCCCCTATTTATTTGATAAAATAATATTGATCATAATAATAATAAGTAAAAGTTGTATTATTTTGTAATAATAATTATTATTATTCTATAAAAAAAATAACAATATTTATATTTACTAAAAATGTTATTATGATAAAATGATAATACTAACATAATAGTAATAATGATATTTTATAATAACAACGATATTTCTATTAAAATAATAACGACGATAGTAATAATAATTATATTAACAATAATACTAAAATTCAGTTGGCTATAACTTCAAATCCGTTCATTGAAACCATTCGATATCTAAATGAAAAGTTCTTAATTTTTCGCTAGCTTTCCAATGACATGCATATCATATACCCTATCTCAGTAGCATATGTATCTAATTCAGGATTCAACAAACCTATCTAAGGACAATATCGAATGTACAAGCATGCATAATCCTATATACTCGAGCACTAGTCAGGGATACACTATTGATATATAAAAGTTAAGTTATGAGTGCTCACGTATCAATATTGAGATTCAATATTGCAGGAAAGTACGTAGATGAAACGGAGATGATAAACACTAGATTGACCTCACGAGCATACCCATGAACCATACCCATCACCTCCATAGCTATAACCCATAATTTCCTTAGCTTCGACTCATTCAAAAAACTATTTTGAAATCACTCGGACATCACTCCGTCGTAATATTTTATGTATACTAATAATATCTTGAAATAATACAGAGCAAATATATATATATATATATATATATATATATATATATATATATATATATATATATATATATATATATATATATATATATATATATATATATATATATATATATATATATATATATATGTAAATCGATTGAGAGAGTTTAGAGAAATATATTTTCAAGTTTCTATGAAATAATGAAACCTATTGAATTCTATTTATAATAAATTTTTGAATTATTAAAGTGAATTATTAAAGTATGAATTATTAAAGTGGATTATTAAAGTATGAATTATTAAAGTGAATTATTAAAGTATGAATTATTAAAGTGAATTATTAAAGTTAAAGTAAAGTAAAAGTAAAGTAAAGGTAAAGTTAAAGTATAGTAAAAGTATAAAAACTATGTATGTATAATACGCATGTAAATATATATAATATTAATTTAAATCGTTATATATATTTAATGAAATAAAATATAAATATCGTTATATTTATTATACTGGTTAAGTAATGAGTTGTCAAAAGTGATTCTAGATATTTATAAAAGTTATATACGTTTTAATAATAAAGTTCTTTTTAAACTGAAAACGTTTTTGTACGTTTGAAAATAGATTAATAGAATATTATGGAAACCAATTCTCCACTAGCTTTTGTCTAACTTTCGTAAATGACACTTTTTATTTTTATTTATAAATAGCTTTACAAATTATTCCGAATATTGTTAAGAGGAATAGATTTTCTCAAATCATAGTGGACCTCTCAACAGAGACTTGTAATCATAATTCAATGTTTCTGATAATCCAATCATTTAATATATATATTTTTTAATTTCGTCGATAATCATATTGAAACAAATACATTCATATAAAGCATTATACGTTTAAATACTTTGTTGACATTTTCAATTTATAACATATACACATATACATACATATTCATATATGTTCATTTAATGGTTCGTGAATCATTGAAATTTGGTCGAGGTTTAAATGAATGTATAAACATAGTTTAAAATCCTTGAGATTTAACTTAACAAACATTGCTTATAGTGTCAGAATAATATAAAGATAAAGTTTAAATTTAGTCCGAAATTTCCGGGTCGTCACAGTACCTACCCGTTAAAGAAATTTCGTCCCCGAAATTTTCTAGAGGTCGTTATGGCTAACAATGAGAATGTTATTATGACGATTATGAAGTTTTATCTTGTCTAAGAAGTATGGATAAAATAATTCGATTACTCAAAGCGTATGAGGGAAGTTATCGTAAATGAAGGAAATAAGATTATAGTGATTCGTCATATCTTTTGATGTCATCACAATTGATCTCCGAATTTAAAGAAAATCTTTGTAATCTATGTTGGATTTGATGCTTCGGTGATTAAGGAGATTATGATTCTCTTCGAATTAATACGATAATCCATCTTGATTTCTCTGTCGGGTATTTCACTATAAATCCACCTCCTTCATTTCCATACAACTCACACCTTCTATTCTTTCTCCCTCAACTCATATTTTAAAGTATTTGTCAATATGCTTCATCCAGTACTGATTCTCGATATACTCCTCACTTTTATATCTGTCGTTCTTCTTTTTCATCTGCCTCCGGAAGAATCTATTTACTTCTACTATACTCTTGGTTTTATAGTGTTTTTAGTTCTTCCGTGTCTTTATATTGCTATATGCATCGATATATACGGTTTATAATTTTTGGGTGGTTGTTGGGTTTTATATCTTCCCTTATATTTCAAAGCCCCGGCTTTTGTCTTCTATAATCATTGACATCCACAGTTAATGCTCCCTTCTATTTGCTGCGCTTTATACTCCAATTTCTATTTTAGAGTTTTGTCCTTTCGTTTCTTCTTCTTGCGATTAAGCAACGTTTGTAATGGTCCAGTATTCGCAGATATGAATTTCAGAATGAACATAGTTAATGTTCTAAGAAGGAAATGGTAATGGCACGATCTTGATTTGTTAATTTACCAGAATACCCTGAAAAGACCGAATCATCAAGAAAATATATTCTTGATATTTTTAGAGATTAAATAGAATACAAGAGTCGTGTAACATGATGACGGAATGGTCTGTGAATCGTCATGTCCCATTAGAAACTCAGCATGACTTACTGTAATATAATCACGTTGATCAAGTGTCATTATATTATACTAACTCATGCTTCAGTTCCCAACACTACTTCAAAACATTCATAATTTAAACTCGAAAGTTTATAGAATATAGAAACTAATAGTTTCTTATATGATGTAACACTGATAGCGCAAAGAGATAAATGACTTCAGATAAGATTAGTTGTGAAAATATCTTCAGAAATATCGCGGATATTTATAATGAAAGATATGATAATATCTTAGAATTTCTAATATTGATGGATGATGATGAAGATTTGTCTGTAAAGGTTTAGAATAAAGAGTAAGGTATTCGTTAATGACTTTAGCAGGTACTGAATCATTTGGATTCTTTGAAGGCAGATTTAGTCTTTGTGATTTGTCCACAGGCTCCTTCATAGTCTGTTCAATCCGTTTTCCAGTTCCAAACCTTCTCTTTTTCTCAGCTTTACCACCTTACTATTCTTTGTCATCAAACTTTTTACTGTTAAGATCGTTTACAGTTTTTGATGCTTCATCAGCATTTCAAGAACTAGTTTGCAGTTCAAAATATTTTTCAGAACTTCACATTCAAAGTATGTAAGTCCAGGAGATAGACGTTTTACGTACACATATAACTGTTAGCGTAGACATGCTGCGAGATTTTAAAATACTGGTTACTGTTTTCCGATGATTCGTATGACAATTCTCGTTACAAGATGCGAATGAGTAAATGATGTGATTTCAATAAATATAATGATTTTTCGAAAAGTCAAAGATAATTGAAGTTGTTGGTAAGTTTATTGCTAAGGTGGCGAGATATGAAAGGTCCCCAGTAATGATGACAAAAGGGCAACGTATCTATCGAGGTTATAATAAGACTAGTCTGACTGAAAAGTCTAAGTTGACTTGCTGGAGCTGTGACAAAACTGTCTACTTTGAAAAGAAATTGAAAAGTCATTTTAGCTAATAAATGCCAAAGGGTCTGACACGGATACGCGTCGAACTATGACTTTGGCTTCGAGAGCTTTTTAGGTACATAAATGTGGGTAATATGTGGTTGGATCATCATCTCGATTGTTCATTGTTTGAAGTGTCTTCAGAAACTTCGGAGAGTTTGAACACAGTTTGTAATCGTTAATATACATATGATGTTTTAACACAGTTTTGAAGTCAAATGATAGCTTTGAAAGATGTAGGAATCTAAGAGTGATGTCTTCTGTTAAATCATGACTTGGATTTTGATTTGTCAAAATCAGAATGCGTAATCAAATTTGGGTGAGAATGGTTGTTTTGATTTCTATACAAGAATGTATATTGTTGTGAGATTTTGGGAGTATAGTTGATGATTTGCTTAATCAGATTCGAAAAATGTAATATATTAATTGTGAATTTATATATCTCTCGGGTATTACCTACCCGTTAAAAAAAATTTCACAATTAATATTTTGTACAACAGAATTTTATTACAGTCTTTATGAAAATATATATGTGCATATTTTCTTCAGATGTAACATAGATTTAATGAGTTAATATTAAATTAAACTCATTTGATTTACGGTTGAAACTAGAACTGAATAATCCCTAAAGACTTTAGAAATTACATAACTTTTATGGAGTATTTATTCAATAAAATTGAAATTATGAATTAACACTTCGTTATTTGTTGGTGTTTGTAACCCTTGCACCATATTCTCTAAAGCCACTACTCGAGCGCGAAGCTCGTTGACTTCTTCTATTACACCGGGGTGATTGTCGGTTCAGACGAGCGGATAAATAAAATCTAGAATTTTATGTAGTATATAATCATGATGAGATACTCTGGAAATGAGAGAGAAAATGGTGTTTCGGACCGGTTCGCAGGTAAGTGCTTCAGGTTCATCGCCAAGAGGGCAATGTGGTGGATGGAAGGGATCACCTTCTTCTTGTCTCCAATTATTGAGGAGGCTACGAACCTATCCCCAATTCATCCAGAATAGATGATGGCTAATTGGTTGATCCATTCCGGTCACACTGCTTTCAGAGCTTGAGTGGGATTCCATATCGGAATTCGAGGGACTTGAACTAATGACGAATTCTATTTCGTTCGATTGAATAAAGAATTTTTTGTTATGAAATGATTTTTCGACTATCGGGTGATATTCTAATTACATAGAATATCTATATATATAGCGCAAAAGATTTCGTAGATTACGGAGGAAATTACGGGATATGTCAGGCAAAGTTTACAGTAACAGATACGCTAAGATATGGATTAGCAGATACGATAAGATATGAATTTTGTCTATACACTATTCATGTAATCAATGCAGTAAGACGTGTCTAGACTAAGAATGATAAGCAGGCAATTTCCGACAAAAATGATAAGCAAAACTTTTGACACGCAGACACGGTCGAAGTCCAGGCTCACTAATGCATCCTAACGACTATCAGTTAGACACACTAATGCAGACCTGGTTCGCTAAGACCACCGCTCTGATACCAACTGAAAGGACCCGTTCATATACATTATAAACGATTCACAATAGTTGATTACATCGCGAGGTATTTTGACCTCTATATGATACATTTTACAAACATTGCATTCGTTTTTAAAAGACAAACTTTCTTTACAACGAAAGTTGACGGCATGCACACCATTTCATAATACATCCAACTATAATTGACATAATAATAATCTTGATGAACTCAATGACTCGAATGCAACGTCTTTCAAAATATGCCATGAATGACTCCAAGTAATATCCTTAAAATGAGCTAATGCACAGCGGAAGATTTCTTTAATACCTGAGAATAAACATGCTTTAAAGTGTCAACCAAAAGGTTGGTGAGTTCATAGGTTTATCATAACAATCATTTCAATATATTAATAGACCACAAGATTTCCGTTTATAAATATATGTACACTCGCAAGTGTAAAAAAGTATTCTATAAATTGTAGGCACCCGGTAAAAAGCCTTAACGTTCATGTTTTACCCTCTGAAGTACACCAGATCAGGTGTGTTTAAAATAACCTCGAAGTACTAAAGCATCCCATAGTCAGGATGGGGTTTGTCAGGCCCAATAGATCTATCTTTAGGATTCGCGCCTACCGTACATAGACAAGTAGTTTAATGTTACCAAGCTAAGGGTATATTTCTGGTTTAAACCCACGAAGAATTAGTTTTAGTAGTTGTGCCTATTTCGTAAAACATTTATAAAACAGCGCATGTATTCTCAGCCCAAAAATATATATTGCAAAAGCAATTAAAAAGGGAGCAAATGAAACTCACCATACTGTATTTCGTAGTAAAAATACATATAACGTCATTTAACAAGTGTAAGGTTGGCCTCGGATTCACGAACCTATATTAATTATATATATTTATATGTTGGTCAATATTTGTCTAACAATTTTTGGTCAAGTCATAGTGTACCACAATCCTAATGCTCGAGACTAATATGCAAAAGTCAGCAAAAGTCAACTTGACCCAAAATGACTTCTAAAATTTATACGTGTTTATTATTTAACTTAACTATAGTCGTTTTATATATTTAAATATATTTATTAGATTTTATAATAATAAAAGTCATTTATTAATAAAAATTTATATTAACGTTTATATATGATAAAATATACTTTTATATATCTTAAGTAGTAAAATTTATAAAGTTCACTTAATATCGTAAAACTATAGTGGTAAGTATTATTAATGTAATTATATTACGCGTGGTGAAAAATATCTTTGTATCCCCTATTTATTTGATAAAATAATATTGATCATAATAATAATAAGTAAAAGTTGTATTATTTTGTAATAATAATTATTATTATTCTATAAAAAAATAACAATATTTATATTTACTAAAAATGTTATTATGATAAAATGATAATACTAACATAATAGTAATAATGATATTTTATAATAACAATGATATTTCTATTAAAATAATAACGACGATAGTAATAATAATTATTTTAACAATAATACTAAAATTCAGTTGGCTATAACTTCAAATCCGTTCATTGAAACCATTCGATATCTAAATGAAAAGTTCTTAATTTTTCACTAGCTTTCCAATGACATGCATATCATATACCCTATCTCAGTAGCATATGTATCTGATTCAGGATTCAACAATCCTATCTAAGGACAATATCGAATGTACAAGCATGCATAATCCTATATACTCGAGCACTAGTCAGGGATACACTATTGATATATAAAAGTTAAGTTATGAGTGCTCACGTATCAATATTGAGATTCAATATTGCAGGAAAGTACGTAGATGCAACGGAGATGATAAACACTAGATTGACCTCACGAGCATACCCATGAACCATACCCATCACCTCCATAGCTATAACCCATAATTTCCTTAGCTTCGACTCATTCAAAAAACTATTTTGAAATCACTCGGACATCACTCTGTCGTAATATTTTATGTATACTAATAATATCTTGAAATAATACAGAGCAAATATATATATATATGTAAATCGATTGAGAGAGTTTAGAGAAATATATTTTCAAGTTTCTATGAAATAATGAAACCTATTGAATTCTATTTATAATAGATTTTTGAATTATTAAAGTGAATTATTAAAGTATGAATTATTAAAGTGAATTATTAAAGTATGAATTATTAAAGTGAATTATTAAAGTATGAATTATTAAAGTGAATTATTAAAGTTAAAGTAAAGTAAAAGTAAAGTAAAGGTAAAGTTAAAGTATAGTAAAAGTATAAAAACTATGTATGTATAATACGCGTATAAATATATATAATATTAATTTAAATCGTTATATATATTTAATGAAATAAAATATAAACATCGTTATATTTATTATACTGGTTAAGTAATGAGTTGTCAAAAGTGATTCTAGATATTTATAAAAGTTATATACGTTTTAATAATAAAGTTCTTTTTAAACTGAAAACGTTTTTGTACGTTTGAAAATAGATTAATAGAATATTATGGAAACCAATTCTCCACTAGCTTTTGTCTAACTTTCGTAAATGACACTTTTTATTTTTATTTATAAATAGCTTTACAAATTATTCCGAATATCGTTAAGAGGAATAGATTTTCTCAAATCATAGTGGACCTCTCAACAGAGACTTGTAATCATAATTCAATGTTTCTGATAATCCAATCATTTAATATATATATTTTTTAATTTCGTCGATAATCATATTGAAACAAATACGTTCATATAAAGCATTATACGTTTAAATACGTTGTTGACATTTTCAATTTATAACATATACACATATACATACATATTCATATATGTTCATTTAATGGTTCGTGAATCATTGGAATTTGGTCGAGGTTTAAATGAATGTATAAACATAGTTTAAAATCCTTGAGATTTAACTTAACAAACATTGCTTATAGTGTCAGAATAATATAAAGATAAAGTTTAAATTTAGTCCGAAATTTCCGGGTCGTCACACCGCAGGGTATTTATTGTTATACGAAGATGCCTTTCGGATTAAAGAACGCGGGCGCAACCTATCAGCGCGTAATTGACGCAGCCTTCAAGCACCAAATTGGTAGAAATATTGAAGCATACGTCGATGACTTGGTAATTAAAAGTAACACCGAAGAAGAAATGCTCGCAGACATCCTATAAACGTTTGCATCTCTGCGCAGGATTAACATGAAGCTTAACCCGCTAAAATGCAGTTTTGGGGAAGAGGAAGGCAAGTTTCTAGGTCATGTAGTTACGGCGCGAGGAATCAAGGCGAATCCCAAAAAGATTGAGGCCATTGATAGTTTACCATCTCCAAGAACAAAGAAAGATGTGCAGAGTTTAACCGAGAAGCTCGCGGCAATCACACGGTTTTTGTCAAAAGCTGCAAAGCGACAGTTGCCATTCTTCAATACTTTAAAGAATTGCTTGAAGAAAAAGGACTTCGTATGGACTCGGGAAGCAGAAACAGCCTTTCAGGAGATGAAGAAGGTGCTCGCTGAATTACCAACACTCACCGCGCCAGTATCAGGAGAACGCTTACGCTGTACCTTGCGGCATCGAAAGAGGCTATCAGCTCGGTTCTTTTCACAGATCGCGGAAAAGTAATCCACTTTTATTTACATGCATTATTTATTTCACAGAAATTTAACACTGAGGTTTTCTCAGACGCAAATGTCGGTCTACTTCGTAAGCAAGACGCTGACATCAAGCGAAGTAAACTATACACCAATAGAAAAACTAGTATATGCGCTAGTCCACACGGCGCGGCGTTTGCGCCGGTATTTTCAAGCACATCCAATTGTGGTTCTAACTGATCAACCGATCAAACAGGTTGGTACATGCTGAAATGTCCCGTTCTTATTGATTAAAAACGTTCCATATTAATTGATTTCGTTGCGAGGTTTTGACCTCTATATGAGACGTTTTTCAAAGACTGCATTCATTTTTAAAACAAACCATAACCTTTATTTCATAAATAAAGGTTTAAAAAACTTTACGTAGATTATCAAATAATGATAATCTAAAATATCCTGTTTACACACGACCATTACATAATGGTTTACAATACAAATATGTTACATCGAAATCAGTTTCTTGAATGCAGTTTTTACACAATATCATACAAACATGGACTCCAAATCTTGTCCTTATTTTAGTATGCAACAGCGAAAGCTCTTAGTATTCACCTGAGAATAAACATGCTTTAAACGTCAATAAAAATGTTAGTGAGTTATAGGTTTAACCTATATATATCAAATCATAACAATAGACCACAAGATTTCATATTTCAATACACATCCCATACATAGAGATAAAAATCATTCATATGGTGAACACCTGGTAACCAACATTAACAAGATGCATATATAAGAATATCCCCATCATTCCGGGACACCCTTCGGATATGATATAAATTTCGAAGTACTAAAGCATCCGGTACTTTGGATGGGGTTTGTTAGGCCCAATAGATCTATCTTTAGGATTCGCGTCAATTAGGGTGTCTGTTCCCTAATTCTTAGATTACCAGACTTAATAAAAAGGGGCATATTCGATTTCGATAATTCAACCATAGAATGTAGTTTCACGTACTTGTGTCTATTTTGTAAATCATTTATAAAACCTGCATGTATTCTCATCCCAAAAATATTAGATTTTAAAAGTGGGACTATAACTCACTTTCACAGATTTTTACTTCGTCGGGAAGTAAGACTTGGCCACTGGTTGATTCACGAACCTATAACAATATATACATATATATCAAAGTATGTTCAAAATATATTTACAACACTTTTAATATATTTTGATGTTTTAAGTTTATTAAGTCAGCTGTCCTCGTTAGTAACCTACAACTAGTTGTCCACAGTTAGATGTACAGAAATAAATCGATAAATATTATCTTGAATCAATCCACGACTCAGTGTATATGTATCTCAGTATTGATCACAACTCAAACTATATATATTTTGGAATCAACCTCAACCCTGTATAGCTAACTCCAACATTCACATATAGAGTGTGTATGGTTGTTCCAAAATATATATAGATGTGTCGACATGATAGGTCGAAACATTGTATACGTGTCTATGGTATCTCAAGATTACATAATATACAATACAAGTTGATTAAGTTATGGTTGGAATAGATTTGTTACCAATTTTAACGTAGCTAAAATGAGAAAAATTATCCAATCTTGTTTTACCCATAACTTCTTCATTTTAAATCCGTTTTGAGTGAATCAAATTGCTATGGTTTCATATTGAACTCTATTTTATGAATATAAACAGAAAAAGTATACATTTATAGTCAGAAAAATAAGTTACAAGTTTCATAATAAAAATCATTTTCCCAGAATAACAACTTTTAAATAAAAGTTTGTCATAGTTTTTAATTAACTAACCCAAAACAGCCCGCGGTGTTACTACGACGGCGTAAATCCGGTTTTACGGTGTTTTCCGTGTTTCCAGGTTTTAAATCATTAAGTTAGCATATCATATAGATATATAATATGTGTTTAGTTGATTTTAAAAGTCAAGTTAGAAGGATTAACTTTTATTTGCGAACAAGTTTAGAATTAACTAAACTATGTTCTAGTGATTACAAGTTTAAACCTTCGAATAAGATAGCTTTATATGTATGAATCGAATGATGTTATGAACATCATTACTACCTCAAGTTCCTTGGATAAGCCTACTGGAAATGAGAAAAATAGATCTAGCTTCAAAGGATCCTTGGATGGCTTGAAAGTTCTTGAAGCAGAATCATGACACGAAAATAATTTCAAGTAAGATTTCCACTCGAAATAAGATTGTTATAGCTATAGAAATTGAATTAAAGTTTGAATATGATTATTACCTTGTATTAGAAAGATAACCTACTGTAAGTAACAAAGGTTTCTTGATCTTGGATGATTACTTGGAATGGATTTAGAAAACTTGGAAGTAAACTTGCAATCTTGGAAGTATTCTTGATTTTATGAAACTAGAACTTTTGGAATTTATGAAGAATACTTAGAACTTGAAGATAGAACGTGAGAGAGATCAATTAGATGAAGAAAATTGAAGAATGAAAGTGTTTGTAGGTGTTTTTGGTCGTTGGTGTACGGATTAGATATAAAGGATATGTAATTTTGTTTTCATGTAAATAAGTCATGAATGATTACTCATATTTTTGTAATTTTATGAGATATTTCATGCTAGTTGCCAAATGATGGTTCCCACATGTGTTAGGTGACTCACATGGGCTGCTAAGAGCTAATCATTGGAGTGTATATACCAATAGTACATACATCTAAAAGCTGTGTATTGTACGAGTACGAATACGGGTGCATACGAGTAGAATTATTGATGAAACTGAACGAGGATGTAATTGTAAGAATTTTTGTTAAGTAGAAGTATTTTGATAAGTGTCTTGAAGTTTTTCAAAAGTGTATGAATACATATTAAAACACTACATGTATATACATTTTAACTGAGTCGTTAAGTCATCGTTAGTCGTTACATGTAAATGTTGTTTTGAAACCTTTAGGTTAACGATCTTGTTGAATGTTTTTAACCCATTGTTTATTATAACAAATGAGATGTTAAATTGTTATATTATCATGATATTATGATATATAATATATCTTAGTATGATATATATACAGTTAAATGTCGTTACAACGATAATCGTTACAAATATGTCTCGTTTCAAAATCATTAAGTTAGTAGTCTTGTTTTTACATATGTAGTTCATTGTTAATATACTTAATGATATGTTTACTTACCATAATATCATTTTAACTATATATATAACCATATATATGTCATCATATAGTTTTTACAAGTTTTAACATTCGTGAATCACCGGTCAACTTGGGTGGTCAATTGTCTATATGAAACCTATTTCAATTAATCAAGTCTTAACAAGTTTGATTGCTTCACATGTTGGAAACACTTAATCATGTAAATAACAATTTCATTTAATATATATATATAAACATGGAAAAGTTCGGGTCACTACACATGCCTAATTTGCGCTAATGTCCGGGGTTACCACATTGACTAATGCAATCATTTTTCTTTCAGATGTTATACAAGCCTGAGATTTCTGGCTGAATGGCTAAATGGGCAGTTGAGTTAGAAGAACATGAAATAAATTTTTCTTCGCGAAGCGCGGTTAAGGGTCAAATACATGCGGATTACCTAGCAGAGTTACCTGCGGATGTTGAGGCATCAGCAGAGCATCAGGATACGCCTGTACCACCTTTGTCACCATGGGAGTTATACACCAATGGTGCCTGCAGCACAGGTGGCACGGGTGCAGGTATAATTTTAACTGGCCCAGATGGCGAAGAGCACACATATGCACTGCGGTTTAATTTTGCTATTACGAACAACGAAGCAGAATATGAGGCTTTGTTAGCAGGTATGCGTATTGCGCACAAATTAAATGTTAAAATTATGCATGCTTATGTGGATTCAAAGCTGGTATGCAGTCAAGTCAGCGGAGACTTTGAAACGCATGACATAGCCATGCAGCAGTATTTATCGCTTGTTCATAACCTCGCTGACCAGTTTGAGGCTTTCCAAATCTCCCACGTAATGCGGGGGCACAATAAGAAGGCGGATGCACTTAGCAAATTGGCTGCTTTGGCTTTTGATCATTTGGGGAAGAAAGTTCTTATAGAAGAACTGCATGTGAAATCCATTGTTATGATGCCTTTAGTGGCACCTGTAGAGGAATCCAGCTCAACGTGGATGACACCTATCATTGCTTTTCTGCGGGATGGCACCTCACCTGCGGATTCTGTTGATTCCAAGAAAGTACGCACTAAGGCACCACTGTACGCCCTTGAGGGAGAGGTCTTATATCGAAAAAATTATTTAGGGACACATTTAAGGTGCATTGGGCCAAAAGAAGCAGAGGAAGTTATACGCGATGTGCATGAGGGTGCATGCGCTCTTCATTCGGGGCACAGATCTATTGTGTCAAAGATTATGCGACTAGGTTATTATTGGCCCACTATGTACGCAGATACAGAGCGTATAGTTAGACAATGCGAATCTTGTCAAATACATGCACCTATCAGCAGAGCACCTGCGCATCCAATGATACCAGTCTCCTCACCATGGCCATTCTGCAAATGGGCAATTGACATAGTCGGGCCATTTCCAAAAGGCCGATGTAATTTTATCATTTATTTTATATCATATGCTGCTTGCATCAGTATCTTACGCATACTCTGCACACGCAGGAAATATCAAATTTTTGATTGTTGCAATTGACTATTTCACGAAGTGGGTTGAAGCGCGTCCGCTGGCAACAATTTCAGGAAAAAGGGTGCGAAATTTTGTGTGGGAAGACATTGTTTGTCGATTCGGCATACCAAACAAAATCGTTAGTGATAACGGTACGCAGTTTGCGGGGGATCCTTTTCGCCGCTGGTGCGCGGAGCTTAATATTAAACAAACATTTACATCCGTCGCGCATCCGCAGGTGAATGGCCAGTGCGAAGTCACCAATCGAGATATAGTGGCTGAAATCAAAGCTAGATTGGGCCATGGTCGAATTGGTTGGGTGGACGAATTACCAAAGGTTTTGTGGGCGCATAGAACAACACTCAAAGCAAGCACTGGTGAGACTCTGTTCAGTTTGGTCTATGGATCAAAAGCTGTTGTACCCGCAGAAATTGGGGTGCCAACATTCCTTATACAAAATTTTGACGAGCAAAATAACTCAGAAGCTTTGCGGGAGAATCTTAATCTGCTTGAAGAACGCAGACTCTCTGCGGCGGTGAACGAAGCCTATAATAAGCAGAAAATTGCAAAGTACTACAATCAGCGTGTGCGTTCGCTCTCTTATAAGTGCGGGGACTTAGTTTGGCGTCAGAATGATGCGAGTCATGCGGAAGATACTGGAAAGCTGGGCCACCGTTGGGAAGGTCCATACAAGGTAGCAAAAGCAAGAAACAGCGGGGCATACCATCTCGAGACATTAGATGGAAAACCTGTGAAACGCACTTGGCACGCGACGTTGTTGAAAAAATGTTGTATGTAGCTGGATGGACCTGATCACTCCAATTTATTTTAGCACATTATTTTTTCTATGTATTTTTCGTCCGTTTGGATGTGTCGCGGTTGTAATCATGATTAATGACAATTCAAATATTTACTCGCGCATACTTTTGTTGTATATTACTTTCTTTTTTGTATGCGGTTCCTGCCTACTTAAGGGGTGTCCTCTAGCCCCCGTGCGGCAGAAGCCTGTTTGGTTACAAGGCTAGACATTAACGGCAGGTGAAGGGAATTGGCTTTCCCCTAACCAAGCGCCACGCAGACTAGATGGCTGCCAAGTCAACTTAAAAATACAAGCATTGGTTTGCTTGTGCGTAATTACTCTCGCATTGGTTTGCTTGAGGAACTCTTAAGTATAAAAGCATTGGTTTGTTTTTAGTTGCGTTGCTTACCATACAGCTAAAGTGCACCTCTAGCACATGACAAAGCAATAACGCAGTAGCTTTTGAGTCTAACTGTTAAAGGTAAAATCGCTAAAATATTGGTTTATTTTACGCAGTACCTGCCTATGCGCATGAGTTTTGGTTAACTATGCGCATGGGCATGTGGTTCATCTTTTATTTTGATTCGCGATATACAAACAATAAATACGTAACGCATGCATAACACAATAATACATACAAAAATTAAGTTATTACACATCACAATTGTTTCAAACGCCTGCCCGACACGGGACTTAGGGTCTAAAAATTGTATCTACAATTGCCTGCCTAAGCATAGGACTTACGGCGCAAACGGTTGTGATGGCTGTGATGGCATCTTCCGCTTCCATGAGCACCGCGGCCTTGTTAAAGCTGCGCACCGCCCTTTCGACCATTGCTCAAAAGGTGATGGACTCGGGGCCCGTATCCGAAAAGTTCGAGGAACCCATCAATCGACATGTTCGGGTCTACAGCAAAAGCATTGATTACGGGGATTGGGATGGCTGTGATGGCATCTTCCGCTTCCATGAGCACCGCGGCCGTACCCTCCTTCAGGTACTTCTGCACAATGTCGGGGTACGGTGGCGTCATACCGCAGCCTTTGATCACCTCCAGCATTACCTTGTTGATTTCGTGATACTTCACCGCATCAACATAGGCATTGAACTTGTCGGATACGGGCCCCGAGTCCATCACCTTTTGAGCAATGGTCGGAAGGGCGGTGCGTAGCTTTAACAAGTCCGCCTCTGCTAGCTAGCGGCCTGTTACTGCATCATCCTTTTCCCTGCTCACCCTTTCTATCTCCAATAGCAAGTGCTCAATCTCCCCCTTAGCTTGGTCAACCGCACTAACCAAATCGCGGTTTTTCTTCCTTTCCTCGATCAGTGCGGTTTTTGTTTCTGCCGCAGTCAACTCCACAGCCTTGTACGCCTCTTCCGCGGCATCCCTGTCTTTTTTAACCTAGTCAACCCCCGCTTGCAGTAGCCCTAGCTCTGTTTCTTTACGCAGGGCCACTTGATACAAGTTAGTAGAACGGCGGGCTTGATCTGCAAACATGCCAAAGAACACAAGGCCGTTTTGGACAAAGGCATTGTGCGCTTGGTTGAAGGGCAGTGCGGCTAGTTGATCGCGGAATTCCACAGGAAATATTTGTTGCAGAAACGTCGACTGCTCGGCGGAATTTTCTGCGGAGGATTGGGTGAGTTGGCTCAAGTTAGCCAGGTGGAAGCTACCGCGGGGTGGAGTCGGTGTAGAATCAGAATCCAGATGTATCGCCTTATCTCTCGATGTGGCGGTAGCTTCAAGCTCCGGATTGACTCGCGGTGGAGTCTGATGCGTCTCCTCAACATGCTCTGCGTATTAGTAACTCGTTAGCACATGCATTGAGTATGTGGTGTTTACGCAGGGAAGGGATGCTTACCAGTAGTGGGGGAGGTAGATCCGCAGATGCTGGCTCAATGGGAACGAATTTGTCGTTCCGCATGTCCTCCCTCTGTTTGGGAGTAAGCTTCTTCTTCTTCTGCTGGGTTTGGGGGGCTTCGGCAGCCTTGCGCTTGTTGCCCGAGGTGGCAGGTGCTGGCTCCACGTTCTCGCCAGTCCTCTCCTGTTCCAAATGTTGGTTAACATCTTGCTTGGGCCTCCGCAGTGAGTACTTTCTTCATCTTTATCTCTGCAAACATACACGCATGAGTTAGAACATATAAGTATATAGCAAAATGTTATGTTAGTATGTGTTTATACTATTCCTACCCTTGCCATTCAGTGCGACTATGGCTGGGCGCACGTCCTTCCATGGCCAGTGCGCGGATATCTTTCCTAGCCGCAGCATCACGTTCCCATATGACCGGTGCACAAGCTGCGCGTTAGTGCACTCCGCTAACAGCTTTGTTTCCTCATCATCAAGGACGGGGGTTTTGTTCACGTCCTTCGCCACATTTTCGCACCAGATAACCGTTTGCGGAAAGTTGGCACCAACAACAGTTTGGTCAATAAAAAGAATGTTTCTTTCCAGTGACCCGCATTCGATTTTGGGGTTTTGGTGAAGTTTTGACGGGCAAAGAATGTGAACCATGATTTGTGGTGATTAGCTAAGCGGTATAGATGGCAAAATACCTTAACCAAGGGTACCTTGTTGAGTGCAACGCACCACATCTCAAACAATACAATCTTCCCTATGGCGTAAGGGTGTAGTTGCCCTAATCCTACGCAAAAATGATCTAAAACGCCTAGGAAAACGTCGGAGGGAGGAACCCTAAAATTGCCATGCTTAAACGCATGCTCGTAAATGTCTACCTTCTTCTCCGGTGGTTCGTGGGCACGTTGATTAGACAGGGGTGGCACCGGGTTGTACTGTGCTAACGGTGGGTATTGTTTCACTAAAGAATCTATATGCTTTTGCTCTATAATCGATACTACACTATCTACATACGTCTCGTTAGCTTTAGTCATTTTCTAAAAGTGATCGGAGAATAACTAACCTCTTGAAGATTGGCCGGAATATTCGGGATTTGATCGGAATGTAAATTAGCAGCGTATTGGAGAAGGTTGTGGCAGAAAAATGGAAATGTGTGTGAATCGGGTCTATTTATAGTGAAGATTGGGAGTCATGGGGTGAAATGGTTTCATCGTGGCTGTACACGTGTAACGCAAACAACGGATGGCATTTTCTGTACGCGCGTGGATGTCAGTTTGGTATGGATCACTAGGAGCGCCTGGCTGACACGCGCCTGCCAACTGCCACTTTACGTCTTGTCAGCCGAATGGGCTTCTGCGACAGTGACAGGCATTTAATGACCTCGAAACGGATGCGGAAACTTAAATGCTAGCAGTTTTCTTGTTTTTTCTTTTTCCTTCTTTTTCGCTTAATAGTTTGATATCATATGTCTTGCGTCATATAACATCAAACTGGGGGGGACATAATGATACTGCAACCCGCATGCGCAATGTATACGTATGCGGGCACTCGCTAGTATGCGTATGCGTGCACTTGTATGCGGTATGCGGCATGCGGATTGGTATCGAATGCCTTTGTTTCCGGTACAGCGGATACTTGGTTATCAAGTAAATATCTTTTCCATAATTATATCCGTGATTCGGGGGAGTCAGTTATGGACAAGATTATCATTATCTAAGATGATTCTAGAATTAGGGATGGCCTATATATACCAACCCTAATTATCATTCTGGGATCATCACATTACGTAACCACCATCTAATACACAACAAGCGATCATCTTCTCGAGGTTTACAGGTTAGTTTCTTGTTAGCTAGTACCTACAACCTTGCTTGGGGCCTTCTGATCGACGACCGTCATCGAAGGTGGACTTAATCACTTGGTCACCCCGCTGACAGCATCATGTCGGCCAGAGTTATTCACGGTAGCCGGACCGGAGAGCCTTGTTCTAAGATCCTTACACCCTCCTTTTTATGTATTGAACAGGCATATTGACTCTATGAAAAATATATGCATGATCATATATATATATATATATATATATATATATATATATATATATATATATATATATATATATATATATATATATATATATATATATATATATATAAAAGAGCGTTCATATGCAAACGTTCTTGTCTTATGTTTTGGTAAGAACACTTCTTGACCATTCATCTTTAAAATCAATATAAAATATTGATTTAATCAAAAATACTTGAAAGGGTAGGAAAGGTATCAAAATCATATGTGAACTCCCAAACCGTATTTTACTCTTGTAACCGTCTAATTCGCAAAATGAATCTTGGTATAGCATGTAAACGTAAATCCTTATTCAACTAATTCGATCAATTCATAACTACCGAACTCTACTGTTGATTTTAATCTCCCTTGTCTATATTTTTAATTTAATTTTAATTTTTAATTACTACTAGTAAATATCTTACAAGTCAACAACATAAAATTTCATCTTCTCTATTCATATGTACATGTGATGACCCATTACTAACAAAAAGTATATATGAACACATCGCCACTGCATCCATTTCGTATATATATTCACACGGAGTTTTTTAAGGGATGATATTAAATTAAAAAAGTATTTAAAAGAGTCCTGTAGTTTTCAAAGTATTTATAACATTCATTTTTTCTTTTTATTATTAATTAAATTAAATTTAATAGAGTTTCTAAAATTACATGTAAGCTAACTAATTACGAAGTGCTATTCCACGTACTGACTACCTTCGTCAAAATATTTGAATAAGATTATTATACACTTGCATTACTTTTTTTTTTTCTTTCGTTTTTCTACAAGATAACAAGGATATTTTTATTTTTATCAATGATTAAATTTAAAACAATTTTATGATTTAACTAAAAAGTCAAGTATTTTAAATTATTTTCATAAGAGTGTTGCTTATCAATGGAGGTGGATTTATGAATTTCTTAAAATATATTGTTCTAGAGCAATTCAGATGGGTTAAACTAGTAGACTAGACTACGATATAAATTCAAGTTGAGGGGTAATGAGGAGTCGTTCGGAGAAGATAACGGTATCATTGAGCATAAAATCCATGAGTGGTCTTTTAAAAAATATTTGATGGGTTAATCTACTTGGAGAGTATAAAATTAGATCCTTTAGCTTGTATTTAATTTAACGCTCATAGAGTAAATCGCTGTATAGGTTCATAGTGTTTATTTTGTGTGTTTACATGAGTGTCTATTATGTTTCCCAATTTTGCAGATATTATCGTTCACTCGTGCTAGAAGGTTGCAGTAAATGCAGGCTTTAGGCCCATTGTATAATGTTATATAATTAATAATTATATAATGAAATGAATTATAGTTTGCTTTTAACGAAAATACTATTTTAATGTTATTTTGGTTGTTGATATCATTTAAATAATTACAAAAAATAATATAAGTATAATCTGATTCAAATATTTCGATCACGTAGTTATTACATAGATTTCAACCAATAGCTTTCAAGTAATTTGAGAATTCTATTAAATTTAATCAAAACTAAAAAGAAAAAATGAATGTTATAAATACTTTTCAAAGTACAAGACTCTTCTAAATACTTTTTAAATTTACCATCATCCTTCAAAAAACTCCCGGATCCGTCTGTATATTCACATGCAGCCGTCTATATCATTACTTTAATTCTTGACTTCCATTTCATATAAAAACGTAATCATGTGCATCCATCTATTTTAATTAAGTTTAGGTTGTTAGATATCAAACAACACCCAATTAAATAAAATTTCATTCATACGTTTCGTAAATAATTCTGATTCAAAATACCATGATGCATGCATTCACATTTAAAACAGAAAATGAAGCATCTCCATTTCATAGAACTGCATACCTAGGTATGTCTGTGCAACACGATAACACTTTGATATAGGGGTGTTCATCGGTTCGGTTTTCGGTTTGTTCGGTTTATTCGGTTCGGTGTATTCGGTTTTAATTTTTTTTTTAGCAAAACCGAAAACCGAACCGAAAACCGAATTCAAAGTTAAACCGAACCAAACCGAAAACCGAATTCAAATTCGGATTCGGTTCGATTTTCGGTTAAAACCGAATATTAAGGAAAAACTGAGAACGGTGGTAGTTTAATTGTAGCGTTACTGATTTCGTCATTATTTATATCCTAAAACAATGGTGTACTATTAAATTATTAAGAATTCGATGATTTATTAATATTTACAGCTTAATTATGAAGTTTACTGCTTCTGTTATTAAGAAAAAGAATATAATAATTTGAGTAACATAATTATAATGTAAGGTACCAAATCGTCATATGGGTGAGAACATAGTTTATTGATTGGATCACAAATTATAATGACATTAAAACATAAATATACAAATTAAATATATTAATATTTTGAATTCGGTTTTGAATTCGGTTTTCGGTTAAACCGAATTCAGAATTTTCAAAACCGAAAACCGAACCGAAAACCGAATTCAAATTCGGTTTTTGTTTGACTCGATCCGAAAACCGTTTTTCAAATTCGGTTTGGTTTTTTTCCGGTTTGGTTTTTTTCCGGTTTGGTTCTCGGGTTTCACGGTTTCAAACCAAATACTGACCACCCCTACTTTGATAGTTTATAGTGTATATGTATAAGAATATGTAAATGTGTATTGCACATTTTAGTAAATATGTATATATGTATTTCGGATGATAAATGGATATATCTATGAAAGATAAGTTGTCATCTCTATCCGAACCACTAATTTTTAACATCATTCATATCCATATACATATCCACTTATCATCTATTTAGATCATCCATTTCCATTTTAATAAATCGGAACGGGTGGATATCCGACGAATCGAACATCCATTGCCATACTGAGATGTAATATTGATGTTGTGGTCAAACGTTGTGATAATGGGTGGGATGGTAATGGATTAGATATAGATCGGGTAATGCCATATCCATATTCATATTCACTTAATTTTTATTCATCAATATCCGTATTTATATCCGTTTAGTTTTATTTCATCTATCAATATTCATATCTAATAGATTAAACGGGTTAACACATATCAATTGGATATTTAATAAAATATCAATCTAACGATGATTTGGAAATTAAATATAGATAATAACAAATACGAACGTATAATCTTTATGTTTTTGTTTTATTACACATGTTTTGATTGTAATTGATCGCTGAATGTGATTTCAATTAAGGAAAATACATTACAATGTTACAATGTTACAATATATGTTTAAATCAATCGAAATGTGTAACTTTTAATATTATTAGTAACAATTTAATAAATTGTGATTTATATAACCATTATTTTTGTTAATAACTATAAAATTTATAGGTTATATGTATATGTCTATCAATATGTAGATGTATTTGTATATTTTCAGTATTGTCATCCCTAATTTTAATCACGTGTTTTAATGATTTGAAGATACAATAACTATGGGGTAACTACCCACACCTGTACTCTAGTTTTTGACTGATAGAAGTTTCTCTCAACATAAATATTCACATTACCTCTGTTTTCGTTCCCATTCCCCACCAGCGCTCCATAGACATCCATCCGATCCGATCCATTTGTAGTGGATATGGATGATGTAAATGGACGATTAACGGATATAGATATGTATATGGATGATCTAAATATTTCGTGGATCAGATATGGATGACAATTTATCATCCACGGATATATTCATTATCACCCGAAATACATCTATATATACATGTTTACTTACTAAAATATGTGTGTACATCTACATATCGATATACATATACATATAACTTACAAATTCTAAAATTATTAACGAAAAAATACGGGTTGTGATAGTCACAGTTATTAAACTGTTGCGAACATTATTTAAAATTACATATATATTTTTTTTTTTGAAAGGCAAGGTTGCATCAGCGTATCATTTATTTCAACGACACTCATCATTTGCACACACACACACGCGCTTTCGGGCAGGAAACCCGAACCACACTCTGAGGATCCGACCCTTAAACCATCCCGAGGGGCAGGCGGGCCGGACCTTAGTCCCGGAGCGGGTCAGTAAAACCTTCCCTTTGGGCCACTTTCAAGGAATATATTTCAAATCCTAGAGCGGGTGACGAGGTTCGAACCCGAGACCTCTAGCCCTGCGAGTACACAAGTGTAACCGCGGTACCGCTGGACCGAAGATCCGTTGGTTCAAAATTACATATTTAGATTAGGTTAAACGTATATTTACTCATATTATAACGTATTTTGCTCAACTAGATTTACAATCGGTGACAAATTACAATCAAAACAAGTATAACAAATAAAAAAAACATAAAGATTACATATTACATTTGTTATAATCTATTTTAAATTGATAAAATCGTCATTAGATTAACATTTCGTTTGATATCCAACGGATATCCATTAACCCGCTTAATCCATCGGATATGGATATGAATGGATGAACTGAAATTAAATGGATATGGATATGGATGAACAAAAATTAAATGGATATGATATCATCGATCCATATCCAATCCATTGCTATTCCTACTAGCAGGGCCGGATTTGGGCATGTGCAACCTCTGCAAGTGCAAAGTGCCCATATCCCATGGGGGCTCAAAATTATTAATTACCCATTAACGTTTACTATGCAACAAGCCAGTATCCAGTAGAGATATGGACCCAATATCCGGAGTAAGAAACACTTCGAAAAACACCCATAAATATCACTTCCGTTCCGTATACAAAAGATGTTTTTTTAGAATTGTATGATAATCATGTCTCCATAAAGTATATAGTATTCCTTTTAAAATATTTAAAATTAATTATCTATTTATATAAATACATAAATATATAAATATAATATGGTAAAATCTATTGTACCATTAGTGTATACATAATACAAAATGGTAAGGATAAAGTAAGATATAAAAATTATGTGTTTTTATCTGAAATTGTGTGTTTTTTTATCTGTAGATAATTAAATTGGAACGGATAAATAAGATTTATTTAAGAGAAATATTTATTTGCATTCTTAATTTTGCTTGAAATCAAGGGATAAATCTCAGCATTTGGATCAATATAATCAATTGATAAAATTAAAAATGTCGGACAATCACATGTGATTGTAAAGATCCAATCACATGTGATTGTAAGATCTCAAGAAAAATTAAAAATTTAAATGAATATTTCATGTTTATTTCAATCTATTGAAGCATAATATTTTTCTAGAAAAATTCTATTTTTTTTTTCATTTTTCGAATAACAGAGACTTTCTATCTATTCATTAAAAATTTAAAAATTTGTTACAAACAACAACCTTTACATGTCGTTAACACGTTTAACACACTTGTATTGAGCAGTTGGTTATTAATTTTGTGGTGATGGTTACCTGATTGTACAAGTGTTTTATGCGTATTTATAAAAATCTTTGTGGCAGTTGTTAGCAAAATTTAATTTAAAATAATAATTTTTTCCCACTTTTATTAATAGGTAATAATAATGCGGTATGATTTTTGTAACAACCCGAGCTTTTTCTTTAAAAAATTCCTTTAAATACTAGACGATCGTTAGTTAAATCAAACGATTCTCCTACGTCAATTTTTTTATATGTAACAATGATTACTTGAACGTTATGTGTTTAGTTTAATAAATTTATACTTGATACTTAGAGGATTACTTGGATTGATATGATGTTATATTAATTGAATAACTTAGGATATTGATATACGAAGACAACGATACGATTTTGATAACTGCAAAAGATGTTTTTCGGAATAACGAAACGGTCTAAGTAATTATTAATATTTATTTTAATAATTATTTACTTATTAATAGTTTTGATAAATTAAACGTTGTAGATTTGTTTAAATGTCCGGTAAACGTTCTGCAAATTCGGTACGGTTAACGGCAATTAGAAACGGGCCATATGAGCACATAAATAATCAAAACAAGCCCGGGAATCACTGGTCCATTCGTCTGAACCTCACTCCACACCCATTATTGGGTTGTTTTTGGCCATGTCTTGTTAATTGATAGCCCTTATAATTGAATTAGGCCCTAATTAACTAGACAAATAAAAGACGCTGCACAAAATCATTCCCTAACCTATTAAAAAAATATCAAACGCAGCTTTTTTTTTTGCCTCCCTCCTCTTTCCCACCGACTCTCACACACACACACACACACACCCACTTAACACCATCAATTTTTGAGAATTAGCTTGTGCTTCTTTGATCAAACTTGCTCCTTGCATCTTCCTCTACACATAGACATAAGCAATTTGATTGTTTGAGGTATAAATCATGTAACCTTAAATCTTAAAGTTCAATGTTTTTGACGATTACATATGTATTTAATGTGTATTACTCTTTTCCATGTGTGTATGCTTGATTATATTCGATAATTTGCTCGATTGGTATGTTTATGAAAAATCCCGAAATTGAAACATGCCATAACAGAAACTTAGATTTATAAATTGTAAAATGTTATTTCATATTTGAAAATTTCTCGAAAAACTATTAATTTTAGGCTTAAGAATTGCCTAGTTTCGATTAACAGTTTGCAAGATATGACTAGTTAAAGTTTTCGGTTTGTGTTTTGTGTAAAACGAATTTCTGAACGAATTGCTTTGTGTTTTGATATATGAAATTCTCATTAACAGATATCTATTGAATATTCATACAAGTTAGGCTAATATATTACAAGAATTGGATTCTTAAAACTCGTTTTATGCTCATTTGATTATTCGTGACAATGTTTGTTGATTTTAACTAAACACTGACTTGTATGGCTAATTGCTTTGATTACTGGAACATATGCATATGAGATTTGGAGAATTTGGGATTATTATTTGACTTTTCATATAGATATTGTATCCCAAATATTCTTAGATGTGGAAATATATGCGTTCGAAAATGACCACCTGAATAGGACCGAATTTGTCCCGAGTACACAGAAAATGGCATAACATGAGTTGTGTGTTATTTTAAGACTTTGCCTTCTGATATGTTAATATTTACATGTTAAGAAGAAAATAAATTTGTATGTCAACATGTAAAACCTTATGCATTGTGTGCTATATGGGTCGTAAAATGCTATGTTTAGAATCTGTTCAAATCAGAACATCAGACTTTCGGTGCAAACCTATACGAATTGGCAACACCAATAGCTTAGCCCTTTTTACCATTGAAACTTTAGGATGTTAGTGACCACCTCCCACTGGTCTTATGTGTTTTTCATTTTTCTAGAATAAATGGTAGATGTTTCAAATCCGATGCGCGAGCTGAAACTATTGTGTGGAAATTGAACTATATGTATAATTCTATAAATGGATAACCTAAACACCTACCAAGTTCCATATTTCTAGGGTACACAAAATTTGACTTATGTGCAGTTGTTTGAGCACCATTGAAATGAAACCATATAACAATCGTACTAGAAACACTGTAACGATAAACTGAGGTCTGAACCTTGTATATCGACTTAGTTTTGACTCCATGACCTTTATAGCATGAACTACTGATGTTTTTTACTTAGGTTGACCATTATTGACTAAGTTTAACTTTTGTTGACTTGCATGAACTTTGTTGATTATGTGTTAGCTTTTACTACTTAATCGAGTCGGACTGAGCAATAGGACAACTAATACTATGAATAAACTACTACTTGGAATAGACTTATGTGAAAACCTAGACATGTCTCTTGGTTTCTTTACACGGTTGTAACCTTCTTCTTTACTTGTACTTACCTCGTTACTTTACTGAGCACACAAAGTGAGTTTACAGTCCCATTTTCACTTTTATTTTTGGGATGAGATAACATGTTGATTTCTAAACTATTTAACGCTTAAAACACGAGTACTAAATCTTTATATATATGAGTTGATGCCTAAAAATTCCTTAGCTTGAATACCTTAGTTACTTGGGAAGCGCGTGTCATAGGGACAGATCCGTTAGATTTGACAACCTCACTGCTTCATATTGTGGTGCTTATTACTTAGTATAACGTAAAGTAAAGAAAATTTTATAAAATAATAGGGTAAAGGATTACAAAGTTCGCTATGTGTTGGTTAAGCTTTGTATTCAAGTGCATATAAAAACGTATATGCTATACAACTGGGTTGTACAAAAACTCGTGGTCTAATACACATAATCGAAAACTGATAATTGATTTCGAATAACTGATTACAAATGACTGAATTCTAAACACTGAATTCTGATAACTTACTTTACTGATAACTGATTTCTGAAAACCGATTACTGACAACGGATTTCTAAAAACCGATTTATGAAACATACTGGTATGCGTTGCTAAAACCTGTAGATTCACCAACATTATTGATGACTTGTTTTGTATGTTTTATCTCAGGTCCTTAGAGCTATTGCTTCCGCTGTGTAATAAGGTGATTAGCTACTTGATGGGGTCCAACATCATTTACTATAGACATTTTTTTAACGGCATTTACTAAAGACATTATTTACATTCGCATTTTTTAAAACTGTTGCATTTAAATACTGTTGCTCCTTTACTACGTTAATTTTGGTATTTGAAACATATGGTTGACTATTTTTGTTGAGTCAAATGTTTTAATGAAAAATTAATACGAATGATTTTCAGTAAACATCTCATATAGATGGCATAACTGTTATGTTGTGGGACCGAATTATAACATTTCGTCAAATAAAATTTGGCGGGGTGTTAAAGTTGGTATCAGAGCTATCTGTTATAGGGAATTAGGATGCATTAGTGTGTCAGATCGTCGAATTCATCAGTGAACCTAATCTGTAACTGTATGCTTGCTAGAAACTATACACCATGCTTATACTGTTTACTTGATATTGTGTTGCCTAGATGTTATATATATATATATATATATATATATATATATATATATATATATATATATATATATATATATATATATATACATACATACATACATATATCTATACGGATATAGACTAGAACTAAGCATACTGTATCACGAATCGTACATACACACGACACAAGATCTAAATTGAATTAAGTTGATAACGCTATCTTGACCTTATAGTGTAATGTGAAATCAAAATATGAGTTAGAGTAATATAATGGCCTGGATCATATTACGGTAACTCATATAGAAGTTCCGACATCGTGACATAAGGAGTTGGAAGCGAGACAAAGAAATTAATTTCGGTAAATACCTCTTAGAATATAAACCTGATAGTCTCAAATATAATTAAAGATGTATACTATGAAGAAATATCATTATTAGAATCTATTGATAGCATGTATACACGTCACGACTCATCACTACTTGATACTACCCGCCATTACCTGTCGCTACTTCGCACTACAACGACACTGGTTGGACATACTCATCATCTCATACCACTACTCCTTACTACTTACCGCTGCTAACTACTACTCAACACCACTTATCACTGCTTATCACTATTGATCACTACTCTACACTGCTTGTCATTACTGGTTACTATTTAATACTATTTATTACTACTTATCACTACTAAGTACTACTCGTTACTAATAGAATCTCTACGATTTACTACTACTTACTATGCATCACTACTTGTTACTAGTATATTTTAAGTTGTTGATTTCACTGACACCAACCTGGTGTGTATTCTGTTTCGAAGATCATGCCTCCCAAGGAGTCTACCACCACCTAAGTCTGACGGCTTGTTGTTGAAGGAATCGCCACTGCGTTATCTGATATCAACCACACCAACAACACCAATAATACCCCCAATACCAATAATGAAGACAACCAACAACCACAACAACAACAGAGGTGGATGCCTATACAAAGCATTCATGAGTTGTAATCTACAAAATTTTAGTGCAACTGAAGGGCTTGTTAGTCTCACAAGATGGTTAGAGAAACTTGAGGCAGTGTTTCTCATCTCTTTGGGTGCAGGGATACTAAAAGGGTTAAGCTCGTTACATGCACGCTATTTGATGGCGCACTCACATCGTGGAACTCATATTCACAATCTGTAGGTCTTGATCAGGCTTTTGAATCAACCTGGGAAAATCTGAAGGCAAGGATGATTTAGGAGTATTGTCTACGCAACGAGATTAAGAGATTGGAAAAATAATTTTGTGAGTTGAAGCTAGTTGGTACTGATTTAACCATCTACAAAAAGAGGTTTTTCGAGCTAGCTTTAATGTATCCTGGTATGGTGACGCCAGAGTATCTGATAGTTGAACAATATCTTGATGGTCTGACTGGGGAAATTCAGAGGGGTGTAACAACATCAAAACCCGCTATAGATATGGCTAAACTGTTGATTGATCAAGCTGCTAGTGGGAGTAAGGCTTTTGTGACTACTGAGACTAAATCTGGTGATGGTAAAAGAAAGTGGAACGATGATCAAGACAAGAACTCTAATAAGAAATCCTATAAGAGGTAAGAGATTCCCGATAATAACACCACTATCGAAACTACTAACTTTGGGTATAAGGGTAAACTGCCACAATGTCATAAATGTGGCAATCACCACACTGGAGTCTACAATAGGTTGACTTGAGATAAGTACAAGAAGTATGGCCATCTGGCCAAGGATTGCAGGACCAATACTAAGAACTGTTTTGTTGCGGATAACTGGGTCATTTCGTGAAGGATTGCCCGAAGAACAACAATGTCGAACCCACTCGTGGGCGTGTATTCAACATAAATGCTACAGAGGATAGCGAGGAATCCTAATCTAGTCACGAGTACGTTCTTGTTCAACAAACCTACTTAACATTTATATCCCATGCGTATCACATTAATTTCATGACACCTTCCACAAGTGTGAACCAAAAGTTTGGGACAAAATTTTCAATAACGTGTAGCTAATGTAACAACCCGAGCTATTCTGTTAAAACGTTCGTTAAATACTAGACGATCGTTAGTTAAATCATACGATTCTCCTACGTCAATTTTTAATTTATTTTATTTTTTATATTTTACGGTGATTACTTGAACGTTATGTGTTTAGTTTAATAAATGCATACTTGATCCTTACAGGATTACTTAGATTAATATGATATGATATTATATTAATTGAATAACTTATTTTAGATAATGAATCAGGAAGAAAACGATAGTTTTGATAACTGCAAAAGATGTTTTTCGGGATAACGAAACGTCCGGAGTAATTATTAATATTTATTTAATAATTATTAACTTAGAAAATAATAATTAAATTATTAATAGGTTTAATAAATTAAAATTTGTGGATTTTTTAAACGTCCGGTTAACATTCCGGAAATTCGGTACGTTTAGCGGCAACTAGAAATGGGCCATACGAGCACCTAAATAATCAAAACGAGCCCGAGAATCACCCCACTTGGCCATTCAGCCGAACCTCACCCCACACCCCTTGTTGGGTTGTTTTTGTCCATGTCTTGTTAATTGCTAGTCCATATAATTGAATTAAGCCCTAATTAACTAGACACATAAAAGATACAACACAAAATCATTCCCTAACCTAATTAAAAAAATATCAAACGCAGCTTTTGTTTGGTCTCCCTCCTCTTTCCCATCGATGACTCACACACACACACACACACACACACACTCTCTCTCTCTCTCTCTCTTAACACCATCAATTTTTTAGAATTAGCTTGTGCTTCTTTGATCAAACTTGCTCCTTCCATCTTCCTCTACAAATAGACATAAACAATTTGATTGTTTGAGGTATAAATCATGTAACCCAAATTCTTATAGTTCAACTTTTTTGATGATTACATATGTATTTAGTGTCTATTGCTCTAGTCCATGTGTATGTGCTTGATTATATTCAATAATTTGCTCGATTGGTATGTTTGTGTAAAATCCCGAATTTGAAACATGCTCTAACAGAAACTTTGACTTATAAATTTTAAAATGTTATTTCATATTTGAAAGTTCCTCAAAAAACTACTAATGTTAGGCTTAAGAATCGCCTAGTTTCGATTAACGGTTTGCAAGATATGATTAATAAAATTTTCAGTTTGTGTTTTGTGTAAAACTAATTTTTGTACGAATTTCTTTGTGTTTAGATATATGAAATTCTCATTAAAATATATCTATTGAAAAATCAAACAAGTTAGGCTAAGATATCACACAAATCGGATTCTTAAGACTCGTTTTATGCTCATCTGATTATTCGTGACAATGTTTGTTAATTTTAACTTAAAACAAACTTGCATGGCTAATTTCTTTAATTTATGGAACATATGAATATGATATTTGAAAATTTTGGTATTATTACTTGAATTTTCATATAGGTATTGTATCCCAAATGTTCTTAGATGTTGAGATATATGCGTTCAAAAATGACCACCTGAATGGGACTGAATCTGTCCCGAGTACACAGAAAATGGCATAACATGAGTTTTGTGTTATTTTGAGACTTGGTCTTTTGATATGTAAATATTTACATGTTAAGATGCAAATTTCATTTGTATGTCAACATGTAAAACCTTATTCATTGTTTGCTATATGGGTCATAAAATGCAATGTCTAGAATTTGTCCAAATCAGAACTCAGATTTCGGTGCAAAACTATACGAATTAGCTACACCAATAGCTTAGCCCTTTTTACAAGTGAAATGTTTGTGACCACCTCCCACTAGTTTTATTTGTTTTTCATTTTTCTAGAATAAAATAGTAGATGTTTCAAATCTGATGCGCGAGCTGAAACTGTTGTGTGCAATCTGAACTATATGTACCATTCTATAGATGATATGATATGACATGATGGCTTACATATTTGAAAAGGTAATTGGATAACCTAAACACCTACCAAGTTCCATATTCCAGGTAACACACATTTTGACTTATGTGGAATTGTTTGAGCACCGTTGTCATGATACCGTATGACAATTGTAATAGAAACACTGTAACGATAAACTGAAGTCTGAAACTTGTATATTAATTTGTGTTTGACTTCATGAAAGGACCTGTTCATATACATTATAAACGATTCACAATAGTTGATTACATCGCGAGGTATTTGACCTCTATATGATACGTTTTACAAACATTGCATTCGTTTTTAAAAGACAAACTTTCTTTACATAAAAAATTGACGGCATGCATACCATTTCATATTACATCCAACTATAATTGACTTAATATTAATCTTGATGAACTCAACGACTTGAATGCAACGTCTTTCAAAGTATGTCATGAATGACTCCAGGTAATATCCTTAAAATGAGCTAATGCACAGCGGAAGATTTCTTTAATACCTGAGAATAAACATGCTTAAAAGTGTCAACCAAAAGGTTGGTGAGTTCATAGGTTTATCATATCAATCATTTCAATATATTAATAGACCACAAGATTTCCATTTATAAATATATGTACACTCGCAAGTGTATAAAAGTATTCTATAAGTTGTAGGCACCCGGTAACAAGCCTTAACGTTCATGTTTTACCCTCTGAAGTACACCAGATCAGGTGTGTTTAATATAACCTCGAAGTACTAAAGCATCCCATAGTCAGGATGGGGTTTGTCAGGCCCAATAGATCTATCTTTAGGATTTGCGCCTACCGTACATAGACAAGTAGTTTAATGTTACCAAGCTAAGGGTATATTTCTGGTTTAAACCCACGTAGAATTAGTTTTAGTACTTGTGTCTATTTCGTAAAACATTTATAAAACAGCGCATGTATTCTCAGCCCAAAAATATATATTGCAAAAGCAATTAAAAAGGGAGCAAATGAAACTCACAATACTGTATTTCGTAGCAATTATGTATATGACGGAACTGAACAAGTGCAGGGTTTGTCTCGGATTCATGAACGTATCAATATTGTGATTCAATATTGCAGGAAAGTACGTAGACGCAACGAAAATGATAAACGTTAGGTTTACCTCACGAGCAATACCCTCGAACAATATCCATAACCTCCATAGCTATAACCCATAATTTCCTTAGCTCTATCCCGTTTGAAAACTTATTTTGAAATCGTCTGAATATAACTCCGTCGTAGTATTTTATGTATACTAATAATATCTTGAAATAATACTAAGTAAATATATATATGTAATTCGATTGAGAGAGTTTAGAGAAATATATTTTCAAGTTTCTATAAAATAATGAAACCTATTGAATTCTATTTATAATAGATTTTTGAATTATTAAAGTGAATTACTAAAGTATGAAGTATTAAAGTGAATTATTAAAGTATGAATTATTAAAGTGAATTATTAAAGTATGAATTATTAAAGTGAATTATTAAAGTATGAATTATTAAAGTGAATTATTAAAGTGAATTATTAAAGTTAAAGTAAAGTAAAAGTAAAGTAAATGTAAAGTTAAAGTATAGTAAAAGTATAAAACTATGTACGTATAATACGCGTATAAATATATTTAATATTAATTTAAATCGTTATATCATAAAACATTTTAGAAAAGTAGAATTATATATATTCATAATAGGTTTCAAGTTTTTAAATTACAGTCTGTTAGTGAAGCATGGGATAAAGTCCAAAGGTTTAATAAACGTATGAAATCATCTTAATGAAAAATGTCGAGTTACTTAACTTGTCGATATCCAACATCTAAGTTATTTTGTCGATATCCAACATCTAAGTTATTTACACTCCACGTTCTTACTTATAGATCACTTTACCATTTTCTGAATATTGTCAAAAAGAATATATTTCTTAAATCACAGTGGACCTCATAACATTGGCCCGTAATCATATCATAATGTATCTGATAATTCAATCATTTGATATTATCTCTTAATTCTGTCGATAAATATGTCGAAACAAATACGTTCATGTAAAGTATCATATATGTCAAATACTTTATTAATGTTTTCAGTTATTATATATTATGTATACATATCTATACACACATAATTGTTCGTGAATCGTCGAACACGGTCAAAGGGTAATTGATTACATGAATGTAGTTCCAAACTTTTTGAGATTCAACATTACAAATTCTGCTTAACGTGTCGGAAACATATAAAGGTTAGGTTTAAATTTGGTCGGAAATTTCCGGGTCATCACAGTACCTACCCGTTAAAGAAATTTCGTCCCGAAATTTGATCGAGGTCGTCGTGGCTAACTTTAAAAAATGTTTTCATGACGAATATGAGTTGATAAATAGAGTTTTATCATCATTGAGTAATATAGATAAAACAATTTGATTACGCGAAGAGTATAAGTGAAGCTATCGCAAGAGAGTGAAATGAGTAAACGTATATTCGTTTTAACCGATGACGTAGTTATGATTGATTTCCGGAATTCATGGAATTTAAAGAAAATCTTTGCAATAAGATTTGGTTCTTCGGCGATTAAGGAAATCAGGATCTTATTTGATTAAATGCGATAATCTGTCTCGATTTCTCTGTCTGATATTTTACTATAAATCCACCCCCTTCGTTTCTTTATTTCCACAGCTCACACCTTCTAGTCTTTCTCCCCAATTCATACTTTAAAGCATTCGTTAATATGCTTCATCCAGTATTGATTCTTGATATACTCTTAACTTTCATATCTGTCATTCTTCTTTTTCATCTACCACCGGAGGAAGTTATTTTCTTCTACCATTACCTTGGGGTTATTGTGTTTTTCATTCTCCCGCGTCTTTATATTGCTATACGTATTGATATACAAAGTTTGTAATTTCGGGGTTGTTATCGGGCTTTATATTCTGCATTATATTTCGGAGCTTCATGCTTTCGTTTTCTCTTCCCAACCTTAAGTCAAGCGGATAATGGTTCAGAATTTATAGATATGAATTTTTGGATGAACATAGTTAATGTTCCAAGAAGAAAATCATAATGGCACGATCTTGATTTGGCAAATTACCAGAATATCCAAAAATATAGAGCTATCAAGATGATATGTTCTTAATATGTTTGGAAATTGGGTAGAATGTAAGAGTCGTGTAAATAGTACATGATGACGGTATGTTCTGTGAATAATCACGTTCCATTAGAAACTCAGTATGACTTACTGTAATATAATCACATTGATCAAGTGTCATTATATTATACTAACTCATGCTTCAGTTCCCAACACTACTTCAAAAACATTCCTATTTTAAATTCGAATTTTTTTTTTCTTCAGAACTTAGAAACTAACACGGTTTCTTTTTATGTTGTAACGCAGATATTGCGAATAGATAGAAGATTTCGGATAAGAATAGTTGTGAAAATAACTTCAGGAATATCGAAGATATTTATAATAAAAGATATGATGATATCTTAGAATTCTTAACATAGATGGATGATGAAGAAGATTTGTCTGTGAAGGTTTAGAATAAGAAGTAAGGTGTTTGCTAACGATTTCAGTAGACACTGAATCATTTGGATCATTTGAAGGCAGGTTTAGTCTTTGTGATTTGTCCACAGCCTCCTTCATGGTCTGCTCAATCCGTTTTCCAGTTTCAAACCTTCTCTTTTTCTCAGCTTTACCACCATACTATTCTTTATCATCAAACTTTTGACTGTTAAAGTCGTTTACAATTTTTGCTGCTTCATCAGCATTTTTCCAATTTCGGAGAACTAGTTCATAGTTTGGGATGTTTTTCAGAAAATTCACATTCGAAGTATGTAAGTCTAGGAGATAGACGTTATATGTATACATATAACTTTTGACGTAAAATTGTCGCGAAATTCAAAATACTGATTGCTAATTCCCAGTAGTTAGTGTGACAATTATTGTTACAGGATGTAGGTGAGTACATGATGGGGTTTTAATGAATAAGTATAGTGGCTTTTCGGATAGGCTTAAGTCGAAGGTTAATGAAGTTGTTGATAAGTTTACTGCTAATGTGGCGAGATATGAAAGGTTCCCCGATAACAAAGATGAAGTGGTAATTGTTATAATAAGGTTTATTCGTATAAACAAATGAAGGTGATTTGTTGAAGCTATGACAAAACTGTCTATTTTGGAAAGAGATTGAAAAATTATATTTGGTAATAAATATCAAAGGATCTGACACGGATACGTGTTAAACTATAACTTTGGTTTCAAGAGCTTTTCAGGTGCATGACAGTGGGTAATGTGTGGTTGGATCATCATCTCGCATGTCTTTAATAATTTTGAAGTGTTTGAACACATATTGTAATTATTAATATACATATGATGTTCTAAGATTTTGAATGATACAAATATTTTTGTGAGTTCCATGAATAGAAATGAGGTTCTAGGACAGTTTTGAAGTCAAAGTATAGTTTTGAAAGATGTAGAAATCTAAGAGTGATGATTTCGGTTATATCTTGAATCGAATTCTGAGATTTCAAAATCAGAATATGTAATTAGATTTTGAATGAGTATGGTTGTTTTGATTTCTATAAAAGAATGTATATTGTTGTGAAAGTAGGGAGTATAATGGATGATTTGCTGAATCAGATTCGAAGAATGTAACATATTAATTGTGAATTTATATATCTCTCGGGTATTACCTACCCGTTAAAAAAATTTCACAATTAATATTTTGTACAAAAGAATTTTATTACAGTCTTTATGGAAATATATATGTGTATATTTCTTCAGATGTAATATAGATTTAATGAGTTAATATTAAATTAAACTCATTTGATTTATGGTTAAGGCTAGGATAGATAATTTCTAAACTTTAGAAATTACATAATCGTCGTAGAATGTTTCCCCAATGAAGTTATGAATCAATACTTCATCGTTGTGGTATTCCTTGGTATCTACATGGCGTATGAAGTCGATGCTCGTGGGACAGATTGTGAAGTTGAGGTTTGCGATGCGGTTGTTATTGGTGGTGGTAATGGTACTGTTGATGTTGTTGATGGTGGTACGGGTTATGCTGCTGGTGCTGCTGCTGGTGTTTGTAACCTTTGCACCATATTCTCCAAAGCCACTACCCGAGCGCAAAGCTCGTTAACTTCTTCTATTACACCGGGGTGATTGTCAGTTCGGACGAGCGGATAAATAAGATCTAGAATTTGGTGTAGTATATAATCATGACGAGATACTCTGAAAATGAGAGAGAAAATGGTGTTTCGGACAGGTTCGCCGGTAAGTGCTTCAGGTTCATTGCCAAGAGGGCAATGTGGTGGATGGAAAGGATCGCCTTCTTCTTGTCTCCAATGATTAAGGAGGCTACGAACCCATCCCCAATTCATCCAGAATAGATGATGGCTGATTGGTTGATCCATTTCAGTCATACTGCTTTCGGAGCTTGAGTGGGATTCCATTTCGGAATCCGAGGAACTTGAACTGATGACGAATTCCATTTCGTACGATTTGATAAAGGATTTTTTTGATACGAAATGATTTTCTGGCTATCGGGTGGTATTCTAACTACATAGAATATCTATATATATAGATCAAAAGATTTCATAGATTACGGAGGAATTTACGGAATATGTCAGGCAAAGTTTACGGAAATAGATACGATAAGATATGATTTAGCAGATACGCTAAGATATGAATTTTGTCTATACACTATTCATGCAATCAATGCAGCAAGACGTGTCTAGACTAAGAATGATAAGCAGGTAATTTCCTAAGGATGGTAAGTAGATGATTTCCGACTAAAAATGATAAACAAAAATTTTGACATGCAGACACGGTCGAAGTCCAGACTCACTAATGCATCTTAACAACTATCAGTTAGACACACTAATGCAAGACCTGGTTCGCTAAGACCATCGCTCTGATACCAACTGAAAGGACCCGTTCATATACATTATAAACGATTCACAATAGTTGATTACATCGCGAGATATTTGACCTCTATATGATACGTTTTACAAACATTGCATTCGTTTTTAAAAGACAAACTTTCTTTACATAAAAAATTGACGGCATTCATACCATTTCATATTACATCCAACTATAATTGACTTAATATTAATCTTGATGAACTCAACGACTCGAATGCAACGTCTTTCAAAGTATGTCATGAATGACTCCATGTAATATCCTTAAAATGAGCTAATGCACAGCGGAAGATTTCTTTAATACCTGAGAATAAACATGCTTAAAAGTGTCAACCAAAAGGTTGGTGAGTTCATAGGTTTATCATATCAATCATTTCAATATATTAATAGACCACAAGATTTCCGTTTATAAATATATGTACACTCGCAAGTGTATAAAAGTATTCTATAAGTTGTAGGCACCCGGTAACAAGCCTTAACGTTCATGTTTTACCCTCTGAAGTACACCAGATCAGGTGTGTTTAATATAACCTCGAAGTACTAAAGCATCCCATAGTCAGGATGGGGTTTGTCAGGCCCAATAGATCTATCTTTAGGATTCGCGCCTACCGTACATAGACAAGTAGTTTAATGTTACCAAGCTAAGGGTATATTTCTGGTTTAAACCCACGTAGAATTAGTTTTAGTACTTGTGTCTATTTCGTAAAACATTTATAAAACAGCGCATGTATTCTCAGCCCAAAAATATATATTGCAAAAGCAATTAAAAAGGGAGCAAATGAAACTCACAATACTGTATTTCGTAGCAATTATGTATATGACGGCACTGAACAAGTGCAGGGTTTGTCTCGGATTCATGAACGTATCAATATTGTGATTCAATATTGCAGGAAAGTACGTAGACGCAACGAAAATGATAAACGTTAGGTTGAACTCACGAGCAATACCCTCGAACAATATCCATAACCTCCATAGCTATAACCCATAATTTCCTTAGCTCTATCCCGTTTGAAAACTTATTTTGAAATCGTCTGAATATAACTCCGTCGTAGTATTTTATGTATACTAATAATATCTTGAAATAATACTAAGTAAATATATATATGTAATTCGATTGAGAGAGTTTAGAGAAATATATTTTCAAGTTTCTATGAAATAATGAAACCTATTGAACTCTATTTATAATAGATTTTTGAATTATTAAAGTGAATTACTAAAGTATGAAGTATTAAAGTGAATTATTAAAGTATGAATTATTAAAGTGAATTATTAAAGTATGAATTATTAAAGTGAATTATTAAAGTGAATTATTAAAGTTAAAGTAAAGTAAAAGTAAAGTAAATGTAAAGTTAAAGTATAGTAAAAGTATAAAACTATGTACGTATAATACGCGTATAAATATATTTAATATTAATTTAAATCGTTATATCATAAAACATTTTAGAAATGTAGAATTATATATATTCATAATAGGTTTCAAGTTTTTAAATTACAGTCTGTTGGTGAAGCATGAGATAAAGTCCAAAGGTTTAATAAACGTATGAAATCATCTTAATGAAAAATGTCGAGTTACTTAACTTGTCGATATCCAACATCTAAGTTATTTTGTCGATATCCAACATCTAAGTTATTTACACTCCACGTTCTTACTTATAGATCACTTTACCATTTTCTGAATATTGTCAAAAAGAATAGATTTCTTAAATCACAGTGGACCTCATAACATTGGCCCGTAATCATATCATAATGTATCTGATAATTTAATCATTTGATATTATCTCTTAATTCTGTCGATAAATATGTCGAAACAAATACGTTCATGTAAAGTATCATATATGTCAAATACTTTGTTAATGTTTTCAGTTATTATATATTATATATACATATCTATACACACATAATTGTTCGTGAATCGTCGAACACGGTCAAAGGGTAATTGATTACATGAATGTAGTTCCAAACTTTTTGAGATTCAACATTACAAATTCTGCTTATCGTGTCGGAAACATATAAGGTTAGGTTTAAATTTGGTCGGAAATTTCCGGGTCGTCACACTTCATGACCTTTATAACATAACCTACTGATGTGTTTGACTTAGTTTTACCATCATTGACCAAGTTTGACTTTTGTTGACTTGCATGAACTTTGTTGACTATGTGTTGACTTTTACTACTTAATCGAGTCCGACTGATACTATGAATCAACTACTACTTGGAATAGTCTTATGTGACAACCTAAAAATGTCTCTAGGTTGCTTTACACGATTGTAACCGTCTTCTTTACTTGTGCTTACCACTTTACTTTACCGATCACACAAGGTGAGTCTACAATTCCATCACTTTTATTTTTGGGATGAGATAACCTGCTGATTTCTAAACTATTTTACGCTTTAGACGCGAGTAATAAATAATTATGCCTATGATTTGAGGCCAAAAAATCCCTTAGCTTGAAAACTTTAGCTAGTTGGGAAGCATGAATCTTAGGGACAGATATGTTAGGTTTGACAACCTCATTGCTACATACTGCAGTGCTTTTTACTTCATATAACGTAAACTAAAGAAAATTTTATAAAAGAATAGGGTAAAGGATTTCATAGTTCGCTATGTATTGGTAAATCTTTGTATTCAAGTGCTTATAAAAATGTATATGTTATACAACTGGGTTGTACGAAAACTCGTGGTCTAATACAGATAACCAATTACTGATAAATGATTTCGAATAACTGATTACAGATGACTGAATTCTAACCACTGAATTATGATAACTTACTTTACTGATAACTGATTTTTGAAAATCGATTACTGACAGCTTATTTTTGAAAATCGATTTATGAAACATACTAGTATTCGTTGCTAAAACCTATAAATTCATCAACATTATTGTTGACTCGTTTAACATGTATTATCTAAGGTCCTTAGAGTTATTGCTTCCGCTATGTAATAAAGTGCTTAGCTACCGGATGGGGTCCATCATCATTTACTAAAGACATTATTTACATTCGCATTTTTTTAAACTGTTGCATTTAAATACTGTTGCTCCTTTACTACGGTACTTTTGTTATATTATACTTATGGTTGACTATTTTTGTTAAGTCAAATGTTTTAATTAAAAACTAATGAGAATTCTTTTCTATAAACCTCCCATATAGAGGGCGTAACCGTTATGTTGTGAGACCGAATGGTAACATTTCATCAAACGAAATTTGGCGGGGTGTTAATTTGTTTTAAAAAATAAATAAATAAAAGAATTGATAAGTCGAGTTAAGAATAAAAACATATATTATATATTATTGATTACTTGTATTTTTAGTTCAAGTAATATTTGTTATCTTAAATATCATTAAATTGCTAGAATGATGATGTAAGCAATTAGGCTAATTTGCCCATCATTAAGCCATCAGCATAACACGTGCATCACTAAAACAAGGGCCATTCACATCATCCTCTATGTAATTAATTTTTGAACTAATTAAAATAAAGCAGGAAAATAGCAACATGTAAATATGACTATTAAATAATAAAAAATTAAATTAAATAATAAATATCTTCCCAAATTAATATGAGGCACATATTGTTATAAAATCACGACATTTTTTCACAATTTTTTCTCAATATTTTCATCTCAGAAAAAATTTACCTTCAAGTATTATAAAACACCTCATTACCATATATAAGCCCCCATGATGAAGTTATTAAAATAATTAATTGTATTTAATAAAAATATTAAAATGTTAATGTATAATATATGAAGCATAATGTACAACCTTATAATAAAACACTTCATTATCATATGTACAATATTTGAATCGTTATGTACAACTTTATGGTACAACACACTCATAATCATATGTACAATGTTTGAAGCATTATATACAACCTTATACTAAAACACAAGACACCCATGACAATATATATATATATATATATATATATATATATATATATATATATATATATACATATATATATATATATACATATACATATATATATATATATATATATATATATATATATATATATATATATATATATATATATATATATATATATATATATATATATACTAGGTTTTGAAGCCCGTGCGTTGCACGATGGAATTCATATTATTTCTAAGATACCGTACTTATAATATTAGTAACATCACATGAAAACTTATTCAATTTTTGTCACATATCTGATATGAATGAAACATATTTAAAAAAAAATTATACTTGGTGGAAACCATAATAATGTAACATAATTCTAATATTTCTAAAAAAAACATTATACATACATAGTAGTTCAATGATATCATACAAATGGAAATTTTTTAAAATATTTCTTTAATTAAGTCTATAAGTGTTGCAAGACACCTTTGTATATCACATTTTTTGTTGTATTGGATAGTTTGTTATCCTTGTCTAAGATTAATATCTTGATTCCTTGCCGATTCGTAACCCAAGATAGTGCAACGTATAGTTTTCCATGACTAAACACCGGTTTTGGAAGAAATAAACCAACACGCGATAGTGTTTGTCCTTGAATTTTTTTTTTGTCATTGCAAAGCACACCGACAATGGATATTGTCATCTTTGGAATCTGAAAGGTATTCACTTGTCCGTCGGTACGATAAGCATACGTGATAATGCTGTAATCTTCCCCACGTTTGAGCCGGTTAAAATTTTTGCTTTGATGATTTTTTCTCCTAAGTGCACAATTTGTAAACGTGTACCGTTACACAAACCTCCTACCTGATCTATATTTCGAAGTAACATAACTGGTACACCAATTTTGAGCCTCAGATTGTGCTTTGGTAAACCACCAACTTCAATGCTATTTAGCAAATCGGTAGTGTATAGTTCACTATTAAAGTCAGCGTCTCTATGTGACGCACATATAGTGTCTGAGCTCAAATATGACATTTCTTCTCCTTCCAAACACTTCATCATTCTATCATTAATGATGTTAACTACTTCATGAGTTGGAGCAAGAATTGCACGTTACTGATAATATTCTAGATGGCCAAGATTAAAAAGATTATCTGGATAAATAGTTGAGATGATCGAACCAATTGGATCATCAAGATCTGTTATGAAAAGATCTTGTGGAATTTCAATATCAAAAACTCCATCTTCAGATTCACCGACATCACCGTTGCCTATGTCAAGTATCCATTGAGCAAAACTTCTAATATTGGCATTAGTTTCAATACCACATAATCTCATGTTAACTGTAAGTTTTAAAACAGTAACATAATCCCACAAATATGAAGAATTTAGAGATGCATCTACTATATCTTCTCTTTTACCTTTTTGAATAACAGGTAATATTTGTCTAAAATCACCACCAAACACAAATGTTTTACCCCCAAAGAGAGTATCCATACTATCAGGATTGGATTGACGACATATATCACGCATAGAACGATCTAGTTCTTCAACACACATCTTGTTAACCATCGGGGCCTCATCCCAAATAAGCAGTTTAGTTCTACGAATGAGCTCACCCAATTTGCTACTTGGAGAAATAGTACAAAATAACTCATCCGTAGGATGAAGCGGTATGTGAAAACGTGAATGAGCCGTCCGACCTCCAGATAATAGCAAAGCTACTATCCCACTTATCGCAACATTTAAAACAATTTCTCCTTTACTGCGCAATGCAGCTGAGAGTGTTTTCCAAAGGAAGGTTTTTCCAGTACCACCATATCTGTACAAAAAGAACACACCTCCTTTGCCGTGATCAACTGCTTTTATTATCTGATCGTATGCCTCCTTTTGTTCGGATGTTAACTTTGTAATGGAATCTGAATGTTGATTTGTAAGTGTACTTTTGTCGTAGGAGAGCTCATCTATAATAAGATGGTTTTCTGAAATATTCCTTGTATGATTCGATGGGCATGGCATTGAACTAAAACTTCTCAATGAACTACTATTGCGTTGACGTAGTTTGTCAATCTCTTGTAAAGTCAAATCTTTTAATAGTTCAATCTCAATTTGTGTCCCTGCAATTAATTAAATTTAATTTAATAATATACTCCAATATGACAATTGAAGTATAATATAATTCAAATATCCTTACCTGTTCTGTATGGATGAACGATATCCACTGACAAAAATTGAAATGTTTTCTCAAATACAACTTCAGGTCGACTCATAGTGTCAGATAATAGTAATTGTACAAATAATTTTCTGACGAAATGACCACCCTAAAATGTCCCGTTCATATTGATTATAAACGTTCCATATTAATTGATTTTGTCACGAGGTTTTGACCTCTATATGAGACGTTTTTCAAAGACTGCATTCATTTTTAAAACAATCATAACCATTATTTTATCGATAAAGGTTTAAAAAGCATTACGTAGATTATCAAATAATGATAATCTAAAATATACCGTTTACACACGACCATTACATAATGGTTTACAATAAGAATATATTACATTAAAAATAAGTTTCTTGAATGCAGTTTTTACATAATATCATACAAGCATGGACTCCAAATCTTGTCCTTATTTTAGTATGCAACAGCGGAAGCTCTTAATAATCACCTGAGAATAAACATGCTTAAAACGTCAACAAAAATGTTGGTGAGTTATAGGTTTATCCTATATATTATCAAATCATAATAATAGACCACAAGATTTCATATTTCAATATACATCCCATACATAGAGATAAAAATCATTCATATGGTGAACACCTGGTAACCGACATTAACAAGATGAATATAAGAATATCCCCTATCATTCCGGGAAATCCTTCGGACATGATAAAAACGAATTCGAAGTACTAAAGCATCCGGTACTTTGGATGGGGTTCGTTAGGCCCAATAGATCTATCTTTAGGATTCACGTCAATTAGTAGATCGGTTTACTAATTCTTAGGCTACCGAGCAAAAGGGGCATATTCGGCTTCGATCATTCACCCATATAATGTAGTTTCATTTACTTGTGTCTATTTTGTAAAACATTTATAAAACTGCATGTATTCTCATCCCAAAATATTAGATTTTAAAAGTGGGACTATAACTAACTTTCACAGATTTTTACTTCGTCGGGAAGTAAGACTTGGCCACTGGTCGATTCACGAACCTATAACAAATATGTACATATATATCAAAGTATGTTCCAAATATATTTACAACACTTTTAATACATTTTGATGTTTTAAGTTTATTAAGTCAACTGTCATCGTTAGTAACCTACAACTAGTTGTCCACAGTTAGATGTATAGAAATAAATCGATATATATTATCTTAAATCAATCCATGACCCAGTGTATACACGTCTCAGGCTAGATCACAACTCAAAGTATATATATTTTTTAAATCAACCTCAACCCTGTATAGCTAACTCCAACGTTACTGCATATAGAGTGTCTATGGTTGTTCCAAATAATATATATAGATGGGTCAATATGATATGTCAAAACATTTGCATACGTGTCTATGGTATCCCAAGATTACATAATATATTAGAATACATGTATAATACAATATAAGTTAGCTAGGATATGATTTGTATAAATTGTTAATATTTCCTGTAGCTACAAAAATCAAAAAATATCCAATCTTGTTTTACCCATAACTTCTTCATTTTAAATCCGTTTTGAGTGAATCAAATTGCTATGATTTCATATTTAACTCTATTTTATGAATATAAACAGAATAAGTATAAGTTTATAGTCGAAAATATAAGTTACAAGTCGTTTTTGTAAGAGGTAGTCATTTCAGTCGAAAGAACGACGTCTTGATGACCATTTTGAAAAACATACTTCCACTTTGAGTTTAGCCATGTTTTTTTGGATATAGTTTCATGTTCATAAGAAAAATCATTTTCCCAGAAGAACAACTTTTAAATCAAAGTTTATCATAGTTTTTAATTATCAAACCCAAAACAGCCCGCGGTGTTACTACGACGGCGTATGTCCGGTTTTACGGTGTTTTTCGTGTTTTCAGGTTTTAAATCATTAAGTTAGCATATCAAATAGATATAGAACATGTGTTTAGTTAATTTTAAAAGTCAAGTTAGAAGGATTAACTTTTGTTTGCGAACAAGTTTAGAATTAACTAAACTATGTTCTAGTGATTACAAGTTTAAACCTTCGAATAAGATAGCTTTATATGTATGAATCGAATGATGTTATGAACATCATTACTACCTCAAGTTTTGTGGATAAACCTAATGAAAAAGAGACAAATGGATCTAGCTTCAAAGGATTTTGGATGGCTTGAAAGTTCTTGAAGTAGAATCATGACACGAAAACAAGTTCAAGTAAGATTTCCACTCAAAATAAGATTGTTATAGTTATAGAAATTAAATCAAAGTTTGAATATGAGTATTACCTTGTATTATAAACAAATCTTACTGTAAATAAGAAAGATTTCTTGAGGTTGGATGATCACTCTACAAGATTGGAAGTAAGCTAGCAAATTTAGAAGTATTCTTGATTTTATGAAACTAGAACTTGTAGAATTTATGAAGAACACTTAGAACTTGAAGATAGAACTTGAGAGAGATCAATTAGATGAAAAAAATTGAAGAATGAAAGTGTTTGTAGGTGTTTTTGGTCGTTGGTATATGGATTAGATTTAAAGGATGTGTAATTTTGTTTACATGTAAATAAGTCATGAATGATTACTCATATTTTTGTAATTTTATGAGATATTTCATGCTAGTTTTCAAATGATGGTTCCCACATGTGTTAGGTGACTCAAATGGGATGCTAAAATCTGATCATTG